>NW_026555006.1:5625000-6250000 GCF_021234165.1 Pteronotus mesoamericanus | reverse complement strand
TTTGCTAATAAGGGGGAAATTTTTGTAGTCTACTGATAGGTAACTTAACATCTTCTGATCTAAAGACTATTTTGAGAAGGCTTCATAAAAGAAATGAAGATCTCTTAACCTTTTTTAAAGTTTAACTGGAACATTTTCTATAGTGAACTGGCTAGATGTTTCTTATTAGTATTGAACTTTAAAATATGTGTATTATTTAGCTTATAACAATATGTGATGCTCTATAAAACTTTAGTGAAAAAATATCCTCTCTTTTTTTCTCCCTCTCTCAGACTAAATTAAAGCACCCATACTATCCTTGCATGGCAAAGGTAAGCTTACAGCTTGCCATTCAATTCCTTTTTCAAACTTATCTACGGACAAAGAAAAAACTCAGGTAAGAAGTGATGTCTTTTAATAGTTGTGGCATAAAGCACTGATTAATTCAATTGAAGTTGAATTTATAAATTTAACTTTTTAAAACATTGTTTTAGGTAGTTGGAAACTACCTAACATACTCGGACGATTAATGGTTCCTGTCTTTAAGGAATTTCTAATTCAGCAAGAAAGATAAGCAGGCAGTAACTGTGATGCAAGGCATAAATGCTGTGCATCTTTGGAAACTGGGCAGAATCCTATACAGATACGGGGATCAGGTTGGCATTAAGACTCTGATGTTTTCAGAGGATTTTGAAAGGCAAAAGTAGAGAAACAGTTATTCTAGGAAGGGAAAAACCTGAGTAATGGGCAAGACTTGCCTAAGGAACTGTGAATGACTCATATTTTACCCCTCCGTTTTAGGAACTCATTTGAAGTGAGATGGACTGTTGGGTTTGGATGAGCTCATTGAGTGCCCTGAGTGCCCTGAGTGCCAGAGAAGGGAGTTTGGGTTCTGTTCAGTGGGAAATTGTGGAGGGTTTTTGAACAGAGTATGAGCATGTTCAGAACAATGCCTTAGAGGCTCTCAACTTTGATTGCATGTTAGTCATGATTGGTTTTTCCCTTTAGTATCTGGTAATGTGCTTGACACATAGTCTCTGGGTAAATAGTTGTGTAAGTGAGTAAATGAGGGATGAAGAATAGTTGTGGGTTGGCTTGTAGGATATACCAGGAGCAAGAAGGGGAGGCTCAGGATGAGGAGACCAATTAACAGAAAACCATGGAAGTTCTCAGTCATTTCTCTCTCTAGCACAGTCAGCTTCTCCAAGTATTGAGAGATTTTTGGAAAGATTTTGCAATCAAGAAACTCTTGAGATATCAAATATAATGACATTTTAGTTTTGTAGGTAATAATTAGATATGTTAAATGATACTAGTCTTTATTATTTGGTTGAAAAAAAAGAAATAATATATTTCTTATAATGTCCGGCATAGGATTGACAAAGGAAATTTATTTGGTTACTTTTATTTGTGAAATTTGCTCAAGCTGCCTAAACATTACTGACTATTTCTAGTTTATGTTTATCGTTTTGGGGCATGAGGAGGGTGGCGTAAAGTCATGGGTAATACAGTCATTACACCTTTTCTTGCTCTTCAAATATTTTTATTCCATAAACTATAATATGAATGATTGTAACAATGAAACATAAAAAGTGTAGGGAGTAGGCATTTTGTGAATGTCAATTAATTAAGCAAAACAAAATACTCAGGCATTTTTTTGCAATTGAAGTTTTTTTGAAGAAAATGCAGATAGCTTCTTCACACCTTTTTCTTTTGGAGGATAGGAGTGATGAGTCAGATCACAGATACCAAAAAATGCAAGGCACTGGCCTCTGAGGTGCAGGAGCCATGGTAGTTAGCAGTCACTGAGTGTTTAACTTACCTTTGACCCACCCACCCACCCCCCAAAAGAAATTTACAAATTTTCTAAATGGAGTGACATTCCATGGAGTCATTTGCTGGGGCTATACTCCTAACGTCACTTTCTTTGCTTTTTTTTTTTTTGAAGGGTCGACACTGAAGAATGGATTGCCACTATTGAAGCGTTACTTTCAAAAAGTTTTGATGCTTGTCAGTGGCTAGTTGAATATTTTATTAGCTCTGAAGGACGAGAGTTGATAAAGTAAGTGTCAGGATTTTAAATTAAAAGAAGTATTCATTAGAGCTGAAGTTTCTTGTAGCTCTTTTTTATTTCAACTTGAAATTATTTTTCTGATTGAGATCAATTTCAAACTGTCTTCACTGATGGAGCAACGGGGAAATTACTCAGATCACTTCAAAATCATTCTTTCCAAAATCATCTCTGTCGGAATAGACTCAAATAAGGTGTTCGGTGAGTGCAAGAGCAGGTGTGCAGATGGCCAAGTGCTGGCAGGCAGCCATGTCCTGGAACCCTGCTGGGACCCAGGATTCTGAAATCCCAAGTCCCTCACCCAAGGATTCACAGCCTGGTGGCAGCCTAAAGATCTAATTGTGAAACTTTTGATCCCATGTCCCCTTCATCTTCAGATCTGTGCTTCAGACATTCATGTATTTACCTGCTTGATATATACACCTCTGCTTCCTCCCATCTACCCAGCAACAAAAGTGTCATTTTTAAAAGAAATTAGATCACATTAATTTTCTTCTTAAAAAAATTTTAGTGGATTCCCATTGCATGCATAATAAAATCCAAAATTTGTATTATAACCCACGAGGCCATACTTGAATATGGTTTGTGTCTGTCCTTCTAGGCTGCCCTTGTTTCACTTTCTTGTGTGTTTATCCCTCACTGGCTTGTTGATTCCTTCAACACGCTAATCTTTTTTATCTGCCTAAAGACCCTTGGGCCTGACACTCTCTCTCTTTCTTGAACTATTTGCATAATAAGCACCTTCTTATCCTCCAGGGTCAAAGAGACTGCTTACTCCCAGTCACCCAGCCTACAGGGGGTCATCCCTGTTAATCTGCTCTGTTGTTTTACCTCTCTCCTGCTAAACTTTAGTTTCTTGAGGGCAGAAGCCACATTTGTTTGGTTCCCTCCTCTATACAGAGCCAGGCAAACAGGAAGCACTCAAATATTTGTACAGTATACATGCATACAGTTCATAAAGAGAGAACAAATAAACATTTTTTTGAAGTGTTAAATGCCTGTCTCTTTAGAGTTTGCATTAGAGATAACCTTTCACCAATTATTTCATCAATTATTTAGCTTAATTCAAAAATATCTTCCTATTAGAAGGACTCCTGATTATTGGGTTAGGCAGTAGAATGTCATAGAATTATCTGTGTGGAAGGAACAGAGCAAGTATTTAGTTCATTCCCTTGTATTGGAACAGGGTTGTTTTTAAATATATTCAGAGAAACTCAGTAACTTCTTTGATATTATGTTTCAGTTTCTTTGAATTCCTAATGATAAAGAATCCTGGTGAATTACCTAAACTTTTCTGGTAGAGTTTATTATATTTTGTCTCTTTCTTTATAAAACCCAATTACTCATCACTGTCAATTGATATTATTTCATATTTTTGAGGAATTAATATTCTTCCTCTACTCATTTCTTTAGGAATTTTCAGATAACTTAGGTTATCATTGTTACAACTAAACAGTAAATATAAACTAAATAATATTTTAGTGACTGTAAATGTGAAGAGTATTGTCTCAATTCATCCTATTTTTTAGGCATTTCTTTAACTGTAATTGTAAAAATATTAAATTAGTAATAAATATTGCTCACAAATTGATCCAAAGAAATTAAAAGTACTAATATAGCCTTGGCTGGTGTGGCTCAGTTGGAGCATTGTCCTGTAAACCAAAAGGTCACAGGTTTGATTTCCAGTCAGTGCACACGCGTAGGTTGCAAGTTTGTTCCCCAGTCGGAGCACTCAGGGCACAACAAGAGGCAACCAGTCAGTGTTCTCTCTCACACTGATGATTCTCCTTCTCTCTCTCTCCTCCCTTCTCCTCTCTAAAATCAATAAGCATGTCCTCAAGTAAGGATTAAACAAAAAATACTAACAGAAAAGGTACTTTTAAAAATCTTTTTTTATGGAATATTTTTTTTAATTCTTACCTGAGGATATGTGTATTGATTTGGGAAAGAGAGAGGGAGAGAGAAACATCAACATGAGAGACATCGATTGGTTGCGTCCCATTCACAACCCAGCCAGGAATCAAACCTGCAACCCAGGTGTGTGCCCTGTCCAGGAATCGAACTCCCAGCCCTTTGATGTACGGGACAATGCCCCAACCAACTGAGCCACCTGGCCAGGGCTTTTTGATGGAAGTTTTTAAACAAACACAAAAGTAGAAAGAAGAATGAACACCCTCGCATACTCATTCCCTAACTCCTGTTGCCCATACTTTGTCAATCTTGTGTGTCTGTTCCAACTCTGTCACACTCGCATCCATGCTTTTTTCCCTCTGAAGTACTTCAAAGTAAATTTCAGACATACAATTTTACTATAAAAGTTTTAGCGTGTATCTCTAACAGGTGAAGTTAAAAAAAACAAACAAACTGTAAGCACCATTATCACTAAACAGAAACAAAAACAATTCCTGCATATTATTCATACCCAGTCCATATTTAGACTTCCCCAGATGTCTCAACATGACTTTGCCATTGGGTTTGTATTGTACAAATCTAGATCTAGACAAGCCCCACATGTTGTATTGGATTTATACGTCTCTTAAGGTTCTCGTAATCTCTGATTTTTCCTCTCCCCTACCACCTCCTTTTTCGCTGTGCCATTTATTTGAGGGTGGCAGAATGGAGACTGGTCGTTTGCCCTGTAGAACTCCCCATATTCTGGATCTCTTCGCATTCTCATGGTGCTTCCTAATGTCTGATAGGAAATGTGGAATACTCCTTATAGATAATCTTTCCAAAAAAATTATACCTGAATCTATCTGATCAAGCCTTAAAGCTAAATATTACAGTAGTACTTGTTGTCTTTCATACTTTGTTATAGTTGCCACTTAGAATCTTAGTGGGTTTTGAACAGAGCCTCTCTGTCTGGTTCAGATTAGGTGGCTAATGCTTCGCATTCACAGTGACAAGGAGTGAACAGAAGGGAAGCTCCTTTCATCTTCCTGTTTAAGAGGACAGGGTTATTGTCATACTCTTGGGAGCAGAGGAAGAAATGCAAATGCCATGCTCAGGGACCAGAGCCACTCTCGCTGCTGTTACCTGAAGGAAGACTTGAGTCATCACAATTATGTTACATTTAAATCTTTCTCATAGAATAATGAGAACTTTCTGTTAAGAGATACAGATGCTCCTTGCCTTACAGTGGAGTTACATCCCAATAAACCCTTCATAAGTTGGAAATACCATAAGGTGAGAATATATTTAATATACCTAACCTACCAAACATCATAGCTTAGCCTAGCCAACCTTAAACATGCTGAGAACACTTACATTGGCTTACAGTTGGGCAGAATCACCTAGCATGATAAGTACGGTATAGAGTATCAGTTGTTTTCCATGTTGACCGCATGGCTGACTGGGAACTATGGCCTCCCAGCATCACAAGAGTATTGTACCACATCACGCTAGCAGGAGAAAACATCAAAATTCAGAATACACTTTCTCCTGAATGCTATCGCTTTTTCACCATTATAAAGTCAGACCCTTCTAAGTTGGGAAGCATCTGTATAAGAAATGATAGGTTTATCCCTTTGGGTAATTATAATATGGGTTTTCATGTCAAAGCAAATGTATGAAGCAGAGAGAAAAGGTGATCATGGAGAAGTGTGTGGTCACTTAGCTGCTCTCAGGTAATTACCACCAGCCAGCCCCAGAGAGCAGCTGTTTCCGCCTGACCGTGCCCGCCCCCTCACCTACACACGAGTTGTGTGAGGATTGAATTAGATAATGCACTTGGCAGTACACAGTGTAGCATCTGACTGTAACACTGGAAGTGCCAGATGTAATATAAGTTGCCTAATAAACCTTAACTGCTGCAACCAGAATCATCATAGAAGAAGAAAGGAGGGAAGCAGGGCCTTTTCAGCCTCAAACACTTTTAGGACTGAATAATAAGTAAGGGTTGGGGCGGGGAGAGGGAAGGAAAGTAAGAGGATAGAACTATAAGTACACAGGGAGATTGAGAGGCACTGTCTTGACTCAAAACTTTAGCTAGTGTCTTATTCTGAGAAATTCAAGGGGTGCCAGTGAGAACTGCTCCTGAGTGAACAGAATTTACAAAATTTTAGGTTCTTTCATATATCTTTAAGTCCAAATTTATACAGATATTTATTTTAGGGGAAGAGAGGGAAAAAAGGAAAAACTTCTCTTTTCAGTGTTCAGGGGTCTTATTTTCCTGTTTGGCCTTCCTCCTCCGCACTGGCCTGCGGGGTGTGCAGAAGCCCTCAGAAGACTTGAACTAACACCTGGGAGTAATTTTGTTTCTGGGACTGTATGTGGGACCCATGTTGGGAAGGGTGACTTACAGAACTGCCTTGCTTTTTTACACCAGCCTTCTCTTTACTTTAGGATATTCCTGCTGGAGTGCAATGTGAGGGAAGTACGATTGGCTGTGGCCACCATTCTGGAGAAAACCCTAGACAGTGCCTTGTTTTATCAGGATAAGGTCAGTCTCGTTTGTACATTTTTATATACTGTTTTTACCCAACATTTAAAATTGCACATAATAAGAAAGAGAGCCTAGGATTGGAATCTGGTAATTTTGCAACAGAGAATGTACCCTCTGTGAACCAGCTTTCTAATGGATGCCAGGGTAGAAGGCATTCTGGCTTTTCCTCCTATCCCAGAAACCAAGGTAGGCCAGGAATTGAGGTCTGCTTGGTTCTGCTTCAGAATTTTCTCTCCAGAACACTCCCTTTTCAAAGTCTTCTCTCAAGAGTTTGTATTAGTTCTCTCTGAAGTGAGACTAACCAGAGTCTGGAGGCTCTGGTCTAGACCCATAGATATTTTGAGCCACCCTTGGCTTTGTCTCTTTCCTCATAAGCTATTTTTGTGATCTAAACCTGCATTTGGCAACCAGACCAAACAGTGCCATTTTTGCAGGAGCACTGGCCAAAATAGTTCCTTCATTGGTTTTCATTATTCCTTAATCTATTCCTATTCCTCTACATTTCTTCTTCTTAACCCTATTTTCTGGTTCACAATTCTACATATGCCAAAACAAACCATGGTCTTTACTAGCATCCTCGATCCCCAGAGATTTTAAGACTTAGGGAAATCTTAAGTCTGATTATTCAACCTGTTATTAAGTGCTAGCAAATACAGCAGTTACTTCCCAAGTTTGCTGTTTCAAACAGCTGACACTACATGGAAAACTTTGAAAAATGTTATTTTTAAAACTAGTTGGCTCCTTAAAAACATTGGCTGGAGGCAGTGTGTTTCAATGAATTAAATGCAAATTCTAGAAATTAGAATTTCTAGAATTGCGTCAAATTCAGTTGTTGACTTGGTTGTGCAACCTTGAGCAAGTTCTTTAAGGGAGGTGTTTAATCCTTACACGGTGCCTGACACCCAGGCACTTAGTTCTTTCAACTCCGCCTGACCAGGGGCGCACTGTTAGACCAGACAGCCTCAGGAGCTCTGCTCAGTCCAGAATGAACAAAGAGATCAAATATGCCCCTTAGGAAGGACCTAGAAGACCGTCTCTCAATTTCAGGAATCATGAGGAAGTGGAGGTTTACTCTAAGGCAGGTGGTTTTCAGTCAGCTTAAACAGCAAAACCGTTTTCCAAGCAAAACCTTATCTGGATGCAGAAGATATAAAAATAGGTCATGGGGAGCTGCTCAGGACAGCTTGGATATCATTGCTGTGAAACACCCCTGTGGAAGTTTTCTAAGATGTTTAACATAAGGACCTTCTCATTGTTCTCCTTCCTCCCGTGCACCAACCCAGACAAAAGGTGAAGATAGAATTAGTGCAGTCTCCCTATGGAGGGGGTCAGGGGGTCAGGCCACACCGTATGGCCCCACCAAAGCAGGACTGCAGGTGGTGGAAAGGGAAGGGAGCAGTGAAGGACAGAAGCCTGGAAGCACTTTGCCTCAGTAAATTCTATTCGGTATCCAGATCCAGCTGATGTATTTTATGTCAACTTTTCCCTTGTAATGGAAATGGTACCTCTTGCCACCCACTTTGTATTGTAAAGTACTTTGAAAATGAAGTGCTATAGAAATGCTAGATTTTACTGTATTTATAATGGGTGTGACAGGATGGATGGGAGTATTTTAAAAGGCTATGAGCACCATCTTCAGAGGAAATAAATCAACAGGAGTAGTAAGCCTGCTCTTAATTCTCAGATCACAGATGAATTTCTAGGGACTTGTCCACAAGCAGTTGGGGTGGGAGGGAAAGAAGAAGCAATGTGATAACCGCAATGGTTTCTAAACAAATAAAATGTTTTTCAAAGCTTTCCATGAGGCGTCAGCGGGCTTTCAAGTAAGTTCACAGTTGAGTCAATATTGCCGTTGTCATTCTGTCAGGCTGTTGCTCTCCATTTGCTCCATTGGCTTGATTTCTAGCCCCTATGCCTGTGTCTGTGTTTTTTATTCTTTGCATCTGTGATTATGTGAAGAAGTAGCATAGTAGAGGGAGTTATTCAGAAATACGTTTCCTCGAAACCCTACCCCACCCCTGCCTTTTTTTACAAGACTGAGAGAAATGGGCTCTACAGAAAATGTGCCCATAAGTGGTAGAATCACGCCCTTGACTCTGAAATCTAGGAAACAAAACTCGACTTTCCTTTTAACTATTTCTCTAGCACCAGTCTTCCCTGCCAGGTATTGATCATCTGTTTTTGCTCTCCAAAGCATAAATCCATCTGAATCTGAGTCTGGGTTGTATCAACCAGACTTTCCTTTTGTTCTTATGGTGATTTACTTCAAATTAATCCTTTTACAAATTTACAAATCCTCTTACATTGTTTTTCTTTATGTAATTTCATCTTTCCTCTAACCAGTTAAAAAGCCTTCACCAGTTACTGGAGGTACTACTTGCTCTGTTGGATAAAGACGTCCCAGAAAACTGTAAAAACTGTGCTCAGTACTTTTCCCTGTTCAACACTTTTGTACAAAAGGTAAATGATTTTCTCCTAACATCTTTTTATAATACAGAATATTGATAGCCTAAAGGAATTTTGTACATGGGAAAAATATAGACTGGTCAATATTGGATTTATATGGACAGGTATTTTCTATATGTAAATTATAGCATTTAAAAACTTAGTGACTCCTTAAAACTTCTCAATTAACTGTGTTTTTAAAACTAACTTTTGTCTGGGTAGGAATCTAATTTGTCATTCTCCATATCTCTTGACAGCAAGGTATTAGGGCTGCAGATCTTCTCCTGAGGCATTCAGCCCTGCGACACATGATCAGCTTTCTCCTAGGGGCCAATCGGCAAAACAATCAGGTAATGCCTACCTTTATAGCCCAGTGAATGTACATGGTTTTTGTAATCAATTTACTGCTCTGTGTAGGTGACAAATATTTTTAATTTCATCAGAGCCCAGGTACAGTAATACTAAATAGGCTTTAAAAGTCTTTATCATCCAATTATTTTTATAGCTTTCTCATAGAATTTCCTAGTAATAACAACCCATGGAAATGACTAGAGTATCAGTTAAAATGTGACATGTCATAGGAGGAAAGATTGGTTCTGTGATTGGGGGGCAGGGGGAGATGCAAAATCCTGCAAGGAATAGTGGCGTTGGGTCTTGTACTTGATCTCTGGCACTATGAGTAAGGCTCTTTGCGTGGCGGTTGCTTTTGGGATGCCGATAACAAGGCCAGAATTCGCATGTGAAATTGTACTGTTAACGCACCGGAAGATGTTGCTGCTGCAGATACACTACTGCTCATATTCAGGAAATGAAAGGGAAGCTGTTTCATAATAATAGGGTTTGGTGTATATGAAAATGGCTTTCCTGTTTTAAGTTTCTATATTGGTGTGTTTCTCCCATCCGTTATATTTCTTTTGTTTGATAGATTTAAAATACGTGTAAGGTGAATATACAGTAATGATAAATTCTATTTATAAAATGCCTATTATGTGCCAGACACAACTGGTCACTTTATATGTTATACCACTGGTATAATTCAGTAAAATAGGCAGCTTCATCCCCAATCTCAGGCAAGAATTACTTGTTCAGGAAAACAAGTTAAGTGACTTGTTTAAGGTCACAAAGCTGATGTGTTGTGGAGCCAGGGTTCAGACCCAGCTCTGGTGTACCCGGTATATGCATTGCATAGGAACTTTCGTTCCTTCGTTAAGGCCCACAGACTTGCTACCTGGGACTCCTCTCCGCTTCCTGTCTGCCACTGTGCTGCTCTCACCCTTCAGTCTTAAAAAACAAGTTTATGACACAAAGTCTGCTCAGTGTAAGGATAGTAGGTTAAGGTTTATAGTATCCATTTTTCACTTAAGCCTTTCCACTTCAGGGACTCCATTGACAGTGGTGACTGATTTAGATTCACTCTAATCTAAACACATAGGATCAGTGTTGTTTAGCATTTATGGAGCACATAGCATCGAAGACATTTTCACTTTAAAGGTTTCATTTGATTCTCACAACCTCAAAGTGGCCAGAGCAAGTAGGTTATCTCTGCCGTTATCCAGAGAGGTCCGGCGGTAGAACCATAATCACCCACACCCACGCAGTGCAGTGCTGGGGGAGGAGGGCCAGGTCCCCAGGTGTCCAGCCTTATGGGTTTCCCCCATTGTCCTGAGGCACAGGAAAATCTCCTGGCGCATAGGACGCGCTCAGTACCTAAATTAGAATACGCGAATGGATTTGTTTTAGAATATGAGTTAATATGTCTAAGGGAAAAAACACTGTTAAGCTAGCTTAAAACCTATGACTTCTTGTACTTTGACCTCTTCTCCTATCAGATAGTGAGAAATAATCGTGGCCCAAATTTTCATGAACCAGCACATCCTTTTCCTTCCTTGTCTCATGTTATTTCTTTTTCTTTAAAAAATATATTCGTGTTATTTCTCATCAAAACACAACTGTCCACTTTATGTTCTCTGACAACAGATACGGCGATGGAGTTCAGCACAAGCACGAGAATTTGGGAATCTTCACAACACAGTGGCATTACTTGTTTTGCATTCAGATGTCTCTTCCCAGAGGAATGTTGGTAAGCTTTAACATATCTTTAACACGTCAGAGAAATGAAGAGATACTGAATTTGTCAATAGTGCTTGGGGGATAAGGTTAGCAATTCAGTGAACATTATTTGTTTCTCATTAAGCTATTTGATATTGTTTTAATTCATGTTCCACTTTAATTTCACTTAATTTTATAAGTTTGTCGCAAGAGAAAGTCAGTCATTTATTTGAGGGTATGTAAGTATTAAAAAAACTTCTAGAATTAAAGGCTAATTCAGAGTTAATTTATTACCATAATTGGCACAGCTGATGTAGTGGTACAATTGCCAAGGTGTGGTTTGGAGTCTCCTAGCTACATGAACTTGACCAAGCCACCTGACCCTTTAATTCTCCATACAAAATGGAAATATTAAAAACATAACCCCACCAGTATACTGAGGATTAAAGAGACAAAATGTAAAAGTACTTTACAAAAACAAAGGGGATTCAGCTGTAAATTAATTCGTTGAAATGTATTTGAATATAAGATGTAGTTGATAACATTTCCTACTTTGTCACCCACAGCCAATAGTTCAGTTCTCATTTAATAGAGGAAAAACACATATTGTCCTTTACGGTTATCCACTCTTCTAACTTGTGTGCACTATATTTTATACTGCTGCTAGGCCTTGTCTTGACAGCACCAATCACAACAGCAATAATAATACAACAAAGTAGCTGAAAAACATTCAGTGTTTTCTGGGTGCTGTGCCTTTCCATGGTCCTTTTAGTTTATTTATTGTGTTTATAATCCCCTCAACAAACCTATGAGAGGGATGTTATCCCCTTCCGTAAACGAGGAGACTAAGATACAGAGAGGTTTAGTGACTCGCACAGGCTCAAAGCTAGTAAGCAGCATAGTAGCCAGCATGTGAATGCAAGCCTCTGACCCCAGAGGCTGTGGTTGGGTTTTAGTGTCTTCTGACCAGTAAGAACCAAACACAGGAAACCAGATGAAAATCACAGCACGGTCACTCTGAGCTGGAAATGCCTATTGACTCTAAAGGAACCTTGGGGGAGCACCTGGATTGTTTGAGGTAGTTTGCTTCCTAAGTCTGATTCATTCACCTTAAAAGACAAAGCTACCTAATTCATTAATCGAGATACGTTTGTAAAAGAAAATAGTGTGAGTTCTTGTTTTTCTATCAAACGGGGTAACCCTTCCATATGGGTTCATTCTGCTTAGTATTGGTGGTGTTTAAAGAACAAAAGTGTCTCATCCAGTGTCTCTTCAGAGTCACATTGGGCATTTTTTCCATATACGATTTATATTTTTACTGCTTTGAAAGATTGTCTTACAGGGGTTGGGGGGAAGGGGATCACTAAGATTCTAACGAGCTTAATAGTCACACCTACAGCTTAAGCAGACATTGAAATAAATAGGTGAACATTTTCTCCTGTCTGTGTGACTGGCTTCCTCACTGGACTGTGAGGGAACAGGCTGTAAGCACTCAGCAGCTGTGTGTGTGAACCTTGAGAAAATGGCTTTACCTTGTCGATGTCTATTTCATGAAATAACATCAAGTGAGACAGGTTTTGTTTCTCTGGTTTCCTGAAGCTCCTGGTGTATTTAAACAGCGGCCACCAATTAGCATTGCTCCCTCAAGCCCTCTGTTGCCACTCCATGAGGAAGTAGAAGCCTTGTTGTTCTTGTGTGAAGGGAAACCTTACCTATTGGAGGTACGTACTTGTTCTTCGAAAGCCATTTTCTCTTTATTTCTATTTGAGGAAAAATACCTTTTGTTATAAGCTATGTTGCATGTTGTTACGATGAAATAGGATATTAGAGAAGAAATGATCTTTCAAATTAATTTTTCTTCCTATGCATTACATATGTCAAAAAGAAATAATCAGTTGAAGAGAATGTTATTAATCCTCTCTTCAACCAGCAATTGGACCTCCAGGACCAGCCCAGCTAATTACCCCTCTATGTCCCAGCAGGTAAATGGCACCTCACCAATCACAGTTACTCAGTTTATTATCAGAGATTTTGTTTCCAATCTCTTGTATGTGTCCCTGGTCCTGAAATGGTACAACTGTGAAGCACACATTTTCTAAACCTCAGCAGTATGGAAATGGGCTACTCACAGCACTCTCTCATGGCCTCCTCTGCAGTCCAGGTCGCTTCCCCTTCCACTCTGAGCGACCCCTTCTTGAGAATTTAATCTTCCAGTCCTTCCATAACTTGATGTTTACATATATATGAGTCTGTGTATCATGGTGGTTTTTAAACTACATTAACGGTGCTGTGCTATATATCGTTCTTAAGCTGAACATTATGTATTTTTTGGATCTGTCAGTAATTATTTTAGTTTGAGGAAGGGATTTACCTTTGAAAACCCAATGAAAATGACTCAAAAAAAGTACACATTTGCACAAGATTATGTTACGTTTCAGACAGGCCTGTATACCCTGAAATCTATCCATGGAGTTCTAGCAATTAAAGAAACCCTATTCAGAAGCAATGTTAATGATACTAAATCTGAGTAAATTTCAGTTAAAGCCAGAAGCAACCTATTGACAATTAACTGGCATGAGAAGAGCCTACTCCTTTTATATCCTCCCACTAGGTAATGTTTGCTTTGCGAGAGCTGACGGGCTCGCTCTTGGCGCTCATTGAGATGGTGGTGTACTGCTGCTTCTGTAACGAACGTTTTTCCTTCACTATGCTGCATTTCATTAAGGTAGGACTTCAGGTAAACCTAGTGGCGGCCTGATGCCTGTGCTCGAGGCAAGGAAAGTAAGCCTTTGCTCCCAGTTAATGTGCTTCTTTTAATAGCCTTAATTGTTTTTCCTGATCATAAAAATAATAAAGGCTTTTCTTTTTAAAAAAACTCAAAATCCCATCATTCACTCATAATCACCATGAACAATCTCTTACATTTCCCTTTTATTTTCTGCACGTATATTTGAACATAATTGAGATTTTATTGTCTTTCTGATTTTGTGCTTTTTTTTCCACTTACCACTATAAATATTTCCCATATTATTAAAAGTTATCTGTGAGTATAATATTTCATCCTCCCATATACCATAATTTACTTAACCATTCCCTTACAAGCAATGCATTTGCATTTGGTTCAATTTTTAACTGTTAAGAATAATACTTTATAGTTATTAATGCTGTAGTGACCATTATTGTGTAAAATGTTTTCAATTTTGAATTATTTCGCCTTTGGACATTTTAAAAATCAAAAGTAGGTTTTCCTCACCTGAAATGGTGATACAGTTCACTATGAAGCTCTGATCAATAAACTAATTACTACTACTTGTGTGGCACTTAATGGGTGCCGAGCACTGTTTCAAGCCTAGTATATGTTTAGCTCACCTAATTCTCAGATACTCTCATCAGGTTGATACTATTTTATCACCATTTACTGTTCAAGAGACTGAGGCGCAGAGTAAATAACTTGCCCGGGGCCACATGACTAGCAGGTGGCAGAGTGGGAATTTGGACGTGTGCAGTCTGGTTCCAGGGCTGTGCTCGTAACCATATTGTTTACTGCCTTTCAGGGATTACTAGAAAACTTTTAAGCCTATACAAATCATTTTATTAGTTTTTAATCTTCAATTACATGCATAATACATGACCACATTTTCTTTTTGAAAAATTAACACATACAAGTAAGGCCAAAGTCCACTTTGACCAACACCAACCAGTCTTGTCCCCTTTCTTCCCTACCCCAAGGACCAATATTGTCACACTGGTGTGTGTCCTTCCAGGCCTCTATCTGTAAATTTACACTACGTGTATTAGCTTCTGCCCAAATAATTGCTGCCACACCCTCTTACCTGCACCAGGATTTATAATAATGATACAGGTAGTACTAACAAGTAGCAGGTAATTAGTGAATTGTGTCTTCAGACTCTTATTAGAATGTGGTTTCCCCTCAGTATTTTCTGTACAGACCTATATCAGAGATGACTGAGTTCGTCTCTTTGCTACTTACTAATTATATGACCTCGGGCAGTTTCCTCCTCTGCAGAATGAGAGTGTGACTTGACCTCACAGACTGTGAAGATTCAGTGAGGTCTGGTATGTGAAGTGCTTACTTAGTGGCAGACCTGACACCTTCAGAGTGTGGTGTTGTAATGCAAGGTCCTTTATAGTCCCCTATCCGCATATATGTATAAGGTTATTAAATGCACAGAGCAGTGTGAGTATTCTGACCCTTGCTCTCTTCACTCAGGGTGTCTTGGCAGATTTTTCTCTTTTACTTACTCAGCTCATGGCATACTTACCTCAGAATATTTATTTGCATTCTCATAGCTACAACAGCATAGTCTGGAAAACAAAATAGGATATACAATATAAAGTGAAATATAAATTTGGGCTTGTTTAGTAACTTAAAATTCTATTGCTGCCTTTCCTTCTCTCTCCTTCCTAATTCCTTAGTAAAGTACCACAGAGTATTACAGCTGGGAGGACCGCAGAAGTTGTTTATTTCACTCCCCAGATTTAGCATTTTGGGAAATCAAGGCCCCCTAAGGGAGAAATTGACTTTGCCCAAGGTCAGCCAGATAGTGGTAGAACTAGGGCTTGATTCCAACATTGTAGACTGACACTTCAACATGCTTTCCACAAAAGACTTACTGGAATTTTTATGCTTTTAAAAAATATTTCAGAGCCAACTAGAAACAGCTCCACCCCATGAGTTAAAGAATACGTTCCAGCTACTTCATGAGATTTTGGTAAGTAAAAAATATTCTGATTCACTTGTATTTATATATGTATTAGTCAGCATTGGTTATACA
Source organism: Pteronotus mesoamericanus (assembly GCF_021234165.1). Lineage (NCBI taxonomy): Eukaryota > Metazoa > Chordata > Mammalia > Chiroptera > Mormoopidae > Pteronotus > Pteronotus mesoamericanus. Next base: position 6,234,216 of record NW_026555006.1, on the reverse strand, counting down.
TAAAAAGTTGTATCTCCTATTGTTTTTCCAGTTATTGTTCTACACATACTGAATCCTCTTTATGTCAGCCATTTTTTGTGCACTACTGATTTAGAGATGAGCAGTAATAAAACTCTGCCCCATAGGGACTCACAGTTTAGTGAGGGAGCTAGGCAGGGACACAAGCAGTTGCCTTGCAGAGAGTGAAGGAGCGATGGAGGGCCCCGCTGTGAATAGGGAACTGTGCTAAGCACAAATATTCTCTTGTTTAAAACTCACAGTAACCGTCAGAGTTAAATCATTCAAATATGAATGAATGATTGTGTTCATGCTAATAAAATTATTCTTTATGAGCCATTAGACTGAAATGTAATTGACTGATAGGGTGCATGCCAATTTTGGAAATGTAAAAAATGGGCGCAAATTTAGTTATAATCCGCAAACTACAGTATCATATTAGAAATTAGACAGGTGGAGTGATTTGCCCAGGACCAACCTTTAACAAGTCACAAAGCCAGGATCTGAACCAAGTAATCAGCCCCGTAGCCATGCTCTCCACCACACCACTAGATTGCTCAGTGAACTGCAAGCAAGAGGTACGACTCGAAGTAGTGGGGACTGAGTGGGACATGGGGCAAGAAGCCCAAGCCAGATCACGAAGAGCCTCAAGTACCAATGCATATGGACTCTTTTCTATAGGACAGCGTTAGCGCACTGGGGCCTGGTAGCCAAATTCTGCTTCTATGCCTGTTTTATTTGGCCCAAATTATTGTGTTTCGTTTTCTGTTTCCTGGAGTCAGCCTCTCTTGAGAAAGCAGGTAATCCAATCTGGTCCCACTTCCTGCATGCCACAGGCACCGAGAGCAGCAGCAACATGCCCCCTTTGCTGAGGCACATGAGCTCCAGTTTCCCACTGTCCTCACTACCCCTTATTGTCTGATACTAGCCCATCTTGCTCATTCCTTGTCATCCGAGCCTCTAGACATTATAAGTTTGCAGCTTCTGCTGTCAGTGACAGGGCTCCATGGAAGAGTTTTAAGCAGGAGATTTCTGGGGCCTTATTGATGTCTTGGAAAAATTCCCTTGCCAGTTGTTTTGAAGGATGGACAAAAGAGGATTGGAATTGGAAGGCCATAAAGAAGTCTGTGGCAGTAATCTGAGTCTGAAATAACACGGCCTATACTGAGGAAAGACCAGTGTCGAGGGGCAAAGCACCTATCAAGAGGAGTTTGGAAAGAACACCAGTAGAATATGGTGACTGGTTGTGAGCTAATGAGAGAGCCTAGCCCAGAGGTTCTTTAGAGAGCGAGAGAGGGAGGGAATGGGTTCCCTTTCGATTCCTGACAGGTATTAGAGGCCTTGGCACAGGGTAGGCATTTAATAGATGCTTTCAAATAAGGAAATACATCATGGATGCCATTTATTAAAAGCCGATCTTTCTGGTCTTTGCCTCCTTTCAGTCCTAGTGCTTTTACAAAGGTTGTTGCTCCTCAGGAATAGGTTCATCTGCTCAGCAACAAACCCATTTGGTTTATTGCACTGTGCACAGTTCAGTGAGAAGCACCAGAACAGTGAGAGTAAGGCACAGATCCAGCCCTGTGTGGCATGACATAAACCTCCCTGTGAATTTGTAGAGCTGTGTTGTAGCAAGATAGGTTTTTTGTAAACCGGTTAGACCAAAACCCTCTTATCCTAGGGGTCATGTAATATGTGTCCTTAAAACCCACAGAGAACTGTACATATTGGTAAGAACACATTGATAGGAAATAAATGGATCTTTAGATGTTACTTAATAGGTTTTCATCTGTAGTTTAAAATCTAAGATATTGTTGTATTGGGTTTTGTTAAGTTAAAAAGTAAACATCTTGATTTTTTTTTTTTTTTAAAGGCACCCGTAGCTATAACACACGTTCCTTCTTTCATTTACCAACCTTTGTCTCCTTCCACTCACAGGTCATTGAAGATCCCATACAAGTAGAGCGAGTCAAATTTGTGTTTGAGACAGAAAATGGACTACTAGGCAAGTGCACCCGGCCTTAAGGGAAATGTCTGCAGTAAATGTGCAGAGAACCAGTCTCCTCCCCGCCCTGCGTCCCTGGCATAGATCAGTGAGGAACCCAGCAGAAGTCTGATTAAGGCCTTTGGGTTCCCTCATTCTAGTCATGACAATTAAAACCAGAGAACCTGGTTGTCCTAGACACCATCCTACTTTTTAGTCAGTGAAGTGCAGTTTGGGGTCCTTTTACATGACCAGATAAGATTCAAAGATGCTGTGACTCTTCCACATGCTAAAGGCACTTTCTGACACAGTTATTCCACTTTCTAGCCATTGATGAGGGGAAGACTAAAAGCTCAGACTCGGGATATTTCAAATTCATGAAATGTGATTGCTTTTTTACCTGTGGTATGAATGCACCCAGATTTCTATTTTCTACTCATAAAAGGTTTTTGGCATGTGTTCCTTTGCAAAAAGCTGAAGTGGCTTTAGTGAGCTATTTCTTAGAAATTTGGTTAAAAACAGTCTTATCCAACTCCTACCATCCACTTGTATTTCCAGTTAATCTGAGTTATTTTACATTTTGCTCATGCATTAAGGAAAGATTTAAGACCTCCTTTGTTGCAGAAAAGAAATTATTTAAGCTAAAAAAATTTCTGTAGCTGCAACATTCTAGGTCACACCCCCTCAGCTGGTGCACTCTATGCAGAGCAGCACCCAAGTTATCAGGAACCTACAGACTGTCGTACACTCCTTAAGAGCAAGTATTATTTGTCTTTAAATCCCCAGAGCCCAAAGCAGAAGATATTTTTTGAACTGAACTAATACCACAAAGTTCCATTTATCACACTAAGAATGTTAAAACTACTCTTGTATCAGTTGTGCGGTAGATGAAAAAGCTTGGAGGTCACTAGGTGAATAATCAGCCAGTATAAATTTTAGTTCCTTTCATTTCTCCTAAAAGTCAAACTTTCATCACCACATATATTTCTTGAATACTATTTAGTATTTCTATCCTTTAGAGTTTGGGAGATCCTATTGAGTCAGCACCATGCTTTTAATTTAGTTATTTGCTTAACAAAGTAGCTTGTTGTAAATTTTCAGCACAAGAGAGCTGTTATTATTTGGACCCACTTCATTTTAGTGCTTTATTGTTAAACTTTCTCTTCTCTCCCTTTAGCTCTGATGCACCACAGTAATCATGTGGACAGCAGTCGCTGCTACCAGTGTGTCAAATTTCTGGTGACTCTTGCCCAAAAGTAAGTATTGACTCAAAAATGCAGAGAGGAAATAGTTACAAGTCAGATATGACCAGAAAAAAAATTCTGCTTTGTTTTAGTACCTGGGAAGTTAGACTCAGTCAGGGCATGATTACCTATTCAGATGATCTCAAAGAGAGGTGAAGGGGAAATGTGAAAAGAGTAAAAGATCTTATGGAATCCAAGAAAAAAGGTAAACCACCAGGCTTAATGCAGGAAGGGTAGGAATCAAGGTGGGTGTTAGGGACACCACCTTGTTAGGGATGTTACCATCAAGAGTTCATGAGCCTTCATACAAGATGTTGTTAATTAATAACTTAATTACCAACTCCTTTATGTTCTAGGTGCGTCCCCACTTTCAAAATAGTCTCTTGAGATAAAATTGTATTATAGCTACTTAGACTTAAGAATCCAGCCCTGGCTGGTGTGGCTCAGTGGATTGAGTGCCAGCCTGTAAACCAAAGGGTCGCTGGTTCAATTCCCAGTCAGGGCACATGCCTGGGTTGGGGGCCAGGTCCCCCAAAGAGGGCACGCGATAGGCAACCACACATTGATGTTTCTTTCCCTCTCTTTCTCCTTCCCTTCCCCTCTAAAAATAAATAAATAAAGTCTCCTAAAAAAAAAATAGGAATCCAGACACTGTGCTAAATACTTTGTATTCTCATTTAATCTTTGCAACAACTTTATGAGATTAGGTACTATTATTAGTCCCATATCACAGGTGGTTTAAGTGACATGCCTGCAGTCAGAGCTAGGACTTGAACACAAGCTGATTGACTTCAAAAAGCAATGGTTCTTTTTTCTTTTTTATTTAATTGTGTTAAAATATACATAACATAAAAGCTACCATTTTAACCATTTTTAGGTGCAGAGTTTGGTGGCATTAAGTACATCACACTGCTGTGCAACCATCACCACTGTGCCTCTCCAGAACTTTTTTCAGCTTCCAAAACTGAAACTCCTTACCTGTTAAATGTTAAACACTAACTCCCCATTCCTTCGCCCTCCAGCCCCTGGCAAACATCAGTCTACTTTATATCTCTGTGAATTTAACAACTCTGGGTACCTCATAAAAGTGGAATCATATCATATTTGTCCTTTTGTCACTGGATTATTTCACTTAACATGATGTCCTCAGGGTTTATCCATGTTATAGCATGTCAGAATTTTCTTCCTTTTTTAAGGCTGAATAATATTTTATTGTATGGCTCTGCCACATTTTGTTTATCCAGTCATCTGTCAGTAGACACTTGGAATGCAAAGGTTCTTGATATTATAAGGAACCTTAGTGCGTTGCTACTTCATTTCCCCTCTTTAGTACAAGGGTGACAAAAGATCAGAGTGGCTGCGTGGTGACCCAGGGTTACTGAGCAGACTACACTGCCATCTCCGAGTCTTGCACCAAGCCTTCTTTATAGCTGACTTTATTTTGCTCCAGATTTTTGTGATTCTTAGTCATGGGTCGCCACCCTTGGACTTATACCAAGATAAGAATAAGAAATCTGTTTGACTTAATCTGCTGCATTTGAGTAACCTAAACGGATATTAATGAGAGCCCCACTAAAATAATGTATGACCATGTGTTTCCAAATAACACAGCATTGTGGACACAGATGGAGATCATCCTGCCACAGTTGGGGGTTCATTAATTAGGCTTGATATTGGCAGTACATTTTCATATGTACTTGCCTAAGAATGGCATTTCCAAGCAGTGTTGGGGCCCCATTGTATGTCTGATGCCAGCAGACACAGTCCAGATACCAGTGTCTTTATATGTATTGCCATGTCCTTTACATATCTGTTCTATATACACTCACTAATGGCAGTATTACCATCAGTACTATCTTTACATATGAAGGACAGCTTTCAAGAAACGCAAATAGAAAGAGAGAGGGCAGCTCTAAGACCATGTTTTAATATAATATTCTTTCTTATTCAAATCACAGCTATTAAAGACTAGTTTGATTCTATCAAGAGGTCATTTATTAAGTGTACTATTTGTTATCAGTTTTTTATTATACTTTTCATTCCTCAACTTTGAATTTTAATAGAACTGAGTAGATGGATTAGAGGTCAATAAGAGACTTTTTACTACATGTTTACCTTTTATTGCCTTTTGAAGTATAACGTGAATGTACCCAAACCAAAAAAAAGTAAACAATTAATGTAAAGACAACTGGACTTCAATGAAAGTAGCAGTTGTGTTTTCAAAATAAAAAGGTGCTGTAGATTAAACACATATATTTGCAAAGGAGGTATTTGACTAACAACAATCTCCAATGACCAGGTGTCCTGCTGCTAAAGAGTATTTCAAGGAGAATTCCCACCACTGGAGCTGGGCTGTGCAGTGGCTGCAGAAGAAGGTGACTGCATTGTGCACTTCTCTGGGTATAACCGGAATCCACAGGAGCATGTCTTACCAGTAAAGATCTGTTAAACTTAATTTGAAACTGGCCTCAAAATATTTTCAGTCTTCAAACATTTTTTTGAACACCTATTGACACCTATTTTTCTGCATTTAATTTGTGTCTTAATACATGTATCTTAACTTTATAGGTGAAAAAGTGGGGATGATTATATAAGTAGTATTTTACAGCGCTCTTGAGAGTGGAAGTGAAATTGTCCAGGAAAGAATCTCCTGATGTGATAGAAGGTCTGGGTAGATTTGTGTACTGTTTTAGATGCTTTTATGTTCTATTATCTAATGGTAGAAATTGTGGGCTCATGTGGGCTTATCATCTCTGATGGCGTTTTTGACCTTCCATCTCAGATGTCAGAACATTATTGGACACCGCAAAGTAATGTCTCTAATGAAACGTCAACTGGGAAAACTTTTCAGCGAACAATTTCAGCTCAGGTGAGGATTGTCTTTTGGTTTTGTGTGGCCTGAAATCCTATAGGTAGGGTTTTTTACTGTTTTTTAGAAACTGCTGCCTCAGAGAAGAGAGGTATAGGTTGAAAATGAGAAAGAGCAAAAGGAATGATTGAATATCTATGAAAAGACATGGCACAGAAGTTGAGGGGTGCCGTGGGGGTTGCCACGAGGACACCACCCTCAAGGCTCCTGGTACCTCCAAGGTCAAATGAAGGGTAGTCTTCATTGGTGATGCTGCTGCCACTGCACGCTACCTGACTTTTTTCTCTCATGTTTAACTCTCCCACAGGACACCTTAGCATATGCCACAGCTTTGCTGAATGAAAAAGAGCAATCAGGAAGCAGTAATGGGTCAGAGAGCAGTCCTGCGAATGAGAACGGAGAGAGGCATTTACAACAGGTATAACTGTGGGGCATGTCCCCATGTGAAAGGACAGCGCCTCCTTGAAGTTTTCCAAAAAGAATTTTCGTAATCAAAAAAAAGGAGACACTAGCTCTGTCCTCCAGTTATCTCTGTTCAGGATCCACTCACAGTGTGCTTACAAAGTGGAATGGTGCTGCAACGTAAAATTCATTCAGCGCTTTGACTCGGTCTGTGGCCGGCTATTCTAATCACGTTGGAGAAAGCCAGGCCACGGCTGTGTTCATTCCAGCTTGTTCACTTCATTCTGCCAGGTTATGAAAATTCACCCCCTCCAGCTTTTGCTTTCACCAGCCTTCCAGGAAACATGGACCTTTCAGAGGAAGGGCCCCATAACATTGAGATCTACCTACTTGTTGGAAGAGTTAAAAAAATAATTCTAAGCTTACTTAAAAAAGAAATTTCAGCCCTAGCCAGCATGGCTCAGTTGGTTTAAGCATCATCCCATAGACCAAAAGTTCTCAGGTTCAGTTCCCAGTTGGGGCACATGCCTGGGTTGCTGGTTCAGTCCACCACCCAGGGGGTGGGTACGTACAAGAAGGCGACTGATGGATATGGGGCGGGGGGGCCGTGTGTGTGTGTGTGTGTGTGTCTCTCCCTCCCCTCCCACCCCCTCCTCCTTTCTTCCTCCCTCTCCACCCCTTCCTCTCTCTCTAAAAAGCAATGAAATAAAATGTTCTTGGGTGGAGATAAAAAAAAAAGATTGTTTAATTTCAATACTAATTACTGGAGTAGAAAAGGAATAAAATATTGATTAACCACTTACTATATGCAAAATAATGAAGTAGAATAAATGTAATGATGTGGATGTGTCTTCTCTCTCTCTACCCTCCCAGAAAGGCAGTCTTCTCTGTGGCTCCATAACAGGGCTTGGCAGAGCCCTCATAAAATAATCTTGATGATGTGTCTCTTTTTTTTTTTAAATCTTTCAGACCCTCATGACAACCTTGTAAGGTTGCTATTACCCTGACTTCATAGAAGAGGAACTGAGGCTCACCTACTTTATTGGCAGAAAAAATTAAAGCTATTAGACAAGAGCTCCTGCAGCTGCTGGCTCCTAGACTTGCAGCCCCCCGTGTACCTCTCCCCCCTCATTTTCTGAGTTCTAGATACAGCGGCCAGCTTTTAGTTGATCAAATGTACTTCTTCCTTCCAACTCAGGCCCCTCCCGTTCACCCTAACTCCCACTCAGCTTACATATTACTTTACAGGGAGACTTCCTGCTCCTCTCCACCCCCAGCTAGATCAGTCTTAAGACACATGGTAGCAGAACTCTTAGTGTACAAGGTGGGGCAAAAGTAGGTTTACGGTTGTGAGTTCGTGAAACAGTTTATTCTTGTATTATTATTTATGATATTTTCCATACGAACAACTGTAAACCTACTTTTGCCCCACCCTGTATAAACAAGGGCCACACAGTTGGTGACAGGCAGAATTCAGACATGAATTCTGGAGTGGCCCAGAGCCATCTTTGGCCATGTGGCAGTTTCTGGCACAAAGCGTATGTCGGGGCAGCCAGTGCCTCTCCCTGCTTTATCCCATTGCTCCCAAGTTCTAACGTGAGCTGCCTGCATTGCTGCATGTAGTATTGTAACTTTAGGTGAGTCACTGGTTTGCTTCAGTGGCTGAATGAGAACAAAGAAATTTAAATTTTGCATAATCAGGAATTATCAAATACAGATGTTATAGTCATGTTTTATTACCCTTTGGTAAAGAATAAACTGTTCAATGAGGCCCCATTTAAACTACTGAACACAAATAAGTCAATCAGCATAGAATAACCTTTTTCTCTAACTTTCCAATGTGTGGATTTAACTTCCTCTTCTTTTTCAAAGGGTTCAGAATCTCCCATGATGATTGGCGAGTTAAGAAGTGACCTTGACGACGTGGATCCCTAGAGGAATAAGCCCTGCACACAGTGGAGAGTCAAATACAGATACTGATGCCCGGCACCTTTCTGAAATCAGAATATCATTTTGAACCTTATACAGAACCAGACATGGGGCTGGAGGAGTCTGAGGTGGCCCTGAAGGAGCGTGTGTTTAAGGAAAGCACTCTGTGGCCAGAAGGGGGAGCTGTTTGGCAGCGGGAGAGCTCCGGACTCTGGATCAGCTCTCCCAAGGCATGATCCATATGTGGATTAACATTTCTGTGGCGATTTTATGAAATAAAGCCGGTGGCAAACTTCTGTTACGTGAACATACAAGAGTGAGTGAGGGTAAAGCTGTTGCTTTCTCTATGATGCTACAAAAGAAATTCCTTTGGTTTTTATATTTTTTTAAAAAAAGCAAGCTGCCTTTAGATGTGTGGGGGCAAATTTTTAATCTTGCAATGACATTGATTAGGGATGTCCAATTTAAAATAATGTAAAGTTATGTGATAAGATTCCTTTTCATTGTAAAATAGTAAAGAATTCAGTTTACACAGACCTTTGTATTTAATATGTCTCCCTATTTGTACAGAATTTCAGATGGGTTTGGATGAGCATCCTGGGCATACACTTAGATCTTGATGAAATGTTACCAGGATCAAAAATTGGGAAATTATTAATCTAAGGTAATTTTTTGCTGATATAATTGAGATTGAAAAGAGCAATAAAAAAAAAATGCTGTATTCTCCAGAAGTACAGGGTGCATTCTTTGACATCAGTCACTAAAGTTATGTTATTCCCAAAACGAATTTTAAAAACAGCAAAATAAAAAGCACTTTAAGATATAATTTTATTGAGTTTGATTTCATAGAATCATCTTTTTAATGCTTGGAGACATATTGAATAAACTGTAGTCTTAAATCATGTGATCTGCAATCATTTGCTTTTGCTTAAAACATAATTACTGAAACCCTTGGTACTGGTTGTACATGAAGTTAAATATTTGAATTGGGAGATCTACTTGGTGAGTTTCTAGTCATTTTAATGCAGACCAGGAATTTGAGACTTTGTTTCTCTTCAACATGAGTAATTAACACTGAAAAGATAGAGCAGGATTTATAATATTTTCCTGGAAATAACTAGAAAGCAATTGAACAACTATCATTTAGTTGTAATTTCCAAGTATAATACCATTCACTCATTTCAGATTAGATAGTTCAGATTTAACATTTTATGTATTTTATACATTTTGTATTTTGAGTTGCTACATAGATTTTCAACTAGGGGAGCCTTAGGAAGTGCCAGTTCGCTTCTGTCAGATTTGCCAAGTCCAAGAGGTGTGTCCAGCCCCAAGTGCCTTTTTGGTGGCTTCTGCATTATGTGGACACAGGACAGGACAGTCAACTCTTCATTGCTGTGCAGTCAGTAACCCGGTCATTTCACTGTTGTCGGCTGAAGTTCCTGTGCAGCCAGGGTGCAGGGTGCAGTGGGTAATCGTGTAACTGCCGACACGCTAGTGGTAGCTTTTGTCAGAGATTTCTGAGTAGATGGAGGGGCCAGCATTTAAGAGCAGAACTGCACCCTCAGAAAAATGGTCAGAGGCTGTTGGCACATTTTTATGGTTCTGATGTTCTTGGAATTTTGAATGTGATGTTTTAAAATTGATTTTAAGTATGTGAATATTCCATGCCCTACTGTTTTCCTCTACCCCACCCCACCGCCATCCTCACAAAAAGATTGCGTGGGACATGACATTGAAAAGCCGGTGATGAGATGTGTTGGGATATCATCGCTGGCAACTGCACTCAGGAGCCCAAATTCAGGAGTGAAATCGCCACTTCTAGTCCCTTATTTCCTATGGAAACAATGCCTTCCACACCCCCAGCACCTGCTGTCCTCACTGTAAAGCTTCGTCGGGATTGCCGTCACAATCATGTGCCACACGCTCTGGTTAATTTTGCTTACGTTGTTGCTGCAGTGACCATCCCTTCCACTCAGCCAGTAACCACTTGATTGCCAATAGCTGCAGTCTCCAAACCTGCTGATGACTTTTTTTTAATGTAGTACAACAAAGAGACAATTGTGACAGGCTTACCTTGGAAGAGTTGTCGTTTTTATTGCCAACTTTTTTGGATGAAGATGTTTTTATAAATCTTTCAAAAAGTAGGAATTGCACAACTAACTCAATGCCATGTGTTCTCAAGAAGCTCCCTTCACGAGGCCACCGCCGATGGCCAAGTCTGCGCATCAGAGGCGTCCTGGGAAAGAACACAGATGAGCATCCCAGAGGGCATTGCGCCCATGACTTCTCCTCACATGGTCACTGACAACTAGAACAAGTCATAGGACCTAGAGAACCGCATCATCAGACTACCCTGTCTTGCCCCACCCTCCCTGCTAATATTGAGGTGTGTGCAGTTACCTTCTGAGCTTGGAACAAGCAGACTGGAATTTTCCTCTGCTACCTCTTGTGTACAGAATCTTGTTTATAAAATTTCAAAAAGGAAGTAGATGAACAGGGAAAAATCTTAATTTTAATTTGGTTCATGAGTGGCAGAGTTCTTAGCTTCTAAGGGCATAAAATAAATTTTTCAAAAATGGAGAGTCAGAGTCTCACTGACATCTTTTTTATATATATATATATTTTTTTTTTTTTATTGATTACGCTCCTAACAATTGTCCCATTTTTTTTTCTCCCTTTTATTCCCCTCAGCCCTGCATCCCCACTTCCCACCAGCATCTTCCCCACTTAGTTCATGTCCATGGGTCGTACATATAAGTTCTTTGGCTTTGCCATCTCCTTACACTATTCTCAACCTCTCCCTGTCTATTTTGTACCTACCAGTCATGCTTATTCCCTGTACCTTTTGTCCCCTTCTCCCTGCCCCCTCCGCGCTGATAACCCTCCATGTGATCTCCATTTCTGTGATTCTGTTCCTGTTCTAGTTGTTTGCTTAGTTTCTTTTTGTTTTTAAGTTCAGTTGTTGATAGTTGTAAGTTTGTTGTCATTTTACTGTTCATAATTTTGATCTTTTTCTTAGATAAATCCATTTAACATTTCATATAATAAGGGCTTGGTGACGATGAACTATTTTAACTTGACCTTATCTGGGAAGCACTTTATCTGCCCTTCCATTCTATATGATAGCTCTGCTGGATAGAGTAATCTTGGATGTAGGTCCTTGCCTTTCAGGGCTTGGAATACTTCTTGCCAGCCCCTTCTTGCCTGTAAGGTTTCTTTGAGAAATCAGCTGACAGTCTTACGGGAACTCCTTTGTAGGGAACTGTCTCCTTTTCTCTTGCTGCTTTTAAGATTCTCTCCTTATCTTTAATCTTGGGTAATGTTAATTATGATGTGCCTTGGTGTGTGCTTCCTTGGGTCCAACTTCTTTGGGACTGAGCTTCCTGGATCTCCTGGAAGCCTATTTCCTCGGCCATATTGGGGAAGTTCTCCATTATTTTTTCAAATAAGTTTTCAGTTTCTTGCTCTTCCTCTTCTCCTTCTTGCACCCCTATGATTCAGACACTGGAACATTTGAAGTTGTCCCAGAGGTTCCTAAGCCTCTCATTATTTTTTGAATTCCTGTTTTATTCTGTTCTGGTTGAATATTATTCTCTTCCCTCTGCTCCCTATCATTAATCTGAGTCCCAGTTTCCTTCTCTTTACTGTTGGTTCTGTGTATATTTTTCTTTATTTCACTTTATATAGCCTTCACTTTTTCCTCCATTTTGTGACCATACTCAACTATTTCTGTGAGCATCCTGATTACCAGTGTTTTGAACTGTGCATCTGATAGGTTGGCTATCTCTTCATTGCTTAATTCTGTATTTGGAACTTTGGTCTGTTCTTTCATTTGGGCCATATTTCTTTGTCTCAGCACACATGTTACATTGGAAGGGGTGGAACCTTAGGTATTTGCCAGGGCTGGGCAACCCAGGTCGCTCGTTGTGACACTGTGTAAGGGAGGGGTCCAAGAGGAAACAATGCTGCTTGTTCATCTCTCTTGTCAGCTTTCAGTCACTCCCCCTACTACCCACAAGCAAATTGGGCCCTTCCAGTGCTGATTCCCAGGTGGATGGTTTTGTATACATTCTAGGACCCTGTGGGTCTCTCCATTGAACTTTCCCGTGAGGGTGGGAGTTTCTCCCAGTGCCGCATCCCCCACAGATTTTTATAGCCAGAGGTTTTGAGGCTTTCTCTTACTGCACTGGAACCCTGGATTGCACGGTCTGTCTGGCTCTCCAGCTGTTCCTCCCAGTTTACCCACACACTAATGGACTGCCTGGCCCTCCAGCCACCACCTTTCTGTGCATCCTCTCTGCCCCAGCCTCCTGTCTCCACCCCTCCTACTGGCCTGGGTGAATGTTTCTTCTTTGATTTCTTGGTTGTCGGACTTCCATACCATTCAATTTTCTGGCAGTTCTGGTTATTTTTTGTTTTTAAATTTGTTGTCCTTTTGGTTGTGCGAGGAGGCAAAGTGTATCTACCTACGCCTCCATCTTGGCCAGAAGTCCTCACTGATATCTTTCTATGGATATCAGAGAACAGCACAGGGGAAACAGGTCAGGGACAGGGCTGGTAGGGGAGGTGCTTTGATTCCTTTCATACTGTACCAGTGGTGTGAATAAGGGCCACTTTTGAGTCATGAGAGGGCAATGGGTCTTTAAGCCTTTTGCTGTTTTTCCTTCTGGATAGCCCGACCGTTTTTGGATTCTTCTGCAAAGCTTGGTTAACGATGCTGATCTTAGGCTGATAGCAGACAGACATCTCCCCCGTAGCTTCCAAGTCTCAAGTGGTCCCCAGCAGAAATCATGCCCTTGGTCAAGCAGGGTTTCTTGCTAGACCCCACTGTTCTCAGTGTCATTCCTAAAGTCCCATATTGGTGCACGTGGTTCCCCTTTCCTGGGATGTTTGCTGCTCCAGCTCTTCCTCTTCTGTGGCCCACGCCCAGTCCCCCACTCCCATGAGCACATGCCAACATCTGCAAGAATTGAACCATTTCCTTCTCAAATCATGGACAGTCAGGACGTGGCCATCCAGCAAACTGACCATTCTCTGCCATCTTGGGGAGGGAAGAAGGGTCTCTGCACAGCCAGCAGAGGTGCCAGTGCCCTAGGAACACAGTCCTCTGGCATTGAGGCTATTTCTGTGCGGCAGCTCTTAAATACTTTCCATAATCTCAGATTGTCAGAAAAAAAGGAGTTTGGGAGGATTTTTCCCTTGCTCTGGCCACACTGGTCCTGCCTGCTACACCAGTGTCCCCGTTCCTCCCCGCCCATGTGTTATCCACCACATGGGCCCCACAGCCAGCCTGTGTCTGGCCTTTCTCATAGGCAACAGTGACCTGCCAGGGCCTGCAGACAAAAGAAAGCACATGGATAGTACGGCACACTGCCACACCATTCCTGAGCTCCTCACCTGCCCCAACACCCACTCTTCCCACACCTTCCTATCCCAGTCAACACGATACCATGCACGCGGGAGCAATGCAAAAACCAGTGTTCCCACCTCCATTTAGCCCACGAGGTCTGCAGGCACCCCCTTCAAGTTCCAATATCCTCCATACTCCCGCGCTGGTCTGTGTTCCCTCACCCAGGCCTGGAGAGTCACCGTAGATGCCTGCTCGTCTACAGCCACCTCCCTGCTTCTGCCTCTGTCACCTACAGTCTTCTAGCACAGGAGGCAGGATGAACCTGCACAAACCCAGGTCAGCACCCACTCCCCACCCCATCCCCTGAGTGGCTCCCAGTTCATTCCAGCAAAAACCAAAGTCCTTACTGTAGCCCTCAAGCCCCACCGGATCTGGTCCTGTCCCCTCTGGGGTTCCCCCTCACTCAGTTCCCAAGTCACTGGCCTCCTGTCTGTTCCTGGCACCCTCCAGGCATGTTCTTAGCGCGAAACCTTTGTTCTGGCTGCTCCCTTTGCCTGAAACACTGTTCCCTGTGACGTCCTCTGCCTCTGTAAGACCTTTCTTGAACAACATCCCCCATTTCCTTCCCTGCTTTATTATTTCCATAGCACCTATTTTTTAAAAAATCCTTACTCAAGGATGTTTCTTGATTTTATAGAGAGGAAGGCGGGAGGGAGAGAGAAACGATGTGAGAAAGAAACTCAATCAGTTGCCTCCCATATTCCCAGCCGGGTTCAAACCCACACCTTTGCAGTGTATGGGACAGTGCTCAAACCAACTGAGCCACCCAGCCAGGGCCCCGTAGCATATTTTAAATATTACTTCTTTGTTTCCTGTCCTTCTCCCCCACTGGAACAGACACTCCAGGAGAGAAGAACTTACCGGGTTAGTGTCCCCAACACCTAGGACAGTGCCTGGAACGCCACCTCCATCAGTACATGCTGAGCAAGTACAGTGGAGACGGTGGAGACCTGAGGAGTGCATCATCCAGACCACAATCAGCACAGCCCTGTGCTTTAAAAAAAAAACAAAAAACAGTTCATTTAAGAGTGGGCTCCCCAGGGCTTCCCTGTAAGAAGCTCCCTCTGGCTTTTCAGAGACTTACAGAGCTACTGTTAACTGCACTCTGCACGGCGGCTTCCAGGGCCCCGCATAGGCCCGGCCTCTGCGTGCGTTGCCCTCTCTGCACGCCCTCCCTGGCCTTGGCCACCTTCATTCGCCTTTGGCACTTGGCTCAGGTGTCCTCTCCTCTGGGTCATGGCTGAGTCATCTCTGTCCCCAAGGTCCAGTGGGGCTCCTGGCCCAGAGCAGCCTCCCAAGCAGATTTGTTAAATGGATGATCAAGGAATGCATGTGTACTGCATTTCTGTGTGCCACATTCACGCACATTTTCCTCAAGGGGGAGCAGAGTGCCCAGAGAGCAAACCTCACTGAGCTGGACAAAGCAGCAGCTGGCCCTGCCCCCTCCCCACACACACACATGCTGTCCACACAACTGCCAAAGCTACTGATAACACCCACCCCACACACCACCCTGCTCCACATACACGAGGGGATGGTGGTGACGGTGACACAGACGCTACATAGGAAAGCCGCACAGGGAAAACTCATGCCCCCTGCAGGGGGCCAGGTGCCTGTCCTGCCCACCCACCCCCCCACCCCCGTGCTTCTTCCCCTTCTCTGCACGGCCCAGGGCTCCGTACTTCCTGACACTGAACTCCAGACCCAGAGCTGGCCGCAGGCAGCATGGCCTCTGGCCTCCTCGCGGCCCGCACACTGGTCCTGCTGACCTCCTGGCCTCGGCACAGGCCACGAGGGCGGGTGGGTGGGGGCACAGTCCTCCACTCCCCACTGGGAGCTGCAGCTGGGGCAGAGGACGGCTGGCTCAGACACTGGGACACCAGGGGGCCCTCTGCCTCCCCTCCCCACCCCATCAGACTCCATCTCTCTAGGGGCTAAGGCCAGAGCTGAGAAATCTGGGAACAAGTCGAGATAGAAAACAGACTGACCCAAGCGTCAGGACTCCAGTGTTCTCAACTCAATTCTGCCACTGGCCTGCTGTGTGACCTTGGGAAAGCCACTCAACCTCTCTGAGCCTTAGTTTCTAGGGGAAAACATCATCTCCTTTTCACACAGAGATGGGAAGAATGCAGCAGGGCTGAGAAGTTAGGAGATGGAACACCCCTGACACCCCTGCCCACCCAGCCAGGTGGAAGTTCAGGGTGAGTTTGATGTCTCTCTGGAGCACTTGGTGCCTCCTCCCCTGGGCTCGGGAGTCAGACACACCCTCTGCTTAAGAGGCTTCAGAGAGAGCTGCTCAGCTTACCAAGCCTCAGTCTCCCTATACGTAAAATGGGAAGAGTCACAGCCCCTCCTCCCCCTGACTGGTGTGGCTCAGTTGGTTGGGCATCATCCCGCAAAGCAAAAGGCCACCAGTTCAATTTCCAGTCATGGCACAAGCCTGGGCTGTGGGCTTGGGCCCAGTTGAAGCATATATGTGAGGCAACCAATAGATATTTCTCTCCCTTGCTTTCTCCCTCCCTTCCCCCTCTCTAAAAATAAATAAATGAAATCTTTTTTTAAATGGCCATATATGTATATGTAATGTTCACCTCTGCGTAAACAAAACAAAATCTAAGTTACAGGGCCTCCCTGAAGTGAATTAGAGGGTCTCTCAATGTCTATGTTCTATGCTTGGAATAAAATAAACATGACTTCTCTCCTACTGCCACTTAGAACTGCTCACCTTCGTCCAGAGCCTTGCCCTGCCTTCACGCTCACTGTCCCATTCGCCCCAGCACCACGAGACATGCGGAGCTGGGGTTATCATCTCTGCTGCAAAGATGACAGATTTGAGGAGGCTGGAGAGGGGAGCACTTTATTGACCTCACAGAGCTGAGTCAAAGTGGACCCAGACTCCCTTTCTTGCTGCTCCCTAAAGTCCAGGGTGCTCTAGGGCTGAGTCCCCTCCGGGCCACATCACAGAGCCCAGGGCCCTTTGTGGAGCAGCCGAGCGGCTCTTAGCCCAGCCAGCTGGTAGATCCCCAGGGCAGTGAAGGGGAAGGCGGGACAGCAGCTCCCTGCTTGAGTGCATGTCCTGCCAAGTACAGCAAGGGCTGCCTCAGAAAGTGACAAATAAATGGCCATTAGCAAACGTCCCTGTCAGACATTGCGTCTGTTTCCCCCATGGGCCTGTGAACTCAGCAAAGTCAGGGACCCTGTTACCTTGGGGTTCCCCAGCAGCAGGCCAGAGCCTGGCATGTAAGCTTAATGACTGATCTAATTAATGACCAAACACCTACTATGTGCCAAGTACTGTTTTAGCTGCCAGCTGACAGCCATGAGTTAGGCAAACTTCCTGCCCCCTGCAGCCCGCCCTCTAGGAGAGTGAAATAGATTGCCCGTGACTCACACGTGTGAGGGGGCAACCAGGTCTGCAGAGAAAAACAAAAAGGGGAGGGGACCAAATGTGGGCACAAGGGAGGGAAGAAGAGCACCCCAGAAGGGAACAGCAGGTGCACAAGCCCAGAGACCGGGGGGAGTAACGTGCAGGGCACAGGAAGCCAACTCGGGCGCTGCAGGGCTGGGGTGCAGATCCAGTAGGAGCAAGCAGACCGTTCTGAAGACTCTGGCTTTTCTCTTGGAGAGTTTTGATTACAGGAGTGAAATGCTCTGATTTACATTTTTTAAAGTTTATTTATTGCTTTTAGAGAGAGGGGAAGAGACGGAGAAAAACAGGAAGAGAAACATCAATGTTAGAAACATCAGTTGGTCGCCTTCCATACATGCCCCAACCGGGGCCTGAAGCCTCAATGCTGGCGTGTACCTTGACTGGGAATCAGCTGGCCACCTTTCTCTCTGCGGGATGGCGTCCAGCCATCTGAGCCACACCAGTCAGGGCGTGATCTACATTTTTAAAGGACTGCTCTAACTGCTGTTCAGAAAACAGTCGCAGATAAACAAGCTAGGAGACTGTGAACCCCAGTGGTGGCCCAGGGTGAGCCGAGGGGCCCTGAGCATTCTGGATATATTTTTAAAGTAGAGCTTGTTGCATATCCTGACAATTTAGATGTGAACTATGAGAGAAAAAGAAGAGTAGAGGTTCAGAGTTTTGGCCTAGGTGACTGGAAGGAAGGGGTCGTCATCTACTGGGCTGGGAAGTGCAGCAAGAAACTTAGTGGGGCAACCATGGGATTCTGGTCGTCCTTGTCTGAGCCATTCACCTGACCTCACGGCACATCAGCAGTGGGACCTGTGATGGAGCTCAGGGAGATGCTAGGCTGGGAGTGGCCAGCATATCCATGATACTCACAGCTGATGACTCTCAAACATCACCAAGGGAGCGCGTCCAGGAGAAGGAAGTCATCAACTGGGTCAAGTAAGGAGAGGGCAGACAATTGATCTTGTAGCTGCGATGATGGGGTCCTGTGGTCCGACTTAGCAATGTAGGGGTCACCCAAATGGTCTGATTGAAGAGGGCTCCAGAGAGAAGGCAGGAAGAGGAACTGACGATGCCCAGCACACAGACAGCTCTGTAAAGGAATTTTCCTATAAAGGGAGCAAAAAAAATTGGTTGTGTCGGAGGGAGCATGAGGCCGAGAGTTTTTTCCTAGATGGGAGCTACCAGAGCAAGCCTGTGGGCAGAGGGGAGGATACGGCAGAGAGAAATTGGCAGTGCCGGAGTGGGGACTTTCTCAGGGAGGTGAGGAGAGATGTTTTCTGGTGCGGGAGTGGAGGATTTATCCTCAAGTGGAGAAGGGGCACAGACATTTCACCCTAACCACGGGTGGGGAGGTGGAAGAAGAGGGCGGAGTGCCCATAGCTGGATAGGTGTGGGCCAGAACTGCTGGAGGCTCTTAATCCTCTAACTCACACTGAAACAGAAATAAGGCAACAGCTGGCAGGAAAAATGGAAGAGGAGGCTTCAAGAGTTCGAAGAGAAAGGAAAAGATAAGACATTGTCACCTTTGGGAGTTAGTGGCATGTGCTCCGGGGGCAGGTCACTCAAGCTCCCCTGTGCGTCCATTTCCTCACCTTTAAAATAAAAAATAAAATAAGTCGAGAAGAGTGATGCACTCAGGAAATGCATGGGTTTGTAGGACAGGCTCAAGGTGAAACCAGAAAGCATGGCGCAGTTGGTGGACAGTTGAGTATACGCAGAGGTGGGCTTCCCCTCACTGAGTCTAATAGTGGGGGCGGGAGTCTCAGCTGGGTAGAGGTGAAGAGTGTGAGGAGGTAAGAGCCAGAGGTGAAAAGTCAGCATCAACGTAGGTGTGCTAGGTGTTGATGAAGAATGTGCGAGTTGGCGGTGGGCTGAAAAAAGGGAAAGGGAAAGTGGGTGTCTGAAATTGAGGTTCTGGAAGCAATCTAGCTACAGGCAGCAACAAGGCGGAGTGTCCAACCTTTTGGCATCTCTGGGCCATGGTGGAAGGAGAGTTGTCTTGGGCCACACGTTAAATACACAAACACTAATGAAAACCAAAAAGGAGGGTTTTTTTTTTAATTTATAAGTCATGTTTATTCCATTACAGTTGTCTCAATTTTTCCCTTTACTCCCCTCCACCCATCCCACCCCTGCACCCCACTCCCACAGTCAATTCCCACTCTGTTGTCCATGTCCATGGGTCATTTGTACACGTTCTTTGACTAGTCCTTTCCTCTTCTTTCCACCATTGTCCTCTTCCCCATCCGCTCTGGTCACTTTCAGTCTGCTCCATGTGTCTATGACTGTGGTTTATTTTGTTCGTTAGTTTATTTTGTTGAATAGAGTTCACTTATAGGTGAGATTATATGGTATTTGTCTTTCATCAACTGGCTTATTTCACTTAGCTTAATATTCTTCAGTTCCATCCATGTTGTCTCAAAAGGCAGGAGTTCCATCTCTCTTTCTTTCTTCCTTCCTTCCTTCCTTCCTTCCTTCCTTCCTTCCTTCCTTCCTTCCTTCCTTTTCTTTCTTTCTTTCTTTCTTTTTTAAATGTAGATTGATTTTATTTATTTTTTTAAATGTCAAAGTTAATTATAAAATATTTAAAAATTTAAAACCATTATAAAGTCCCAGCAATTAAACCAACATGACACCAGCACAAAAATAATCACGTAGATCAATGAAATGTAATGAGCATTCTAGAGACAAATGTATATATCTGTCTAACAATGTAATATATGATTAAGTTGATATTTCAAATCAATGGGTAAAATAAGGCTTATTCAACAAATAAGGTACATGGACCACTATCACTTGAAATAAAACAAATATAGAGCCCTATTTCACACATTATACAAGAAATATTCAGGTGAGTTAAAAAATCAATATGTAGAATCTAAGGAGTTTTAGGAGAAAATACAAACTAATATTTTTCTTACCCTGAAGTAAAATATTCAAACCTAGAAGCTATAAACTATTGACAATATGACTATATTAAACATTTAAGACTGTACAGTAATATACATATAAAAAAGTTAAAGGACAAAGAATAGGAAAGTATTTGCAACACATCTAAAAAAGGGTTAATGCTATGTTTTGTTCTGTTTTGTTTTTAAGGAAAAAATTCTACAAACATTTAATCAAAAAATAGATAAAGAATACCAAAAAGTCACTTAAAGCTTTTTAAAAATAATAGTAATAGGCAAGAAATATACAAAAACAGGTTTAGTTTCAAGAAATAATAAAGGAACAATTAAAATAACATCATTGTCACAATCAGATTAATACGTATTAAAAAAAATATTGGTAATATCAAGTATTGGCAACTGTGAAATGAACTGGGTATTCATAGACTCTTTTTCTTCATTTTAAAGCAAACCTTTTAGCATATTTTGCAGTGCTGGTTTGGTGGAGGTGTATTCTTTTAGCCTTCTTTTGTCTGGGAAACTCCTTATTTCGCCTTCCATTTTAATTGAGAGCCTTGCTGGGTAGAGCATTCTTGGTTGCAGGCCTTTGCTTTTCATGACTTGGAATATTTCTTGCCACTCCCTTCTGGCTTGCAGTGCTTCTGTTGAGAAGTCAGCTGCTAGCCATACCAGGGCTCCCTTATATGTTACGACCTCTTTCTCCCTTGCTGCCTTTAGGATTCTCTGCTTCCTAAAGCAGATATTTGCCATTTTAGTTATGATGTGTCTTGGTC
This sequence comes from Pteronotus mesoamericanus, assembly GCF_021234165.1. Lineage (NCBI taxonomy): Eukaryota > Metazoa > Chordata > Mammalia > Chiroptera > Mormoopidae > Pteronotus > Pteronotus mesoamericanus. The sequence continues at coordinate 6,213,281 of NW_026555006.1, read as the reverse complement.
CCTCTGTGCTTCCTGGACTTGTGTGACTTTCTTTCCTCAAATTAGGGAAGTTTTAAATCACTACTTTTTCAAAAAGCTTCTCTATCCCTTCCTCATCCTCTTCTCCTTCTAGTATCCCTATTATATGGATATTATTATGTTTCAGGTTGTCCTGTACTTCCCTCGATGCCTCTTCATTCTTTTTTAGTCTTTTTTCATTTTCTTGCTCTTTCTGGGACCTTTTTTCTACCTTGTCCTCCAGCTCGCTGATTTGATTCTTGGCTTCATCTAGCCTACTTTTGATTTCTCCTACTGTGTTCTTCAATTCAGAAATTGTATTCTTCATTTCCTCTTGTCTCTTATTGATAGTTCCTATGTCCTTTTTCATGCTGATATAGTTTGCAGTAAGTTCCTTGTAGTTTCCCTGTAGTTTTTTGTAATTCTCTCTGAGCTCACTGAGCTCATTGAGCTTCCTTAGTACTGTTGTTTGGAACTCAATATCTGATCATTTACTTGCCTCTATTTCATTTAGTTCTTTTTTCTGGGGATTCCTGCTTTCCCTTTGAGTGGGGGTATTTCTTTGTTTTCCAATTATTTGTGAGACTCTTCTTTTTTGCTTCTGCTTCTTAAGTCGATCTGTCTTGATTTCCTGATTTTGTGGTGTGAACTTCTGTGGTAGGAGACTGCTGTTTTCACTTTCTGGATCCGCCTCTGATGATGTCAGATGTCATCCCTGTCTGACCTTAGGCAGTCTGTTTGAGACTTCCAGCAATCTACTGCCTGTGGCTGTCTCCTTCAACTGTGAATCTAGTCACTCTTTACTCAGCAGGCCACCTTAGACAGCTCAGGGTGGGGCGGAGTCCCTCCTGGGGGTGGGGCTATTGGGTCCTCTGATGCTGCTGCAGCTCAGGGGGAGTGGTCTCTGCCTGACCAAAATGGCTGCTGCCGCATGTGGGAGGAGTCAGCACCAGGATCCCACCAGCTGCTCTCTCAGTTCTCTCCCCAAAGCCTCCTCCCCCCGTCTCCCCTCAGGTGTCTCTAGCCCACTCTGCCCCCACCTTTGCCAGAGACCAGGGTAAGTGGCTGCAAATAAAAATGTATGTGTTGGCCCTTTAAATGGCTCTTTGTGTCTCCAGCCACCTGTCTCTGGCAGAGAGCAACCCTGTTGCTTTTCGCTGCTGGCTGTTTCCTGTGTACTTTTTGGGCTCTGGTGCTGTGGGCTAGAGATCCCCACTTTTCGTTTAGACCCCGCTCTCCTCGGGGAATCCAACTGGCTGTTTCAATATCCTTCTGGTGCTGCCGCCCATGGGCGCCTTGCCCGCCTTCTCGAGTCTCTACCGCACTCCTTACCAGTTAGGTTGTGCTAAAGCCGATTCTTCTGTCTCTGAGGTTACAAGGCTCCTCTCTTGCTATTGTTCAGTTTTTTGTTCCAGGTGATTTCTACAAAATTTAGTTGTAATTCCAGGTTGGTCCTGGCAGGAGGTCAGTGTGACTTCCACTCACTCCTCCACCATCTTGATTCTCCAAAAAGGAAGTTTCAAGTAAATTTACAATTGTATGTTGGGCTGCATTCATAGCCATCCTGGGCCACATGTGGGCCACGGGTTGGTCACCCCTGCAAGAGTATAGTGGTGGGAGTGGGGGCCTGAGAAAAAGTGGAGAGGGGGTCTTTGGAGGTGGAGAAAATGAGAGTCCAGAACATGTCGGAATCGCCCCAGCAGGAGAAAGTGACCATGAGCTAAACCTCCAGAACATAAGGCATGTAATCTGATAACAGGAGCGTCAGTGTTGACAATCTATGGAGGATAGAACAGTGATCTGGAAGAAGCAATAAGGAGCAAGGAGACCCCTACCACACCTCAGGCCTCAGGTAAAAGGCTAGGGGAGAAGAAGGTAAGGAAGCAGTATGCTTAGGAGACAGGGAAGTTGAAGCAGAGCAAGAAGAGGAAGGAATGTTCTGATAAGTGTTTGAGAACATGGGTGTTGCTAGTGGTTGCTGGATTTCAAGGGCCCAGTGAGCATTTCAGGAAGGAAGGTAGGAACTAGGAATGAGGGAGATGGACCCGGGGAACAGGACCTGTGCCAGAAGTTTCCTGCTGCTCCAAAGCAGTGGCCATGCCCAGCTGGGCCAGCAGAGGGCGCCCAGTGCATGGCGTGAGAACCCAGGGTCTAACCACCCAGTACAGACTGAGCCCACACATCGCTGGAGGCCTGCTCTAGCCCCTGGAACAAATGAGACTCTGCCCTGTCCTTGGAGAGCAGACAGTGAGGCAGATAAAGGCACAGACCTTTGAGGAGAAGAGGAGACAGTCAAACAAGGAAGGAACAGGGTAAGGGCTGTGGGAGCCCAGTTGATGGGCACTGAATCCAGGCAGGCTTCCTGGAAGAGGGGAGGGAACTCCGGGCTGGTGGTCCGGCTATAAGGCGGGGTGACATGCTCAGGGAGCAGCATATGGCCCAGCTGGGGATGTTAGGTCAGGAGGCTGGTTTTTAATATCTCTTGAGCCCCCTTGCTATAGGTAGGGTTTCTGGGGAATTCTGAACAAAAGAGGGTCACGACAGCGCCAGCCTCAGTAATGCTTTCACCATCTCCCAAAGGCCCCACTCGAGAATGAGTCCAGACCCACCACACTCCACAGCCTCTTCCCAGGGCTCCCTTGCCTGCCACTTCAGGGAGAAAGTGGAGGCCAGCAGCACCTACCTCACGCACTGCCTCTCCACCACGCACCCACCCTCCCCCTGCAGGCTTAGAGGGAGGGGATGTCCAGCAGGTTGAGGGCCCAGCCTTTCCCCAGCTGTTTCCAGGAATTGTCCTTCGACATTCTGTTTCCATCTTGTACACACCAAAGCTCGCTGTCCCCTTTTCCTGCCAGCCTCCGAGCACACTCAGATCTCTTCCACCCTAAAAAAATAAGTAAACACAAACAAAACAGAACAAAAGCCCCGACTACCATCTTCCATGTGCCAGGTACTCTTCTAAATACTGGGTTATATGTCAAGATAGACAGCCTCCTGCCCTCATGTAGCCCTCACACTTGTAGGGTAGAACACAATGAAGGAATGAGGCGTGTATGATGTAAGCCAGCGACAAGGCTGTGGAGGAAACTGAAGAGGGAGGGGGAAATGTGTCAGCAGGGAAGAGGGCTGGCAGCACTGCATGCCTGGGTGTCCAGGAGGCCCAGCTCCGGCAGCCACTGCTGGGGCTTACACCACACCCCCCCCACCCCACCCCATGCACACCGCTCTGCCCTGGCCTTCTCAGTCCTGCTGAGTTTCTCCAAGAAGGGCCCAGGGACCACCGGCTTCAGAGTTGTGGGGTGGGGGTGGGGAACCAGCCTGTGAGAAGCGCAAATGCCTCCGACTGGTCCGAAATCCAGGAATCTGCACTTCCTAAGCTCCCCGGGAGATTCTCAGGGAGCAGTCCAAAGTACCGGAACCACAGCTTTTCTCCCTGAAAGTGTAGCGCTGCTTAGAGTGGTCCAGATTGCCCCACTCCACTCTGCAGCCACCGGGCAGGCCCAAGTCCCCTCACATGCTGTTCCCTTCTGGAGTGGCCTTCACAGCACTCTTCACCTGATAACTCCGGCACATCCTCAAGACCCACCACAGAGTCACCTCCTCCAGGAAGTACTCCCAGAACAGACAGGCCTGAGCCGCAGATGGGATAGGACACAGGGCTGGGATCTAGAACACAATTCTAATACCAGCTCTTCCACTGAACCTTTGACATGACCCTGAGCAAGTCACTGCCCCTCTCTAAGCCTCAGTTTACACACCAGTAAAATGGTGACAATAATTCTGATCTTTCCAAAGAGATGTGGGACTAAATGAGATGACAGTTCTGAAAATGCTTTATGTTCTCGTAGCACAAGCAAAGGGCAGGAGCTGTGAGGGTCAGATGGCCGCCCTACTCCTCCACACAAACACCCAGCTGCATCACTGAACTGGAAATTGGGATCCACAGCCTTGAGGGCGAGGGTGCAAGGAAAGAACCCGCAGCAGCTCCGGGGCCCCAGGACAAGTGGGGGTGGAGACCAGGAGGAATGTGCCATTGGCAACTTCCGGGGCCACTGGCCCTCACCCCTGGCCAAAATATTTCCATCACCTCCTGGGCCGGGTGTCCATGGTGCAGGGAAGGCAGCCATGTGAGCTTGAGAGGAAGGTCAGAAGCCCTGAGGCCCAGCACAGCCATGACCTCCTGAAGCGCAGCCAGTCCTCAGCCGGCCCTGTGCGGCAGGGCAGGGCTGCGGCAAGTGAGGCCAGGGAAGGTCCCGCAAGGAATACGGGCAGGGTCTTGACCCCCGACCTCATGCAGGGAAGATCAAAAGTGCTCCCTGGGAAGGGGTGGGTGGTATCACCGACACCCTGGTATTTTGATGGAAAAACAGACTCAGGCAGATGGCTTAGGCATGACAGTCAGAGAGGAAAGAGGCCGAAGGGAGAAGGAGGCAGGAAAGGAAGTGAGACAAGAAGACCGGAGTCACTGTGGACAGCAAGCTGACCCAGACTGGTCTACCCGTTCTGAAGGCGTAGGGAGGGGGAGGCATAGCTAACTGCCAGGTGCCTCACAAGAGTGAACGCTGCTATGTACCACCCTGATGATCCAGTCCCCCCAGCCCTTAAGTGACCCTTGTCGCTGTTGCTCGTCTCTGCCCCTGCTCCTCCTCCGGGCACTTTTCTCTGGTCCATTTCTGAAGACGCTCCCTCCTGGTGAACGTCACATTCGCTGACATGTGTCAGTGGCTGAGAACGCACCCTGGGCACACAGAGAATCCTGGCCGTGTGGTGACAGGCTGTGTCCCGGGCAGCACAGGGGCCTCTGGAGGATGTCTGTCGGTTCAGAATCAGTGCTTGTCCCTTAGTGCATCTTCCCTTTCATTCTCTGTTGCCATATTTTTTTTTCTTTCCTCCGCTTTTCCCCCAGGGTCACTTTCACTGAGATAATCCTGGGTTTGTTATGAGACAGATGGCAGCAGTCGCTTGTTGTCAACTTGTGTTTACAGATAATACAGGTGCTGCCCACCTGCAGAGCCCACCTGCAGAGCCCACAGCTGCCCTGTCTTCCTGGGACCTCACGGCCACACCCCCAAATCATCCTAGTGTGGCCCTTCCTCCCAGCCATCTGGTCATCTGCTCTGAGAGCCAGCTTGGCGGGGCTGCCAACGGGAAAGGCCTGGAGGCCTGACCTCAGGGTGAGGGCCGTTTGTCCTGTGCGAGCAGAGGACATGCCCGGGTCGGAACGAGCATCCAGCCTCAAAGCCCAGAGGGAGCGGTGGAGCCTTCGGGCCGCGGGGGTAGGTAGGAGTGAGAGGACAGGAGGGCCCCGGAGGGCGAGTCCCAGCCCCGCACAGCCACACTGCGGGCTTCGCCAGGTTCACCTCTCCTAACAAAACCTCAGGTTTTCCTGTGTCCCTGTGATGTCTGTCCCTCCTCCTTGATAAGGTTGCAGTCACACACTATCTTGGATGGGACCTCGATAGGTCACTGCCTGTCTCCTGCTCACCATTGGAACCTGGTCTCCAGCCTGCCCACAGTTGGTCAACAAGCTTCCCTCAGATTCTCTGACCAGATTCCCTATTTCCTGGGGCCCAATATTTTGTTTATTTTTTAAAAATAGAACCAGAATCATTTTATTTTCTGAATGTAAGTTGTTTTCTGATCATTATTTACATGCTCATTAAAATATCGTAACAAAGAATCCCATCACCCAGAGATCTCTCTTTAATTTTGTGCATAAGATCATATTCTTTATCTTTTGGGATTAAGCTCAGCTGCAAGTAGAGCAATTTAAACAAATAAGAGCTAAATTGTCTCACATAGCTAGAAGACCAGTGCGGTTGCTGGCTTCGGTTCATGAGTTCATAGCACCAAAATCTGTGTGAGTCTCTGGGCACTTCCCTTGTGGTTGCAAGATAGCTGCAGCAGCTCCAGCCACTGACTCTGTATTCAAGACCAGCAAAGCTAACCACTTCTGCTTTTTTATCAGGAAACTTTTTCAGACATGACCCCAACACATTTCTCTTCAGGTCTCATTGGCCACGCTGGCAGGGGCTTTGTCATGACGGGCTTTGGATCAGTCATAATTCTTCATGTGGGAGTGGGCATGTCATCCCTCCAAACAAAATCAAGGAAGGAGGGAATTAATAGTGTTTGCCACTTTCCTCTTTATAGTCTCTCTTGTTATTAATTATGTATCATAAACATCTTTCATGTCAAGAATATAGAGTCAGGGGCGTGGAGGGAAAAGATAGATTTAAAAAAGAAAGGAAGTTAGAACAGTGGTTGCCAGAGGCTGGGGGAGGGGTGATAAGGAGTTAGCATTTAATGAGCAAGGTTTCAGTTTGAAATGGTGCAAATGAGGGTGGATGGTGGTGATGGTTACATAATAATCTGCACATGCTTAATATCCCTGAACTGCACATTTAAAGTGGTTAATATAGTAAGTTCTGTATTATGTGTATTTTACCACATTTTTTAAAATTTGTTTTAAAGATTTTTACTTATTTTTAGAGAGATGGGAAGGGAGGGAGAAAGAGAGAGAGAAACATCAATGTGTGAGAGATACATCGACCAGTTGCCTCTTGCGTGCCCACACCTGGGGACCTGGCTGCAACCCAGGCATGTGTTCTGACCAGGAACACGAACTGGTGAACCCCGGTTCGCAGGCTGGCTCTCAATCCACTTAGCCACACCAGCTGGGGCTATTTTACTACAATTTAAAAAAAGATATGGACTCAGTCATTTATTTAACAATTATTTGTTGAAGGCCTACTATGTTTCAGGAACTTTTCTAAGCACGAAAGACACAATAAGAAACAAAATAAACATCTTGCCTTCCTGGGGCTTAGCATCTAGTAAGGCATGTAGAAAGTCATCAAAGAAACTCACAAGTAAATGTGAAGTCACAGCAAAGATACATGCTACCAACGAGAGGTACCTGGCACTGTAAGAGCAGGTGAAAGGGGATTTAATTCAATCAGGAGGGTCATCATTTTAATGGCCACATACCGTTCCCTGGCCCAGCTGTACCGGTGTTTAGCCATTCCCCTGCCACGGGATGTTTAGATCCTTCCGCATTCGAATCATCATAAACAATGTCACAATAAACACCCTTCGACAAGTACACCTTGGCACACCCGTCTGATTGTTTCCATAGGATACATTTCTACACATGGAATTGCAGAATCCAGGGCTGGCCCACATGCTGAGACACTAACCACACTCGGCCACATTGCCCTCCCCCCAAACTTATGTCATTTCTATTCTGCAAAACAATGTAAAATAGAACTCTGTTTGTCCACATTCTGCCAACACCACCTGTTATTGTCATCTTTTCAAAATGTGGCCTATGTTATGGGGTGAAACATGGTTTCTTCTTGTTTTAATTTGCATTCCTTTGATTACTCTTAAGTTTGACCAAGTTTTCGTTGGTTTCTTTTATGGGGTCACAGATCTTTCCTGTGGCTGAAATCCTTTTCCCGCCTGACCTCTCTCCCTCTCTCTCTCAGAATTGTGCTCTCTGTCTGTCTGGTGTGCTCTGGGCAGCTCGGAGTGTTGCAAAGTCCTCCTCTTACAGAAACCTGGAGCTCTGTCCTGCCGCCGGAGGCTTTCCGCTGGGCTCCAGGGCAGTATCCACAGCCCATCCTGCTCAGGTCCCCAGCCCCCACTCGATGTCCTCTCCAGCCACCCTCCACACCTACAGCCCTCAAACACAGTGGGTGACTCCGGGCTCTTTGTCTGAGCTGTTCTCACTCCCCTTTCCACCCTAGCGAAGGCTTCGGGACACAGACGGCTCCGTGCAGTGACTTCTCTGAGAAGCTCCCACTGCCTCCCCGGCAGGGCGGGAGCCCACCCCTCATTGTGCTTCCCTCTGCTCAGCACTGCCACACTGACCTGTCACTGTTCATCTTACAGTGATCCCATGGGAGTGGGGCCCCCACCCCAGAAAGGCACGGGTCAGATGGATCTCTCTGCCCCCTGTGCTTGGCATGGGGTGGGGAGATACCAAACGGGAGCTTAGACAGTGTTTGTACCCAGAAGGAAGAAAGAGGGAAGAAAGGGAAGATGACAGGGAGGGAGTGGAGGGAGGGAGGGAGGGAAGAAATCTAGTTCTCCCTGCCCCCAGACTGGCTGATCAGGCATATGCTGGAGCCCAGCTACCCACCACCCCAGGTCTGCTCTTTCCTGGGCTCAACGTGAAGGATATCCAGGTGGCTCAGGAATTTTCACTATCTGAAGAATCAGCTAGAGAGGCCACTATCTGACCTGGGCACTTCCTGGGTCACTCAAGCCCTCACCTGCCCTCCCCCTGGGCTATCTTTGAACTAGGCACTGCCTTAGCCAGGCTCTGGTGTCTTGGATGGAATTCACAGTGTTCCCCACACTGCTCAGCAGGGTTTGTGGTCAATAGTGATGACTCTGGGGCACTGGCTTCACCAGGCTTCACCCACTGCCACCCTTGCAGGTGGAAAAAGCCTACACAAGCCAGGCTGGGAACTGAATTCCTGCCACAGGCCATGAGCCAGCCTTCTTGCCACCCATAGGTTCCCCTCCATTCCCTTTTGGACCTATTGCCTTTTGCCTCATGCCACTCCTCTGCTCAAGAACCATCAATGGATGCTACTTGCTCATCAGATCAAACCTGAGCCACATGACAGGAATTCAAGGAGCTCCATGACCAAGCTCCAGCCTCCCTCTCTCCCTGCAGGTTCTCAGGACCCCCTCCCCTCCCCTCCTCTTCTCCTGTGGGGCTTTGCCCACACCGTGCCCTCTGCTTGAGATACCCTCATCCCTTTGTTACCTGTTCAAATCCTGGCTTACAACCCACACCTCCTCCGGATCATCCCCCAAGGGTTCCAGCCATTGACAACCCATTTAAAAATAAAATACTAAGCCTTTGTGTACTTTAGAATCACCTGACTTGTTTATGCAAAAGTCAGACCATCCCAGCTCTCTCTGGGGAGGGAGAAGGGGGTGAAGACACTGGACTTTTAAAGCTTCTCAGGAGAGTCCGATGTTACCAGCCCAGCCAGGCCCACTGACCTGCATTTGAAAATTGCCGATGAGAATGTGCTGGATGCCAACCCCAAGTCTACACTGGCTCCTGATGCCTGCACATTGTACACACTCCCCTCACCTCTGCAAATAACAGTCATGGAAACTACTGTTTACTGGGAGCTTACCAGGCACCAAACACACCCTGAGCACTCAATGTGCACGATCTCATCTAATCCTCACAAGGTGCTATTAGGTAGATATTATTGACCTCATTTTATTGGTAAAGACACTGAGGACAAGAGTGGGTAAGTCTCTTGGCCAAAGTCACAGAACTTGGCGGGGGAAAGCCGGTCTCAAACCCGGGACCAGTCGAGCCAAGGCCAGTGCCCTGCATGCCTGCTGTGTGGCCTGTGTGCCTGGGCCGGCTCGCCTTCCAAATGGGCACCTGGTTCTGGTCCTGGTCCAGGACAGTCTGGATCAGTTCGATCCTGTTCCACCAGCACTATTGCCACTTGTTTTTGTTAAGTCCTGGAGATAGAAATAGGGGTAGGGTAAGGCTCCTGCCCATGAAGGACCTCCCAGTCCAGGTGGGGAGGCTGGCGGGGGCATCGCCAGGCACATCAGAAGGGCTGGGACGAGAATGGTACATGCCGTTTGAGCAGGACCCAGGGGAGAAGGTGGGTAGGGAGCGGTTTTGCCCCAGGAGGGGAGAGCAGGGCCAGGTGAGGCTCCAGTGCACAGGTGGAATTGAGCCAGGCCTTGAGGGGCAGGAGAGAAGAGGATGAAGTACATCGGGCAGAGCAAACAGGCAGGACAGCATGAAGGATGCATTTTCCAGTGGCTGCTGCGTGGGAGGAAGTGGTGAACAAATCAGCTGGAAAGGGCAGGTGGGGCCAGATCACGAACGGCCTCCAATGTCAAGCTCAGAAATCTGGCCTTACCCTGTGGGTGACAGGGAGTCATGGAAAGCGTGGGACCAGGGGCATGTTTGCCCTCAGCACTAGCACAGGGAAAGGTACAAGTAGGTGCTTGGTGGACCCTTGCTGCCTGGTTTGTTGATAGATGTCTTTGTCCAACCTCACTGGGGTTGGAATGACCTGGGACTATTGGACAGTTCCTACCAGGAGTCGAAGACCCTGTAGATATACCTCCTCCTCCCCATTTAGCTCTTTTCCGGGAGGAGGGGAAAATTGTTTGAAGTCTCTGAGCCTCAGCGTCCTCACCTGTAAAATGGGGACAACGCACCAGCATGGCAGGTGTTGAGAATGAAATGAGATCACCTGAGCACAGCACGGTCGGTGCATCATTGAGTTGTTACATCTGTGGACCGGGTGACAGAGTAGAACAAGCACAGGCTCTGAGGACCTCGTTTGAGTCCCAGCTCTGACCCGGAACGGCCCTGTCTCATGGCTGGTGGGAGGGTTAAATTCAGTAAGCTGAGGAACGTGGGCGCCGATACCCCGCAGGTGCGGGATAACCAGGCAGGCAGGCGCAACCCTGCGTCTCCTCCTTGCAGCCGGGACGCTACCACTCTCACTGAGCGCTCTGCTCCCCCCTCCCCATCCTGAAAGAGGCGTTTTATTCCTGCCTTAGCTCCCTGTTGCTGGCTGTCAGCCGGCCTGCCCTTGGCCCCTGGCTCACTGAACCCACTCCCCATAGATTCATAACCAGGGCGGGGCTGACCTCCACTGTGCGGATGAGAAAACCGAGGCAAGGAGAGGGAAGAAAGGAGACGGACGTACCCATCCATTCTGTTACAACAGCCTGAGGGGTCACAATTATCCTCCCTGCTGTGTAAATGTGGCTGTAGAGGCTCAGAGAGGGGCAGTGACTTTTCCAAGGCCACACGGCAAGAAAGTGACAGAAGCTGAGGGCAAACCCGGATCTTTCTGACTCCAGAATCTGGGATTCAGAACAAACCTTTACAATGTGGGGTCAACAGACCTCTTCCCAGGGCTGTGGCAAGGACCAGAGGGGGTGATAGACGTGAAGGCACCAGGCACAGTGCTTAAGGACAAGGAGAAGTGGAAGCTTGTCCCCTTCTACCTAATCATATAGAGAACAGGAACGGAAGCCCAGAAGGGCCAAGGCCACGGCAAGCAGGCAGTGGGAACCCAAGCCCCTGCCCCCAGGACTGCTCTCTCTCCCAGTGAAGGACAGGGGCCATCCCGCCATCCCTCCAGGGCCTTTTCCTCCCGCAGAGTGGAAACTTCCAAAGTCCCCCTGACCTTACAGGAGGGTGACAAAAGCAGGAATTTCTGCCATGGTACACAAACCTGGAGCCTGGGGCTGAGAGCGGAATCCCAGGGTTCGCTAAGGCTGTTCCCCCGGGCCCTTCTGCACCCCACCTGCCTGGGGGACATGCAGAAAGACCTCTCACCCTCCCAATTCATCAGCCAGGTAGAGGGGCCATCCCAGAGGCCTGTATTCTTAGAGGGGACTAAAAGGGGCAAGGCCAAGGGAAAGGGCACAATGGTGGGATTTCAGAAGTAATAAGCTGGCGAGACAGACCACAGAGCCCGAAATGATCGGGGAAGAACCAAATAGGCGCCCTCCGAACCTGTGCTCTTCAAACTTTCAAAAGCCACTGGTCCTTCTTTTCAAATGAAATCCCCAGTGCATTCTACTCCCCGCCCCCTCCCCACAAGCACTAGTGCCCCCTGAGGAAGAACCACCAGCAGAGGCCAAAAGGAGGAGCAGCGGCCCTCACGGGAGGCTTGGTGATCCGCAGAACGTGAGCAAGCCCCCGGACAAGGCCGCTCTGTGACCGCGATGGGGCAGGACAAGTCAAGGCCACTCGGTAGCCATGGCCGAGCACAGGCAAACATGACATTGTCACAGCCACCACAATCACCACACATCCTCCTCTCGCAGCTGGAGGATGACAGCCACTTCTCTGCTACCAGCTTCAGCTTGGGCCGGTCCCCCCCCCCCACCCCCGCCGACACCTGGTGGGTTCCTACGCCGCATCACAGGACTAGCGCTGCTTCCGGACCGTATCCAGTCCAGAGCAGAGTCCCACGTCTCGCACCTTCCTCCCAACCACCGCGCACAAGCCCAAATCCCACAGGAGTCCTTCCTCACACCTCCTACTGAGACAGTCCCCCGGGGTCTGTTCTCCACATCGCAGTCAGTAATAAACCCAACTATCAGCTACAGGGAAGCTCCTGGTGGTCTCCTGCAGGCATCAGCAGATGGATTCCGTCAGATACCCCCACCGCCTAACCCCTGCAAAGGTCAAAGATAGGGGCTCCTCCTCTCCCTCTGCCCATGAGGGAGCTGAGGTACATAAAGGCAACCGGACTTGCCCAAGGTCACAGAGTAGGGTGAATATATAGTTTATTGTCCAAATGGGATGGCTTTGAGAGTGAAAGGGGGCACCACTAATAACGAAGCAGGGACAGGGCATAACCGGGGCTGTTCCGGGCAGAGCGGCATATCGGCTCCCCATACACAGCAAGGGGGTGGGGATCCGGGACTGGAGCCGAAGCCCGAGTCCCGGCATCTCCCTCTGCTGCCCCAAGTCCTCAGCACCACTTCCCAGGATGGGGTTGGCGCCTCCCTGCTTGGTGGGCCTGCAGCCAGCGGCCCTTGGATTTCTGGGTAAGGTCTGGACAATGCCCTACCCTGATGATTCAGGGACACCGGGGCCACACCACACAGCTGTGCCGCATGGTCAACCGCTGTGTTTGATGTTCACTTTCCACAGGGTGCCCATGGTGCCCGCCAGGCATGATGCCTCATTTATCCCGCCCAGAGGGGGAACAGGTGGTTTTACATAAAAGAATTTGCAGGTGAATGAAGGTGACCCCTTTAAGAATTGGAAACATTTTTATTTTAACCATCCGTGCTGGTGCTGTTTCTGATTCAGGCCTCCCCCTCCCCGCCCTAGTAAACAGAGCATGGAAACACACCACACCTCACCCGTCTGATGACCCGGGTCATGGGTGGGAACGTCAGTTACGGCGCAGAGGATGTGCCCGGCAACACCTTTCACTGCCCAGGCTTTCATACTGGAGGTAGAATGACCCAGAAGGAAACGGGAGAGTCCAGGGGAGCTGTGCCCTTCTGACCCAGCATGGAGGGCTTCCCTTTCCCACTGCCGGGCCTCCCAGTCCTGACCCAGAGGCCCAGCCCAGGAGAAGGTCTCCCCGTCCGAGGTGGCCCAGAGGGCAAGCTCGAAGGGTGTGGACCTGGTTTGAGGTAGTGCCGCTGCCCCTTCCTCTGAAGCAGCTGCCGCAGCCCCGGTGCTGGGACACAGAGGGGCGTGGCGGAGAGCAGCATACTAAAAGCAATGCTCGGTGAGGCTACAATACAGTGATATCTTCAGGGGCTGCGGACGCAGGCTGAGCTATTGGCCACAGGCTCGCTGGTCCCAGGTGTCACTCAGCTGCCTCGGGTGCGCTGATTTTTTTATTGTGATTCCTCTGTTTCCACCTTGGCTCCTGCTCTGCACCCTGCCCCTACCTTATAAAAAAAAATCAACCTCACTGAATGGCGAGTCCTTTGAAGGCAAGAACTGTTCATCACTTCATGTCTCTTTCCCCCTAAAGATCCTGGCTTACTGTCTGGCACGTAGTAGATGCTCAGGAAAAGCCACCTGAATCAAACTAAGCCAGGAAGTTTCATTTCACCCGCCGTCCTAAGCCAATGCAGATGTATTCTGGAGGTTACTCTGGGGGCTTTTTGCCTGGCTTTGTGACTCCTATGCAGGCCATTTGGAAGTTTGAATGCCAGAGCGTTCTGGTCAGTTCCGTACGCCCTCAGTGACCACTGATTCTGGATACAGGAGATACCAGTGTGAGGGAAGCAAGAGCACTAGCCTTGAAGTCATGCTCCCGTAATAAGTGCTCAAGACCCAAAGGTGGCGCCAAGGAGCTGAGACTAACTTGTTCCAGGAGGTGGTGACATCAGGAAACGCTTTCAGAGGAGGGACATCTGCGCAAGGGTCTGACGGATGAGCACACATTTGCCAGGCAGATGGCACAGGAAGGCACGGAGAGCAAGGGGAGTGTGAGGGGCAGAGGGTGTGGCGTAGGGCTGATGTGGGGAGTAAGTTGGGAGGTCAGCAGAGGTCAGTGCTGGAAGGGTTTGGACCCCTGAGCCATAGGAGCCCCAGGAGGGATGTGGGCGGGGACAGGTGCTCAGCTGTGGGTGAAGACAGATCCCACTGTGTAGCAGGCTCAGCAGGAACGGGAACCCTGAGAGGCCTTCACAGAGGCTCAGAGAACCGGGCGCTGCACCGAGGAGGGCTCCTGTTCAGAGGCCAGCTTGGGGGGAGGCAGGGAAGGTGCTTGTGGGCCCCAGGTGCTGCAAATCCTCTCAATGTATCACATTTCACCTTCAAAGCTTTAACCCCCAAAGTAACAATTAGAACATCAATGTTTCTTTACAGTTCTCCAGGCGCTCTAGGGTCCACCATCTCACCTGAACCTCCCTACAACCCCATTTTGCAGATAGGGAAACCGAGGCCCTGTGAAATCACACAGGGCTAGTGGCTGGTGCCAGGTTAGCACCCAGGGGCAGTTCCATCTAAGCCCTGGGCATCGAGCTCAAAGTCCAGCTCTCTGTCTGGGAGGGGGTCCCCGGGACTGTCCGGCAGCCCATAGTACAAGTCTTCTTCCTCCTTCTCCGGCTCCTCTGCACCTGTGTCCGAAGCCGCCTCCTCCTCTTTTGTCCTCGGGGACCGTTCCCAGTAGCAGGGTGAGGCTGCATCCTGCCACTGCCCCTCTGGAGGTGAGTCCTCCGACATGGGGGCATCGATCAGAGCAAAGTCGTGGAAGCGGTCCAGTTGGCACCTGCAGGCCCAGGGCTCCCGCGGCGAGGGTTCAGGCTCCTCCCCCTCAGGTGGAGAGGGACTGGGGCTGCCGCCCCCGCTGGAGCCCACATCCAGGTCATCCTGGAAGGACGCCAAGGGTGCGGGGCCCTGGGGACAGGCTGGGGGGCTGCAGGGGCCAAGGCAGAGAGAACAGGGTTAGCTCTGAGTCAGATTGCCTGGGTCTAAACCTCAGCCAGTAGACACAAGGCAAGGGGAGACGAGTTCACCCCGTCTGGGCCTTGGTTCCCTCCCCTATAAGGTGGGAACAGTACAACAGTAGTCACTCCTCTGGTGTCTCTGAGGTTTACAGCAGACAGTGGGTGAAAGGCTCTATGCGTGTCAATTTCATTTACTCTGAGCAATACGTTTAAGTAGAATAATCACTCCCATTTTTCAAATGAGGACACATCAGCAGTAATTAGCAGTGTGCGAAGCTCTTTGCACAATGCCTGGCACATAACAGGTGCTCAAGAAATGAGCCTTTATTATGTTATTATCCAAACCAGGTCACTCCTCCACGTCTCCAACAACTCAGGGGTCTCCTCTGGGCCCTCAGCCCCCATCACAGTACACGTCACCCTCTGTTCCCTCACCTGCCTCCCCCATTGGACTGGGAGGTCCTGCAGGGAGTAGGTGCCCAACAGCAGTGGTAGGAGGAGTGAATAAATGGATGAATAAGGAAGCAGTTCATAAACATCCAGGGATGGTAGAGGTGGGGGAGGGGCTCGGGGTGACCTGCCCAAGGTCACAGAGCACAATAGTTGTCAGAGTCTGGATTTGAACTCAGGCTCCCCGGCTCCCTGCCCCCCACTATGCATGACAAGCACTCAGACAGCCCAGAGTTCCTACGGGGTGCTGGACACTTAACTATACTGTCCCGATCTTCATGAACAACCCCCTGCAGAAGGAGTGATTATTCTCATGTGGGGAAAACTGAGGCTCAGGAGGGTAAGAAACTTGCTAAGTTTACACAGCAGACCTGTGGGAACCCAGGCCCCACTAAGCCCAGACTCAGGCATCTGCCACACTTGCTGCCTCTTTGGCCATCCCCACTCCCACTGCCCTCTCTCCTCCCAAATGTGTCCAACCACCCCTGCGGGGCCCACACCCCGGAAGCGGGCATCGTCCCCGCTCCTGCGCTCTGCACACTCACCTAGGACTGCTCTGAGTTGGGTTTCTTTCTCCCCCGACCTCATCCGAGCCCCTGTGGATGACCACGGCAGCCTCCATCCAGGCCTGAGCCTCACGAGGGCCACCTTCCCCTCTATCACCAGCTTCCAGCTGCTGCTGTCCCAGCTCAGGGGCCAGCAGGGGGCGGGGATCTTCGCTGTAGCCCATGACCTTCATCCGGATGTGGCTGAAGTCGGGCAGGCTCTGGTCATAGGCAGCTTCCTCCCACAGCCTTACGTAGGGGGGCTGGGGGCTAGGTGAGGACCCAGCAGACAGCAGGAGAGAGAACAGGCAGGTGGGCAAGAAGTCATTCAACAGACATTGGTGCTGTCCCCTGGCCCACCTGGTCTGGCCGCCTGGTCTTCCCTGATCTCAAAGGAGCCCTTAAGGGTCATTACAGAACCTAGTTCGTGGGCAAAGTAAAGCAGGTGGCAGGGCTCAGACTCTCAGCCCAGCGTTCCTTTCACCGTGTCTCCAAAGTTCACCCCAAAGGCATAACTGCAGAATGAAGGCCAGTCTCACTGCCTGGGAGAGTACCAGGCTCCAGACAGTGGGCTAACAGCTTTGTGATTGTTATCCCATTTGTTCTGAACAACTTTAAGCAGAATAACCGTTCCCAGTTTTCAGATGAGGACATATCAGCCGTCATGAGCAGCTATCGTGTGTGCTCCTTGCCTGCCAGGCTCTGTCAGGTGGTTCCTCTAGCCCTCACCCCTAACTCTGGGAGACACTGAAGGAAACTGAGGCGCAGGGACTTCAGCGGGCTTGACTGGGGGGCTCAGACACGAGGTGTCGGTGCTGGGGCTCCAGGCATCATGTTTTCTCGCTCTCTCTACAGTCCCTCCAGAAAGTGAAGTTCGGAGATGAGGTCCCTGGCCCAGGGTCCCATGGCTGGGAAGTGACAAGGAAGAGCCCAGAACTCAGGGCAGCCTGCGCCTCCCCATGTGATGGGTCCTGAGACTGGCTCCCAAGCCCACCCAGGTTCTGCCACCTCATTTCCCCAGAACAGTCGGTCACCCTGTGTGCCAGGAACATAAGCTACCATCAGGACCTCCTTCCCCAAGCCCAATAGAGAGAGTTCCAGGGCTCCAGCCACAGACGCTGGGCCTGCAGCCTGGCTCTGGGCATGGGGTTACAGCCTCTGGGAGCAGGGCAGGGGCGGCTGGTCCCACCATCTCTCCCAGGCCACAGTGCTCTCTGCCATGTCCTGGAGAGCCAGGGCTTGGCACCTGCGTATGGGCGGTTGGGGGGAGGCAGGTCTGGTCTGGTCTGTCAGTGACTCCCCGTGAGGTTTGGGGCTTGTGCTTGCACTTCTCAAGCCTCATTTTCCACATCTGCATAAGGGAAGGAACATCCTCCTCCACCGCTTCACATGGTTTCCGTGAGGACTGAAGGAGGTGACGGAGGCAAAGTGCCCGGTTTGTGGAGGGCCTACTGTGCACCAGGTTCTATTCTTAGGACTTGGCTCATTCTTATCTCACTGAATCCTCCCTGAACCCCCAGGGGGAAGGTACCATTAATATCCCCATTTTACAGCGGGGGCAAAGAGAGGTACATCACTTTCCCAAAGTCACACGGCCAGTGAGTGGCAGAGGCCCCGGGCTGTGCCTTGGCCATCATTGTCCTCCTGTTTGCTGTAGTCACAGCTCTTTGAGATTTAGTGTCAAACTAAATTCTTGATTTTGATTTTTGGTCTGCCACTAGTTGACTGTAAGACAGGATAAAGTCCCTGAGTCTCAGTTTCCTCATCGGTAAAATGGGAATAATCATGCTTGTCTCACAGAATCGAGAGTTCAAAACAATCCTTGACTTCTAATAGTCTATTCTTAGTTAAGTGGGAAGACGAAGCCAGAGCGTGGAATAAGGGGCAGAACCACTGCCCCCACCTCCAGCCCCCTCCCTCACTCCCCTGTGTAAGGGAGAGGGGCTCACTGCCCCTCCCCTTCATCCACCCCTCCAGGTCCAGAGGGCACAGCTCCTACCCCTTCATCTCGGCAGCGAGTCCGTTCTCCATCAAGCCCGGTGGCTTCGGGGACAGGATGCCTTGGAATTCGGAGTCAGCAGGGACAAAGGCGATCTGCAGGGCAAAGGGAGTCGGCGTCTCTGTGGAGGCTCGCCCGTGCCCTTGGCCGCTGCTCCCCCCACAGCCTGGGCCTCGCCTCACCATGTGCCCTGGGGGAGAGGCCCAGGCAGGGAGCGCCTCCCCTTCATGACAAGAGAGCGGTCTGCTCAGGGCCAGCACCAGCAGGTGAATAAATCCCTGGGCTCCTGCTCCCACCTGGCTCTACATTCACCCAACATTTATTGAGCACCTGCTGTGTGCTGGGCACTCTTCTAGGCCCGAGGGGGCAGCAGGGAATGAATGAGACAAACATCCCTGCTCTGGAGTTGCTCATATCTTGTCATATACCAGGGTCCTCATCCAGTGCCCAGAATGTGCCAGGCACCCCATTCATATGTGATAAATGAGTGGAGAGCAGGGCATGGTCATGAATTTCTTGGCACAGAGGATGTGGTGCAGGACAGATGACTGGGGCTGTGCCCACCAGCCCCTGTCGCTGAACTTTCAGGGATCAAGAGGCTTCTGTAAGTGTAGCCCCAGGCCAGGGGCATGGGGTGGTGGTGGGGAGGTGGGTCATACAGCGGGCAGTGGAATGAGGCAGATGGAGCCTGCCTTTGGGTCTGGGAGGCTGGGTAAGAACCTTCCTTGGACAGGTCAGCTCCCCCCCACCTCCCAGAGCCTCTCTGTCCTCTGTGAAATGGGACTTGCCCAGAAGGGACATTTGCTGCATCGTTCACAGTAGGCAAGAGGTAAAGGCAACCCCAGTGTCCCTACACAGATGATGGATAAACAAAATGTGGCCTATGCACGCAATGGAACGTTATCCAGCCTTAAAATGGAATGAGGTTCTGACACAAGCTACAACACGGATAAGCTCAAAGAAATAGGCCACTCACAAGAAGACAAATTCTGTCTGATTCCACTTACATGAGGTATCTAGAATAGTTAAAATCACAGAGACGGAAAGCAGAATGGTAGTTGCCACAGACTGGAAAGAGGCGGAGGAGGAGTTACTGTTCAGTGGGTAGAGAGTTTCAGTTTTGAGATAAAAAGAGTTCTGGAGATCTGTTGCACAATGTAAATGGATTAACACTTAAAAATGGTTCATTCTATGTTGTGTATTTTACCACAATTAAAAAAAATAAGACTAGCAATGCCCGTCTGCTGGGGCTGCTGTGAAGATTCCATGAGATAATATATAAGGAATCCCCAGCACAATGCCTGGCACGTGGTAGCTGCTCAGCAAATAACAGCTTGATGCCACTGAGGATGCAGTTACCTTCTGAGTCCTGCTCTCCTCAACTGAAAATTTTTCAACAAATATTTGATGAGACCCTTCTGTATTGTCCCAGGTTCATAAACATCATGGCCCCTTTTCCCCCCTCGTGGAGTGCAGGGAGTAAGAGACACTTGTCTGCATCAGAAGAGCCCCATCCTGCTGGGGACAGCAATGACAGGCGGAGGAGGTCTAGAACTCCTTGGAGGGCTAAGCTTCCCCCCAGATGTCTGGACGTAACACAGGGCCCTGGTGTCTTCCGCACCCGCTAAGGATGCCCTGCTCTTGCCAGCTGCCTCTGAACTTCGAAGAAGCTGCCCCTGCCTATGCCTCAGTATCTCATGACCCAGTCACCACCTTCCTCCTCCTCATCGCCACCCCATCATCACCATCACCACGATCCCCATTCACTCCATCAGCATTATCAGTATCACCCCCATCGACGTTATCGTCGCCACTGTGAAAAGCCTGGAGGAGAAGGTAAGACTGGAGCACCTCAGAACACAAGTCCTTTTAAGAGAGGAGAACTGGCAGAACTGAATCTAGGGAGCGGGGATCAGACCGTGAAGACCCTAGAACATTAGGCTAAGGAGTTCAGCCTTTATCCAGAAGCAATGGGAATTCTGGGGGAATTCTCAGCGGGACAGCGCAGACAGATCTGTGTTTAGGCAGAGCAGTCAGCAGTCCCCAAAAGGAGGGAGCAGAGGCAAGGAAGGGGCCCACGGAGAGGACAGAGCCATCAACCACAAGTCAAGGGCCCAGCCCTGGGCCCAGCCAAACAGGCAGGAGCGAGAAGCGGGGGCCTGTGGGCAGAGGCAGGGGGTGGACAGGGAGAGGCACTGCTTTCCCTGCCAGTCCTCCCTCTTCTGGCAGCGCCCCCGCCCCATCTCGGCTAGCAGGGGCAGCATCCGTCCCTGTCCCCCCACTAGACTGTCCCAGATTTCTCCCCCTCTCTCAAGCCTAAGGCCCAGCCGACCACCATGTCGGACCAAGCCTACCTCAGAATTTCAGTGAGGTAAGCTAGGTGGAAGAGCCAGCACCCTGTCCCACTCCAGCAGGTGCTATAGGTGTGAGGAATCTGACGTGTCTTCTGAGTTCCTACAACCTTGGGGTCGCATTCTGCCTTAGTCCAGGAGACCATCATCTCTCGCTTGGACCGGAAAGGGGCCTCCCCAACAGGATGTCCCTGGACCTTCCTCCTCCCAACGTCAGCGGGATACTCTTCCTGAATTACAAAGCTGATCATGTCCCTCCCTCGCCCCATCCACCAATGGCTAAGATCAGATCCAAATTCCGGAGCATGGCATCTCAGGCCCTGCAGAGCTAAGCCCCCTTCTCTCTCCTCCTCCCGTCCCCCAGCCCCACACCCCTGCCACACCCCCTGCCGTGCTCTTTCACCTGGCATCTTTGGTCAGGCTGTTCCTTCTGCCTGGACTGTCTTTCCCATCTTCTCTGCCTGGTGAACTTCTACCAGCCCACAGAGCCAGCTCACCTCCTCTGTGGAACCTGCCCCCAACCCATCAGGCAGAAAATTGTCTTTCCTGCAAGACCCCCAGCCCCTCATAGACAGGGACAGCTTACTTCATATTGGTATTGGCTACCTCTAACCTTCATATCGTAATGGGCTGATTCCAGTTCCTTATATTTATATTTCTTTCAATCTAGGAAATTCCCATCTATCAGACATGCAGAGGCAAGGTAGGATCCTGACTGGAGGACAGGCACCAGCATTTGCTGAGCATTTTGATGGCGGGGACACCAAGGAGACGATGTTGGAGACAGGGCCTTCCCCTCTAACGTGCCTCGCCAGTGTCCCGCACACTCCCCTGCCGCCCCTTGGCGCGCCGTGTCTCAGACCCACACAGACCCACACCTGCACTCGCACAGACTCAGTCCTGAGAATGACACACAGAACCAGCTCTGGGCCTGCTGTGATGCCGGGTCTCCCACATACAAACCCCCACTGGTTCCTCCCACTCAGCTCGGGAGGCGGGAGGCTCCCTCTGACAAGGTCATAGAAGGGAGGCAGGAGGGAGGAGGGATTTGAATCCGGGCCTGTTGGACACTCAGACGTGTTTCCACCCCACCTGCTGCCTCCACAGCACGGGAACACGTGAATCTATCAACAGTTACTCATTAATACAGAGCAATATTCCCCCTCCCCTCTGTCTCCCTCATTCCCCACTGCCACCCGGTCACCACCCACCACCCCAGGGCCACGTCTGGTAAACAGGGATGGTGCAGGAAGGACACTGCCCTCCGCACCCCTGCAGTGTCCGGGGTCCAGCCTCATCACTGGGACGAGGAGGAGGATGGAGGTGGTTACGTGGGTGGCTCGGGCCCCAAGTACCTCCTCTAGGTGACCTGTGCTCAGGGCATTGCACAGACAGAGGCGAGTTGACTGTAAACTGCTGGGTAAATGACTACAAACCAGCCAGGACCGCCCCAGCCCCAAACATTCTGACGGCCCGGGGCTGGCCCATGGAGGGGGCAGGGCTGGGAGAGCCAGGCTCAGGCCCAGGCCCAGGCCCCCGGGAGCCTCCTCCCCTCATCACCTTCCCCAGCACAGCCTCCTGGTGAAAGACGAGGAGGGGCTGCAGGTGGTACGGGGCTGCCGAGGGCCCTAGATGTCAGGGCCAGCGGCGCCTTTAGATGTACCCCCTTTCATACCCCTTCTTCCTGACTCACACATTGTACAAGGAAGGAAACTGAGGCTCAGAGAGGGAAGGGACTTGAACAAGTCTTCCAAGCAGTTAGAGACAGAGCCCAAGTTAGATTCCATGCTTCTCTCTTTGTCTCCCTGGGTCTGTCTGACCAGCTGTGTGACCTTGGACAAGCCACACAACCTCTTGGAGCACTAAAGGCTTACAACTCCCAATGTCCATTCCACAGGGTTGCTGGGAGGATCAATACCCATAAGGGTGACAGCCATAACATTCTATAGTTTATAAAACATTCCTATATCCCATATATTCTCTGTTCATAATAACTCCATGAGCTGGAAGAAATAGGGATTTGGGGCCCCATTTTGCAGATGTAAGTACCTGAGGCTCAGAAAGACAAAGGTCAGTTCTGTTTGGGACAGAGCTGGAACTAGAACTCAGGACTCTTAAACCAATGCTATTCCCATCACTAAGTCACTCACAAGGCTAGGAGTACATTGAAACTCTGAAGGAGAGAGCGCTACTGACCCAAGCCAAGCTACTAACCCAAGGGTTACACCTGGCCCACCCAGAACTCTCAGCAGTTCTGGGACACAGGGATAGCCCTCCGAGGTGGACTATCATCTGAGATATGGACACACATCTGACCCTTAGGAGCTGGGCGACCTCACTTTTCTGGGCTTTAGGCTTCTCCACTATCAAATGGAACTACAGAGGTGTAAAAACTCTGGAGGAGGACTGAGCTGCACCGTAAATGCAGGAGTGACTGGCAGGTAGCAAGCATTCATTTACTTTGGTTTCAAGCACATGGATGGTTGTGTGTTGTGTCTCACTGTGTCTCCTCACGGGCCTAGTTCAGGGCTTCAGATGCAAGGA
Source organism: Pteronotus mesoamericanus (assembly GCF_021234165.1). NCBI lineage: Eukaryota > Metazoa > Chordata > Mammalia > Chiroptera > Mormoopidae > Pteronotus > Pteronotus mesoamericanus. The sequence goes on along the minus strand of NW_026555006.1, from coordinate 6,190,440 downwards.
GACTTCTGATAAATCTTTATGGTAAGGGATGGATGGATGGACGCATGCATGCATGCATGGATGGGTGGGTGGGTGGATAGATGATGAGGAGAGTGGAGAGAAGGCAAGGGAGCCCAAAGGGGGAAGATGAAAAGGTTGTTGAAGGATTGGGCATTATGCCTGGAATAGAGTCTCAGGCCCCTGCCCTCCTGGCTGCCGGCCCCTGCCCCCAGCCGACCCTCCCCACCACCGCCTACCTTGGGGTAGCACTGACACATGCTCCAGATGACGCCCCCGATCACCATGACGCTGCCCATGGCGTAGAAGGTGCCATAAACCTGAGGCCGGTCGTGGCTCATGAGGAACGTGCCAAGGGCCAGCAGGAAGAGCCCCAGCACAATGAAGCCGATGCGGAAGGTCTTCTCGTCCGCCATGGATGTTCTGCCAGGCCGCAGCCCGTGCACCGCCCGCAGAGGGGCGCCCGCACACCGGCGTGGACACCGGACACCTCACACCTGGAGGGAGGACGCTCCGGGATCACTGCAAACCTGGACTTACAGTTGAAGAGGGGACAGGTCCAGCCGCAGCTCCGGGACCCACGGGCTCACCGGGCTGCAGGAGCTACGCTTCAATGGCCTCTGCCCCCACCACCCAACCTTCACTCCTCTCACCTTCCCTCTGGGCCCAGCGGGAGTGTGTGTGTGACTCTGAGTGAGGGAGTAGCCAGGAGGCAGAGGGGGTGGTTACAGGAGCTGGGCCCCAGCCAAGGCTTTGACATCACCTCATTTGCCTGTGTGGGGCTGAGCTGGATGGACAGGGGGCCCCGCACCAGCCAGTCATGGGAAGCCCGGTCCGATGCTGCAACCAAAACACATCAGAACGCCGCTGGAAGATTCCAGGATCCCACAGGCTGGCATTTTAGAATCCTGAAGGATTCTAGGCTCTTCAAGGTCGTGTGTCCCTCTGCGGTTCAGGAAAAATAGTCCCTATTCACTGGACAGTGGCTGCATGCATGGCACTCTTCTGAACACGCTATAGTGACTACTCACGTAAGGGGAACTTCCTGAGGCAAGCAAGACTATCCCGCTTTATGAGGACACCAATGCACAGACAAGTCACTCGCCCAAGGTCACACAGCTAGAAATGGCACAGCAAGTGGGATTGGAACCCAGAGGCCATGCCCTTAGCCACTGTGTGATACCCCCTAACTGTAGGAGGAGGGTTAAAATTTCAGACTCTGGGGGCCAGGCACACTGCCTGGACTTGGGTCCTGGGTCCTCTACTGTGAGGCAGTGTGGCCTTGATCAAGTTACTTCCCTTTGCCTCAGTTTTCCTCCTCTGTAAAATGGGGATAATGACAGCACCTCCCAGGACAGAGCAGTCTGCTGGCCTGGCCTCCCTGGGTCCCTCTGTGAGCTGCTCCCAGAAAGGCTTGGGTGTCTTAACGCTCCTGTAGGGTGTGAATGACTAACGGCGATGTCCTTGCCTTCTACTCTAGGAAGATGCCTTAATTCTAAGAATGACATTGGTGGAATTCCAGTGCGGGGGACAAGCTGATGGGAAAAATCAGATTCCCTTACAGGATTATAGGAAAATGAGGAACATCTTCAAAGAAAACGTTAATTTGTCATTTGTACAGGGTTTGATTGCCAATGTGGGATATGGCTTCTATTTGGCATCTTGAATTAGTAGGTTAGGGATTTTCCTGTTGTCATCACTGTCTCCTTCCTCTCCAAGGTGCCTGCTTCCAGACACCACACCTAGGCTCACGCCACACCCTCTGCCGGCTGTTTTGCCCACACACGCTTCCCCCCACCCCCAGCGGTTTCTCCTTCACCAGCCCTGAACTCCCATGCTGCTTACACCCTGCAGTTTGCGGTGTAGGCTCCCTGTCAAAGAGCCCAGGAGAAAGCTTCCCAGTGAAAGATTGCTGAGGATCTCAGAGGAAGGCTGAGAGTTACTAGGTCACGACTAGGTCTGAGTCCCTGAGCTTGTGGCAGCGCTCTTTGCTTTAGTTTTGTCACCTGAGGACTGAGGGTGGTATCGGGGCACCCTCCCTGGTACTGTGCAGGTAAGTGACCTAATGGAGGAGAAAATGCTTTGTAATCTGTGCTTATCAATAGGGCGGGACCCACCACAGAAACCCTATGGTCATCATCTTACAGAGAGGATCAGAAAAGGGAAGCAAAGAGTGCCCTTCCCGGGAATGGAAACGGAGATCCACAGGGGTCTCCGCCTGCCCTCTCTGGCTGTCCCAGTCCAGCAGGCGTCTCTCGCGCCCTCTTGTGGCAGTGTAGTCTGCGCTCGGTAAGGTGCTTTCATCCCCTTTGGGTCAGGCCCTTGTCCCTCCGCCCGAGAGGGGCGCAAGGGAGGGGTTTTCATGCCCACTTCACGGGAGAGGAAACTGAAGCTGGGGCGGGGAAGAGACTGCCCAAGATCTTCCCAAACTGAGTCGGTGGCTGAGCGGGGACCGGGACCCACACCCACATAGCCTCAGCCCCATTGTAGATGGATCTGGTCCTTAATCATTCCTTCTCTCCCCACCTTTGCTTTCCTCTCCGCCGCTCAGTCTTTCTCCTTTCTTTCTCGTCTTTAAAAAAAATAAAATAAAATAAAAAATTAGGGGGTGTAAGTAAGACGCTTTGGGACAAGTAGATGCTCAGGAAAATAGGTCTATTCTAACCTCTTCCCCAGAGCCGTGGTGAGAGATAGATGGCAGGGTTGGGTTACCTACGCGTGGTCCCATTCCCCTCCCACTGGCATCTGCCTTCTTCCTCCCACCCAGGCGAAGAGCGGAAGAGTGGGCGGAGCGGCTGAGGAGTCATTCGTCTTCCAGCAGAGGGCGCGCTAACCACTGTTTTCTTCCTGCCCGCGGAATTGCGGATCCTCACAGTACCCTCAGAGGCGTGGAGGGGGAAAGATCACCCCCATCTGACAGATGCAGATATCGAGGTTCGTGGAGGCAAGGGGAGCAGCTCATGGTCTCAGAACCTGTAAATAGTAGAGCCAGCATTCCCACCAGGTCCCCTCAGTCTCCTGTTGAGCACCTGCTATGTGCAGGGCACCCTGAGGTGTGAGGCATTCTGATAAGCACGGGGTTTCAGGGTGATGGCACTTGGTCCTACCTTCCGGGGCAAAATATAGTGAAGGCTCTGAGATCAGTGTGAGGTTCAGTGTATGCACAAAGCAGAGAGGGATAGAGTCGGGGACTGGGGTGAGTAATGGAGAGATTCACAGAAGGGAGCCTTGAGGAGTCCTCTGGAGTTCTTCTGTCAGGGCAAGAAAAGCAGTTCAGACCAAGAGACCAGCACGTGCAAAAGACCAGGGGCAAGGAAGCACTGGCACATGGCCGGTAATAAAACTCTAAATGCAATGCTCACACTTGTCTCCGTACTGCATGCTCCTCTCTTCTCTCCTTCCTCCCAGACCTCCTGCTCCCGGGTCAACTCCATCCTTCCAGTGTTATCCACGCCAGCATCTAGATATCCTGGCCAACAGCCTCACTGCCTCTCTCACCTACATCTTGTCGGCTCCACCTTCAAGGTATAAGAATCCCATCACTTCTCACCCCCTCACTGCTGCTCATCAGCCTGATCTGAGCCTCCATCATTTCTGTCCCTCATAGTGCTCTCTGCTTTTACCCTTGCCCTTGGAAGTCCCTTTTCAATCCAAATGCCACGTCGGACCTTGCCACCCCTGATCAGAGCCTGGGAATGACTTTCTGTCTTAACCATGGTGAAAGCCAAAGACCTCAGAATGGCCCACAAGACCTTAGATAGTTTGCCCATCTTGCCTACCCCATCCCCCCCTCTGAGCTCATCTTCTGCCATGCCTGGCCTCACACCGCTGCCCCAGCCACCCTGGCTCCGTGCTCTCCTTGGAACACACAGGCACCCCAGGGCCTTTGCACTTGCTGTTCCTGCTGCCTGGAATGCTCTTCCTCCAGATATCTGCATAGCCCCCTCCCCTACCTTCCTCAAGTGTTGTCCAAACGTTAGCTTTCCCTGATGAGCTGTCACCTCCTCTCCCAGGTGTTCCCTATCCTTTCTAGATTTACTTTGCTCTATGGTACTTATTGCCATCTCTCATAGTATGTACAGTATTTATTTATCTGGTCTCTTGTCTGTCTCCCCTCAACTTGAACGCAAGGGCCCAAAGCGGGGACTTTGTTTTGTTCACTGTGGTGTCCTCAGGGGCTAGAACAGGGTAGGCTCTAGATTCGGTTTGGGCATGGAGGGATGGGTATATGTTCCAGAGGAGAGGGTGCCAGAGAGGAGGCACGGGCTGGCACCTCCTGGTCATGCCAAGCTGTCCACCATCCTTCTCAGAAGTCCACAAAGAGCCTCTAACAGGGTTATGCAGGCTTCAATTTTACAATGATCCCTTGGTTCCAAGATCAGGCTGGAAGAAGCAAGAAGAGATGGTGAAAGTGAGGGGTGGTTGCCAGGCTCTAGATGAAACCTGGGGGGACAAAGACTAAAGTGAACAATTTCTAGAAGTCATTCGTTGCTGGTGGAGGAGAGAGGGTGGCGTAAAAATTTACAATTGGGAAATTTCCGACTGATTTGAGGTGGAGAGCTGCAGGGGTCGGGGTCACCAGCCAACCCAGAGGGAAATGCAGGCTCAGGGAAAGTGTGGGAGAGGCCTGAGCCTGAGGGACCCCAACACCCCAGGCCTGGTGGCAGGCACCAGCTGGGGGCTCTGAGTGGTGGGTGTAGAAACCAATAGCCAGGCCCATGATGGAGACAAGTTAGGGGCTGTGGAGTGGCAGAGCTGACCTCACATGGTTCCTCCACCCCCATGCCCTGCCAGTGAGCACAAGGGTCCACAGTTCACAGCAGGGCCACTGCAGCTGAGAAGGGTTAGGTGGCTTGCCTGACAGGAGACTGGCTCCACAGCCCACAGCCCCGGATCAGCCTCCACAGTGTTGGTGACCTTGAGCAAGTCACTGCCCCTGCTGGGGACTTTCACAGATTAGTTGGTATAGAGAGAAAAGCAGAACAGCTTTTCCCCAGTCCTCCCGCCCTCCCCTCCCTCTACACCTTCCAGCGCCTGCCAGGCACCTGTGGTGCCTCCTAGTCACCCTGCAACTCATTAACTCACCTGCCAGGGGAGACTCCTCACTTTAGGGTAGGACGGAGGCAGGGCTCTGCTTCCCAACCTGGAGCCCTATTAATGTTTCAGGAATTTCAGAGAGCCTGATAAACCCCACCCTTATCCCCGGGATACCTATGGGAAACTGGTGGAGGGGGGTGGGGGTGGTGGGCATATAATAGAGAGAAGGAGAGAAGGAGGCCAGCTCAAGGTCACACAGCAAGGTCAGGGCCAGGGCAAGACTCAAACCTACAAGCAAATTCCTTCCTTTGGCCACAAAACCAACATCCTCTGCCAAGTGTCTTTAAGATCACATCTTTCATTAGCCCTCAGCAGCCTTCCTTTTCAATATAAGAAATAAGCATTTGTCTTGAAGCACCTCTGTTCCCTTCCCTTCCCTTGTCCTGTCTACCGCACCAGCTCTCCGCCCCTCCCTTTACCGTCTGCGGTTAAGGCCGAACACCGGAAACAGACGGGAGTCTGTCTTCGCCAGTGGCATGAAATACCAGCAGGTGTAATCTCCTAAGAAGCTCAGGGTCTATTTATCCTCATATTCCTCCTATCCTCTTTTTCTTTTTCCTTCTAGTTGAGTGCAGTCTGCTCCCCAACCTTATCAGTTGGTACAACACATGAAAATTATTGTGTTCTCTTTATAATCTTCATGTATTCAATTTCCTTGTATGGCAGTTTTACAGAGCAATTGTACTTGAATTTTCCATTTATATCTATTGGCTACTTTTTTTGTCATTTAAGAGACAAGCTAAAGTAGTTTATGAAAAACCAGAGTGTTCCTTAGAAACTTAGATGGAATTCCATTAAAATTTGGGAAACAAGGACCATCACCATTCTTTTTTTTAAATTATATTTTATTGATATGCTATTACAGTTGTCCTGATTTTTTCCCTCTTTGCCCCCCTCCCTCAGGCCATCCCCACACCATTGTTGATGCCCACGGGTCATGCATGTAAGTATTTTGGCTACTCCATTTCCTATGCTGTACTTAAATTCCCAAGACTATTTTGTGACTACCTACTTGTACTTCCTACTCCCCTCACCTCTTCACCCATTCCCCCACAACCCCCACCCTCTGGCAACCATCAGAATGCCCTCTGTATTTATGGTTGTGTCTCTGTTCTTCGTATTTGCTTAGTTTGGTTTTTAGATTCAGTTGTTGATAGGTATGTCTTTATTGCTGTTTTGTTGTTCATAGTTTTGATCTTCTTTTTCTTAAATTAGTCCCTTTAACATTTCATATAATAATGCTTCGGTGATGATGAACTCCTTTAGTTTTTTCTTGTCTGGGAAGCTCTTTATCTGTCCTTCAGTTCTAAATAGTACCTTTGCTGGGTAGAGCTATATTGGCTGTAGGTGTCTGTTTTTTATGACTTTGAATACTTCTTGCCAATCCCTTCTAGCCTACAAAGTTTCTTTTGAGAAATCAGCTGACAGTCTTATAGGTGCTCCTCTCTAGGTAAGTAACTTCTTTTCTCTTGCTGTTTTAAAGATTCTGTCTTTATCTTTAACCTTTGGTATTTTAATTACGATGTGTGTTAGAGTGGGCCGGTTTGCGTCCATCTTTTTTGGGACTCTCTGTGCTCTCTGGATTTGCACGCCTATTTCCTTCACCACATTACGGAAGTTTTCTTTCATTATTCTTTCAAATTTCCAACTTCCTGCTCTTTCTCTTTTCCTTCTGGCACCCATATGACGTGAATGTTGGACCTCTTGAAGTTGTCTCAGAGGCTGCTTACACTAACCTCATTTTTTTTTAATTCTTTTTTCTTCTTGTTGTTCTGATTGGCTGTCTTTGGCTTCCTAATGTTCTAAAGCATTGATTTGATTCTAAGCTTCATCCACTCTACTGTTTCTTCCCAGTAAATTGTTCTTTATTTCAATTAATGTATCCTTTGTTTCTAACTAGGTATTTTTTATGCTGTTGAGGTCCTCATTCAGTTCCTCAAGCATCCTTATAACCAGTGTTTTGAATTCTGTATCTGATAGATTGCTTATCTCCATTTCGTTTAGCTCTTTTTTTCTGGTGTTTTGATCTGTTCTTTAATTTGGGCCATGTTTCTTTGTCTCCTCATTTTGGCAGCCTCCCTGTGTTTGTCTCTATGTATTAAGTAGAGCTGCTTTGACTCTGTGTCTAGGTAGTGTGGTCTAATGTAGTAGGTGTCCTTTAGGGTCCAGTGGCACAGCCTCCCCTGTCACTTAACCTAGGTACTCGAGATACGCCTTAGTGTGAGCTGAGTACACCCTCCTCTTGTAGTTGATCCTTGATTGCTGTTGGCAGGTCAATGATAGGGATCTACCCAGGCCAGTCAGCTGCAAGAACGGGCTGTGACCACTGACCACCGGCCTCTGCCCTCCGTGGAGGATCAGCGATGCAGGAGCAGGGTGGTGGTGGTCTCACATGGTCTGTAGCTGCCCACTGGGTACCCAGGCTCTGGGGCCACTGCCACAGGAGCAGCAGAGGAGGAGGCAGGGGGACAGGAGTGTGGCAGAGTCTAGGAGACAGAAGGAATTTTTGGTTCATCCTCTGAACAAAACTTCAGAAAGGTCTGTTTCTGAACCCAACAAAATCTCATCTGAACAAAGCATGGGGACAGAAGCTTGTCCGAGGTGGTGCAGGCCAAAGTCAGCCCCAAACTGTTTTACCTGGGGCCACCCTGCCTAAGCTATAAAGCAATCTGAGATGGCTGTTACTTGTGCTGGGCTTGGAGGTTCCCAGGGGAAGCCAGGCTATGAAACTAGGCTGGCTGCTGCTAGTGCTGGGTGGGGCTCACTGAGGCCAGCTGTTGTTTGCTTGAGAGGATTTAGGAAGTTGTAAAGCAACAGCCAAGACCAGCTATTCTTATGGAAAAGAAGCTTGGGTGGGCCCTACAGTGGGTGGGGCAGAGTCTCGGGGGATCTCCAGGGCAGAGCAAACCGTGTCAGCAAGGTTGATGGAGTCTCAGATATGGGACCAGCTTGCCAGCTCTGCAGGGGAAGGGCTCAGAAAAGCGACAATGGCCTCTGCTTGCCTTGATGCCAGTCATTTTAGTTTCTCCCTGGATGCCACTGGTACTGTTACCGAACAAATGGACCTGCGGTAGGGGGATGCAGGGCGAATGCCCAGATGCTATTACCAAAACAACACCCCCCTTCCCCAGGGTCCCTCGGTTGTAGGTCCTTTGTCCACCACCCTTGGAATTAAAGCTCTGAATGGCAGGGTTTGGTGAAAAGGAAAGGAACTATTTATTCAAAAGTTATATAGGTTTGATAATTGGCTAAATGTCACCCTTAAACTTCAAAATCCCTTTAAAACAATCACCAGCACACACACAGGTCTGCCTTCCCCCATTTGCCCAGTTAGGCCAGTCAGGCCAGTCAGGAGTACCGTCCTTCAGAAGAAAAACCGAAGTCCAGGGCTCGGCTAGGCAGGCCTCTTGTGGGTCTCAGCACCATCCGCTGCATCGCGGTGATGTCCAGCTCTTAATCCATAACCATGTGGCACCTTCTCATGGCCCGCTAGCAAGAGTCCTTTCTCCCCTCTTTCTTCCTGCGTGGTCTCCACACTGTTCCCCAGAGTCTGTCTCTGTCTCTCCTGCAGGACCCTGTCTCTCCTCTTTCTCCTCCAGTTACATTCTGTAATTAGTCTTTTAAACCATTCTGATTAGCCTTGTTGAGATGCAAAATAACTCTCTTTGCATATGAGGAAAGAAGCTATCCTGTTATTGACATACAAAATAACTCTCAATGGCCCTGCTCAAGGCTCCCATCCCCCATGGTGGCCTGCTCTGGGGTGGGGAGAATATAATTTTCTTGGACACCCCAATCTCCAGACCCGTTACAAATACCCTTTGGGGGGGGCCCTGGCTGTGCCCCATTACAATACCTTTCAAGCTGCTACCCCACTACTGGAGCTCAGAGGGAGTGAGTCTGAGAAGGTGAGTCTGTATGTGGATTCTTTAAGAGGAACTGCTTGGGGCTCCAGCAGTTTCTTCCACTGATTCAATCCTTGCTGGTTTTTGCAGCCAGTAGATATGGGGACTTACCCCCCCTGGCAGTGAAACCCTGGGCTGTGGGGCCTGGTGTGGGGCTGGGGTTCCTCAGTCCGGAGATGCTGCTCCCAAATTTTTATCCGTCACATGTGGATGTAGAACCAGTCCAATTCATGTCTCTACCCCACCTACCGGTCTGGACAGATGTGGTTCCTTTAATTTCATAATTGTCAGACTTCCGTTCAACTTGATTTCTGACAATTCTGAGTGACGGTTGTTCTGTATTTTAGTTGCAATTTTGATGTGGTTGTGGGAGGAGGCAAGCCACATCTGCCCATGCCGCCTTCTTGACCCAAAGTTCAGCATTCTATTTTGGCTGCAGAATGCTTCTTCTATTCACAAAGAGCATTCAGAGGAGGGTGGTCAGAGGCACTGGCCCAATCAGAGAAAAGGAAATATTCAGGCACTGGTTCTGTCATTGATGTTTCAGTCTAAACAAGGCTGTTACTCCATAGCTCACTGCAGAATGGGAGCTTTTAGGAGCCAAGGCCTTTATTGAAAGTGGCGGTGGGGATTCTGTTCTTCTGGAACCTTGGAAGAGCCCAGTGCTTCTACATCTTCTTGGAATCCTGAGATGGAAGGGTAGTAGAGGAACCTTCCGTCAACCTATAGATACCATCCTGGGCTCTTCCAGGATGTCCTGGTGTCAGCCCAGGAAATGCTGTTTGGTAGGCAGTGCTTGTGAGAAGATATTACTGCTGTATTCTAGCCCCAGTGTCCATCCATGCCTATTGTTTTTTCTTTAAACTTTAGGTTCGTTAATGCCAGAGTTCTTTTTTCCAGGAAGTTCTAGTGTCTCTTTTCCTTTCCTTTGTTTTGGATCCTCATTCCACTCTACAACTTCATCATTAGTGACATTACCGAGGAGACCGAGGTAGATGTCCTTGAGCTTCCATCGGCCCCCTGCTTTGTCCTGCCAGCCCTGAATGTCGCAAACCAGAACACAAAGCTACCTGCAGCTCGTCTGAAGAGGATGACTCTGTCACTCTGTCCAAGGCCAGCAGCTTTGCAGACATGGTGGGGATCCTGGAGGACTTACACTGGATGAGAGAGAGCCAAGGTCCGTAAGTATTTGATAAGGAGCTCCAGTGATCTAGTAACTATTTCAGTCACCTGTGGCCAATGATCTACTAGATGGTACTTACATAACAAGTCCTGAAGAGTAGCCATGTGTTACGTCATTCCCAAAGCTTGCTGCCTGCTTGCTAATGCCCAGGTCCCAGGCTGAGGAAAGAGTAACACTTTGCGTTTACTTGGGATGATCTAACCCAACCAAACATTAGACTAGTAGGAATTTCACCGGGTTCCCCTAATCCTACTTCTGTCCCTCGGGGGCTTTTCCACTTTCGTTTTCATACTGCTAGTAAGTGTCCCCATGCCCCGCCCTTCAAAGTAGGGTTGTATAATAATTAGTATCTCAAATTGGTAGACTTCTGTGGTGGAAGGCGAATTGCATGAAGTTGGGAGTTTCTACTTTCAAATACAGTGGTCCATGATGCAAACTAACCCTGCAATTTCAGAGACCTGGAAACAAGGAATGCTTTTTTTGAGACTCAGAGTAAGTTCCTAAACATGGCTGCCCATCAAAATTGCTCATATTTGTTCAAAACACCCTACACTTGCTAAAAAGCCAAACCTCCAAGGAGTGGAGCCCTAGGTGTTTGATGCGAGTGCGCGGGAATTGGGCAAATACCTACCCTGAGAAGCTCACCTAGCAGAGAAGCCCTGGTGCTCCAGCTGGAGGGAGGAGCCGCCTTGCAGTGTTTCCAAGTGTGGTCCGAGCATCTGCGTGGGACACACCAGTGGAGCTTGTTTGCAGGTTCCTGGGCATTGGAACATTTAAGCTTTACATCCAGCCTGAAGGCCAGAGGCCAGGATGTGCAGCTGTATTTGTTAATGGAGAGTAAAAGCTTTTGTGGGAGGTGAGGGCTCTCTCCCAAGTTGACGAAGTTCCTGTTGAAGGGAAGGTTACTCACCTTGTGCAAGGGCCCATTTCCCTCTGAAAACCAGACAAGGCTAAGCAGCTCCCTTATTGCTTCCTGGAAGGCGATCCTTTATGGAAGTCACTTTCACCTTCCTTCTCTGGCCCTAGGCAGGTTGGTCTTGGCCATACCCACAGTTCTTTGCTCTCCTGCATTCCCAAATTCAGCTGCTGCTTTGAGGCTGCCCTGAGTCTTTCTCTTCTGGTAAGTGTTTCATGGATTGACTCCCAGACTTTCTTTTATTTGCCTCTTGCCCCAAATTAGATCTAAGCCCCTCCCCCCTACTTGTGTCCTGGGATATTTTGTCCCTTGTTAATAAGAGGAGATGGGTTAATGACTCAGGATGGGAACAAAAGGGTAGAAATATGACAGCCTGAAGGCAATTATTCTTGTTTTTGCTTTCAAAGTTTAATAATTGATCTTGACCCTTATATCTAGCCTAAAGACTAGTAAAACACCTTCATGAGGGTATATGTATATGTATATAAGTCTACTAGGATTTCAAGCAACTGTTTTCCAGATGTCTCAGACACTTTTATGATGTATCAGGTAAAGAGCAAATCGGGCTTCGGCCTGACCCGAGTGGGCCCGGCCCAGCCCTGAGCCCTGACTCTGGTCAGCTGCCCCTCAGAAAGGAACTCTGGAGTCGTGGGCAGTGACCTGCTGGCCCTGAGACTCCTCAGTGATAAGCTGATGCCAGGAGTCCCTATCACTCTTTTCACTGTCCCAGGAAAACGCAGGAACAGGACAAGAACTTTGTTCCACCACTTCTGCATTTTCTCTCCCCCCGGAATCTCTGTATGTTCGCTAGAAGACAGGAGCCTGCCTATCTTCTCTGGCAGACACCTTTTCCAGTTTAGGCTTGTCCAGGGGCTGGTGGCCCTGGCCCCCTAGGGAGGTTACTGTGTCTCTCTGTACCTTGACGGCTCTTTTTCTTAGTTCCACAAAGCCATTCCCTGCTGTGACCCGTGCTGAATGGTGGTCCTTGAGTACGGGCGATAGGAGGTTGAGAAAAAGACAACAAACACAACACAAAGACACAACACAAGACAGTTTAAGGAAAAGCGAGGGCCAGGTGGGGCATTGTCCTCTGATGGAGAGACAATGACCCCGAACTAGATCTCTGCATTTATTTTACGGGGGTTGGTTAGATGAAGCTCAAGGACGTTTCTGCAGTTGCAGGCGAAGAGTATTCGTTTCCCAGGCTACCTAAATGATAAAACTTTCTTCTGCCAAGGCTGCAGTCCCATTTGGCTGAAGCTTGCGGTTAACTATTTCCTTCCCAACCCCCGTGGGCTCGGACTGCCGTCAGCTGCCAGCTTGCTCTGCCTTGCAGATGTAAGTGGTCAAGTGTGGCTTTGCCAAGCACTTAACCTGGCCTTTGAGGTCAACCTTCACCATCCTCCACATCTCCTCCTTTTTTCTTCTCTAAATGCACACGATGCAGTCCCAGGCGAGTTATCTGGAGTTCCCTTCATACTTGTCGGCACACTAATGAAAAAACACAAGATATCACTAAGAGCAAGAGCAGAATCTCTCCTAAATACCACACAATGTGTTTTAATAAGTTAAATGGATTAAAGCCTTTTAATTCAGTTAGTAATTCTTGAGCCATTTAAGCAGGGTTTAGAATGGGGTCTCTGGCTTCTTGTATATTCCTAATCTCTTGATTCAAGCAAATTAAATCTAAGCTTATGTTGCCATTATACCATCCCCCCAACAGGTGCACCTTGACCCACTTTCTAATCCCAGTGGATGCTGTTGTACTGAGCTTGAGTGACACATATCTATCGGTATCGTGCATGACACTGCAGCTGCTGCCTAACCTTAATGGCTTATATTTGATCTCCTAGACCTAATACTATGGCTTCTAGAGCATTAAGCTTAGCTTCTAACTTAGCATCAATTGCACTTTGGGTACTTAAAGCCACAGAAGTGTTATGGGCTAGGCTGTTCACAAATTCAGCATTTTGGATACTTTGAGCACGTGCAGCAACAGCTCTGGCTGCTGCTGTGAGGACTGTGACGAAAGCAATAATTCAGGCCACCATAAGGCCAAATGCTGGTTTAGGACGACTTAAGGTCTTTTGTAATTCCTCAAGCACTTGAAGGCCGGCACCTGCATACCGTGGTCCAGTGACGTGCACTGGGATCATTATAAAAGGGGGTTGATAAATAAGCAGTAAGTCCTCTTCAGAATTATATCTGGACACAGAGTCAAATTACAATCTTTACAGATGACAGTATATTTCTCATCTTGATAAGTAATATTGACTTTCCCTGTGACCATGTCATAAGCCTGTTGGACGCAGGCATAAAGGCCGTATGAAAGTACCATTCCTCAGTCAAATGTGCTAGGAGTGATGAAATTTATCAAACGTAAAGCCTCTCCAAGGTGCCATTTGGCCTTCCCTGGTGGAGAGCACATTACCAGCAAATCCTGCAGGGGGCATAAGTTGATAGTGAGGACGAGATGGGGTCCATCTGATGGGCCCAGTCATAGAGGGACAGTCCCATTTCGGAGACATTGTACTTGACCGGAACAGAGCTGGCACACTCAAACCACGGTGGGAAGCCCCCTATCTCAACGTGTGTTCCATTAGGGCCATAGGGCAGCGGGGGATGCCGCTGAGGGACAACCCGAGAGCCACCAGGGAATCCCCATTTAGATACTGTTTGTATATATTTGAGAACATCCCAAGGCCCTGTGATAATAGCAATTTTGCTCCCTCCATGAGCAGTTTGGTTTTCTTGTTTTAATTGTAAACACACCACTTTCTCTGTTGAAGAGGGACAAATAAGAGGGGAGGCACTGGGGCCAGAGTAATGAAATCCTCCATGCGAAATGGGGAAAATGTGACTAGCTGAACAGCACCCCCACCCAGACTCGGGTGTCATTTGTAAAAACAGGGATGGAGGGACCAGCCCAAGAGGCCGAGCTGGCCACCGGTGGGTCAGGGAGGTAGGCCCAGTAAGACTCTCCCCATCAACAACAGACCTGCCAAACCAGAATGGCCAACATAGCCACAAACATGGTCTCAGGCGTTTTAGGCACTACCTGACGAATGACCCGCCCTTCGGCCTCGTGTGCAAGTTTCTTCAACTGTCCCCGTGCAGGGGGTATAGCTTCTTGAGTCGAGCGGGCTGTCTGGGGCATCGATGCAGTCACCCTCGGCCTTAACCTCTTCATCCAGGGTTCCAGCTGATCCACTGGATCCATGGCAATGTCTCACTGAGCTCTCAGGCACCCAGAGGGGATGATCCGCAGCTTCTGGAAAGATGCAAACACAACCTCTTCCCCGCATTAATGCTGGATCTGGGCCCTTCCACTCACCAGTGTTCAAATCCTTCCGATACACCAAACCTGCGGGTTTTGCTTTAGCCCCCGGGTGATGCCTCTCTGATGCAGTTAGTCCTTGTTCATCACAATTTAAAAAATTTAAGGTATATAAGGCTAAGTTGAGACATCTCTGGGGAGAGGAGACTTTATCTCCCCATTTTTGTTTTTCTAATTGTTACTTCAGTGTTCTATGGGACAGTTCTACTATGGCTTGCCCTTGGGAGCTGTAAGAAATACCAGTTCTGTGCAGAATGCCATATTGGCAACAAAAGGTTTGAAAAGCAGCACCTGTATAGGCAGGGCCATTATCAGTGTTGGTATCTTGAGGCTTGCCCATAGTGGCAGAAGCACTTAGGCAATGATTAATAACATGCTTTGCACTTGCTCCTGTTTGGCATGTAGCAGTAATATACCGAGAGTAGGTATCAACACAAACATGCACCCACTGAAGTTTGCCAAATTCCGGAACATGAGTGACATCCATTTGCCAAATTTGATTAAGCCGAAGGCCACGGGGCTTGACCCCATGGAGGGCGCCAGGGTGTGTATAACACATTGAGGACATTGTTTGACCACCTGACGGACTTGTTCCCTGGGAAGCTGAAACTGCTCGCACACGCTGTTAGCATTTTGGTGAAACTGGGCATGGGACTGTTGTGCCTGCAAAAGGGAATGTGGTTGTACAGGAGCAACTATAATTTGATCAATAGCCTGATTACCCTGGGCTAATGGCCCAGGTAAAGAGGAGTGGGCACGAATATGACCGACAACGTTAAACAAGGGTATAGGCACTGTCTAATCAATTTCTTTAAAGTCTGAAAGAGATGGAAAAGTTCTTCAGAATTTATATTTCCCAATATAGCAGTTTCAATAACAGTTGCTACCCGGACAGTGTACTGGCTGTCACTGTATATATTCAAAGGCTGAGAGGGAAATTGACTTAAGGCCACACGCAAGGCTTGGATTTCAGCATGTTGCGTAGATGTATGAAGAGTTTGCTGAACTGAGGACCCCTGTGAGCTATAAAAACCCACACGACCATTACTAGAGCCGTCTTTAAAAACACTCAAAGCGTTAACAATAGGTTTTTTAATTACAATCTTGGGAAAAATAAAAGATGTGGCCATAGCAAAATGTATCAATTTATCAGGGGGGGAAAGGTTGTCCATTTGCCCTGGAAAATTTGCCAAGGCTATTTGCCAATTCTGAGAACTTTCCCATAATTGCTTCTGCTGATTTAGGGTAAAAGGAACAATAATTTTCTCTGGTTCTTGTCCAATAAGCTGTTTGAGTCTATGTCGTGCTTTAACAATAAGGCCAGCCATGGCACCTGGATAGGGAGTGAGACATTTAGACGGAGCAGGGGGTAAATGCACCCATTCAAGGATGCCTGTTTGCTGCCAAAGCCCTCCTTGGGAGTATGAGTAGTAGGAAAAATTATGGCCCAAACAGGCTGGGTGGCGTCAACCCAAGTGAGTTGAGCTTGCTGAATAGCCTCTTGAATTAAAGTAAGCGCAGAGCAAGCCTCGGGTGTGAGAACTCGAGCCAATGTGGGCTGGGGATCTCTTTTAAGAATGTCAAAGAGCTAAACTGACCCGTGGTAAGTTTGAGTAAGGGATGTATCCAGTTGATGTCCCCAAGTAGTTTTTGGAAATCATTAAGAGTTTTTAAACAGTCTACTTGAATCTGATTCTTTTGAGGTCTTATTGAATGCCCATCTATGATTTGCCCTAAATACTGAAAGGGGGCTTCACGCTGAAACTTTTCTGGGGCTATGATTAATCCACGAGCTCTACGGCATACTTCTAAGTCTCCAAAAATATGTAGTAAGGTTGTGGAGTCTGAATGTGCTACCAAAATATCATCCATGAAATGTATAATATAAGCAGTTGGATACTGTTCTCTAATTGGGAAGATGACCCTGTCTACAAATTTTTGACATAAAGCAGGACTATTAGCCATACGCTGTAGGAACACCTGCCAGCAGTAATGCTGCAAAGGTGCTCGGTGATTTACTGCAGGCAATGAAAATACAAGTCGCTCCCGAGCATTAGGATGTAATAGTAAAAAAGGCATCTTTTAGGTCAAGTACAAGCACTTGAAAGTCCCATGGTATTGCAGTGGGAGAGGGCAGGCCAGGTTGCAATGACCCCATGATTTGCATGGTTTTATTAACTCCTCGTAGACCTTGCAACAGCCACCATTTGCCTGATTTTTTGAGGATAACAAAAATAGAAGTATCACAGGAGCTTATAGTTTCTTGGATATGCCCTGTCCGCAATTGCTCGTGGACTGCCCTCTGAGCTGATGTTAATTTATCTCCTGTTAGGGGCCATTGATCAACCCATACAGGCTTATCAGAAAGCCAGGGAATCTTATCAGCAGTTATTTGGGCCAGAGATCCAACCAAGGCCCCTATAGAAAAGGCTAAGAGCCGGATTTCAAGAATACTAGCCCTCGATGACCAGATTTCCTTGGGCCAGTAGAGGCTGCACACGTCCCTGCTGGTGTTTGCCAAGACCTTTGTCCAGCAAATATCCATGATTTAACATCATCTGTGTAACAACAGCTGTTGGACTTGAGAGCAATACCCCCATCTCTAAAAGAATATCTTGACCCCATAAATTGACAGGAATGTCTGGCAGAATATAAGGCTGGAACCATCCATTTTGCCCATCTGGGTCTTCCCATTTTAACAGATGGGTACTCTGGAGGGGGGAATGGACTGACCCTAATCCTTGTAAGTCAGCGGGCCCTTGTTCTGTGGGCTAGCTGGAAGGCCAATGCCGTTGAGCAATAACTGAAACATTGCCTCCGTATCTAGGAGGCCACTAAAAGCCTTTCCATCAAAAAAGTCAAAGCTCAGGCCTCTCCTTCTTGATAAATTGAGACCAGTAAACTGCATCAGATGACCCGAATCCCCTATCTCCTTGCGGAGCATCACTTGACACACGCCCTTCTTGGCTATAAGGGAGCAGAACAATTTGAGCAATTCAGGTTTCCAGCAGCACTTGCACAATGCTAGAGGCCTGCACTAAGACTCAAATTTCCCCTGTAAAATCTTCATCAATGACTCCTGGCAGCACCTGAAATCCTTTTATGGTAAGACTGCTACAAAGATGAGCCCTACCGTTCCCCGCAGGAGCGGGCCATATACTCCCGTGGGGAGGACATGCAGTCCCATTTCCAGGGTTAATACGTGTCTGGCGGTGGGACAGAGGTCCAGTCCTGCACTACCTGGGGTAGCCCGGAAGAGCTGTTGAATGCTGGGCTTGTCTGATTGCCTCCTGGTGGAAATGGTACAGGTTGGGCGAGGGAGAGAGCCCCCACTGTTTCCCGGGGCAGGCCCCTCCGGCCATTTCCCGACTGGGAAACAATTGGGACCCCATTAATATCAGTCTTAGACCAGCATTCATTGGCCCAGTGTTTTCCTCGCCAGCATCGAGGGCAGAAGCCGGGCACTCATGCGGGAGAGTTGCCCTTGCCTGACTTTTGCAGCGCCTGCTGCTTTTGAGGACAGTTTCACTCAAAATGTCCAGCCTGTGCACATTGAAAACAAGCTCCTTTCCCATTTCTGCCCTCAATAAAAACTTCCTTTAGGGCAGCAGCCAGTGTGACTCTTTGCACATCGGATGGACCAGTATCAGCACAGAAGCAGACAAAATCAGTAACTGTGCCATTCCCCCGGTCCAGGTGGATGGCAGTCTGACATGCTTTATTAGCATATTTAAAAGCTAACTGTTTAACTATAATATCTCCAGCATCTGAATTCCCAATCACCCTTCAGACTGCCTGGTATAACTGAGACACGAAACCCCGATGTGGCTTTTCTGACCCTTGCCAGATTTTACTTAAATCTTGAGACCTCTCTTTTACTGGGTAGTCATCGGATGCTTTTGTGGCACAAATAGTCATTTGCTGATAAGCTTGTAAATTGTATGTCAGTTTATTGTATGCTGAACTAGAGGCTCATAAGCCCCCGTACCCGTGAGCATCTCATAGGTGATGCCCACATCTTGGGCACGGTTACGAACAGCCTGCTGGCTGCTTTGCTCAAACCAGTCAGATTTCCACATGAAGTAATCGCCACCACTCAGGCATGCCTTGGCACGAGTCACCCAGTCCTTCGGGGTCAGGGCATCTGTTCCAATAGTCTCTAACAGTGCTGTGGCAAACGAGGAAGTTGGTCCATACATGCTGCAAGCAGTTTTCAGCTCTAAGAGTCTTAAAACACAAAGGGTCATGGACTCTTAGAATCTGACCTGGATTATTTGGATCTGAGCTCTCAGTCACCTGGTAAAAGGCAAAACCTGTGACCTCTTCACCTTCTTCACGAGCCTTCCACAATGCCCTTTGCAAAGCAGACGTTTCCCTGAGCGTAGGAACCTCAGACCTAATCTTTTTCCTCGGCCCCTTAGGTTGGGTGCCAGGCCCCATAGTGGGTGGCCTAACAGCAGCCTCAAGGAGGCCTTTGTCCTTTAAGGACAGCACCGAAAGTTGGCACACCAGTCCTTGCATATGAGAGTATCTAGGGTCTGGAAAATCATAATCTCTCTCCTCCTCAGAATTCTCCTCCTCTCTGCCCTCTGAGCCGCCTCCTCGAGCTCCCTCGCATAATCTGGCAGAAGAGGCTCATCATCCGCTCAGCCTGGGGTGCAGGCGGAGCTGTCAGCGGTTTTCACAGGGGGGAGGTGTATCCTTCCACTCTCAAGGCCAAAGTATCTGCTATAGATTTCTTCACTTTCATCTCCTTCTGCAGATCGAGCGCCTCATGAATGTGAGTCCATAAGGTGAAAGTAAAAATGGGCATCTTTGCCGGCCCCTCAGCAGTGTACTGCTGCAGTTCTACTTTCGCCCATGTAGTTTCATTAACAGTTCCCTCATCTGGAAACCAAGGGCAAGTCTGCTGAACATAATCTAAGAACCGTTCTAATTGAGAACCCTGCACGTTGGTTCCCCTTGCTGAAAGCATAGATTGAAGCATTTGCACATAAAGCCGCCTCTCTGCGGATCCTGCATTCCTCATGCTTTACACCTGGCTGAAACTTACACCTGGTTGAAACTTAATGCGCGCTGAACTTAAACTTGGCTGAAACTTAAATGTGCTCCTTACCTCACTTCTTACTTCAAGGCTTGCGGGCCTCTCAGGAGCGTCTCCTCCCCTTGGTTTCAGAGTTCCCCGTACTCAGGTCCCTGTTTCGGGCACCACCTGTTGCAACCCACGCGCAATGGTGGTCCCTGAGTATGGGCGACGGGAGATTAAGAAAAAGACAACAAACACAACACAAAGACACAACACAAGACAGTTTAAGGAAAAGCGAGGGCCAGGTGGGGCATTGTCCTCTGATGGAGAGACAATGACCCTGAACTAGATCTCTGCATTTATTTTACGGGGGTTGGTTAGATGAAGCTCAAGGACGTTTCTGCAGTTGCAGGCGAAGAGTATTCGTTTCCCAGGCTACCTAAATGATAAAACTTTCTTCTGCCAAGGCTGCAGTCCCATTTGGCTGAAGCTTGCGGTTAACTATTTCCTTCCCTATCCCCGTGGGCTCGGATTGCCGTCAGCTGCCAAGTGCTCTGCCTTGCAGATGCCAGCAGTCAAACGTGCCCTTGCCAAGCACTTAACCTGGCTTTTGAGGTCAGCCTTCACCGTCCTCTACAATTCTCTTTACAGGAAGAATCCTTCTCTCCTTCCTTTGGGTTTAGCGAGCAAGGACTTTCCAAGTCCTCGATTAAGGAACGAGCCAGTGAGTCTTGACTCTCTGCAGCACAGACTAAGGTGTCAGGCTGGAACAAAGACAACACAACCAAGAATTCCCATTCCGTGGTGGCCAGAAGCCCGGAGGGACTGCTGCTCCATTGGAAAGCTTTGCACCGAGCTCCAGTCCCATAAATCAAGGGCTAGCGTGCGATGCCCATCTAAGTGTTTAGTATTGGTGCTGACCCTGTCCGAGGTCCGAGAGCAGCCCTTCCCCAGGTGTAGGAGGCCCAGGAAGTGAAAGCCCTGATGAAAAGCACTGTCAGGGAGAGCCTGGGAGGGGGGGGGGCGGGGGGGCCGCGGGGGGTCGGCGGGTGGAGCGCATTTTGCTTGTCTCAGAAGAGAGGGAATGCACGGAGCACGGAGCACGGGACTCTGAGTCCTTCCCCTGACACCCAATCAGACAAAGGCTTCAGCTCAAAGGCTCTGTGAGGACAAGGCAGCTTTGCACTGAGAAATAGAATGTGTTTCCGAGGACTGTGGAAGAAAAATGAAGATGGTTTATCAATAAAAGTCTGTCAGAATCGGGAAGTCTGCACAACTGACTCAGCATTGGAGTCCTGGCACTTGTGTCCCTGTGACTCGACATTCTAGACACCATGACGCAACATTTTATGTCACTCTGACTCGGCATCCCACATACCCCTGACCTGGCATTCGTGTCATCATCGGGACCGCAGCTGGAAGACGCAAGACCCAGGGGTAGCGAACGTTCTTAACACACACGCAGCTAATGCACCATGTGTGCAGAGAAGTGGCACAGGACAAAATCAGCTGTGTCCCCATATCCGTGGGCCCTACAACCTTGACCCTGAATTATGCCTGTTTAGGAAGAACAAGTGTTTGAAATAAAACCACTATGAATTCAGTTCCTCTAAAGCCACTGCAAGAATTTCTAAAATAACTCTCCTTAGGCAAATTGCTCCCACAAGCCCAGACAATTTTTTATCCTGAGGGTGCGCAGGCGCTACTTAATATTCCTGCCTGTGCAAACACAGATGGGCCCGAGATTTCATTCATCACACACGCAGGGCTCAGGACGCCCGCACCACGGTGGAGGCTACAGCGAGAGAGTCCGGGGGCCCTGCCCTGGGCTCTGCGGGGGCATCTCTGACGTGGGCGCTTCTCCACTCAGCAACGATGGGGGGACAGTGAGCTCCTTAAGGGCTTAAAGTGGAAACATTTAAACTCATTTTTGAAAACACTCTTTCAAGATAAAGACACTAAGGAATGTAAGGGTTAGTGAGCTCCAAGTTTGTGTTTATGTGTACATGTTTTTGCACGTGTATTTTATATATATAAATTTTTAAAAAGAGATATACACTTGGCTGGTGTGGCTCAGTGGATTCAGAGCAGGCCTGTGAGCCAAAGGGTCGCTGGTTCAATTCCCAGTCAGGGCACGTGCCTGGGTTGCAGGCCAGGTCCTCGGTAGGGGGCACACGAGCGGCAACCACACATTGATGTTTCTCTCCCTCTCTTTCTCCCTTCCCCTCTCTCTAAAAGTAAATAAATAAATTTTTTTTTAAAAAAAGAGATACATAAAGCAAGTGTAAAAAAATTTTTCAGTGGTTTCTGAAGCAAAATATAGTTTAACAAATACATTTTTTAGTGCCTCTGGCTGGCACCTGCTTAGCAGACATCAAGTTTACTTTGTGGAATGGAGTCTTCTTTGGAACCAAGGGAATTCTCTCTGAAAGAAATTCCTACCCACAGAGTCCTCTGCTGGACCAACAGAATTCTCTGCCGGACCAAAGAGACCAGAGCAAGGCAGACCTCAAGGAGGAAAGCCCACTTCACTGATTAGCAGCTTCATAAACACTTGGCTTAACTGCAAATCTACAGCCGATGTTTTGTCACAAAAGCTCTCAGAAATACGTTCTGTTTTCACAACCAGCATCAGAGGCATTAGCCTCCAGCTAATGAGATGAGAGGACATAACCAAAGGCTCAACCTGGCTACTGTCAAATCTAGTCAAAATAAATTATGGGATAAAGACATCTTCAATTACCTCTCAAAAACTGACAATCCACACAGAAAAGATTAGCATTCTATCTACCAAATCAGCTGCATTCATCTCTTGAACCGAGGCTGCCGCTATGTCAGAAATCAAGCTGATCACAGCCGAAAAATAATGAAAGAAATAAACCCCAAGAAGGGACATGAGTCCTTTCAAGCAAAGGAAGCAAACACAAATAATACAAACACAAAAAAGGAAGCAAACAGACCCTTTTGGTTAATTCCTTGTAGGGAGCTGCTTCTCTGCTGGGTGCCCCGTCTGAACAGCATAAAGATGCTGAATTTAGGGCAAGTCCTCAGCCCACTGGGTGAGGACAAATGACATTTCAGTGAGGATGGAATGTTTAAGCAATGGTTTGTCTCTCCCTTCCACTCCAGGGAGGCACTGGAGGTGGTTACAATTTTTATCCGTTACACTGCGAAGTGCAGGGGAAAGAATTTAGAACTCTGAAGTGGATGAGAGGATGGCCGGCCACCCGGGTCCGACAGCGAGGCCAATGCTTGCGGAAGGCACACTGCTCCTCCAAGCCGTGCTGTGCTTCTTAGACGTGAGGCTCATTTTAAGAGTGAGGCAGAGCACTGCTGTAGGCTTCACAACAAAAGTACGTTAAACCCCTTGCTTATTTCTAATCACCAGGATGAGTGAGTTGCATTCACTCTACTGTCCTCCTTGTCTGAATGGAGCTGCTTCACTGGCCTGAGGTCGTGGTGAATTCTACTGGCCACAGTTCAGGGTGGACAAGAGCCAAGTTTTGAGGACTCTGGCCCTAGAGTTTCCTAGCCAATGCCCTTGGATGTGATGACAGAGTGAGACTGAGGGAGACACACCGGTTTCATCCACCTACTGTATTAGTCTGCTGAGGCTTCTGTAGCAAAAGACCATGGACAGGCAACTTAAACAACAGAAATTGATCTTCTCACAGTTCTGGAGGCCGGATGTCTAGGATCAAGGAGCTGCCAGGGCTAGCTCTGCCTGTGGCAGTGGCGGGGACCTGTTCCAGGCCCCTGTCCTGGCGGTTGTCTCCCTGTGTCCATTCTCATCTTCCCTCTGCACGAACCTCTGTCCAGATTGCCCAGTTTTACAAGAACACCACTCATACTGGGTTAGCAGTCCCTCCCCAAGGATCTCATGTTAACACATCACCTCTGTAAAGGTTCTATCTCCAGATAAGGTTACATTCTGAAGACAAGAGACAGACAGGAGAGAAGAAGAGAGAAGGGGAAGAAGGGAAGGGGGCTTGGATGGGGATCCAGGTTTTGATGATGGGGAAGGAAGGGGGAGGATCACAGAAGACCCACGAGGTCTGGCTGAGAGAGGGCCCAACATTGATAAGAATAGTTGACATTCATTAATTCATTTGTTCAGTGAACAAGTACCTACTGAGCAGCTTCCTTATGCCAGGCACCATTTATAGGCTTTAGGGATACAAACATAACGGGAAGAAATTCCTGCCCTCAGAGAAGTTGCATTCTGGTGGAGAGAAAAAGACAATAAACAAACAAATAAAAATCAAATTTAAAAAGGTAAAATGTTAAATGTGTTATAAATGGGATTACAAACAAACAGGGCAGGAAGGAGGCCGGGAGCGCAGCAGGCTAGGTGCGGCTGTTTTAAACAGAGCGGTCAAGGACAGTGGCCTGAGGAGGGACAGCACAAAGGTGCAGGGAGGTGAGGAGTGAGCCCAGGACAGGAGGGAGAGAGGGAAAGTAAGTGCAAAGGCCCACAGTGGGACTGACGGCAGAAGAGACCGGGAGGTGGGGGGTGCTGATGTCCTGGCCCCACCCACCCCACTGTAAAAGATTTCATTATTCAGACTGAGCCGGGAGCCTCTCAGGGTCCTGAGCCCAGGAGGAATGTCATCTACCTGGGTTTGATCAGCCCATTCCTAGCTGAGAAAGGACTGCAGGGGGCCCTGGGAGAAGCAGGGAGGCTGGATGGGCACCTCCAGGTCTAAGTGGGGGGATCCCCAGCAGAAGGCCAGCCAGACCCCAATGAAAATACTGGCTCTGCCTTTATTCTTTGTGATTTTACATCCCTGACACTCCGGTTCCATTAAATGGGAGCATCACCTGCTGCAGCACAGGCTTGGGGACAAGAAACCATGCCGTGGGCCTGCCCCAGCATACAGTAGGCCCATTGGAGAATGCCACCCTTACCCAGCTGGCCGAGCCCCAGGACTTGGAACCCCTGCTTGCTGTGTGCCCCTGAAAAGGATACCTAAACTCTGAGCTGGTTTACACATCTTTGAATGGGGTTGAGAGAGAGGTAGGGATGCAGAATGTAGCTGGACAGAAAGCAGACATTTCTGCCATATCTGGAAACAAGGAGAGGGAGCCAACCTCATCACAGGAGATACGGGAGCAGAAGCTGGATTTGCACTTGGCGAATTTGCACTCATTACCTCTGCTAAGAAACTCTGACAATCAATGCATACTTAACAGACACTTGCCACGGGGCTGAGGAATCTGCATTTTTACTTGGTGCATTAGCCCTGGGCCTGCACAGTCAATGTGAGCTCAGTGTCAGTTGCTGTCATCTCATTTCATCCTCACGCTCAGCTCTCTGAGGCAGGAGCTGGTGCTGCTGTGATTCCCAATTCCCATTTTACAGATGAGGAAACTGAGGCAAAAAGAGGTAAAATCACTTGTCTAAGGTCAATCAGCTGGTGCATGGTGGAACCCAGGCACAGGTGGTCTGAATGCAGAGTCTAAATCCTTTCGGCTTTACACTCAGTGTGTGACCTTGGCCAGTCCCTGCTCCGTTTCAGGGCTCCAGTGTTCTCATCTGCACAATGAAACCTCCCAGCTGACAGTGGCTCTAACTGCCAGCCACAGAGTGCACCATCTTGCATGCTCTGGCCCAGCTGGGCCCCACAAACATCATATAGGGCTGAAGAACTACCCGGCTGGACCCAGGCAACCCAGAAAGTCAGGAGGGAGAATAAAGTGGATTTATTTTAGGCCATTTGTTACACAGCAATAGGTAAGTAAAACAGCATTGAGAAACTAACATCTATTGAGCGCCTACTGTGAACCAGGCACTGTGTTGGACACTAGAAGAAGCTCAGGATTTGTCTCTGGATTCAGAGCCTGGTGAGGACCTTTAACTTCCTCCTGCTGCGGCCTCAACCGGTGGGGCAGCACCAAGTACTGTCTCTCCAGGGACAGCGTCGGCAGCCAGGACGACGCACTCGTCGTAGCTGGGCGGAGGCGAGGCGGGCTGGGTTCCGAGCAGGGCAGCCCGGGAGGCACTCCGTGTCCGGTCTTCCCCCGTGGGGTCTGCAGGGGGTGCCAGGGGCCCCTCAGCCAGTGCGCAGTGCACCGCCTCCTCGTAGGTGGGGATGGCAACCAGCTTTGGGGTCCTATGGGGCAGGAGAAGAGAGGCTGTTAGCAGGGGCAAGGGCAAAACCGACTGCATGCCAGGGAGAGAATGACAACGGCTGGGGGCAGGGAGGACTGCACGCCCTGGTCCCAACTCTTTGCAGGCCCCCCGGGCCCCCTCTACACACTTGGAGCTGACACGAGCTGCCCCTGCCAACCTCGGCGCTCCCGCCAGAGCCACCCTGCGCCCTCCCCGCATGTGTTCACTGTGCCTCCTCGGTTCTCTCTGCAGGGAAAGGCCTTCTCGCTCGCTCACCTTCCCTGCTGGTCACTCCCAACTTGTCCCTTGAGACTCCTCTGGGAAGCTTTCCTGACTGGCAGCGCCCCTGCCCCCCGCCCCCGGCAAATCTCCCATTCCCTACTCTGGGCTCTGTTACCCCACTGACCCCACCTAGTTGTCTTCTAGGGCAGGGACTGACTTTGAGTGTCACGGGGCTGAGGGCAGACGCTTGGGGATGTCTGTTGAGTGACTGAGTGATGGTCCGTGGGCAGAAAGGCTCCCTCCCAGCTTGCTGTAACATCTCCTACGAGAGCCAGGGTGTGGATGCTCAGAGCTGGGTGGAAGATCTCAATTCTCCCGCCCACCTGGGTGCCTGAGGCCCCAGTGAGGTAAGTCCACCAAGTGTGCCTCTGCTTGTATACCTCCCGAGATAAAGCCCACCACACCTATCTCGGAACGGCTGGGCTTTCCTGAGACTGGCCCCCAGCTCCCAGAAATGAACCACCCTGCAGGGACTCGAGGCAGAGACCAGGTCCTCCGAGGCTCCTCCGACCACGCTCTGCAGCTAGATTCCATGAACAGGTCCCCCCGTGCAGTCCACACCAACGCTGATGCGAGCGACACCGGCCCTCCATCCTCTCAGGGCCCCAGCGCGTCACCTCTGGGGAACCCCTTACCCTTCTCCGCTGAGGACCCCGTGGGGTGGGAGTGTCACCCTAAGCCTGGACTGCTTCTGCTTTGGGGATGATACTGTCAGGTACAGGGGCTGCCTAGATGATCTTCACTAGGTAAAGATCCCTTCCCACCCCAAGTTGCTCGAGGGATGGTTATGAATCTGGGCACTGGCTGGTTCAACTCCCTGCTCTGCCACATTCCTCGTGGGAGATCAAGGTCAGTAACTCCATTCATCTGGGCCTCAGTTTCCCCCTCTGTCAATGGGGACAATCATGGCCCCTCCCCCACAGAACTGTGTGCAGACTAAATGAGATAATGCAGGGGTGCCCTTGGCATGTGCTCTGTAAATAGCAGCCAGTCACAAAGTGTCAAAGGTCCTCCTGAGGAAGGTACGTGAGGAGCAAAATTCATGAAAATCTCCAGCATGGCAAGCCCTCCACAGGCTCCGGGAGGCTGTCACTGACCCACGGCCACGGGTTTGGAGCTGGTGGGGAAGCAGTTCAGCTCACACCAGTGGGCCTGCCTATCTAGACAAGGGAGTGTCTGATGGCAGAGGCTGGCCCAGCGGACAGAAGAGGAGGTGGACAGGACTCTGCGCCAGGACCCAGGGGGGTTGCCATGTTGGGAACCTGCTGATGCCCCTCATGTGAGCACCCATCACCCGCTGGGGACATGGCCTGTCTCTGGGCAATGTGTCTTCTGAGCCCAAGGCCACCACAGTCCTCAGCACGGCCCACCAGGAGGCAGGCTTGCTGCTCCAGCCACAGACAGGGTCATGAAGCAGGTTTGGGGAGGCCTGGGATTGACCCCCAGCCCGGGTGCCAGTCTGATGGAGGATACCAGTCAGGCCCCGAATCTGGCACGCCCCACCCAGTGCTCTTGCAAACATCTCTCATAGACCCTCCTCCTCGGGAAGCCAGCCCAGGAGCTCTCAGCTGAGGAAGCTGATAAGGGACCTCATCCTTCTTTGCACCTCCAGCATCCTTCGCCGGTGAGAGCAGGCAAAGATTATTGCTCCTGGAGGCAGGCGAGCCAGGCTCTATTGCTATGGGCTCTATTGCTGTGGGCTCTATTGCTGTGTGACCTAAACTGTGTTCACAGCCCTTATCTGTAAAATGGGGGTAATGACTTTCATTTTATAGATTCAAGGCAGGGAAAAATGGAAAAAGCTTTGATAACACTCAGAAAAATGTAGGTAATAAGGCTTCCAGAGCTCCATATCTCCCGCCCTGCTCACTTCTCAGCCACACCTCTGCCACTTCCACCTCTCCAAGCCCTGGAGATATGACACAGGCATCGGCTATGCTTGGGGCCACCCCAGTCGCTAACAGCTGGCAGGGCAGGGCATAGGTGAGCTGAGCCCGCAGCAGGAAGTTTGCTTAAAGGGCAGATGGGACGTGGCCCTCGGGCCACCCCCTGGACCAGCTGGGCCCACCCAGCTCCAAGTCTCCACTGTCATGGTCCAGGATGTTAGAACTTGGGGACCACTGGGAGAAGGCTCTGTTGATGGTGTGTTCTGGGTGTGGCACCCTGCACTTGTGTGGGGAGGGCTGTCACTATGGTCCCCCTGCACAGGAAGCCCCACCGAGGCTGGGATGCACCCACTCCCTGGAGCCTGGCTGGGGCAGAAAACCTGACGTGGCGCCGACTCCTCCGCCCTCAGCTGAGTCAGGCAAACACGGTAGGAAAAGGGGAAGGGACAAGCATGAAATACTACTTGCCCAACACCTAAGCCCTCTAATCTATTTTACATTCATGACAACGCTGGGGGATAGCAGCTCTCAGCCACTGTACAGATGAGTCAAAGTCACACATCAACCAAGCGGCAAAGCCCCAACCCTGTCCCATGGCAACTCCACCGAGCACACCGCTCCCCGCCCAGCCCCCAATCTCTCCACCCCACACTTTTCTCATCTGTAATAAATGGGCCTAATCCTTTCACTTACCTCATAAGCTGTTCCGCTTATGAGCAGTGAGGCTCAAATCAGTTAGTGAGCATAACAATACATTGTAAACTGTAAAGCACAGTAACAACCGTGAAAGATGTGTGCTCGAACTTTACAGCGTATGCACTTCCCCACCTATCATCTCCTCTGAGCCTAACAGCACTCCTAGGGAGAGGGTCTGTCACCCCCAGCTGCCAGATGAGGAATTCGACCCAGCTCAGAGAGCCTCAGGAACATGCTCAAGGACACACCGCTTATCAAAGAAAGAGCAGAGGCTGAAACCCTCGTGTCAGAATAGGACCATGCATTTTCCGCTGTATCCACTGAGGCCGGAGGCCCTGGGCGTCTCCTGTCTAGCCACCTCATTCAGAGGCTCACACGTAAGATGGGAGCCCCCAGAGGGCAGGGATTTTATCTGTTTTTGTCCAGTGCTGTGTTGTCAGTGCCCTGCACTGGACCCACCACACAGTAGGTGCTCAGTAAATATGGGTGAACGTATGAAAGAATAAGTAGATAAGTAACTGGAGAGAGTGAGGTCCAAGAGGGGAAACCATCCAGCCAAGCCATTAGCCTAGAAGGCCTCTCCGACCTGGGTTTACCCACAGCCAGGCGCCTCCGGGGAGCGAGGTGGCTGGGACAGGAGCAGTAGAGTGGCCTCCCCATGGGCCAGATGCTGGTCTCAGAGGCAGCAGGGCTAGGCTGAGTCAGCCCCAAGGACAGTGAAGAGTCATTAGCAGAAGCAGCCCCAACCCCGACACCCAGCCACCCAGTTCTACATCGAAGACTTGGGTCTCCAAACCAGGAGCACTCTGCAGCCTCCTGGTGAGCCTCCTCCCTGGCCCAGCGGAGGATGAAGGCTGGGTGACCACCCCCCCCCCCCCGCCCCCGTGCCGTAGCTGTGGCCTGGACCCTGTTGGGTCAACATGGCTCTGTGTACAGACAACACTCATTCACTGTGCTCAGGCCACCCTGGGTGGGGTGGGGACAGGCTCAGGGCCAGAGTGCCCTGAGGCCTGGCCTAGTTCCAACTGACCACTGACTCACTATGTGTCCAGGTAGATCACTGGTCTCTCTGGAGACCCAGGTTTCTCATCTGAAAAGTGAAGAATTGGCTAGAGAGTCCCCAAGGCCCTGCCCGTCCCTCTAATTGTCGGGTCAAACCAAGGCCCAACCATTGGAGTAAGTGGCCTCTGTTGAATACCCAATTGTCTCTGGCCTCAAGGATTCACAAGCTAGCAGTGGGAATAATCTGTTACATTCCTTAACTCAGAATGCATTTCCCCCTTAAAAAAAAATTTGTATTTATTTATTTTTAGACAGAGGGGAAAGGAGGGAGAAAGGGAGAGAGAAACATCAATGTGTCATTGCCTCTTGTGCACCCTCTACCGGGGACCTGGCCCACAATTCAGGCATGTGCCCTGACTGGGAATCGAACCGACGACCATTTGGTTTGCAGGCCAGCACTCAATCCATTGAACCACATAAGCCAGGGCACATTTTCCCCTTTAACTAAGGGAAAAAGGGGGTCCAAGTCTCAGGCCAGCTCACAGATATCTGTTTTAGTCCCAAATATATCCAACCTTAGGGAGTGGCACGGGAGGACACAAGCTTTGCAGCCAGCAGGTTTTGCCACTTTCTGGTTGTATAACCCCACCTTCTTCTTCTGCCAAGGGAAGTAGCAGTTCTTACCTTTCAGGGACAGAAGGACTGGAGAAGATGTATGCAGGCCCCTGACATGTAGCTATACCCAATACTTGGCTGAATGAATTAATATGTAAGTGCAGGCATAATTCACTTTCTCAACAGGGCAAAAATTGTTTCTTGGTATTTTGGTGATATAAAGCACAGATACACATACAGAACATAAACAAATACAGAGTATATCTGCGGTATTTAAATTTCATGGGGGAGAATTAAGAAAAAAATGCCTAAAAGCCTCCTTAGAGAGAGTAAAAATGAAAATTCAGATTGAAAAATGCTGTCTAAGGCAAGGGTCTGTTTCCGACCCCCATCCCACCCCTGAGCCTTTGCACATGCTCTTCTGCCTGCCTAAACTGCCTCTCGCCACCTCAGGCCCTTGAGGAAGTCGGCCTCTACTGTGCACCTGCTGTGTGCCAGGCATGGAGCTAAGTTCCACATACATGTCATCTCACTTAATTCTCCATGTGTCCCATGAGCCAGGGAGTGGATGAGAGCATGGACTCTGGGCCCAAATCTTGGCCCTGATACACAACTACCTGGGTATCCTTGGGCAAGTTACCCAACATCTTGGTGCCTCAGTTTCCTCATCTATAAACACAGTTAATAACCATATCTACTTCAGAGGGCTGCTGTAAGAATTAAAACAGTAAATATGAGAAAAGTACTTGAATCAGTGTCTGGACCATGGTAAATACATAGAGGTATTTGCTATTATTGTTGCTGTTTTTATTATTCCTGTTTTATTTCAGGTGGGCAAGCTGAGGGCCAGTGGGGTGGCATGATCTACTTGAAGTTCTACTGCTAGTTAGTGGCAGAACCAGGAGAGGATCCCAGGCAGTCTGACTCCTGAGCCTGGGCTCTTAACCTCTGTGCTACTCTGCCCCATACCATGCTGAGCTCAGCTTCCACCTCTTCCAAGAAGCCTACCTGGATTTCTCCACATCTCCACATGACCATCTCTCTTCCTCTCTCACAGCTCTAACTACTCTGTTCTGTCATGGGGCTTTAAACTCCTCCAGGACTGTGCTGACTAGCTTTGAAGTCCCCAGGCCATAGACAAAGCCTGGTCCAGAGAAGGAAAGCCATGAGAGTTGACTGAGCAAATGCATGATGATGTAATGGTGCCCCACCTGCGGCCCCAACCTGCCACCCTTCCCCGTCCCTGCTAACCTGAAGCTCTCCTTCTCCAAGGGCTCCACAGGGAGGTAGTACAGGTCTCTGGAGAGCTGATACGGGTCCCATGGGGGTGGCCCCCAGATGCTGGACTTGCAGGACCACAGCAGCCCAAGGAGCAGCAGCAGGCCACCTGCCCCGCAGCAGAAGAAGCTGATGGACCTGAGCAGAGGTCTGGGGGACTCGGGCGTGGGGTGCGCAGTGGGTGGGGCCGACGGGTTGGCTTGACCACCTGTATCCCCTTCACTCCACCAAGCGAAGCAGAGTGTCCCAGCCACCAGAGTCACCATGCCGCTGACCATCATGCAGTAGCGGAGGGTGGAGGCCACTCGGTCCCTGTCACAGTTCTAGACGTAGAGAAAGAAAGAGGAGAGGAAAAATGGACATGTAAGAAGCCTGCTGAGTACTGGATGCCGGGTCTTAGTTCTCCTCAACCTGAAGTCAGTGTGTAACTTTGGAGAGATCATTTGAGTTCTCTGCCTCAGTTTCCTTATCTGTGAAATGGAGATGATGCTGCTAACTTCACAGGGCTGTTTGGAAGGTCACAGTTAATGTGTCTGAAGTTCCTAGCACCACACCTGGGATCAAGTGGCTATGTTCACCCTGGGCTCCTCTCCAGGCCTCAGAAGCCTCATCTGCTTGGTGGGAATAAGACTCCCCACTGTGTCTACCACCAGTGGGGAGGGGGCCCCAGGCCTCCCAGGATGGGGGCTGGCTGGTTATGCATTGCCTCACTTCACCTAGTCACAATCCCAGGAGGTCAACACTGTCATCTCCATTTGACAGAAGACACCAAAACCCAAGGCAGGTGAAGGAGCAAGTGTAAAGCAGGGCACTGAGAAGCCTGAGGGTAAAATTCGCAATATGAAACAAAACTGTGCCAAAAAAAAAAGTTCACTGTGGCCTTATTTATAATGATCCTAATTTGGAAAGAGCCAAAATGTACTACTGCAGGGAAATGACGAGTAAAACACGGCATAACCTCTAGACGTAATAGTAATTGATTTTTAAAAAATCAAGCTCAACTTCCAGCCAAGATGGAGGCGTAGGTAGATACACTTTGCCTCGTTGAACAACCAAAAGGACAACAAATTTAAAACAAAAAATAACCAGGCTGCCAGAAAACTGAACTGTATGAAAGTCCAACAACCAAGGAGTTAAAGAAGAAACATTCATCCAGACTGGTAGGAGGGGTGGAGGCGGGCAGCAGGGGCAGGGAGGAAGTGCAACAAGGGGGCGACTGCGGGACCAGGCAGGCCAGGTGGCAGCTTGTGGACCTGTCGGTCCCACATTTGTGTGTGGATAAACCAGGAGGAACAGTTGGGGAGCGAGACAGACCGTGCAATCCAGGGTTCCAGAGCGGGAACAGAAAGCCTCAAAACCTCTGGCTGTAAAAAACCTACAGGGGTTGCGGCAGCAGGAGAAACTCCCAGCCTCACAGGACAGTTTGTTGGAGAGACCCAAGGGGCCCTAGAACGTATACAAACCCACCCACCTGGGAATCAGCACTAGAAAGGCCCAATTTGCTTGTGGGTAGCGGGGGCGGGGCGGGGGGGGGGAGTGACTGAAAGCCAGCTGGGAGCCCAGAAGGTGGCATTGTTCCCTCTCAGACCCCTCCCCCACATACAGCGTCACAAGGCAATGATGTGGGTTGCCCTGCTCTGGCAAATACCTAAGGCTCCACCCCTTCCAACGTAACAGGAAGGCTGAGACAAAGAAATATGGCCCAAATGAAAGAACGGATCAAAGCTCCAAGAATAGAACTAAGTGATGAACAATAGCCAATCTATCAGATGCACAGTTCAAAACACTGGTCATCAGGATGCTCACAGAATTGGTTGAATATGGTCACAAAATGGAGGAAAAAGTGAAGACTATGCAAAGTGAAATAAATAAAAATATACAGGTAACCAACAGTAAAGGGAAGGAAACCAGGACTCAAATCAACGATTGGGAGCAGAAGGAAGAGATAAACGTTCAACCAGACCAGAATGAAGAAACAAGAATTCAAAAAAATGAGCAGAGGCTGAGGAACCTCTGGGACAATTTTAAATGTTCCAACATCTGAATCTTAGGGTTGCCAGGAGGAAAAGAGGAAGGGAAAGAGATTGAAAACTTATTTGAAAAAAAAAATGAAGGAGAACTTCCCCAATCTGGCCAAGGAAATAGACTTCCAGGAAGTCCAGGAAGCTCAGACAGTCCCAAAGAAGTTGGACCCAAGGAAGCACAAACCAAGGCACATCATGACATTCCCCAAGATTAAAGATAAGAAACGAATCTTAAAAGCAGCAGGAGAAAAAGGAGACAGTTACCTACAAAGGAGTTCCCACAAGACTATCAGTTGATTTCTCAAAAGAAACCTTACAGGCAAGAAAGGGCTCAACAGAAGTATTCAAAGTCATGAAAGGCAAGGACCTACATCCAAGATTACTGTATCCAGCAAAGCTATCATTTAGAATGGAAGGGCAGATCAAGTGTTTCCCAGATAAGGTCAAGTTAAAGGAGTTCATCATCACCAAGCCCTTATTATATGAAATGCTAAACAGATTTATCTAAGAAAAAGAAGATCAAAATTATGAACAGTATAATCATAACAAACTCACAACTATCAACAACTGAACCTAAAAAAAACCAAAAAACAAACTAAGCAAAGAACTAGAACAGGAACAGAATCACAGAAATGGAGATCAGCAGGGAGGGGGCAGGGGGAGAATCAGGGAAAAGTTAAAGGGAATAAGAAGCATAAATAGTAGATACAAAATAGGCAGGGGGAGGTTAAGAATAGTATAGGAAATGGAGAAGCCAAAGAAGTTATATGTACCACCCATGGACATGAAGTAAGGGTGGGGGTGGGGGGAATGCTGGTGGGGGGGATATAGGGCAGAGGGGAAAAAAGGGGAGGAAAAAAGTGGGACGACTGTAATAGCATAATCAATAAAATACATATTTTAAAAAATCAAGCTCAGCACAAATATTTAACAAAAGGGGGGAAATATTTTCAAGACCTTACTTTTTTCAACTTAGTATACCTAATTATACATATAGTGTTATCTCAATTAGGTAAAGAAAAAATACACAGGGAAAAAACCACACTGGGAGGAAACCTGGCCTAAGACATACAGGCAGGAAGGGGCTGAAACACACATTGTACACGCTGTTCCCTCTGCCTGGCAACTGGCCATTATCTCCCCTCAAGGCTCAGCTCGGCCCCCACCCAAGACACTTTCAACACCTGATCCCCTCAGCCTTATTAGACCACAGGACGTATCTGCCTGTGGTTAACTGCTCCTTTGCTGTCCATACTGGCCCTGTTCACTGCTCTGTCCCCCAGTGCCTAACACATAATGGCTGCTAAAAAAAAATCTGCTAAAGAAATTCCCTTAAATGAGGGTAAGTGTTGCTGGCCAAATGCTTGTTGTGTGAAAAGCCTGCCTCACGGCTGGGAGGAGCAGGGCGAGGGGAGGATTCCCTCGGATGCCAGCTGCTCCAGCACCTGCCACGAAGCAGAGGCCCGGCGTTGGTGCCCGCCCTGCCGCTCGCCAGCCGTGTCCTGGGGTAGGGCTCTCCACTGCTCTGGGCCTGCCGCCTCACCTGCACAAAGAGCAGGTGCTCCAGCAGGCTGCTAGAACTTACTATGGCACCGTCTCCTCTTCCAAGAGCTGAGCCAGAGAAGTGGGGAACTCACAGACCTCAGGGAGACCACAATGGCCAGAAACACCTTCCAAAT
Organism: Pteronotus mesoamericanus; assembly: GCF_021234165.1. NCBI lineage: Eukaryota > Metazoa > Chordata > Mammalia > Chiroptera > Mormoopidae > Pteronotus > Pteronotus mesoamericanus. The sequence goes on along the minus strand of NW_026555006.1, from coordinate 6,155,405 downwards.
GGGAGCTTGCCCAGCATCGGAACAATGCCTGGCTGTGCAGCCATTCAAAGGCATGCTCCTAGGGGAGCAGAGGGGCATGCGCAATGTTCAGGATACAGTAGGTGAAGCATGAGATTTCAAAAGCGCATGTTCTCACCAGAGGGGTGGGGGGAGGGGTGGAAGGGGGAAGGGAATTAAGATGAACAAACTTCCAGTTACAACATAAGTCACAGGCATGTAAAGTACAGCTTAGGGAATAGAGTCAATAACATTGAATAAACTATGTACGGTGGCAGATGGTTACTAGATTTATTATGGTGATCACTTTGTAAGACATATAAATGTTGAATAACTATGTGGTACACCTGAAACTAATATAATACTGTATGTCAATTATAATCTAAAATACATTAGTTTTTTTTAAAAGGGCATGCTTCCAAGTGTGTTTTAAAAATGTGTGTGTGGTTAAGAAATAAATCCACTCATGTTATCAAAAAGAAAATGTGCATGTGGGCATATGTGTGTGCATGCGCATGTGTGAGAGAGGATCTATACGTGTAACAAGGTACTCTAGGAGTGAACCCCAATAATTCTGAACCCTAAGACCACCCAGGGTACACAGAAAAACACCGTTTGTAAAGTACCTGCAGTTCTCTTCCCATGGACATGTCTTTGCGGAAAGTACCTCCTGTCTCCAGCTCAAGGCATTTTTATGGGGGGAGAAAAAGAACCTGACTACCCACCTCCCAAAGCCAGACAGCTAGGAGACGCAGTCAAGAGGAAAAGCTGGAGAAACCAATACCAGCGTGAAAAAAATACCCAGCCAATCAATCATTGTAAGCCCTGGACTGTATATTACAGCCCTTGACAGTTGCCCTTCACACCCAGCATCTCATCTGACTCCCCACAACAGGGCAGGTAAGAAATTCCTGCTTTGCAAATAAGGAAACGGGAGCCAGAAAGGTGAGGGGCTTTGCCCACACCCAGTATAACTAGGTTTCTCGATGCTTGGAGAACTCATTCCTACATGAGGTAACTTAACGATGCTTTTTGCTGTGGGAAGAGGAGAAAACCGCAGCAGGGTATAAAAATGCAAAACAGAAATTATCGTTCAGCCTGCTCCTCAGATGAGCTGATCCCCATGTGGACGTCCCATTTCTCCCTCAGCCTACATACACGATGATAGTGGCAGCAGGCAGTGGCTGGGCATTCACACGGGCTGGACACCACACCAAGCACTTTACAGGGGTCTCCTCACTTAATCCTCACAGCAGCAATATGTCTCGAGGACATGAGGTTATGAGAGTGACAGTCAGTCCAAGATCATTATTGTCAAGACCAAATTTGAACCCAGGTCTAGTCTGACTCAAATCCCTGTGTGTGTGTACAGCTAGATCTATCTATATTATTTAGTGTATAAAGCTGAGACCTTGCTGTGAAGAGATTTATCTGCAAGTCTTTAGCACAGGCAGTTCTCACTCTCCAGAATGCACTGTCCTCCTCAGACAAGTCCCTGCAAGTGCCACTAGCATCTTCTCACGGCTGAGGTCATCTCCCTCTCTGTGGGCCTCCCTCCTGCCATATGGATCCCGCCATGGGCCGGCGGGCCACGTGCTAACCTGCCACCCTGGGGGGATGGAGGGCGTCAGTGTCCACTGGATGAAGGACAGCCTGTCTGCTGCTGTGCAGTGGTTTTCATTATTGTTACAGATCAGATCTCTGATTATCAGCAGCAGGGTGTCCTGGCTCAAGATTCCCCTGACCTGCTTCAGAGAGGGGACCTTCAGGCAGCTTAAACCTTTCACCTCTCACACGTCTGTGTCCAGTATCCTGATGGGGGCGGAAGAAAGAGCTCCATGCCCTGGAGGGAATCACCTCCGCCCCAGAGAAGTCCCACTCCTGGCCCTGGCACTCAGTCAGGGCCTGCCAGGCTGGCGCTCCCTCATCTCCCTCACACTCCCACACACAAGCACATCCAAACTCCTGCCCCCAGGGCGCCTCCGCATGTGTTGCTCTATCAGCCTGGGGAGCCCTCTGGCCCCATCCAGGGCCCTCATTTCACAGCCTCCCCCCTGCTAAGTAGTGAGCAGTTGTGAAGATGAGATGCCAAGATGGCAAGCTGTGGGCCAAGCACGGTGACACGGGCAGAGCGGGACAGAGGATGGACCCTAGCTCTGACACTGGGCACGTGACCTGGGTTCTCCGTGCCTCCCTTCCCTCCTCCGTGAAATCGGCCCAACAGCACCGTGTTGCGTTCTGCCAACAAGGGAAGTTTAGGTGCCGGTTTCCTGTAAAGAAATGAACCATCTCCGCCTGAACCAGAAGTGGTCCAAACCATCTCCGCCTAACCACCGGGTAAACTGAGGCCCTGAGCGTCATGGCCCAAGGCTACTCAGCAAATTAGAACACAGGAAGAGACGTGAGTGTGCAGACTGCCCGCCAAGCCTCCGTGGTCAAGGGAAAGAGTGAGGGTCCAGATGGGGCGGACCTCAGGAGGAGCTGAGATGCTCCCGAAGGAAGAAGACGAGGAAGCTTGTACCCACCTTGGGCGCAACCATGGCGCGGCAGGCGGTCAGGCGCGGTCCAGGCGCAGGGAGCGTGGCGCGGGTAAAGGCATCGTGGCTGTCGGACGGAGAGCGGTGCGAACCTGGAAACGGCGTCCTCCGGGTCTGCGGAGGCGGCGGACCGTTAGCGGGGTGGCCCTGGTGTTGGTCCCCTAGCCCCGCTCTCCGCGCCCCGCAAAGGCGCTAGGCCGGGCTCCGGGTCTCGTCCCGGACGGGGGAGACCCGAGATCTCGCAGGTCTCCCGCCCGTCAGCCGCCGTCCGCCCCGTCCGCTCCCGCCGCCCTGCACCCGAAGCGGAGGTGCCGAGCCCGACTTCACCCGGCAGGCGCGGAACCCGGTGCCGCGCGCCCCGCAGCAGCTCTGCTACCCCGAGGGAGCACGGAGCCTGGCCTTCGCCCTCGACCCGCGAGGTGACCGACCCCCGCCCAGGCCCCGGCACTGGAGCTTGGCCGACTGCAGCGGGGCAGTCTGGGCTCTGGCCCTGGGCGCGGCCAGCCCCTCCCCTCCTGGGATCCGCCTCCTCGCGCGCCGCAGGGACCCGCGGAGACTCCGAGGACCCGCTCCGGGCGGCTCCAGGTGCCGCGCCACCGCCCCGCGGCCCCGCCCGACCTTAAAGCAACAGCGCCAGCGGGGATGGCAGGGTTAAGGTTTTCCAGCCGGGGAGCGCCTGGGGCGGGCTTGGGAACGCAGAAGAACTGCTCCAGAGCCTTCGACGTTCAGTCAGAGAGGGACCCAGGATTCCGGAGCCCAAGCCTCCTCACTCCCATCTTACAGCAAGGAAATCTAGGGCTCCAAGCCGGAAAGTCACAGGCCTGTGTTATACCGCAAACTCCGTTTCTGTAACTGGCTTTTTCTTTTCACAGAGGTCAACCTGGGAGCAAGCCCATGGAGACCCCCACCCCAAGACCTCACATGCAGAGGAGGAAGGCTTTCTCAGAAATAATAGCCCACATTTAAGTGCTTCCCCAGCTCCTACCCCAGGTTTCTAACCCCAGCCTACCAGAGGCCAGGGAGCAGGGGCTTGAGAGACAGCCGGGCCTCCCAGATAATAAGGTGTGTCCTAACTGCTCTGAACCTCCTGTGTCAAAGGAGGATTGAAGATCCCAGCTCACAAGTCCCTGAGGACTGAATCAGTTAAGTAGTCCAGGTTAAGGGCTGGGCCATTTAGCACGTACAGGCTAAAAGCAGTTTTTGTAGTCAGGTGATTTGGGCACCTGGAAGGAGGGTCAGTGTGTGTGTGTGTGTGTGTGTGTGTGTGAGAGAGAGAGAGAGAGAGAGAGAGAGAGAGAGAGAGAATTCTTCTATGGGAGGACACCTGAGTTGTCTTAGAAAAGTAGGAATGGGGCATAGCACCCAGGCTGGAGGAGTAGCACATGCAAAGACCGGACAAAGTCACAGGAAAATCTTAAGTTCATGTGGCTCGAAGGGAGCCCATTCCCAAACCAGCCTAGGTCTGGGTTTTGTTTTTGTCTTTTCCTGCTGCTCCCATAAGGCAGGGGACAGGGCCTGACTCCCCTCAGCCATGCCAAGGATTCCCCACAGAGCAGGTAGGATGTACTCGGGAATTACAGGGGCTCTATTTGTGCACCTCCTCATTCGGTGATAGGGCAGGAACCAGATGTGACTTGGTTCAAGACCCAGCCAGTCCCAGCAGGGCCAGCACCTCTGGGACTATGTCCTGACTGAAGCCAAGGGACCTGGCCCAGTTCTCCTGGCTCTGGCTTCCTCTTCCCCACCTTTTGGGAGCACCGGGGAGCCCCACAGCCTTGGGTATACTTGCAGACCCTTTCTGAGCAAGCAGCCTTGGATGTCCCCTGGCACTAGGTCGAAGGCTCGAAGGAGAAAATTGGTGACCACGTATTATAAATGTCGCCTGCCAGCCATTTTTCTTGTGTGTTTTTTAAAAATTTTTATTTATTGATTTTTTTTTAGAGAGAGAGAGAGAGAAGGGAGAGAAATATCAATTTGTTCTCCCACTTATTTATGCATTCATTGGTAGCTTCTTCTTTGTGCTCTGACCAGAGATCAAACCCACGACCTTGGTGTATCAGGACAGTGCTCAAGTTGAGATACCTGGCCAGGGCTCGTGTGTGTGTGTGTGTGTGTGTGTGTGTTTTCATTTATTTTTCAGTTACAGTTGACAGACAATATTATATTTGTTTTTCTTGTTTAATTGTCACTCAGCAAAATCATCAAGGCTGGGAGACAAGTGCCTCACCTAGAGTCACACAGCTAATAAGTGAGAGGCAGGGGGTAGGGGTCGAGAGAGGAGGTGTCAAAATCTGTGTCAGTCTGAATCTTCCAGATCCACATGCAGAACATCCCCCTTCACAGATGAAGAACAGTTGTCGACCTGTAAAGAAAGAAAAACATTTCCCAAAATGCAGCCTCATCTGCACAGGCTCTGCCCAGCCTCTGGGGCCGATAATTCTGGGGCCCACGGCCACATTTGGAGAAGCAGTGAGAAATAAACACTGGAATCAGGCCTTTTACAGTTGTTATGAGAGTCAAGTGCATTATTATATAACGTGCTTAGCAATAGTGCTTGGCTTATAGTGAGTACTTAGTAATACTGGCTATTATAATTGTAATTGTTCTATCTGTAAGTAGGAGAGACGCAATGAAAGAATCCAAGATCCTCCCTTCCCCCTCCCTCCCTGCTCCACCTCCTCCCTCCAGAACAGGGGTCCAGCATCTTTTTGCAGGATCACAACCTATAAACAACCAACTGCTATAACATTCTGATATAACTCCTTCCAAATTTACAAAAATCTGGTCATACATTGTATACCATTTTTAATAGCTTTTATTTTCAATTCACACACTTTTTCATGAACATCTTCGCATAACTCACTGCATTCTGGTTTTATGCCTACATACCTGGCTCCCCTATAGACAGCATCCTCAGGGCAGATATGGACATCTTGTGTCCTAGCCCCACCCCACCCTCCCCGTGCCATCTCGAAGCTGGCACACAGTAGGCCTACCGTGACTATAAGTAGTGAAGAGCATGGATGTGCAATAGTGGTGCATGGTTCTGTCTCCTGCCTAGGCACACGCTCATTTCTGTAGGGAAGAAGGCTCATGAGGTGGGGACATCTCAAGGTCTGCCAGCAATGCAGCCAAGGCTGGTCAGGGTCGAGGGTGGCCTAAGGTCTCTAAAGAAAGATCTCGAGCACATTCATTAATGCCCAAAAGGAACAGGATTCTAAGGTTTGGCTTCCTAAAAGAGGGGGTTCAGGCCAGTGTTCTTAACCCAGGGCAATTTGGCCCACCCCCAACCTCCAGAGAACATTTGGCAGTGTGTGGCGACATTCTTGGTTGTCACAATTGTGTTAACTGTGGGGGAGGGGGAGTGCTACTGGCATCTAAACATCCTACAGTGCACAGCACAGCGCCCTTAAAGATTAGAATGATCCCATCCCAGGTGTCAAGTGCCAAAGCTGAGAAGCCCTGGTTTAGATGTCTTAGTTAGGCTTTGGAGACTACCTTGTTCAAGAGATAACCAGCCTGTGTTCCACAGAGAGAAAGCAATTTCTTTATGTGATATAAAGAAATGTAAGAGAAAATAAACCTGAGATTCTAAAAATTGAGGCCTGTTTTTTCCATATGCCATAGAAAAGTCTCAGAAACTTTAAGATGTAACTTTGAAACCAGACCTCCCAGCATGTCTCTTATACAGAAAGAGCAGAAAGGGCGGAGGGGGCAGGAGCAGGCAGGGACCCTGGCCCCTCCCCCAGCCAGTCAGAAGCTGTGCCCTTTTGATTGGTTTTTGACGCTAGAGTTCTGTGTCAGGTTTTTTTTTTTTTTTAGGGGGGGCGTGGAATCCTGGGGCTGGGAAATGGGTGGAGAAAAGTTTTAAAAACCACTGTCTGCTTTGATTTCTGTTTTTATAGGTCCAGGAAAGGAAAGTGAATTGCCTGAAGTGACACAGCGAATCTGAAGTACCGTATTTTGCTGTGTATAATGTGCACTTTTTTTGCCCAAATTTTTGAGGGAAAAATAAGGATGCACATTATACATGGGTATAATGAGTACGTGCCATGGGTATAACAATCATGTGTATAATGCGCACAGAAATGTGGGTGCACATTATACACAGCAAAATAGGGTACAACAGGGATGCAGACCTAGATTTATGACATCCAGAGCCCTTTTCACCCATCTGTTAGCTACTCTGCAGAAGGACGATATTTGAACTAGGAGTCAGGCACCTGAGGTTGGGGGTTCGGCAAACTATGTCTCACAAACCAAATTGGGCTCACTACCTGTTTTCATATGGCCTACTAACTGAAAAGAGTTTTTCACATTTCTTTTAATTGTTGACAAACATCAAAAGAGGAATACCATTTTATACAGGAAAATTTTACAAAATTCAAATTTTAGTGACCATAAATTAAGTTTTATTGGAGCACAGCCAAGTTCTTTCTTTCCATGTTACTTTTGTGCTACAACGTTAGAATTAAGACGTTGTGGCAGAAACCATGTAGCCTAAACTGTTTGCTATCTGGACCCTTATAGAAATTGTTTGGTGACCTCTGCCCCAGCATCTTCTCAGCTCTGCCACTACTGGGCAATGACCACACTTCTCTGGCCCTCCTCCCTTGGAAAATGGCGATAAAACTTTTTTCTACATGTGGGTGCCATATTAATTTTCTATTGTTGCACAACACAGTAGCACAACCTTAGTAGTTTAAAATAACACCCACAGTTGACCCTTAACACAGTGGTTAGGAGTGCCAACCCTACTTCTGAATAGTCAAAAATCCAAGAATAACTTTTTGACTCCCCCAAAACTTAAATAGTAAGAGCCTATTGTTGACCAGAAGCCTTACCAATAATATAAACAGTTGGTTCACACATATTTTGTATATGTATTATACACTGTATTCTTACAATAAAGTAAGCTAGAGAAGAGGAAATGTTATTAAGGAAATCATAAGGAAGAAAAAATAATTTATAGTACTGTAAGTTTACATTGTCTGTTTACAAGATGAAAAAAATCTGCATGTAAGTGAACCCGTGCAGTTCAAACCTTGTTGTTCAGGGGTCAGCTGTCTGAACACCCAGAAATCCAGGTGGGTTCTCTGCTTAGGGTTTCACAAGGTCAAGTCAAGGTGCCGGCTGGGTTGGGTTTTTATCTGGAAGCTCTGGGGAAGCATCCTGCTCCCCGGTCCGTTCATACTGTCGGTAGGATTCCATTCCTTGTGGCTACAGGACTGAGGCCTCGCCTTCTTTCTGGTTGTCGGCCAGGGTCTCGGCTTCCAGAGGTCCTGCCCGTGGGGCCCTCCCCCTCAGCGATGGAGAAACTCCCTCACGTCAGATCCGTCTCCAGCTTTGAACCGCCCTGACTGCCTTTTCTACTACCAGTGGAAGAAAACTCTGATTTTAGGCCAACCCATCTTTCAGTCTTCAGGTCAGCTAATTAGTAATCTTAATCATGGGGACAAAATTCCTCTTGCCATGTAACCAGAGGGCAAACATCAGGAGGGCCATCTGAGAATTCTACCCACCGCAGGTGCTGTGCCAGGAAAGACAGAGTATGTGTGTCGTAAACCCTTTAGTTACAGGAGCATGCTGCCTGTGCCAGGTGCCAAGCGGGACACAGAGGGCCGGACCCATGGAGCGACAATGTTCACAAAGAATTTGGAACAAGCCAGATAGTGACAAGAGCTTGCCTCTGAATGCCTGTTGTTGGGGCTACTGCAGAGAATACCCAGGAGACTGAGGCAGGTTACGAGGGAGGCTTCGCAGAGATGGCATCGAGCTGGGTTGTGATAGAGACAGGATTTCAACAGGCAAAGAAAGGGCTGGGCCAGGCTGCGAGGGAGGGAACACCTGCTCCAGCCGCAACACAGTTACCAAAGGCTACGCCATTCTTATCTTGACAACAGGCATATCTTTAAGCTTTTGTATAAATCAGCCTATTTAGGATTATCAACAGAATAAAAGTTAGCAACCACTAACTATCTACCAAATGCCAGACACTATGCTAGGCAGGTACATTGTATACTTAGGCCATTTAATTCTCAAAGACCCTTACGTGGTAGAAATTTTTTTTCAGCTTTATTGAGATACAATTCACATACCATAAAACTCACCCATTTAAAATGTACACTTTCATGACTTTTAGCTTATTTACAGAGAAATGCACCCATTACCATAATAAATTTACAACATTTTCATTCCCCTCAAAAAGAAACCCCACACCCCTTAACTATCTAATTCTTCTATTCTCCCTAGCCTTACGCAGCTACTACTTTACTTTCTGTCTTATAGATTTGCCTATTCTGGACATTTCATATAAATAGAAATATATAACACGTGGTCTTTTGTGTCTGGCTTCTCTAACTTGGCATAATGCTTCATGGCTCATCCATGTTGTAGCACGTATTCATAATTCATTCCTTTTTATTGTTGAATTATATTCCATTGTATGGACATACCGTATTTTATTTATCCATTTATCAGTTGATGGACATTTGAGTTGTTTCTTTTGGCTGCAATGAATACTGATGCTGTGAACATTCACTTATAAGTTTTCCTGTGGATATAATGTTTTCATTTCCTGTGGGAATACGATCTTGGAGCAGATTTGCTGGATGATATGGTATCCCTTTATTTAATCAACTGAGGATAAGGTAGGAATTTTTATCTCCACATAAGGCTCAGAGAAATTAAAACAGCCCCTCAAGATCAGAGAACAGCGCAGGTTTAAACTCAGGTGCACCCAACACCTATACCCGCTGCTTCCGGGTATACATAAAATAGTATAGAGGCCTCTTTGAACAATTCCCCTCCTAAAATATCCACTTCTTAAGAGCAGAGATCTTTGCTTTATCTGATATGTCCAAAACATTCTAGTGCCTAAAAGAGGCTTGACACATAGTAGGTGCTCAATAAATACTTGTTATGTGAAGGGAAGGATGAGTCAGAGAGCATGATTTGAAGGTGGGTTACTGAGGTGATGAGAAATCCCCCAAGATTCCTATTGGTCCAGAGTTGCACCAGCCTGGGTGCCAGGACGGCTTTCTCAGACTCTTGGAGCTGACCTCAGCCACTCTGCAAGGAACTCGCTCTTCCCCTGCAGCTAGCCTTGAAATGCCTACGGCCCTCCCCTCTAGTAGCCCTGCAGGTTCCTGGAATTCTGTGCCTGGGAGACGGTCTATTCACAAGGAGGCAAGGAGCTGCCACGTCCTCTGCATTAACACTCTAAAAAAGGAAACTGCTCTCCCTGGGTAAGAAAAGGATTAGAACCTCAAGGCCATCACTTCCTTGGAAGGCATTTTCTGCATGTATGAGACAGTCCAGGGCTATTCTGGCGCCTCCATTCTGGGAGGGCTGAGCGGGGGCCAGCAGCCCCGGAGCGGGGCAGATGCAGGCCAGTCAGAGGAGGAAATCTTGTCTGTCCTCTGAGACAAAGGGCTGAGAGCCAGGAGGGTGTGTGGATGGAGGGCTGGCAACAGCCTTGACTCCAGGGGTGACCTCTGGGAGCTCAGGCAGACAGATGAAAGGGCTCAGATTCTGGGAAAGAGCCAGCTGCTCCCTGTGTTTCCAGAGATCCTGAGAAAGATACTGCAAGCTGGCTATTCTCAATAGGCTGAAATGGGAGCTGGCCAGGCAGACAGGAGGGCTGGTCTGGGCCTCCTGGCCTTGGCCAAGTCTCTGCCACCTTTCAGCCTCAGTTTCTCCATCTGTAAAAAGTCAGGGTCCTGTCAAGCTGTGGGATGCTGCTCTGGGGCTTAGGACTCTTTCTTCTTCTCCTTCCTCCTCTTCCGAATTGAAGTCACTCATTGGCAAGTCCCCATTCGAGTCTCATAGAAATCCTGGACCTGCGTTGTTCAGAGTCAGTGCTTTCTGTACATGTTACAGGCTCTTCTGGCTTCCGCTACTGCTAACCCAGGATTCCTGAATAGCCCCATTTCCCGCCTCAACTCCTGCCTCCTGTGCAATCCACTCCCAACGCCAGCCCCACTCGCCCAATGGCTGAGAGCCCACGAAGACCTCCCACTCAGCCTGTTCAAACCAAACCACCTCTCCCCCCTGGGCTGCCCTGTCTCCCGTGGTCAGGGGTCAGTGAATGCCAACTCCACCCACCCAAGTGAGGACACCAGCAACAGCAAAGACAGACTCAAAGAAATGCCTTCACTTACTACCCTTTCTGGGCCTGGTTTCTCAACAGTTAGATAAAGGGTTGCACCTGACAGTATCTGAAGCTGCTGACAGGCCCAAATGCTCTGATTTTACTCCCAAATCTGCCATGATTCTGCAGAGTAACGCTGGCCAAGTCATTCCTCTCTGGGTCCTTAGTTTCTCCAATTGAGATGGTTACCTCAGATGAGTTTTGGACCAGGAGGGGTGGAAAACGTACTGACATTGCAGGCAGGAGATCTTGCTTCGCCCCTGAGCCCCTGGAGGGTGGCAAGGTCACTAGATGCAAGGACTCTGGGTCCTCAAGTGATTGTGTGGAGCAGACCCCCCCCCCACCATGTGTGACCTGCATTAAACTGTGACGGAGAGAAAAATCTTCAGTGTGGGTAAGTGCTGAGATGTGAGGGTTATTAGTTGGAGCGGTCAATGCTATTTACTGTGACAATCCCAGAGTCCTGACTCCCAAGTCGGAAAGATTAGAGGGAGGGGTCATGGAGAAACAGCTGAGGATACCCCAGCCGGGGGGCTGAGGACTTGGTCGCTTGTCTGCAGCAGAGGTGATCTGGCACTAGCCACCTCCTCACAATGAACCTCTGTTTCCTCATGGGTCAAATAAGAATGAGAGTCACTACCTCATATAGCTATTAAGAGTGTCACAAATTACATATGAACCATGCTTCAGCTACAATGCTGCTTTATAAATGTTCATGTCGCTTGTTCCCTATGGCATCCTCATCAACACCAGGCAGAGCAAGGCAGTAGAGAAGACACAGAATAGCTTGCACTTACATAGCACTTAAGTGGCAGGCACTGTTCTAAGCACTTTACATGATGAACTCATTGAATTCTCACAGGAGCCCCCTTTACAGACAGGGAAACGGAGATACAGAGAAGTCAAGTCACCTGCCCAAGCTAGTAAGTAATAGAGCTGAGATTTGAACCCACATCGTCTGGCTCCAGGGTCTGTGCTCCTAACCAAAATGCTACACTTCTACCCGAGTACAGCCTCTTGAACAGGGACAGAAAGAGCCACTGATATCAGGTCCCTGGGAAAGAGCTCTTTACAGCTAAGTCTGACTTCCTGTCATTCCCTGACTGAGCAGACATCAAGAAAAAGCCAGCCTCACTTGGTGTCTCTTTCCTGAGGCGAGAAAGCAGACCAAACTGTTTATGCAGAGGGGAACCCTTCCTGGGAACTTTATTCAAGGAAAAGTGCATCATGTGATCCACCGCCCAGGAGGCCCTGAGTCACCGAGAGCGCAATGGTTCTTTTATGGTTTTTGCAAAGGCTCAGACCTACAGGAAACCATGTCATTTCTGGGAGCAAACTGACGCTGCTTTCTTGTAAATCCCTATGTTGGAGTTTGAACTGGAGCCTCACTCACCAGGACCATATAACCTAATGCTAATGGTGTCAACAGACACTGGGCAGCTATCAGAGGGAATCTTGCTCTCCTTGGGAGAGCTGAAGTCATATTCTGAATCCTGTCACCTCAAATCGGCAGTTAGGACACTCAGGATCCATCCCCAGGTGGACCACACACTGGCTGTGAGACCTCAGGGGCGTCATGTGCAATCTTGGGTCCCCCAGGCTGCAGGCACCCGAGGGCAGCCACTGCCCCACACTCATCGTTGCCTCCCCAGCAGCCAGCACAGGGCCAGGTATGGAGTGGGGACTCCATAAACGATGACTGGCAGTCTAATCGGAGTGGTAGCGCAAGGCTGGATTTGAGGGGCTCAGATAAAAAAAATAATACAGCACTGCTTCCATTTGTTCTTACATTCCCCAAAAACTGTGAGAGAGGACTGATTATTATCCCCGTTTTGTTTTAAGTTAGGAAAGCTGAGGTTCTGAGAAGTAAATGACTTGGCCGAGGTCACAGCCAGTCAGAGTGTTGCATTATTGTGCCTCTGGGGGCTGCTGTCCAAACTGAGTTGTTGCTCTTGGTCTGGGAAGGCTGGTCTGTATTTTCCAGTCTGGGGTAGTTGCAAACACCATGGCTCTTGGAGTCAGCTTCCTAACTTAACTAAGACTAAGTCAGGGCGCCATTCAGCAGTACAAGAAGAATCCCAAATATGTCCGGTGTCAGGGGCTGGAAATTAAAAATAAAGAAAAACCTATGAGCGCCACCTTGTGGTGAGTCCTGCCATCATCCCTCTAACCGCGAGGCTTGAACATTACACTGTGGTTCCCAGAACACATGGGCCACAGAAAATGTAAGGACTCCAGTGACCTCCACTTGGGCACGTCCCCAGCGCCAGGAGCCCGATTGGCCAGGCACAGACGGTTCATAAATTGTCTTTAATGACCCAGGGCAGAGGCCCCAGGCAAAACTCAGACTCTCTCAGGCACAATGGGGTCAGTTGCGCACCCAGCGGTCCCTACTATACCACTTCCTGGGACCCAGAAGTTCAGGCTCACTCATTCCACATGCACTTACTAAGGCGCTGTGCCAGGCTCTGCGCCAGGCGCTGGCTGGCTAGCTGACCCCAAAGCCTGATCCCTGGGGGTGCCATGCCCTGTGCTCCTGCCAGAGCCACCTCTCCCCTCCCTGCCCCAATTCCCCACTCCTAGTCCCACATGCCCATCCCCCTCCTCCCAGTCCCACACGCCCATCAGTGGCACCCACTTCCACCCTGGGAATCCCCCTGGGACCTCCCCTCCTTCCTAGTCCCAACTCCAATGACCACATCTAACTATTGTGGGCACTCCTCAATTTTTTTCCCTTTTCCTCACTACTCTAGTCATAGTCACCAGCTCTGCCCTGGACAACTTCGAAGGCCCACTCACTGGCCTCCCCACCAGGCTTCCTGGCCCCTGCATTTGTTCTCTGCACCATGGCCAAAGCCGAGCTCCTAGAAGAGAAATCTGAGCCCTGGACATTCCTCTATAGAAACCCTGATGGGCAAATTCTCAGCTCTATATTGACTAAAGGAGGAGAGGTGGAGAGATGACAAAATAGGGAAAATGTACAAAATAAATATATAAAGAAGATATAAAATTTAACATGTAAAGAAGTTATTTTTAAAGTGCTTAGTGCTTGGCAGCTAGGAAATCCTTAATACACATCCACTTAATCTTTGCTTTGCCCTTTAAAGTATGTCCAAGACCAGCCTCAGCATATCCCTGAGAGCTTGTCAGAAACAGAATTTCAGCCCCACACAGACCCCTGAGTCAGAATCCGTGTTTTAATGCACTTCCCAGTCTTCATGGGCCGTGGACTAAAGCCAATAGTGGCAGAGCCCATGTTTTCTAGTTTCAGGTACCAAGTTGAAGCCAACCAGCGCCCCCACTGCTCCCTCTAGGGAGAAGGAAAGAAAACTTTGGATCTTGCTTCGATGTGCTGCCACCTTGTGGTCTCACAGGGAGAGCTTTTATTATTTTTCACCTTAAGTGTCCAATGACTCAAAAGAGTTGTAAAATTGTTACTGGACTATTACCTCCAAGTCCTTGACTCGCCCAGGAAAAATGTCAAGGACTAATCACAGTGAGAACAAAGCAAGTTTTATTCAGGTAGAGAAAAAGAAAGAGGATAGTATGTGGACACCACTGTAAAAGAAGCAAAAAACACACGTCCAAGTAGACACGGGCCAACTTAAAAGTGAGTTAGTGGCATGGTCAAGTTAGTCTTGGGATTTTTATGTGTTTCCAAGCATTGGGAGGGTTGTCTTCAAAATCTGTGGTGCCAAATTCGGACTATGCCTTCTGGTTGGGAGGGGGGTCTTGTTGTGACTTCCAAGACCACCACAGGGTTTTCCTGCCATCAACAGTTTTCCTTTGATCAAGCCCGGAGGTGGGGGTTCTGGTGAGCGGTGTCAGCTTCTACTTCCTCACTCCACTTGTCAGGATCTTTCCCTGATTTGTTTCTATCCTGCCTCAAAACCAGCCTGAATTGATTTAACCATAGTAAATATTACCTTCCAATTCCACTAAAAAAGATATACTCAATTGCTAACCAGCAAGACACCACTCGTATGCCCACACTGAGATGTAATCCCAGCCAAAGCCACAATTCACAGTGCATTCAATAGTTTACGAGTCTGCCTGTTACTGTAGGTAGTTAACTAGTTATTAATAAGAAAGAGAGCAACGGGAATTAGGCATTGAACTTAATAAACTGGGGAGCTGGAGCCTGTTTCCTTCACCTGGAAGTTACTGCTTCACACCCCAGGGGATTATACCATTGCTCCACCAAGAGGATTAACACTCCTCCCTTCCCCCTTCCAGTACCAGATTGTTAAGAGGTGAAGGGAGAGGTGCTTGACCACAGAGGCTTGTCAGGCTAACTAGGGGGTGGACCTATCAAAAGCCCTAGAAACCTTGGGAAGTTGACTGGTTATTTTGAAAGGGCACCTGATCTGTCCCAAACCCAAGCTAATATAAACTCAGGAGAAGTAAGAAGCTCTTTCTCCCATGGTGGCCTGCACTTGCCCCATTCTTTTGTGCGTTCCCACTCTTGCGTAGGAAAACACACAACCGTGTGGGTCTAGCAACTGTGTGGGCCTGCAGCAGACCACGTGAGCTCCAAAAGACTAACCTTAAATATGAAACAGGAACTGTGGACCCTGGCCTTTGTTTTGGCCTCGCTGAAGACACGACTGGACTTTTTCCGTGGCAGGGTGGACAGAGAAGGGACATTAAAAACCCAGTAGGGGCTCTCTTTGGATTTTCCATGAAGCACCCAAATAAATCTTACCACCAGATCTCATCTTCCCTTGTGGGCCCCTGGAAATACTTTTTTTCATGATACTACAAGGACTCCACTTCCAGCAAAACAACCCCTGTGGGTAAGTATATAATTTATACTATGTCTTTTGGATCTTTGAGAATCACCCATTAAGGGTTAGGGGAAGAGTGTACCGTAGTGTAGCTTAAATAGTCCAGGCTGCCTAGCTGGTCTTTCTCCATTCCAGGCACTGCCCTTGGATGGCAGAGCTATGGAAAGCAAAACAGAGCTGGTCCTCATCATCGTGGGGCTTACAGCCTAGAGACAGAGCCCGGTCTCAACCAAATAATCATATAAAAATGTCATCTGAGATGAATGCACTGAAGAAAACATACACGCAGCCAGAAAAACAAATAACAAAGGGATCATTTCTAGTTTGGGAGATTCCTGCAAAGGTGACTTTTGAGCTGAGATCTGAAGAATGGGTGAGAATTAAGAGAAAACAGGCTTGTTATGGAATGAATTGTGTCCCCTTCCCTCAAATTCAAATGTTGAAGCTCAGCCCTCAATGTGACTGTATTTGGAGATGGGGCCTTTAACGAGGGGATGAAAGTTAAACAAGGTTATAAGGGTGGGACCCTAATCCAATAGGAGTGATGTCCTTATAGGAAAAAGAAGAGACACCAGAAATCTCTCACAGGAGCGCCAAGGAAAGGCCATGTGAGGACACAGAGAAAAGATGGCCAACTGCAAGCTGAGGAGAGCATTGTCACCAGAAACCAATCCTGTTGACAACTTGAGCTTGGACTTCTAGCCTCCAGAATAGGGAGAAAATAAGTTTCTGTTGTGAAGCCACCCAGGCTGTTAGATTACAGTAGCCTGAGCAGACTAATACAAGTCCCTACAAACATCCTGAGGTGGGCAGGGAGAGGTCTCTTTTGCTAGAGATATTAAAAGGAGATCACTGTGGAGAGAAAAGGAAAGGAGGGGCAAGGCCAGTCTGGTGAAGTTGGAGGGGACCCTTTCAGGACTGGTAGGCCAGGACTGTCTAGCAGCAATAGCAGACCAGTGAAAAGCTTTAGGCAGCAGGCTGGCATCTGATGCTGTTACCATAGATAATAAGCTAATTATTAATAAGGAAGGAAGCAAAAGGAATTGGACATTGCTGAGCATAATCAACTAGGATGCATAAGCCTGTTTGCCTTACCAGGAAACTACAACTTCACACATTCCAGAGGATCACAGCATTGCCTTGCCAAGGACTGACACCCTTCCCTTCCTCCCTCTGGTACCAGATTGTTGGGGGTAGCACGTGGAGGTAAACACATGCACAACAGAAGTCAAAATGGCACAGGCGGAGATGCTTGACCATGGAGGTGCTTGTCAATTTAACTAGGGGGTGGACCCATCAGAAGCCCAAAAAAGCTTGGGAAGTTGGTTAGTTTGAAAAAACTCCTAGTCCTTCCTGAGAAAACATAATCCCAGGGGAACAAAGATCTCTCTCTCTCTCTCTCTCTCTCTCTCTCTCTCTCTCTCTCTGTGACCCTCGCTCACCCCAGCCCTCCAGAATCTCTCTCCATGGCTATGTGGCCTTAGCAGCCGCATAGCCAACAGCTGTATGGACTCCAAACCCAGGTGCCATGTGGGAGCTGAGGTAGAGCAGCACAGCCAGGAATATAAACTAAGCCAGCCAGATGGTGAGAAAGGCTGTACTGGACTAGCCTCAGCATGGCACAAGAACTCCGGACCCTGGCCTTTGTTCTAGCCTTGCTGAAGACACAGTTGGACCTTTTCCAGGGCGGGACAGACAGAGATGAGACACAGGGGAGTCTTCCACCTGAATAAATCTTGCTACACCACACTCTTTCATGCATGGGTCTGTGAAATGCTTTTCTTGCTAACCCATGAAAGAGCCCCACTTCCACTGGCAACAATATCTAGTTTTAAAAAAAAACAAAAAACTGCCCTGACCAGTTTGGCACGATTGGTTAGAACATCATCCTATAAACTGAAAGGTCACAGTTTTGATTCCTGGTCAGGGTACATGCCTAGGTTGCGGTTTTTGTCCCTGGTCAGGGAGTGTATGGGAGGCAGCTGATGGATGTTTCTCTTTCACATTATGTTTCTCTCCCTCCTTCCCTTCCCCTCTCTCTAAAATCAATAAGCATGTCCTTAGGTGAGAATTTAAAAAACAAACAACAAACAAACAAAGACCCTGGTACAATCTGGAAAATGAATTGGAGTAGTCACAGTGGCTTCTGGGGGAGGCCCTTGAGGAGATTGTTGGAGGACCAGTGAGAGATGGCGGCAGTTTGTCCTAGGGAGATGGCAGAGAGAAGGGAACCAGCCTCAGATATACTTAGAAGGCAAAATCAACAGTGCTTGATTATAGGCATGGAGACAGGGAATAGAGAGGACCACAGTGATAACTCCTAGATTTCTGGCTTATCCACCCCAAAAGACATGATGCCACTTCCTGAGATGAGGTCACTAGAGGAAGACGGAGTCTGAGAGGGGAGGCATGTGTTAGATTTTAGGTGGGCAACATGGGAAAGGCCCAAAGACATCCACGTGGACATGATGGGGGTGAGGGACTGGCCAGTTTGGCTACTTACTACCTACGTCACTTTGGGTAAATTATGGAACACTTCTGACTCCATTTTTTAAGCTGTCCAACAAAGACTTAAAAAAAAAAAACAACAAACTATCACTTCAAAGAGTTTGTAAGGATTAAATTTGGCAAGAAGGTTAAATGAGCATAACAATATTAAAATGGAATTTTTGAATATGATACCAAGATAAGATTGATATCAAACACAAGGCGCTCCAGGAAGAGGAGCCCAGGTAACTGCAAGGGGAAGCAGCTTTTTACTAGTTGGCACAGAAATATTTCGATATTTTAACAACTAGCACAGCCGCCAGTGAAACTTCAGTCCTACATGGAAGATGGGGATTCTAAATATGTCACCGTATCTTAATCTGTGGAACCAATGCCATGATGAGATGTCACTTTCATGATTCTGTTACATGGCACAGTTGACCTTAAGAATGGGTGAGCCTAACGTAATCACTGAGAGTTTTCTCCAGCTGGTAGCAGAAGAGAAAGGAGAAGAGATTCACAGCACACGGAGGATTGGACAGATCACTGCTGAAGATGGCGGGCAAGGGGCGGGGAGCACGTACGAAGAAATGTGGGTGTCTTGAGCAGTTGAGAGAGGCCCTGGCCAACAGCCAGCAAGGAAACGGGACCTCAGTCCTGTAACCTCAAGGAACTGAACTCCATCCCAAACCAGCTTGGACATGATTCTTCCTCAGAGGCCCAGCCCACCAACAGCTTGACCCTGACCTTGCCAGATGCTAAACAGAGAACCCAGTTGAGCCATTGTTTCCTTAAAAGTTTGTATGTTCAGTTCAGCTCCCCCAAATGCTGAAGAATGAAGTGGACAAATCCAGCTTGTCAGTTTATTGGTTAAATGGGGAACTCATGTACAGAAACATGCTCGTGGGTGCAGCCATGTTGCCAGTGGAAGTGGAGTTCTTGCAATGTCGCAAGGGAAGCAGTCCAGGAGACCCACAAGGGAGGATGAGGGGTGGCAAGATTTATTTGGGTGGAAAGAGAAGACCGACTCTGCGTTCCTTTCTCTGTCCATCCTGCCATGGAAAAAGTCCAACCAAGTCCAAAACAAAGGCCAGCGTCTAGAGTTTCTGCGCCATTGTTCTGGCATTAGCATGTCTGTCCCCATCTGGGTAGCTTAGCGTTGTTCCTGGCCGTGCTGCTGTACCTAGCCTCCCCCGGGGGCCTGTGTTTGGAGCCTGCACAGCCACCGGCCACGTGGCTGTTAGACCCACATGGTATTACTAAGGGAACACGCGAACGAGCAGGGCAAGAGCGAGTCACCCAGTGAGAGAGAGAACTCTTTGTTTTCTGAGATTGTATTATTTGGGGCTTGGGGAGAACCAGGAGCTTTTTCAAACTAACCAATCAACTTCCCAAGCTTTTACAGGCTTCTGATGGGTCCACCCCTGACCAACCTTTCTCTTTTTCAGGCTAGCCTGACAGACCCCTATTATCACCGTTTTGGCACTCCTACTGTGCATATGCACATGCTTACTTCCGCTTCTAGAGTTCTGTCCCTTTCCCAAGTGATCTCTGGGGAACAGACCAGTGGTTCCCTGGGGAACATGTAAAGCTGTCACTTCCCTGTGAAGCAAGCAGGCTTATGCTTCCCAGTTTTATTATGCTTAATGATGTCTGATTCCCTTTGCTTCCTTCCTTTATTAATATTTAGCTCCCTATGCTCACAGCAAGAAGCTCAGATGTTGACACCTGTCATCCTCCAGACCTTCTGTTTATACACCCTAAGCAAACACGTCTGTGTGCTGGGAAAGGAATGCATGAGCGAGCAAAGGGAACAAAGGGACCAAAGGGACTAGATACCGGAGGGCTCTGGCACCAGAATGAGTTCAGAGATAGACAACATTGAGGGTCCCTCGCCCCAGAGGAAGGATTAATGGGAATTCTGTGATTAGCCCAGAGCCTTGGTACACATTCTAGAGTCCACCTGAAGGAAGAGGAGGAGGTCAGTGGTCTGCGTTCACTCGGATGCGAAGATGGTGATCGGCTCCAAGACAGACTGTTTTTCAGGATGGAGTCAGCTCTGTTCACACAGCCATGTTAACTTCTGCCCTATGAACATAGGACAATACATGTGTCTGGCTTTATGGTTGGTGGTAATTTGTTACACAGCCATAAAAAACTAATACAGAGGAGGATCTGAAAGGGTGGATTTGGAAGGAGCTTTCTTTGGAGACAGCTGCAGACGTGCCTGTGCTACTTTCTTCATCTTGCCTTCAAAGAGGAGGCCTTCTGGGGTCCTCTCAGCCGCCTCGAATTTGTTCTTGAGGCACAGCAGCCTGGGGCCTGACTCTGAGCTGAAGAGCAGAGGCGGCTGTGGCAGGTGAAGAGCAGGCAGCCCTGAGGACCCCAGGTGTTCCTCAGCGCCCCCTGGGCCACACACAGAGCCTGCTGTACCCCGATTGACAAGGGGAACTCAAGAGTCAAAGATTTTAGCTTCAGTCATAGTTGATAGGCTTCAGCGATTAGTGCACATGGAAAGCTGTTATCCCAGGAACTGGAATGCATGACCTACACGGCTCCAGAAGTTTGACAAGCAACTCAGCCTTGTGCTCAGGGGGTCCGCAAGCAATGCAGATGGTATCTGAGCCATTTTGTTCCGGAGAGGCAAGTCTGTGAAGCAGATAAAGAATTGTTGGTCAGCAGGTGAAGAAATGGAAATTGCCCTGGACTGCAATTCTTATCCAATTAACCTTTTCCCAAACCCGTTACCTACACTTTCCTTCTCCTTATGAAAAGGTTGGCTTGAGGCGAAATGTTAAGACAGTTTTTAGGGTATAGAGCCCACTGTCTTCTCAGATCACTGGCATCTGAATAAAGCGTCCATAAAGATTCAATCCATGTCTCTACTTTTGGTCCTGGTAGGGACAGGCAGCAGAAATGCTGACTTTTCCAGTTTCATGACAACTCCTGCAAGGGGACCATCCAGCTGGTGACATGCTCCAGCTGAGACACTAGAGCTGTGACATGTGGGGAAACCTGAGGCTGAAGGGGAGCAGCATCAGCCAGAGAAACAATTCTGGAGAGTGCTCCAAAACTTTCAAAGGTAAGGGAGAGTCTACCTCACGGTAAGGGCCTGCTTTCTGCCCCAGGGAAGGCCAAGCCGGGCTCAACCTTGTCAGTCAGGTAGAATCTTTCTCGCGCTCTCCTTCCCCAGCCCCAGCCAAGGGGCCTGAAGCAGTGAGCAAGACTCACTATTTATTGGGCACATCATTTCACCAAATCACACAACTCTCCCAGGGGGTAACTTTACAGATGAGGAAACGGAGGCAGAGAGCAGTAAGGGGATTTGCCCAAGATCACACAGCCGGTAAGCACAACCCTGAGATTCAAGCGTACCTCTTTCTAAAATCAAGACCCGTGCCATTTTCACTGTGCCGTTAAATCCTCAGAAAGACAGTGGAAGAAAGAACGTGCGATGCAGACTCTAAGTGTACAGTGTTTTACCGGTTAGGAAGCACAACTATATAAACGATCTCATTTTGTCTTCACAGCATGGTTATTATATTTTATTATACTTCCTGATTTTTCTGATGAGGAATCTGAGGCCAAAGTTCTTTTTTTTTAATCCTCACCTGAGGATATGTTTTTATTGATGTTAGAGAGAGAGGAAGGGGGAAGGGAGAGAAAGAGAGAGAGAGCGCATCGATGTGAGAAATATTGACCAGTTGCCTCCCATACATGTCCTGACTGGGGATCGAAACTGCAACCTAGGTATGTGCCCTGACCAGGGATCAAACCCACAACCTTTTAGTGTATGGGATGAGGCTCCAACCAACTGAGCCACTCAGCCAGGGAGCATTAAGTTCTTTGCCACCTCTTCTGATGCCACATCCTTTCCCTTGCTCTTTGCTCTTCACCCTCTGCTCAGACAACAGCAACGAGAAGAAGCTTCTAGATGGTGGAGAGAACCGAACTGAACTGGAGAGAGAGAGCAGATTTGGAGAGACATGATATGTGGAGCTGTCACAGGTGGGCACAGGTAACTGGGTTCTTGGTGATCGTGGACAAAAAATTGAACTGAACACACAGAGTTTATAGCAGAAAGCAAGAGAAAGCAGATTTATTAAGCCACACAGAACATGGGAGCAGGCCAACTCTGAGCAGAGCAGAGCAGAGCTGAGCAGAGCCTAACAGGCCTGATCTCAGGGGTTAGAGGGCTTTTATTCTTTTAGGGCACGTCTCTCCTGGCTAGTTTTAGCAGACTTTTATTGCACATGTACAAGTAGTTATATTACTTTAAAGTTACTGCACATGTGGTCTCCCATGATTTCCTTGATTGGCCACAAGGAAGAAGGGTCCCACAAAGCTAATTTATTATAATGCTATTATAATGAAGCAGGGGTTAGGTAGCATCTTCTGCGCAGGTGCATTCTTGATTCACTAGGATTCAGTGCTTTTCTAGAAAGCAGGAACTGCCAGTGTTAGAACAGGGTCTCCGTCCTTCATCAATGTTCTTTATCTTAGCCCTGGGGTACCTCCCAAGTTTCCTCCTTCCTGACTAACTCCTGCCTCAGAGCATCTGGGTAGAAATGGCTTGAACGAAGCTTCTCAGATAAGAAAACCAACACACGTAATATTGTGGAGCGGGCAGGCAGGAATGACCACATCCCAGCCCCAAGGAGGCCCGCCATTTCTCCTGCCTGGATCTAGCCTCATCATTCTTCTGTGGACAATGACTGTACTTCCTACCAGGTATCCTTGAGAGATCACACAGGATCCCAGATAAGAGCAGAGACTACGCGGTTAGGCTGACCGAGGCTTGAAACCTTGGTTCGGCTGCATTACCTCATTGTTCTGTGCCTCTGTCTCCTCACCTGTAAAGTGGGGTGGTGATCACAGCCAGCACCTGCCCTGGTCTCACTCTGTGCCAACTACAGTGCTTAGCACTTCATGTACACACAGGGCTTTTGTTGGGATTGGATGAGCCTATTCATGGGAAAGGCTTGGAAGAGTGCCTGGCACATAGTAAGTGCTCAACAGATGTGGGCCATTATTGTTATTGAGGAGCCCAGCTCCAGCCCAAAAGTCTGTATGTGACCTTTCAGGTCATGCCACAGGCTGTTACAAAACTTTACCTGACAGGCCTCCGGGAAAGGCTGCCCTCCCACATGTGCACAGCCTGCACACAGCTGTCTGTGAGCGGAGCTGCAGCCAAGTACTCAGCCCCACACCCCTACCCCACGCCACCCCTGCAAATCTCTTTCGCTTATCTGCATCTCTACCCCAGGCGACACCTCCCCCCACCCCGCCGCACCCCCGTCTCCCAATCCCCCCCACCGCAGTCCCATTTGGATTCATCTCTGTGGGGCCTTTGACAACTGCCTCTGCTGGCACCTCCGTATCAGGATGGACCTGGGGACATGGAAGACATTTTCCTCCACTCTGACCCAGTATTCGGGGCTCTTATGCCACAGACCTCCCTCTCTCCCTCTCCCTGGAGGAGCCTGTTGTTTGGGGAGCTATCTCATCCTCCCTGTCTTTGCTGATCCAGCACTCCATGGCAGGAAATGGAACAGAGGTTTAGCCCTTCGTTATCACAGGAAGTGATTAAAGGCTCGATGACTTCTTTCCGTTAACTATGTCTTAATCAGCTATGGTTCTCTTCAGGCCAACAGCAGTTATCAACAATAATACCCACTGCCTCCCCCGCCTTGTCCCCTCCGGCACCAAAATGAAATCCTTAAAGCACAAGGCCCACCCTATCACTATGGAGCTTAATACCTTCTGCCTCTGTTTCTAATGGCAGAGTATCTGGACTTCTTCCTCAAGGCCACAGCCTAGCCCCTGCGGCCCTCCAGCCTCAACTCTGCGCCTCTAGGTTCCCCTCCAGGGACACTTGCTGGGCCTGCACACAGGAGGGCCCTCTGCCTCACTGCTTTGTCTAATTCCCACTTGTCTTTCAAAAACAATGGACCTTTAATAAAAAGGTAATAATAATAACTACCATTTACAGAGCACTTAATATGCGCTAGGCACTGTGCTGAGCATTTTCCGCACATTATCTCCTTTAATCATCACTACAGCCCTTTAAATTACATATTATCCCATTTTACAGATAAAATCCGACTTAGACCTGCTCAAAGCCACACAGGTAACAAGAGGAGAAACTAGAACTCAAACCCAGATATGTCTGCCTCCTGAACCAGAGTTCTCAGCCGCTAAGCTCTTTTTCAGGGCAGAGCTAGCCTCAGGGGTAGGCTTGCAGTGCCAGTGTATTAGCAGAATGGATTGCAGAGGAAGGCGGGAGGCAGCGAGGGCATTTAAATAGTAGGATGCCTCCAAGCTTTATGTTATTCTCTTGTTCTCACTTGCCCCTTATTAAATTCTGAATTCCTGAGGGCAGAGCCGACTTTAATCCACTTTGTAGCCCCAGCCGCCAGCCCAAGGCCCAGCACCCAGGACCGAGCACCCAGTAGCCTCTTGCTGATGGGAGTTGAATGAATTGATTCAATGTAGCGTGTGCTTCCAAAACAAGAAGCCTGTGCCATGTGTTTCTGCGTCCCTAGTGCCCAGCACTGGGTCTGGCAGCACGTGGAGGGTCCTCGTGTTTGTGAGCTGATGGGCCCTCTGTAGTCACCAGGCTCCTCATGACCTCAAAACCTTTGAGAAGAGTTTACACCTGACTCCCTCCCTGTTTACTTCATCAGAAAATTACCCCCCATTTATCTCATCTACATGGACAATTGAACTTCCCAGTTTACCAGGTGCTTCTTGTTCTTCTCTGCTGGAACCTGATTAGACCAGCAACTTATCCCCTGTGAACACACTGTGCCCTGGCAGCTCTCCAAGTGTGTTCTCTACCCACGTTACTTCTCATTCTAACAACAGCCCAAAAGTAGCGATTCTTATCGCTCATCTTCCAGAGGAGGAGATGGAGTAGAAGCGGGAACAATTTGCCTAATATGTGCAAGGATTGTGATTAGAAGCCTAGGTCCTGTTGATTTCAAAACTTAAACTGTTTTTTCATTTCTTACCACCTCAAAGAAGCCAAAATCTTATTTTCAGTTGAACCGGTATATATTTTATAATAAGGCCCTTCTGTAGGTGGAGCATGAAAAGTACATGACCGCCTCATCCATTCAGTGTGCGTATGCATTTGCTGCTATGCTCCAGGTTGTCCCTCCCATAGATGCTAGTCTCGGTGATGCAGTGGCTGCCCTCCAGGAATTTGGAGTCTAGGGGGGATGTTTTGCTAATTTGTAAATTAACATATCATAGAGTATATTAGTCACGTTCCAGTTATTTTAGCAGAGAATTTAGTATACAGAAATGTAAACTGAGTTAAAGCTGTTGACTCAGTCACTGAAAAATCAAGAAGAAAACACTTAGCTATTAGGGAGGGAGCCCGTGCAAGAAGCAGCCTCACTCCAAGGGCTCGGGTGAGAGGGGCAGAAGGAAGAGGTTGGAATTTTCACCAGATGGGCCAGGTCCAAAGCGAGTCTGCCTCGGGCCGGCTGCTAGTGTGTGGGTTCTTGACCTCATGCAGGAAAGATTTCGCGCAACACCAGTCCAGGTGATTTTGAGAGTGCATTTATTAAAGCTGGGGACAGTTAAACAAGGAAGGGCTTAGGATAGAAGCAGCAACAGGAGAGGGCCGAGGCGGGGCTGCCTTAGCTCTCTGGAAACGCTGTAGGGCCGAAGTGAGCCAAGGCGGGGCTGCTCTTAGCTCACTGAAAAGTCAGAAGAACCGGGGCCTTGGAGGCAGGTCTAGGGGGTTAGCCCCTGGCAAGCTGCCACTGCCTGCTGCTCTCCTGGTTGCAAGCCTCATGGGGGCCCTTAGAGTTTAGGAGAAAGTTCACACCCAACAAAGAAAAGCCATGGGCATGATCCAGAAAGAGCGGGCCCCAGCGTCCTTTGTCCTGAGGGCTTTTATGTCTCCTGCAGCAGGAACACTGTGGGGGGAGGGGAGGGTTCAGCAGCATATTCAGCAGTTTTCCAGGTGAGATTTTAATATGTTGATGTACCAACTTTTGGGGTTTCTGATGACCTTTCCACCAGCTCCAGGTCCAGGGACAAGACCATGGGTCTATCTGCCTGTGTCTCTACCTTTAGATCCCAAGGAGAAGAGGTTGGGGACAGGGTGGTGTCTCAGGCCCTCCTCTCCCCAAGGCTGTTGGATTCCTATGTCATTTGGCCCATGCTCCCCCAGGTCCTCTACTTATCAAGAGGAGAGGCAGTTTTGCCTAAGAGCCTCTTGTCCCAGAACTGTGTGGCTGAGTCCAGGCACCCAAAAACATCATTGCCAAGGCACTTTGCCTGAAACCTGCATTTCTGCCTTCCCAGACTTTCACCTCCCAGACAGGTGTGGGAGCCTCTGCATGTGGATGACGAGTGAGATTACACTGAGGGCGGGGGGAGGGGTCAAGCCTAAGGACAGAAGTGGGCCCTGAGCCACTCAAGGAAGACCCAGGCCCAGGGCTAAGGAGTCATGCTGGTGGAAGGAGGGTGCTGGCTCACAGGCCAGGGAGGACAGAGTTTCAAGGAGAAGAGAGAAGACCAGGAGGGCAGGAAGGAAGACGGAAAGCGGCCCTCGGGGTCTGGCAATTCTAAAGTCATCAGTAGCCTGGACTCAGGTATTTAGGAGAGGGTCACGGGAGCCAGCGAGATTGCCACGGTAACAGGAGTGAGGAAAAGGGGCAGGAGTATAAGCAACTTACCCAAGGAGCAAGTCTATAAAGAGAAGTGATAGTCCAGATGGCAAAGGAAGCAGGATCAAGGGAAGGCTTTGTTGTGACAGGGGCTCCTTGGAAGATAGGACAGAGAAGGGTAATTGAATGAGAGAGGAGAGAGAGAGACTGAGGGCAAAGGTGGCGGAACAATGGGAGGAGAGAGAGATAAACAGGAAGGGTGGGGTGGCCCCATCTTAGGTCATCTTGTGACGACTGATCTGAGGAATCTGTGCTTATACAGACAGCAAGGAGCTCTGGAGCTGGTTGAGCAAGGGCCGATGGGATGGAGCTGGGCTCGCAAAAGGCTCATTTCCCTGGGGCAGGTTCATACAGCCTAGCTGAGTGTCTCTGGGGTTGACTGTGTGTTTTAAGCTGGTTTATCAAGTGATTACCAATGACCTAATTAAAATATACTTCCACACTGATTTGTCAACGCTGCCGTCTCCACAGTGAGCTGAGCATATCACTGTGCTGGTGAAGAAAGCAGTGCTTGACTTGGACAAAAGCCCATGTGAGAAAGATAAACAGGCCAGTTTTAGGGGGCGGGGATCAAAGTGTTCAACAACTGAATAGAGTGATGGTTGCACAACTCCGTGAATATACTAAATAACCATTGAACTGTACACCTAAAACAGGTGAGCTTTATGATATGTAAATTCTCTTAATTCTCTTATTAAAACTGTTTTTAAAAAACCTAGTACCCAACTGATATGCAGCCTCCTGTGAAGCATCAAGCCAAGGGAACCAACTAGTGTTCCCACGATGATGAAGACCTTCTGCCTGGGAGCTCCAGCCTCCCAAGCTGCCTGCACGCAGCCTGTCTAATGCCAGCAGTAGCACAGTGCAGTCCCCGCCCCTGCTCCGGCACCAGCGCTGGCCGAGTTTTCATTCTGTGGAACAGAGTTCTAATTACAGAACATCTGGCCTATTCCCCATGGCATCTGAATCGCCTAACAGACCACCTGACACATGATAGGTGCCCCAGTAGGTATTTGTTGAATACATGACAGCACGACGTAGCTGAATGAACATTAAGGTTAATTTTAATATCACTAACTTTAAGGACCAAAAAACTGATGTTCATAGGGGTTAAGTGAACTGAGACCACTTAGCTAGTAAGAGGCAGAAGGTTCATTTCAACATGCATTTATTGGGCATTTATATATAGGGAATTGTTCTAAGCATTGCAGGCAATACCAACATGATGAAGATGCAGTCCCTGTTCTTCACAAATAGGGAATGTAAGTCATAGTACGTACACCAGGGAGAAGGGAACAGACACTGGAATTGGGGGACTTCTGTCTCCTACTCTCCTTTGGTCTTCACAGACACCACGTGAGGGGGATTTTATCCCCAACTTGCACATGAGGAAATTTAACCTCGGGGACGTGAAACACTAATTAGACGGACTCAGAATTTAAACCCAGGTCTATCTGGCGGCAAAAATCTAAGTTATTTTCCTAATACTAATATAATTTAAAACATGAAGTCCAAATGAGTTCAAAAATAAGAATTCAGACAATAAAGACCAAGTGAGTTCAAAGGAAGAAGTTGCCTGTGCTCCTTGGAAGTTGTAGGAAATGTTTCATGAGAGAAATAGCACTGGGTCCTTGAAAACATTTTGACAGAGAGCCGTGGAGCAGACAGAGCGTAAGATGGAGTCAGGGGCCTTTACAGGCAGAATAAATACAGGAGAAACTTCACGTATGAAGAAGGCCAATATCTTGGTTCAGCTGGAACCAGAGTCCATGTAGAGCAATAGTGGGAACAAGCAGGGAGGGGGAATTTAGGGCCATATCATATACAGACCCTTGAAAGCTTGGAAGAGAAACTTGAACTGAATTTGAAGATGGTGTTTCAGCAGTGAGACAACACCATAATCAGAACTGAACTTTAGGAAGATTAGCTTTTTAGCATGGGTAGGCTGGCTTGTGTAAGTCAGAAGCTGGAGACAGAATCAGTTAGGAACTTGCTGAAACAGCCCAGGTTGAGGAATAGGTGCGTGTGCAGTGGAGCTGGAAAGGAGACACTGATTTATATTGCTGTAATGAACATGTATCTGGATACAACCCATCTGTGTTATAATTATGTAATTGCTGAGTACAACTACTCACTAGTAATAACGGAGATACTTACCAAGTACTCGCTATGTACCAAGCACTTTGTTAAGTGCTTTATCAGCACTAATTCATTACTATTCATAACAGCCCTGTGAAGTGGAGGTTATTATTACCCCCATTGTACAGATGAGGAAATTGAGGCTTAGAGAGAATAGGAAACACATCGGAGGTTGTATACTTAGTAACTGCCGACTACAGAACCCCACCCAGATTTTTTGACTCCAGAGTCTCTGCTCTTCCCCACATGTTACATACTCAGCCCTCATGACCATCCCTTCCTTGCTCAGCCTCCCCTAAATTAATAAGATTTTGGTTGGAAATTTAAGAGCAGCCTGGTACAGTGGAAATAGCATGAGACCTGGAGTGACACACACCTGCGTGTGGAATCCCTGGCTCAGCTACTTAAAAACTGGTACCTGACCTCCCTGAACTTACTTTCTTTCTATAAAGTGGAGATAGCAGATCACCTTCCCAAGGTTGTTGAGAAGATTGAAAGTAGTAAGAGTGGAATATTCCTAGGCAGTGCATGGCAAGTAGTCACAAGTATTCAATAAATGGTGGTAGATGGTGGATGATGATGATGATGATGATGATGATGGGCATCCAGATGAGAGTGGTCAGGCTGACAAGAGGACTAGAGATCAAGCCATGAGAGGGCTGTGCTTACCTGCAGAAGGGAGCTCTGATAGTCACCTTCAAATACATGCAGTGTTGTCAAGTGAGATTAGACAGAGAGGACTCATTCCATGTGGCTCAAGAGGACAGAGCTGGGCCCAAGGAGGCTAGTCTAGGAGTTTCTAACCACCTGAGGTGACTCACATGGGAACAGGCTTCTTTGTGAGATGGTGGGATCCTGCTACTGAAGTTTTACAGAGAAAGCAGGTACAATCCATCTAGAAGGGTGCTTTCCATCAGCGGCTCCCAGGCTTGGGTGCATCAGAATCGCATGGGGGCTTGTTAAAACACAGATGGTTGGGCCCACATCCAGAATGTTTGCTTCATCAGGAAGTGGGTAAGGCCTGAGAGTTTGCATCTCTAACCAGTTCCCAGGGGATACTGATGCTGCTGGCCCTGGGCCAGCACTTGGAGAACCACTGCTTTAGAGATCAGTACTTTCTATATTCTAGGTCCATTTGGTTGGTCCATAACAATGCTTTCAGAAGTTACAACAAAGTCAGAAAAGCTATGAAATGCGTCAGGTGTTTCACAGTGCCAAATGTGTTCAATTTGAAGGATCGTCCTTTATTTTGAGACTATGACCTTTTGACTTTTTCTGACATTAAACTCCCCTTTCTTTCGACAAAAGATAATGATAATAGATGGTGGATAATAGATAAAAGATGGTTCTTTTGTTAGTTTGTTCCTTGGTTTCTTTACATGACAAAATAACAAGTCAGCAACCCTGGAATGGTCCTCAATTTTAAAAAATCGTTTTGGTCCAAGTACTTCTTAAATTGAGAACACGTTGCTTCTGGACATGTAAGAGTTTAGACCATGTGGTTTCTCTTCCCAAGTTCAGCTCAGGTGTCTTTTAAAAAGGCATTACACACCTCTTTGCCTGGCTGAACAGCTTACTCGGAACATATCTGACCTTTTATTGATGCTTCGAGTGACCATTATGCGCATCTATTACCAGAGAGAGCTGTCAAACCCACAACCATGCCCTGTAGGAGAAAGAACTCTTTGTCCCTCAGGAAAGGATGAAGGTTGCTTTTCCGTTGGTGTGAAGCTATCCTGCTGCCTCTGCAGTCCCCTCTCACCCCATCAGCTGTCCCTTCTCTGTGTTTCAACTTGTTCCCCTACCCAGCGCTCCAGAATGTCAGGCCGCCAAGCTTATCAAACCAGTGGTTTGATTTTATGCATCAATTTAAGTTACTAGTTTGTGACTTTGAGACCCCTCATCTCTGCTAAAGAATGTGATCAAGAACATTTTACGCCATTCTGTTGAGAAATGGTAATGATAGATAATATTTGCTGGAAAATTACCACATGCCAGAACTTATCTAGAGCAATTAAGTAACTTGCCCAAGGTTAATATAGGAAAGAGTCAGGTTTCAAACCAGAACTATCTGAATAAAATTGGTACAGCTAACTTTACTCTATTTGATTTCACTGGTGTTTCTAATAATGAGCTTCTGGAAGTCTGATGGAATGGCTGATATGTACAAACAAATGAAGATATATAGATGTTTTTGTTTGTACGTGATGCTTATTTACCAATAGTATTTTAAGGGATATTCTGACATTATTAGAAGAAACTGAAATTATTCTGATTCAAGAATCAAGCTGGGGACCAGTTGACCTTGGGACACTGGCCCTATGCTGGGCCCTGGGCACACAGATTAAAAATATGAAGACAAATAAATAACAAGGGTCACAAGCTAACGCATGGGGGCTTTATGATCATTCTGTTCAATAGTATTCAGTGGTTTATTAATTGATTTTTAAATGTATGAGCGTTGCAATCAGGAACCTCAGTCAGAAAGTTGGTGGCTCACCTGCCTGCGAAGAAGGCTGTAGCTACAAAGGAATTGCAAGAACTGCCCTTGGAAATGAAGGTGAAGTGTGAAAACACCCCAGGCTGCCACAGGGCCAACAAAAGAAATGACCATACCTCTGATCCCTGTGGACTGCCTCTTGATCAGTTGATCTAGGACTGGTCATTCTGAAATATTTACTTCAATCTTTCCTATCTAGAAAGCACTGAGAACTGGACATCACGGCAAACTGGAAAAGAGAGTGGTGGCTGGAGTTCCTTTGTGGTGGGCTGGTCTTCAGCAAACTCCGTATATGTGCGCTATGAGACGTGCTGCGAGGCCACGTGGCACAGCCAGCAACCGTGTCTGAAATTCCTGTCCTCTGAACAAACATGAGATACCACATTGTTAGTAAGGGCGTGGGGAAATTGCTATTTTTATATCCTGTGAGTAATGTTGTTGGAGAGCAATTGGGCAATGGGTTTTCTTTTTAAAATATAAAAAGAAATTTAAGAGAATGTCTTAAGTTCAAAAACATACACGATAATGAAAATTTGTTGGAACTTTGCTCATTATAATAAAACTTTGGAAACAAATGTCCTGCAATAGAGGATTGACTGAATAAATTAAGCTACATATATGCATGCACACACACATACACATTGGAATACAAGGAAACAACAACAAAAAAGAATCCATAAGTGTCAATAGCATATGGGTAACTTTTTAAAAAGTAAATTGTAAAGCTCATGTTGAGTTGACCTAGTTTTGTAAATTTATATATGTATAAGTATGTAGGCCTACAGATAAGTCTAGGAGGATGGTCATGACTATGTGAACTTCAGTTATCTCTGGATGATGAAATTTGAGGTGATTTTTTACTTTCTCCTCTGTGTTTTCCTGTATAGTTTTAATTGCTTATTAGCAAAAGCAACAAAATTATTTTTACATAAAAATAGAATAACTTATAGCTGTCATTAATCATTTTTTTAAAATATTGCTCCTTCTAAGAACCCACGCTTTAGTAAGGGCTAATTTGTCAGATTCATCATTGACATCTTAGAAAGAAGACAACAGCGCCCCAGAGGAAAGGATACCAGAAAA
This sequence comes from Pteronotus mesoamericanus, assembly GCF_021234165.1. Classification (NCBI taxonomy): domain Eukaryota; kingdom Metazoa; phylum Chordata; class Mammalia; order Chiroptera; family Mormoopidae; genus Pteronotus; species Pteronotus mesoamericanus. Next base: position 6,123,036 of record NW_026555006.1, on the reverse strand, counting down.
GGGCTCTCATTGCTCATCTGCTACTCCCTGATGCTGTCCAATTATTATTTCTTTGGACCAGACCCAATGAACTCTGACTCATTGCATCTGTCAGTTCAGTGTGCTATAACAGAATACCATAGACTGGGTGGCTTAAACAATCGACATTTATTTCTCATAGACATGGAGGCTGGAACACTGAGATCAGGGTGTGAACATGGCCTGGTTCTTGGTGAGGGCCCTCCTCTCAGTCCGTAGATGGCTGTCTTCTCACTGTATCCTCACATGATGGAGAGAAAGAGTTCTGGTCCCTTTATCTCCTTATAGTCTTACCATGGGGGCTCTACCCTTATGACGGCATCTAACTCCAATTACCTCCCAAAGACCCCATCTTGTAATAGCATCACATTGGGGAGTAGGATGTCAAAAAATAATATAAACGGAAAGGATTTCAATTGACATTTCTCCAAAGAAGAGAAGTGATTGGCCAAAAAGCACATGAAAAGATGTTCAACACCACTAGTCATTGGGAAAATGCAAATCAAACTACAATGAAAAAATACTTATGGGCATGGACAACAGCATGGTGATTGCTGGAGGGAGGGAGGCATGAGGGGACTAAATGGTAATGGGAAAAATATGAAGATTAATTTTAAAAAAACTAACAATGAGATACTACCTCATACCCATTAGGATGGCTACTATTAAAAAAGTGCAGAAAACAGCAAGTGTTGGCAAAGATGTAGAGAAATGTGAGCCCTTGTGCACTGCTGATGGGAATATAAAATGATACAGTCACTGTGGAAAACAGTATGGCCGTACCTCAAATATTAAACATAGAATTACCATATGATCCTGCAATTCCACTTACAGTATATACCCAAAAGAATTGGAAGTGGGGTCTTGGGAAGATATTTGAACTTTCATGTTCATAGTGGCATTATTCACAGTAGTTAAAAAATAGGAGCAACCCAAATGTCCATTAACAGATGACTGAATAAACAAAATGTAGTATATACAATGGAATATCATTCAGCCTTAAAAAGAAAAAAAATTCTGCAATATGCTGTAACAAGCATAAACTTTGAGGACTTCATGGAAAAGTGAATAAGACAGTCACAAAAAGCCAAATACTGTGTGATTCCACTTTTATGAGATCGTTAGAGTGGTCAAAATCAGAGACACAAAGGAGAATAGTGGTTGCTGGGGCTGGGGAGAGGAGAATGTGGAGTTACTGTTTAATGAGTATAGAGTTTCAGTTTACAAGAAGAGTAATAGGAATGAATGGCGGTGATGGCTGCACAATAATGTAAACGTATTTAATATCACTGAAATGGTGCACTTAAAAATAGTTGAGATGGCAATTGTTTTGTTAGGTGTATTTTACCACAATAAAAAACAAATCTTTTTAAAAACAGTTAATGGGGCCCAGATTACACACAACATGATTCTATTCATACGACAGTCTAGAAAAGACAAAACTATAGTACTGAGAATAGAGCAGTGGTTGCCAGGGGCTAGGGGAGGGGAATGGGTGTGAGTACAGGGGGGTTCAGGAGGGAGCTTTGGGGGAATGGAACTATTCTTTATTCTCATTGTGTTGGTGGTTACAAGAACCCTTACCTGTGCTAACATTCATACACTATACACAAAGATAAACACTTTTACTATACGTTAACTTAAAAAGTAAAATTAATTAATTAATCCAACTCATGGTAACTGTTTTCCTTGCTTAGATAATAGCAACCCAAGTTGTCATTTGTAGAGAGAGAAAAGAGTAATCAGAGGTACAGGTGAGTAGGCAGGAAGGGAGAATGAGAACATGCAAGCTGCGTAAACAATTGTTCTGAGTATTTTTCTATTCCTTTTCTTTTTAGAGAGTTGTCCCCTAAAGATCAGTCTTATACATTTCTTAGGGCTTCCTCTTTTTTCCAAGTGCAAAACTCTTCTGATTACTGGTAATTTCTGTTGTTTCTCCTACAAGGCACTAAACACTTTGGCCCAATGTTAATTTTTAGGTTGAACTTTGCTTTCCAGATTACCTCATTCCCCAATAATACTTAGGATGGTTGAGCTTTCAAAGCAACGCCTTCTCTAACAGTGCCAAAAGTTGAATTCAGACAGAGCCAGGGTTAAGACATTTTGCACAGTGCCTCACCTCTTTACTCTTCAATTATGCCTTCTTGATTGGAGCTGCTAGAGATATAATACAAGACAAATCTGTAATTTTTAATTTTTTAGTAGCTACATTATAAAGTAAATGAAGCAAGTGAAATCAATTTTAATTCTATTTTTATTTAACCCAATATATCCAAATATTATCATTTCAATATGTAATTCATATTAAAATTATTAATGAGATATTTTGCATTCTCTTTTTTGTACCAAGTCTTTGCAATCCACTGTGTTTCAACCTTAAAATACATCACAATTTGGCCCTGGCTGGGTAGCTCATTTGATCAGAGTGCTGTCCCCATAGGCCAAGATCATGGGTTTAATCCCATGTCAGGTACATGCAAGAATCAACCAGTGATTGCATACATAAGTGGAACAATAAGTCAATGTTTCTCTCTCTCACAAATTAATAATAATAAATGTTATTTTATTATTATTTATTATATTATTAATAATATATTATTATATTAATATAATAATATATTACTATATTATTAATAATACAATAAATAATATATTATTTATTATATTATCATATATTATTATATATTATTATATTATTAATTATATTATATATTATTATATTATTAATAATATAATAAATAATATATTATTGTGTTAAATAATATATTATTATATATTATTAATAATATATTATATATTATTATTTATTATTTATTATTAGTATTACAATTTGGACTAGCCACCTGTCAAGCCTAATGCAAACAGCCTCTATTTGGACTTTGATCATTACTGAACATTTGCGCCACTGCCTACATTCTTCATTCATTCATTGGTAAACAAACACCAGGGTATCCTCTATACACCAAACATTATGCTGGAAACTGGAAATAAAAATGTGAATCACACAATGATCGCTCTAAAGCTCAGTTTTTGAAGGTGAGAAACACATAAAGAGACAATTATGAAAAAATGTGAAAGAATCATGCATGACATAGGTGCACTATTTTTCAATACCTGGGAGGGAAAGGAAGTGACAAAACTGTAATTTTAGGGGTGGCCCTGAGCTGGCTTCAAGAATGTGTAATGCTAGCTCTGTGAAGGGGACTGGAAAGAGCATTCCGGAGGGCCAGCTTGAGGGAAGGCACTGAAACAAGCCTTTCCCAGGGAGCCCCCTAAGAGTGCATGTGAGGGGAAAGATGAAAGAGGAAAGTGGGTAGGTACGTAACGCCAGTTGGCAGGCCTGGTAAGTTATGTTTAGCTTCTAAAATAAAACATCTCCGACACTTCCTAAAATTTCAGAAGGGATGAAATGCAAATGACACCGGATTTAGGCTTTTTCCGGAAACAGTCACCGCTTCTCTGGGTTGGCTGCTCCATGAGGGCAGAGCCATCTGCTTTGCTCACCACTCTACCCCCGGCCTGCAACACTGCCTGGCACTGAGTGGGCACTGGAGGGTTTAAGGTAGCTAGAGTTCCCTCCATCATTCTTTCCCTTCCAGTTCTCCCCAACCCTCTCAGCAGAGTGGGAAACGGGGGAAGGTTGCTAGTCTGGTCCGGAATCCCCATGCTGCAGGGTGACTAACCCAGGACCGTGGGGGGGGGGGCCCACCCCACCCCTCCGGAGGCAACCTGACTCATGACCGCTTCACCCTCCTCTCGCGAAGGGGCTATACCTATGGATGTGGGGAGGAGGAAGCAGTCGCGCCCCTAGGTTGAGGAGCGGCCCTGGCAGTCCTCAGGGCGGGAAGCCCTAGTCACCCCCGCCCGCGCCCCCGGAGACCCCGCGCGGCAGAGCGCAGTCGACCCCGCCAGTGTGTGGGTCCCCCTCCCAGTGCGGCGGCGAGGAGAGGAGGGTGGAGCGGCCCGACTCCCGCAGCCAATAAAAGCAGCAGGTTCCTGGTCCGATCTCCCGCGCGGCTCGCCATTGGTCGCCACCCGGGTCTCGGCCCACCGAACCTTTGCAACCCGAGCCAATCGTGAGGCAGCGGGGCGACCCCCGGCTCTCTGGGAGCCGGCAACTGGAGCTGGCGGGCGCAGGCGGGCACTGAACGGGTGGCGGTGACAGGCGACGCGAGTCGGCACTCCCTCCCCCGCGCGGCGCGCTGCCGGCCCCACCATGGAGCCGGCTGTGTCTTTGGCCGTGTGCGCGCTGCTCTTCCTGCTCTGGATCCGCGTGAAGGGGCTGGAGTTCGTGCTCATTCACCAGCGGTGGGTGTTCGTGTGTCTCTTCCTGCTGCCGCTCTCGCTCATCTTCGACATCTACTACTACGTGCGCGCCTGGGTGGTGTTCAAGCTCAGCAGCGCGCCGCGCCTACACGAGCAGCGCGTGCGGGACATCCAGAAACAGGTGAGCTCTCCCAGGTGGTCGTCGGAGCCCCGGGCCCACGGGATTGGGTAGTCAGCATGCACAGCGGGGCGCGAGGCGCGGAGTGTTGTGCGGTGCTGGGAGAGCCCAGACTGCACGGAGTAGGTGACGTTCGAGGGGGATTTGAACTTAGAAATGTGTTGGTGGGGGCTTCCCTGTGAGGAAGTGTGGTAAGCAAAAGCTTGTAGAGAACAAAAAATTGTTCCGATGTTTAGGGAGTTCGCACAATGTGCAGAGTACGTGCGGATACCAGGAGGAATATAAAGAATCATAAGACAGGGGGTCGGTGGGCAATGAACGGGTAGTTATCACCAGGCCGAGCGATTTCAGAAGGAGGGTTTCCGGGAGGTGGAGCTGGCTAAAGACTGAGAAGTAGGGGACATGATTGGGGAGAGGTGTATGGGTGGAAGGTAGGGTGTGAGCCGAAGGCCGAGGTGGGGATAAGATTGGAAAGTCAGTTTGGAGCTAGGTTATGGAGGGGCCTGGAGTTTAGAGTTTACTCTGTAGCGGCAAGGAGCTTTTGACACACTTCAAATAAAGAACTAAAGTGACAGCCTCTAGTCCAGGTGCACACTCCTGGACAAGACAGTCGTCCACTTCCCAGTACCTCTGTACATCCTCCCATGTGTCAGCACCCACAGAGCTGTGCCCTGCTGCTGCTCAGAGCCAAGCCTCCTCCTTGTGTCCGGGGCCGACATGGGCACTGGGCCTGAACAGGTTCTTGGCTCCTTCTGCCCCTCCTTATGTTCCTCTCTTACTGGAGTCTGGTTGCAAAGGGCTTCTGTTTCCTGCTACCCCTCTCTCCGCAGGTGTAGCAGCCTCCATATTCTTTGTGCACCTTGCTGGGTGCTGCAAGCAAGAGTGTGAAGATGGATGCTGAGAGCATTCATTCCCATGAGAGAGAAGGTCGTGGGCCGGGTGGGAGAATACAGGGTCTGCAAGTACTTTACTTGGGCCGCCCTGGGTGTTGCTGGTCACAGTCCTGGCTGCAGAGCCCTGCCTACCCTCCCTCCACAGCCGCACCCTCTGTCATCGCACTTTCCGTGCGGTCAGATTCTCCATTTCCATGTTTGTCGCCCCCATCAGAGTGTGTGCTCCTGGAGGGCAGGGCCTGTTGTCCAACTCTTCTCTGGCCCAGAAGAGCCCACTGAACTCTTGTTTATTTAAACTGACCCACAGTGTTCACTGTGGACGAGAAGACAACGGGACCTGTCATGGGCCACACACAGTGCCACTGATGTGTATTATTTCTGATCCTCAGAGCAACCCTGGTAGGTCTTATACATGTTCTAAAGGTGGGAAAAATTGAGGTTCAAACTGTAGGTCAGCTGATTTCAGAGGCTGAACTCTGACATTTTTTCTTTCCCATTCCATTCCATTCCATTCCATTGCACCCCGTAGGTCTGGTTCTGTTGCCTCACACCTGGCATGTTGTAATAGCTACCAGACTAGTTGCCCCTGTCCTGCCCACCATCCCCACCTGCTTTTGGCCTGTACATAGTCACAAGGGCCCCTCTCCACAGCATTGCCTGCCTGCCCAAATCGTGGTTGACTTCAATCCAACCAATGTTTCAGGCTTCCATTTCACTTCATGTCTTGTGACCACCCTCCAGCTTGACTGTAGCACCCCCAATCCGACCCCCACACCTCTGAGCTTGGATTATGTCCTGGGACTGCAAAATTGGGCAGGAGCAAGGTCTACTCCGTCCGGGAATCCCCCCTCTGTGCCTTCACCACTATTCACAGGATCCCTTCCTCAATAATTTCGCCCTGTTCAGGCACCTCTACTTCCTGTGGCACCCTGGCCTCTGATCACAGCAAAGTTCTTATCCATGTTGAGCTGTTTGCTCCATCCAGCTTCAATGCAACCTCTTCCCGGATTCTTGGTTGCAAGTGATAGAAACTCAACTTAAACTGTTGAGCCAAAAAAAAAAAGAAGGGACTTTGTTGACCCAGGTCCTGAAAAGTCTGGGAGTAAAACTGGCTCGGGCATGACTGGATTTGGACCCGCCACCTCCACCTTTCCATCCACCTGCCATCCCTTGGCTCTGCTTCCCTCTGGGTTGACTTCGTTCTCGGGGAGGCAGTCTCCCTGTGGAGGCTCCAGCAGTTTCTGGTTTACATCCAACCAGCTTAGCAGCCCCAGTACAGCGACAGTGCCTCTCCTGGAACCAGTCTTATTGGCTTGACTTGGATGGTAGGCCCCATCCAAGAACCAGTCACTACGGCCAGGAGGATAGACTCAGACCTCAAGTCATATGCACACCTCCTGGGGCTGGGGGAGAAGCAGCATCGCCTGGAACCAAGGAAGATGGGAGCATTAGAAGCAGATAAAGAGGAAGTGGGTGGTCACAGGTTATAGTAACAGATAGCCACCTCCCTGCCTTTGTCCACCTCAGCAGGAAGGAAGCACTTCCTCCCATGTTCTTGATGGCTTGTCATCTTCTGCGCCATCTGTTCTCTGTGTTTTGTGCTCTGGTCACTTACAGTAGAGGTTTTGCAAAAGCTTTTCCTTTCATTGGTTTGGTGGTCCTTCCCTGCTCCTTCTCTACCCTACAAGTGATACAAGAGTTAACACATGCAAATGCTTAGAACAGGGCTTGGCACATAACACCCCTCTGTGCATGTTAGCTGTTACTCTCTTGACTACATACAAACCCTTCTGTCCTTCCAGAAGTCTGATAGTCCTGGTGGCGGATCTGGGCTCTGGCCTTCATTGGTTGTATGACCTTGGGCAAGTTATTCTGCTTCAGTTTTCTCATCTGGAAAAGGAGACCATCCCAACCTCCTGGGGTTGTTGTGAGAATTAAACGAGACAGTGCCCGGCACAGCGCAAGCATCTAATAAATGGTTATCATTTATATGGTTGCTCCTATTACCGTTACAAAATCTTCCCTGACCTTCCCAGTTAGACTTAATGTTCTCAGAGCATTCTGATCCTGTATTTTAGCTCTCTCTTCACTCTGCTTTGTGGTGCGGCAACACCCCAGCTTTTCTCTAAGCCTCACTAGCCAAAGAGATTCCAGAGGGTGAGGCCAGTGGGCCTTCCAGTGCCCAGAAGGAGGCAAGGGCTCAGTAAATTCTTGCTGACAAGTGAAGGTATCCTTCCCAGCTCCCTCTCCTGAAAGCAGGGCTGCAAGCTGCTCTGGGGATCCAGGTGGGGCTAACCCAGCCTCTGTCCAATGGTTGCAGGTACGAGAATGGAAGGAGCAAGGCAGCAAGACCTTCATGTGCACAGGGCGCCCCGGCTGGCTCACCGTCTCACTCCGAGTTGGGAAGTACAAGAAGACACACAAAAACATCATGATCAACCTGATGGACATTCTGGAGGTGGACACCAAGAAACAGGTGAGAGAGGCATGGTTCCCTGGCTCTGGGAGTGGGCGGGGCACTGCTCCTGCAGCAAGTGACTTGCGGGGAGATGATTTCAGCCAAGGCTGCCCCAGAGTGGACAGGATTGAGGACTCTGGCCATCACAGAAGGCTCTGTTCACCGCTGCTATCCTCCGAAGCCTCAGCTTTGAAGGAGCTTAGTCATAGCCCCACCTCACAGGAAATTTTTCAATTTATTGAAATTTACTTGGTGGCTCAGAATATGGTCTATTTTGGTGTATGTTTCATGCACGTTTTTTCTTTTGTTTCTTTTAAGTATTTATTTATTTACTTATTTATGTAGGTTACATTCAATATTATCTTGTATTAGTTTCAGGTGTGCAGCCTAGTGGTTAGACAATCATATACTTCATGCACATTTTTAAAAAATGTGTATTCTGCTGTTTTGGGGTGGTGTATACTATAAATGTCAATTAGGTCAAAGTGGTTGAAAGTGTTGTTGAAGTCTATATCCTCAAAAATTTTCTCTCTACTTACTTTTTCAGTTATTGAAATAAGGCTATTGAAATCTCTGCCTGTGATTGTAGATTTACTTGTATCTGTTGCAGTTCCATCAGTTTTTGCTTCATGTATATTGAAGCTCTTATTAGATATATGTTTATGAATTTTATGTCCTTTTGATTAATTGAAACTTTATAATTACAAAATGAACTGTTTTATTCCGAGTTACATTCTTTGCTCTGAAATATATTTTGTCTGATATTAATAAAGTCGTTCCAGCTTTTTTATTTGACTTGTGATAATATGGTGTATCTTTCCCATCTTTTTAATTTTTTTTATATATTTTGAAGATGAGTTTCTTGTAGGCAGCATTTAGTTAACTCCTGCTTTTTTATCCAATCTGACAATCTCTGCCTTTTCATTGACATGGTAAGACCATTTCCATTTAATGCTATTATTGATAAAGTTTGGCTTAGCTCTGTCACCTTGTTCTTTGTTTTCTTTTTTTTTTTCCCCCCATTTGTTCTTTGTTCCCTTTTTCTTTTTTTATTTTTTCCTATCTTCTTTTGGATTACTGAATAATTTTTTTTGAAGACAGAATGGTGTTTGTTGAATATTCTCTTTCTTTTTGTTGTTGTTTTCAACTAATATTTTTTAAATTTTTTTTTCAATTACAGTTTACATTCAGTGTTATATTGTATTAGTTTCAGGTGGATTACCAAGTAATCTTTATGATTCTATTTTAGCTCTTTTGTTAGATTTTAAACTATAAGTCTCTGTTTTGTTATTTTAGCAGCAGTTTTAAGATTTCTAGGGTACGTTTTACTTATCACACTCTACCTTCAAGTGTCATCCTATTTTAGGTATAGTATAAGAATTTTATAGTAATATATATACTTCCATTTCTCTCCTGACTTCTGTGCTATTATTGACATACTTTTATGTATGCTATAAAGCCCACACTACATTATTACTTTTTAATAGCTATCCTTTAAATAAATTTAAATAAGAAAAAAATCTTATGTACTTATCCATATAGTTGCCATGCCTTCATTCCATTGTATAGATTCATATTTCCATCTGTTTTTATTTTCCTTCTGCCTGAAGGGCCTCCTTTAACATTCTTATATGGTGATCTTGCTGGTAATGAATCTTTCAGCCATTGTATATCCAAAAACATTTATTTTACCTTCATTTCTTTTCCAGGTTTTACTGTGGTAATGCATACATGACATAAAATGTACAGTCTTAACCATGTTTAAGTGTACGTTCAGTGGTATTAAGTGTGCGTATATTCATAAGGTTATGTAGCCATCACCACCATCCATTCCCATAAGTCTTTCCATCTTGCAAAACAAGCTGAAAACAGTAACTCCCTATTCTCCCCTTCCTGCCAGCCCCTGGCAACCGCTGTTCTACTTTCTGTCTCTCTGAGTACCTCATGTAAGTGAAATCATACAGTATTTGCCTTTGTGTGACTGGCTTATTTCACTTAGCATAATATCCTCAAGGTTCATCCATGTTATAGCATATGTCAGAATTCCAGTCTTTTTTAAGGCTGAATAATATTCTATTGTATGTATATATCACATTTTACTTCTCCATTCATTTATCGTTGGACACTTGGTTGCTTCCACGTTTTAGCCATTATGAATAATGGTGCTATGAGCATGGATATACAAATGTCTTTTCAAGACCCTGATTTTAATTCTTTGGTGTATATATCCAGAAGTAGAATTGCTGGGTTACATGGTAATTCTGTGTTTAATTTTTTGAAGAATTGCCATATTGTTTTCCACAGTAGCTATACCATTTTACGTCCCCACCAGCAGTATGCAAGGGTTTCAGTTTCTTCACATCCTCACCAACACTTGTTATTTCCTGTTTTTCTTTTTATAGGAGCCATCCTAATGGTTGTACAGTTGCCTTCTTTTTTCTCTTTCAATCCTCACCCAAGGACATGTTTATTGAGTTTAGAGAGAGGGGAAAGGAGGGAGAGAGAGAGAAAGAGAAACATCAATTGGTTGCCTTTCCCACATGCCCCGACTGAGGACGGAACCCGCAACCCAGGCGTGTGCCCTGACCAGAATTGGACCCGTGGCCTTCTGGTTTACAGGACTGTGCTCCACCTAGCTGAGCCACACCATTCAGGGCTGCAATTGCCTTCATTTCTTGAAAGAAAGATATTTTCACTGGGTATATAATTCCAGGTAGACTTTTAAAGATGCTTCACTGTCATCTTGCTTACATGGTTTCCAACAAGAACTCTCTTATCCTTATCTTTGTTCCTCTCTCACATCTTTTCTTCCTCTGCCTGTTCTTAAGACTTTCTCAGTGTCACTAGTTTTGAGCAGTTTAATTATGTGCCCTGGTATAGTTTTCTTCATAATTCCCTTGCTTGGGTTTTTTATTATAATTTTCATCAAATTTGGAACTTCGGGGATCTTTATTTCTTCAAATATTTTTTCTGTCCACTACCTTCTCCGCTGTGAGGAGTGCCATCACGTATATATGGAGGCCACTTAAAGATATTCCCCTACTCAGCTCACTCTGATATACTGTTGATTTTAATTTTTCTTGGCTTGAGTGTTTTTCATTGTGGGTAGTTTCTCTTGCTGTGTATTAGTAAGTTTACTACTTTTTTCTTCTGCAATGTCTAATTTGCTGTCAGACGTGGTTTTATTTCTAGAAGTTTGATATGGGTTTGTTACTATTTTTTTAGTGTGTCTACTTAACTTTTGAGCATTAGGAATACAGCAATAATTATTTTAATGCCCTTGTTTGCTAATTTTAATAAACAGATTAATTGAATTTTCACCTCATTGTGGGTTGAATTTGTCTGCCCCTTTGCATGTCTAGTAAACTTTGATTGGATTTTAGACAGTGTGAGTTTTACTTCGTTGGCTACTGGCTATTTCTGTATCCCTGCAGATCTTCTTAAGCTTAGTTCTGGGATATAGCTAAGTTACTTGGAAATAGTTAGATACTGTTGGGACTTGATTTTTCAGGTGGGACCAGAGCAGCATTTAAATCTAGGGATAGCTCTTCCACTCCGTGAGGCAAGAGGAACTGAGTACATTCTGAGTACTGTACCCAGTGCCCTGTGAAGTATGAGGTTTCCAGGCTGGCTCGTGAGAACAGATACTGTGCTCTGCACTGTTACCTGTTATCCTTTCTGGTGGCTCTTTCCCTGGCCTCAGCCTCCAGGAATTTCCTCCTGATTATGCACCGATCTGTACTCAGTTGAATACTCAGTGGGCACCCTTTGCAGCTCCTCAGTTTTCTCTCTGTACAATTTGTTCTTCAGTACTCCGTCCTGCAGATTCGGTTCACATCAGTCTTCTGGGGCCCTCAGCTCAGAGTCCCCTTGAGTCCGTGGCCCGGCACTGCCTAACTCCCGGCAGTTAGCTGGGGCAGTCACAGAGCTCCTCTTGTTTGGTTTCTTGTCACTCAACGATCACTGACTTCCTTGCCTGGTGTCCACTTTGTTGAAAAACTTTGTTTTATGTATTTTGTCTGTTTTTGGTTTTCCGGCAATAAGGTAAATCTGGTCCCTTTTCTTCCATCTTGGCTGGAAGCAGAAGTCTACATGATAGCATATTAATGTGTCCATTAAAAATAATATTTTCCAAGAGTATTTAATAACAAAGGACAAAAATTACAGTATTGTGTTAAATTTTAAGGGCAAGACAAGAAAGTGTATGTCTGTATGTGTATGTGTATGCATTGCATTAAAACATACAAAATAGCAACATAGACATGCATGGAAAAAGACTGAAAGTAAATACACTCCAGTATTAACGCTGATACAGATGACTTTTATTTTCTTCATATATGCTCTTTCTTCCAAATAAAGGATTACTTTTTCTATAACCTAGAAGAATAATAAACTAAGTATTAATTGTAAAGATATTTGCAAGGACAAGATTAAACAGTAGCAAATCCAGATTCAGAAACCCCATTCACTAGAGGGAAAACTACTGTAATGTTCTGGAAAGAGACCAAAGGCTGAGTAGGAACCTCTGCAATGTTTGTTTGGGAAGGTGTGAAGGACACCTGCATGCAGATGGCCCCATTAGGCCCCCCCGCAGCCTCCTTGTGACTCAGCGTTTCTCTTCTTACGTCAACAGATTGTCCGTGTGGAGCCCTTGGTGACCATGGGTCAGGTGACTGCCCTGCTGACCTCCATTGGCTGGACCCTGCCTGTGCTGCCCGAGCTCGATGACCTCACTGTGGGTGAGGACTCAGGCGGCCTTAGCATCAGAGCTGGGGCACCTTGGCCCACCTTCCCTCCAGCACAGGAGTCACCACTTTCCATCTATAACAGAAGTCCCCGCAGTTCCAAAGACAGGGAGCTCCCTGCTGGCCATTTCGTTTCTGAACGGCTCAAATTGTCAAATAGCACTTTTTACTCTCTGGCTTAAATCTGCTTCCCTGAGGCACATCCGTGGCTCCAGTTCTGCCCTGTGGAGCACGTGGAATAAGTCTAGTCTCTCTTTCCTTCTGGAAGACTCGTGGTCCCCAAAGCCTTCTCTTCTCCAGGGGAAGCACCTTCAGTTCCTTTAACTCTTCCCATGGGGCACAGCTTCCTGCCACCCAAACAGCCCCCCTTGTCATTAAGGTCTCTCTGAAAATGAATGCATACATGTTTGAAGGCAGGGCCTGGCCAGAGATGAGAGCGGGAGAGCCCTGGGCAGGGTCCGTTCCCCATCCCCTGCCTCTGAGCAAGCCCTCGCGCTTCCATCCAAGCCCTCCCTGCGCTCCTGCTCTCCTGATCCACAGAGATGGGAGGTCGCCCCTAAGTGGACAGCCCGTGTCTGCCAGCCCTATCCTATCACCCCTGTGCCATGAGCACCCCAGCTCCAGTGACGTGTCCTTTACCTGATCCCCTCTGCCACACACAGACACCCCCTACAGCTCCTCCTGGCTCACACGTGTGTCTCTGCAGGGGGCTTGATCATGGGCACAGGCATCGAGTCATCGTCCCACAAGTACGGCCTGTTCCAGCACATCTGCACTGCCTACGAGCTGGTCCTGGCCGATGGCAGCTTTGTGCGGTGCACACCGGTGAGTGCAGAAAGTCGGGGTGTCCCCACCTGCCTGCCTCGGGCATCAAGGACCCTGGCGTTGGGCAAGTGGCACCTTGGGGTTGCTTTACTGCAAATACACCTGTTCAGCCTGGGTCTGTGTTCATAACAACAATAAAGATTTATAAGGCCCCTTTACGTGCTCAGACACTGTTTAAATGCTTTACATACAGTAAGGCTTTTAATCCTTCAACAACTTTATGAGGTAAGGACTATTAGCCATGTTTTACAGATAGGAAACTAAAGTATGGAGAGGTTAATAAGCTTACCCAAGGTCACAGAGCTACTAAATGCCACACAGCTGGGATTCCCGTCCAGGTTACCAGGCCCCCAGATCCATGTCCTTAGCCGTTCATTACACTTTACTTCCTGTGCAGTGGAAGTCAGGCCTCAGTATCAAAGCTCTATGCCAGGTGGTGCAAGGGGTAACTAAAAGTGGTAAGAGAGGCTGTTTTGGAGAAATAAAAGAAATTCTATTGCCCAAAGTGGGACATAGACATTTAAGACATTTATCCCAAGGAGTAGGGCAGGATTGAAACTTTAGAGAAAGTCAGGTGGCCCCGAGCATGTCTGGGGGCCCCTGGGATGGGGGTGACAGTGCGAGCCTTCAGAAGCGGGTGTCTCAGAGAGCCACCGCGGTCACTGGCTGCACGGGAGAGTCCAGGGTGGGACCCCTGGCTTGGGAGCCCAGGTCTTGGACAAGAGTGACCCCTTTCATACCAGTTTCGCCCATTTTCCTAAACAGGGAGGGCCCTGCCTTCCAACCTGTTTATTACCAGCAAAGGGAGACAAACATTCATGAATGACTTACGTCCTCTGCGGCCCAGTGTCCTAGGTGACAGGTGCATTGTCAGGAGGAGAAAGTAGATGCCACATGGGAAGCTCCTAGCTTGGAGCTGGGCCCGCGGCAGACGCCTGGTTGGTACCGCTGTGACCTGGCGGTGGGGTTGCGGGCGGCCCGGATGGGAACCCCTTGCCTGCTTCGGCTGCTCCAGAGGCTCCGGCCAGCCTGCTGCAGAGCTTCCCTGCGCCAGCCCCTGCCCCGCTGGCCGAGGGCAGCAGAGGCCACTCAGCGGTCCTCTGGGGAAAGCCCAGGCAAGGCTGGACTTTTTCAAAAGGCGCTTTATTGGAATCAAAGAATCAGAATTGGAATGGTGAGATGAAAAGTCGGTTGTCTGTATCTGAGACAATTACCAAAACAAGAAAATGATGAAGTTAGAGCAGATTTTGGGAAGCAGATGAGGCTTTGCAGGCAGAACACTGGATCGGGAGTTGGGTGATCTTGCCTGAGCCCCAGCATCATGGCGCTCGCTGTGGGGAGACCTGGGCGAGGCGCGCACCTCTGGGCACTTCCTTTTCCTTACCTGTCTGACTGGCAGTGTTAGTGCTCTCCCTAGGCTGTGGGGGGGATTCTGTTAGGTAGGATAGGTAAGGTAAGGTAAAGTAAGGTAAGGCGGGGAGGAGGAAGGAGACACGTCTCACCCACTACTCAGCAGTCCTGAGCCGGGTCAGATAAGATTGCCAGGCCTCTGAACATCACAAGCAGGGGTAGCACAGAAGGAGGGGAGTCCTTGAGACTGTGTGCTGGGAAAGGGAGCCTCTGTAGCAAGTTCACTGAGACAAAAAGCCTTTACTAGCTGAGGAAGAAAGTCTTTGTAGCTGCATATTACTCGCAAGATTTAAAGGGGGAAGAAGGAAGGGGAACCTAGAAGCTGATTAAGGTATATAACCCCTAACCCCAGTAGTTGGCACACTCAGATTAGCTGAGTGCCCACTTGCAGTCTCAGCTCAAGTGTATAAAACAAACTTATTAACAACTTTATTTCCTCTGTATGCGGGGCATTCAGACTAGCCAGCTGCCTGCTTGTAGCTTTGTGCTCATAGGTGTTTCATAAACAGGCTTGCTATCGTTTCTACTATACATTTTTGTCTCTCGTTTGAATTCATCTCTTGTAAACAAGAAAAGAACTGAGGAACAAGAGGGGGGTGTCCCCGGACTTGGTCTCCCCCCAGTAACAGTTCCACAGCTAATGGACAGGGAAAGGCTTTGGAAACATGGGTAATGGCCCAGAAGGGAGGCGTTGTAATGTCTCCTCGTGTCCGTGGCCCGCAATGAGCATTCAACGTGTTGTTTAGCCTGGCCTGGGCTGGCCCTCAGCCCTCCGTTTTGGGTCTTCAGGCAGTGCTGGTCATGACCTTGCCCTGGGTAGCCTGTGGTCTGGGGGCCGTGCCAGGGGCAGCAGGGCGAGGAGGAGGCCGTCTCCGGAGCACGGATGTAAGGTCACATGTCATGCAGAAGCTGCAGAGGGAAACAGGCCAGAAAGCACAGTTTGTGAAATGCCTTGTGAGGTTTACACAAAATGGCGACAGAACAGGAATTTAGTTCAGGTCCCGGGTTCTTTGCACCCCAGTTGACAACATGTTGCAATATGGGACCCAGGGTTCAAGTTCTCAGCATGTGTTGACTCTGCTTCACAGTCGGAAAACTCAGACCTGTTCTACGCTGTGCCCTGGTCGTGTGGGACCCTGGGCTTCCTGGTGGCTGCTGAGATTCGCATCATCCCGGCCAAGAAGTATGTCAAGCTGCGGTTTGAGCCAGTGCGGGGCCTAGAGGCGATCTGTGACAGGTTCAAGCAGGAGTCCCAGCGGCAGGAGAACCACTTTGTGGAAGGGCTGCTCTACTCCCTGGATGAGGCCGTCATCATGACGGGGGTCATGACAGACCAGCTGGAGCCCAGCAAGGTAGGCCGGGGCGTCAGCTGCTGCAGACCGAGGCCTGGCAGCGGGTCGGGCCGGGGCAGGGAGCAAGGCCTGAGTGGGCTGGGACGGAGCCTGCCGCCCCACCCCGACCCTGACAGCCGCCCTCTTCAAGGCTGCAGCCTGGGTCGGCTCACCTAGGGTCTGGGCAGCAGGGTCCTTAGTCAGCTGTTTTAAGCAGTGACAAAATCTTCCATTTCCTCTTTTCCTACCACCTGCTAGGTATGTGCGTGTCTCTTGATAGGTGTGATATTTGATCCTCACAGCAATGCCATTTTATAGATGAGGAAACTGAGTTCCAAGAGGTCATATAAAGTGCCACAGGATGACAAAGCCAAAATTTGAGTAATTGATTTGATGCTGCAGAATATAGATGGACACTTTTTCAATATACTCTATAATTTTTAATAGCAGTTTTTATGAGAGTTTTTATGGGTTTTATTATGAGAGACTTTGAAAGCATAAGCAATAATAGGAAGAAAAAGACTCTACCTATAAACATGACCCAAAGCCAGCTGTTGCTAACGTGTTTGATATCTTTATTTCTTATGCTTTTTGATGCATAGATTTTTTTTAAGTTTTTAAACTACAAAAATAGTAGCAAAACAATGTTGAAATATATAAAGAAAAAGTTAAAATGTGTCTCTTTACCCCCAGATATACGACCACTTGTAATAGTTCGGGTGTGTGTTCTTCAAGGCCTATCCCTGTGTGTGTGTTCACGCCCTCGTTTCATTCCATAGAATCCCATTGTTGCATGGAAATAATTGGCCTCACTCACTGCTTACCGATGAGTATTTATATTGCTTAAAATGTTTTGTTCTTAGAGGTAGAGCTGCAATGAATATTCTCTTACATTTAACCTTTGCCTCTTGGGCAAGCATTTCTGTAGGATCGAGTCCAAAAAGCGGATTTCCTGACCCCAGAGTTTGAGCATGTTAAGCTCCAATAGCTGTCGATAGCTGCGACCAAACAGCTCTGCAGAAAACCCGTACTCTGTCCTCCTCCAGCAGCAGTGTGTGACAATGCTTTTCCCCTCCATTGTTGCCAGCGCTCGATAGCATCGCTTTTTCATTTTGCCAATCTGATAGGGTTAAAAATAGTATCTCGCTCTCTTTTGCAGCCCTCAGGTCACTTGTGAGAAACCTCTCTGCACGGTTCTTTGTTTTGTCTATCTTTGGCTGTGATCACCTGTTCAAATTTGTTTTTCTTGCCTAATGTCATAAGCCTCTCCCCATGTTTTTGCATTGTCTTCAAAACTGTCATACCTCAGGGCTGCAGAACATTGCCTTTAGTGAATGCCCTGTTGTTTACTAAACCCCTGCCCCATAGTTGCAAGTTTAAGTTGCTTCCAGTTTTTCACTATTTAAATTAATGTTGCAATGAACATCTTTTGTTTGTAATTTAAACACTGCCTTAAAGTAGAATTAGTACAGTAGATCAAGGGACTCTTAAGGTGTTTCATCGATACCTACATACTTAAAACATTTTAAAATCAGAAAGGACTCGAAAATCACCTGATACAGTTCCTCCTTCGAGTAGGGAAACGAGGCCTAGAGGGGACGAGCCTCCTGAGGACACACGGCCAGCACGGGGCAGGTGCTAATTTGGGTCAGTGTTTCTTCTCCTCCGTATCAGCTTCTAGAATTTAGCACCATACGCCAATATTGATTGGGCACAATTCCTTGTGGGACACTGGTGAGCATGGGAGGGGGGGATCCAGGACCAGGAGTCGAAACACCAGGCACTGAGACAAGTGCCCTGACGCTCCCGGGGCCCTGGCTCCGCCCGACCTGGGCCGAGCGCAGTCAGCATGTGTCGTCACCCAGCCACCTGCCAAGGACGTCTCATTCAGAGCTTTTCCAGCAGGTCTGAAGCATCCAGGCCGCCAGTGGTGATACTGAGGGAGAGGCCAAGGGGAATCACTGTCCCAACTGGACCAACTGCTCTGTCACCTGTTTGGTGTGTTAGATGCCACCTAAGCTTACAATTGGACGGAGGAATTTGAACAGCTTTTAAAATATTTGAACACCCTGACCCTTTTTCCCAAGGAGAAGACCAAGACCTTATCCAGAGGCTTGTCCAGTGTCATTGGCAGAGGGGCTGGGGCCCCAGGCCACAGCCTTTGGCAAACTGTCCCAATAAGCAAGATCCTGATGCCCAGTGGGAACAGGGCTGGGGGAGGAGAGCAATAGACGCCTTTATATGTGCGGACATTTCCTTTGAGGAACGTTTCTTCCATCTGCTCCTGTTTGGGAAGCTGCTCAGGAATTTGCCCCTCCTCACCAGACACCGCGACACGGCCTCTGCAGGCCCTGGGCCCTGGTCTCGCCACGGCCCTGGGAGGAGGCGGCCCACCTCCCCTTCCCAGAGAGGCCCAGAGACAGGGCGGCTTGTGACCTAAGTGCCTGGGCTGGGATGGGACTCACCCAGCCACCTGGCAGCCCCGGCTGTGTGCCCGGG
Source organism: Pteronotus mesoamericanus (assembly GCF_021234165.1). Classification (NCBI taxonomy): domain Eukaryota; kingdom Metazoa; phylum Chordata; class Mammalia; order Chiroptera; family Mormoopidae; genus Pteronotus; species Pteronotus mesoamericanus. The sequence goes on along the minus strand of NW_026555006.1, from coordinate 6,104,413 downwards.
GAGAGGCGAACAATCTGGGTTTTTCATCATGTCCTGGGCCTCTCCAGCACAAAAGGTTGCTGACGAGTCAGTCCCCAAGCCCCAGGAACACCTGTCTACAGGCACCCCCAAGCCTCAGTTCCACTCTGCAGCTGGTGCCACTGGTAGGTGCATGGCCAGGCCCCACCTGGGGTTAGATCAGGTTGCTGTGTCCGTTTTGGGCTCAGTCCCCTGTACCTCAGCAGGCAGGGGCCAGCGCAAGGTGTCTTTTGTCCCGCCCCACACTGTCCTCTCAGAAATGGACTTGGACAAACAGACTCTGTAACCCAATTTCCTGGTACACAGTGGTCCTGGGTTTCCGCCCCACAGAGCGGCCTGCACAAGAGGGCGACATCTAGATAATCAACCACCCAAAGAGTTGGCCGGCTCCAGGGTGAAGCGGGTTGGCAAGGGGGTGCAGGGAGGTGGAAGGCCAATGGGGACCGGGGACTGAATACCCTGCCCCCACTGTGGGCAGTCACCTTGCATGGCACTTTCTACATTCCATTTCATCTTCCAACCACTCCAGGAGGTAGTAGGGTCTCTAGTTTGCCTGCACAGAAGATGAGGCTCAGAGAGGAGAGGCTGACCTACCCAGGGCCATCTGAGGGTGTTAGAAGTGAAAGCGTGTGCACCGGATTGTCCAGTTTTATAAATCTGTGAGTGTGTGTGCACAGGAAATAAAGCCTAATGCATACACATTAGATTTAGTAGGCTACAGGGCTGAGGGTGAAGCTCCAGAGGCGTCTCTTTCCAAGTTATGTATTCCTGCAGTGTTTAAAGTTTTCACACGGTGTACATTGCTTTTAGAATCACGAAAGAAATGAATAGCTTTTGTGTTTTGTTATGACAATGCCCACATTCCAGAGCCCACCATTCAAGGTTCTTGCCCTGGCCTTGTGGTGCAACATAGGGTGCGTCCTTGCGCTGCTTCTCGCCAGCCTTCTGGCCTCAGGTGATCTGTTCAACCTTGATGGTTCTCAGTCTCATCCCTGAAATAGGGACAGCCCCCACCCTGCGAGGTCGTGGCAGGGATAAGGGACACACTCATTAGGTGCCGGTGATGCTGCCTAGATCACGGTGCTCGGCACACAGTGATTATTCTCCACCGGCTGCTCTGCTCCTGCCTTTCCCTCCCTGTTGCTCCCCTGGCCACATTCTCCCTCTCCTAAGCGGCCTCCTTCTCTACTTCCTAACCCTTTGCCGAGCCCACCAGCTGGGTGTGCTCTTACCTGCCCATAGAACTCTCTGCCCCTCCCGCCCCCCAGGGAAGCCGGCCCATGTGGGGCCTGAGCATCTGCAGTATGTGTGCGTGTGTGTGTATCGTTTCCATAGGCACCAAAACAACTTCCACGGAGCGTGTGTTTTTAATACCATTTTACATGTGAAGAAACACCCTGAGAGAGTGACCTGCCCAAGGTCGCAGGGCTAGTGGGTGACTGGGCCAGGGTTTGGCCCCGGCCGCCCAACTCTGGAGCCGGGGCTCCTTCAGGGCTGCTGCCCCACCTCCCTCCAAAAGCATCTGCCCAGAATTCATCTCACGGGAGAAAAGGCTGGGGTCCAGAGAAGCTAAGTCATCCTAGGGCTGAAGAAAACATCAGCTAAACAGGAAATTTAGGCAGCGGGGGCCGCAAGGCCCAGGGCTAGAGAAGCGCGAGGGTTACTCTGTGAGCTTCCTCCATTGGTGGCGGCTGCAGGTGGTGAGCGCCATGCTCAGGATTGTGGGACTTGGTGTCCAGTGGCCAGGAAAGTGCCGTGGTTAATCAGTGCTATTGGCCATGGGACGCGGCGAGGAAGAGATGACCCGTGCTCCGTGTTTGTGCTGTCACCAGCCTAGTGGAAGGGAAGGAGGGAGAAATGTGCCTGCTGGGGCACTGCATTGTGACAGATGCTGGTAAACATTTGCCCTTTGATTTTCTCACTGAGAAGGAGCCACAGACTAGCTCAGGGTCACTGAGCCCTCTAGACTGTCAGAAACTAGCTGTTTGGCCCTAAGCACAGCACTTAACTTCTTTGAGCTTCTGGCTCTGCTAGAGAATCCCCGCTGCGCTTACCCTCACCAGGCTTTCAAGGATCTCAAAGGTGATAATAGACATGAAAGAGCTTTGAAAAGGCCAGGAGTGCTGAACAGAAGCCGGGTATCATTGTTACGCCCTGATGGCATTTGGTGCTTGTCTGTAGGCTGACACAATGCCTTCTGTCATTTCAGCTGAATAGCATTGGCAATTACTACAAGCCGTGGTTCTTCAAGCACGTGGAGAACTACCTGAAGACAAACCGAGAGGGCCTGGAATACATCCCCTTGAGACACTACTACCACCGGCACACGCGCAGCATCTTTTGGGAGCTCCAGGTGAGGCTCGGATTTCCCTGTCGTCCTGGCTGCTCCCGGCCTGCTGGGCAGGGAACCAGGGTAGTTAACACTGCGGCCACGCTCTCTCCGTTAGGGGAAAAGCATGGCTTTGTCCTATGGAACTGGAACACCCGCTTATACAACAACACAGTCGCTTCTTTCTGAGGGATTGAACCATCTTCACTTAAAACAGCAGGCTGTCACCCAGCACCTGAGAATGGGATGCCAGGCGAGTCCTTTGGGAACACTGACCTGGTCCATCGTTGAGGAACTGTAGCCTAGCCAAGCAGACAGACTTTGCCCTGTAAAGGGCCATAAGAAGAGGAAGAGGAAGTGGCTAATCCACTTCTATCTAGGGCTGGGGGTAGCCAGCAAACTTGGACTTGACAGGTGAGCAAGAATTTGCTGTTGTGTGCGGAGGGATGGGGAGCAGCGACATTTTAAATAAGGGCGTCAGGGAAGGCCTCTCAGGAGATGACTTATGAGCAGGGACCTGAACATGGGGGACAAGCCATGCAGAGCTCTGGGAGAGAGCACTCAAAGCAAAGAAATTATACAATTTAGTGGCATTGAGTACACTCATGGTATTATGCAACTACCACCTCTGTCTAGTTCCAGAACATTTCATCACCCCAAAAAGAAATCCTAGTCATTTCCCATTCTCCCTTTCCCTAGCCTCTGCCAGCCATCAATCTTTTCTGTCTCCATGGATTTTCCTGTTTTAGATTATTTCATACAAATGGAATCATACATTATTATAGCCTTCTGAGACTGGCTTCTTTCATTTAGCATGCTGTTTTCAAGGTTCATCCATGTTGCCTGTATCAGTACTATTTCTTTTTTATCGCTGAATAATACTCATTGTGTGGTTAGAACACAATTTGTCTATCCAATCATCTGTGATTGGACATCTGGATTGTTTTCACCTATTGGTATTGTGAATAATGCTGCTCTGAACATGTGTATACAAGTATTTGTTTGAGTACTAGCTTTCGATGCTTTGGGGTATACCTATGAGTGGAATTGCTGAGTCATAAGGTAACTTTGTGTCTATGTTACCAAGGAACTGCCCGACTTTTTTCCACAGTGGCTGAGCCATGTCACACTCTGAGCAGTCGTGCTCGGCGTCTGCATTCTCAGCAGCACTTGTTGTATTCTGGGTTTTGATTATAGACATCCTAGTGGGTATGAAGTAGAGTCTTACTGTTGCATATTTTTGGGAGACCTGTCTATTCAGCTCCTTTTCCCATTTTTAATTGCTTTGTCTTTGTTGTTGAGTTGTAAGAGTTCATATATTTTGAATACTAGACCCTCATCAGATACATGACTTACAAATATTTTCTCATTCTATAGGTTGTCTTTTCACTTTACGATAATATTTTTTGATGCACCAAAGTTTTTAGTTTTGATAAAGTCCAGATTATCGTTGTTTTTGTTGTTGTTGTTGTTGTTGTTGTTGTTGTTATTTGTGCTTTTGGTGACATATCTAAGAATCCATTGCTAAGTCCAAGGTCATGACGATTAAGCCCATGTTTTCTTCTACAGCTTATGGTTTTAGCTCTTATATTTGGTTGTTGATTTATTTTGAGTTAAGTTTTTTATATGGTAGAAAGTATATAGTTTTTCAGTTGTCATGGCAGGTTGCATGCTTTTGAAAAACAGCAACAAACCCCTGAGCTAGAACCATGGTAGAAGACAAGGCCACACAGCAGCCAGAGCCTAGATTGTATGTGTCCTCATAGGTCAAGGAAGGATTTCATATTTTCCTCAAAGTGTGATAGGAAACTGGTGAAGGGCTTTGCACAGAAAAGTGATATGACCTTATTTTTTTAATAAAGATTTTATTTATTTATTTTTAGAGTCGGGAAGGGAGGGAGAGAGGGAGAGAAACATCAATGTGCAGTTGCCTCTCGAGCACCCCCTACTGGGGACCTGGCCCACGGCCCAGGCATGTGCCCTGACTGGGAATCAACCTGGAGACCCTTCAGTTCACAAGCTGGCACTCAGTCCACTGAGCCACACCAGCCAGGGCTCTTCATCTTTTAAATACAAAGTAAGAGCATTTAATGCTTCATGCATATGTATTTCATTCTTAAAAGACCAGCAGAAACACTGCACAAAACTAAATCTACTGTTTTTATTTCCCTTCCTGATAACATTCACGTTCTACAAACACACATCTTGGTAACTGGTGAACAGGAAGGACTGAAAGGACAAGGGACTGCGGGCAGCCCCGTCCTTCCCTCCCCTCCGAGGTCCTCCTTCTCAGCGGTGTAAGTGGTTGGCTGGCACAGGGAAGAAAGGAAGAGTAGGTAGGCCCCTTGGTTGTTCATGTTTCTTAGAATGCCATTGTCACAGGGTCTGCCCCTGGGGTTTGGGGTCCCGGGTCAGGCTGGACCCGTTGGACCTGTGCCAGTAGTGGGACCCCGGAGCCCTGGAGAGCAGAGGAGGCCAGTAGCGGGCTGGACACAGGGGGAAGCCAAGGGCAGCTGGAAAGCATGAGGCTAAGGAGAGGCCGTGGTGAGCGGGGAAATGTAGATGGCTTTTAAACATAAGAAAGGTGATACAGTCTCACTTGGAACTGAAGGCGGGCGAAACAAGACTACAGGCGTCTCATGTTCTACTTATCTGAATGAGAGATGCAAAAGTTCGATAACACGCGTGGCAGCCGGGTGTGGGGAAACAGCAGTCTCCTCTGCTGTCTGGGAGAGTATAGAATGATACAAGCTCTTAAAATAGTACCCATTAAAATTGCATACACTGTCTGAAGCAGAATTTTCCACTTCTAGGAATTTCTCTTACAGATAAACATACATGTAAATGGGCAGGGACACGTGCACAAAGGAGAATCAGGAAATAATCTAAATGCCCATCAGTACAGAGCGGATGAAATAAATTAGGCTACATCCATACAGTAGAGCAGAGGTCAGCAAACATTCTCTGTAAAGGATGAGGAAGTAGTTAGGCTGCATGGACCATGAGGTCTCTCTAGGAGTAACTCCGCCCTTACAGCCTGAAAGGAGCCAAAGATCGCCTGTAAGTAAATGGGCATTGATGTGTTCCAATAAAACTTTATTTACAAAACCAGAGGGCGGACCAGCTTTGTCCCAGGAGCCATAGCTTGTGGGTCTCAGGAGTGCAGTGTTAGGCTCCGAGATGAAAAATGCGGTAGCGCTCCGGGTGCGGGTGCTCAGGATTCGGTGATAAGCAGGAGTCTGTTAGATGCCACCGTTTGTGAATTGCGTTTTTGTAAAGCCCATCTGCTTGTGTGCATCAAATGTCCCTAGAAGGTACGCAAATAATCCCTAACAATGGTTGCCTTTGGGGACAGGAACAAGGAGTCAGGGACATGAAAGGAGGCTTAACATTTTAGACTGTTGGGGTTTCTGCTGTGGGCATGTGTGGCTTTTCCAAAAACAACCAAGGACACAATGTATTGCTATGTATTGCGCCCTCGTTGTGTGCCAGGCATTGGTGAAGGTGCCGGAATCTAACAGAGAAGAGAGCAGACAGGTCCCTCCCTCGAGGGAGTGCTCTGGCGATCAGACAGGTGATTCCAGGGGAGTGGAGGGGAGTCGTCGCCCAGACCCCAGAGCTTAGCTTGGAGGCTTCTTTGGGAAGCCTTGCCTGATCCTTAGTCTGATGTGGATGGACCCTTTTATAAGCTGCCTCTGCATCTTTGTCCCAGCTCTTTCCCGTGGGCTGTCTCTTCCACACCTGAGGACAGGGTCTGTCTCAGTTATCTTGGTATCCCTGGTGCCCAGCACAGAACCTGGTACTGGCCTCATGGGTACCTCCTAATTGTCTAATGAATGAAAGAATGTCCTTGGCATCAAGGGCCAGAGAGCTGTGAGAAGCGGGTATCAAAAGACCTGGGTGACCCTCAGGAAGACAGCAGGCTGGGAGCAGCTCTTTGCTATTGACTGGTGGGCAGGATTGCCGGCTGGTGGGGAGCAGAGCGTGTCTCTGGAAGGCGGCAGTCCTGGGTGAGGTGGCTCCTCCCTCACAGCGATTTGAGGAACAGATGAGGAAGAGCAACCCCTGCTCGGGAGGGTTTCTAGGGAGACTGGGTTAGGGCAGGCAGGTTGGGGGGTGGCGCTGTAAGGGCCACAGGAACACAAAGAAGAAATGGCTATTCTTGTCTAGGGGTGAAGATAGCCATTAAGCTTGACCCTCAAAGGTGAGCAACAACTAGAACAGCAGTCATAGTTACACATTTTGCTCCAGGCACTGGGCTGAATGCCTTGCACTTGGTAGGTATGTCACTATTCTCAGAAGTCCCATTTTACAGATAAGGAAACTTGAGTTCAGAGAGGTTAAGTAACTAGCCCAAGGTCGTCCCAGCTGGTGAATTCCAGAACTGAGAATCAAACCGTAATCCAACTGGGTAAATCCTGGGTACCACTATGCCCCTGCAAATTGGAGGGGTGGACCCTGTCGTACATGTCTAGCTCTGAACAAGGACCTGGCCCCTGGCACAGAGACACTCAGCCCTTATTGGTTCCATCTCCCCATCTTCAAATTTTTTCTTTCAGGACATCATCCCCTTCGGCAACAATCCCATCTTCCGCTACCTCTTTGGATGGATGGTGCCCCCCAAGATCTCCCTCCTGAAGCTGACCCAGGGCGAGACCCTGCGCAAGCTGTATGAGCAGCACCACGTGGTACAGGACATGCTGGTGCCCATGAAGTGCCTGGAGCAGGCCCTGCACACCTTCCACAACGACATCCACGTGAGTGGGGCAGAGCAGCGCCAGCCAAGAGCCATCCTGTGGAACTCAGTTTTCCCCCTGAACTGTGGGTCATGCCTGACCCCTGGGCCTCCATTTCCCCCGCTGCAAAATAGACCTGCTCAGCCATGGCCCTGATGGGAGAGAAGTCATAGGGCCCAGAGAAGGGTACTTCTGTGAACGGCTCAGATTGTGCGCTGCAGCGGGGTGGAGCTGGGTGTTCTCCACCGGGGCTTGAGGGTGAGAGCGAAGCTGTGAGCAGCCAGAGGAGGGGCCCCTGGAGAGTGTGGCAAAGCCTCTCTTCGGGTAGGTGTGGGGCGGGCCAGCTGCGGGCCTGCCACCTGTTGGAGAAAAAGCACCAACACCTTCCTCCCTGGTCCTCCCAGGTCTACCCCATCTGGCTGTGCCCATTCATCCTGCCCAGCCAGCCAGGCCTGGTGCACCCCAAGGGAGATGAGACTGAGCTCTACGTGGACATCGGAGCTTACGGGGAGCCGCGTGTGAAGCACTTCGAAGCCAGGTCCTGCATGAGGCAGTTGGAGAAGTTTGTCCGAAGCGTGCATGGGTGAGTGGCTCAGAGCATGGTGGCACAGTCTGTTCAACCGCCAGCCCCAGGGGACTGCTGCAGAGAGTACAGGGAAGGGCCAAGGTGGCCAGCTCTGGGGCCAGGCCAGCTGGTCGCTCCGGGACTCTGTCACCGTGGCAGCCTCTGCTTTGGGAAGTACCTTGTGAACAGTAAAGAGGTGGGAGCACCAGGCTTCTGCCCGTCTTCTCTTCTCTCTGCATCCCCCTCCTCCAGTCAGCACGCCTGCACCCCCACACCTGCCTGCCACACGGCAGATGATGCGGGCTTTGCCGTATGTTCAGGGGCTGCCACTCCAGGTTAGAAGACCAACACTAAGGAGGGAGGGATTCATGACTGAGAGCTACGGAGAGGCCTGGGACAGAGCAGTGCTCAGAAAATGGCCTGGAACAAGCTATTGCCCTGCACAACACAGACAAATCTCAGAATAACTATGCCGGTTGACAGAAGCCAGGAAAAAGAAGTTCAGATGTTTCCATGTGTAAAATTCCAGAATTCGTGACAGAAAACAGACCTGCCTGGGATGGTACAGGGCGGTAACACAGGCACATAAGGAACGTTTGGGAGATCATTTCGGTCATTATCTCAACTGATCGTTTCTAGGTTGTATACATATGTCAAGTTTAGTAAGTTGTACACTTTCAATATGCGCAGTTTATCGAACACCAGAAAAAAATAAAAGGAAAGCAGCCAGTGGCCCCATCAGGGAGGCAGTGTTTGGGGCACCGAGCACAGGGGAGAAGCCAGCAGTCTGAGTCTACTCCTGACTTTGCCTCCGCTGCCAAGCCACTTAATACCCTGAGCCTTGATTTCCTGCCTACAAAATGGGGATAAGAATTCCCACACCACCCACCCCTACTAGGTCATTAGGGGCTGAACAAGAGAAATCCAAAAGCATTTCCTGCACTGCAAAGCATGCTACACGTAAGGGCGGCTGGGGCTCTCTCTCATCCCCTCTCCCTCCCTGTCCCACTGACATTGCCTCCCCACGTCCTCACCCCTGTCTCTGCTCTACAGGTTCCAGATGCTGTACGCCGACTGCTACATGAACCGCGAAGAGTTCTGGGAGATGTTTGATGGCTCCCTGTACCATAAGCTGCGGGAGCAGCTCAGTTGCCAGGACGCCTTCCCCGAGGTGTATGACAAGATCTGCAAGGCCGCCAGGCACTGAGCCTGAGCCCGCCTGCAAAGAGACAGACGTGTGGGGTGCACACCGTCCCCGGGGCCAGGAGGCATCTTCCCGTCACTCAAGCTTGGCTGCTCTCCCAGATCCACACTTTCAGAAACAAACCCCTCCAGAAATCCCAGGCAGAAGCCCCAACGGACTGCTCCCAGCTTCCAGGGGCCACCCCGTGGAGAGGGAAGGACATGGGATTTGTAGTCAGATGAACCTGAGTCCAGTTCCCAGTTCAGCCACTCATTAGCTGTGTGACTCTGGTGAGTCACTCAGCCCCTCCGAGGCCGGCTCTTCCTCTGCTGACAGGGATGACAGTATTTGCCTACAGGCTGTGGTAGCTATTGTTGCTTCCCGTCGGGTATCAGATCTGACCGAAGTGCTTTGCATTCAGTGGTTGAGTCCAGAGGGCTCCATGTTAGGTCCCCTGGGTACAGGCTTGGCTGGAATGAGGAAAGCATGTCCTGGAGTTGCACTGCCACGGCTTCCATCAGCCAGCCATTGCTCCTCACCGGGGGGAGCGAGGGTCCTCTCCAGCCCTGGGGTCTCAGGAGGGCAGCAGATGGGCGGGCAAGCCCAAGATGTGCTGTGCCAAAGCCAGGTCCAATCCCAAAGGTTTCTCTGCCGTCCTCGGTGATGATGTCCTGTCCTCCCTCCTTCGCACTCAGGCTCACATGCACCGCCCCCTCCCCACCCCCACAGCCATCACCTAGTCTACTCCTAGGGGACCATGTTCCTGGGGAAGACACTTCAGGGTTGAATCCTGTCCCTGACCTGGGACACCCGCCCAAGTGGAATGAGTGGTTTCTGCTCTGCATTGAATCCAGTGGATCGGGCTCATCCTTGGCTTTCTGTCCCTCCATGCCTCTTGTCCCCAGAGCCCGCTTAGCTGTGGTGGGGTGCGTCCACGCTGCTCTGCGGCATCGGGGCGGGGGAGTGGACCATACCTGCAGGAAAATGGAGCCTGCTGTTGTTAGGGTCCATCACCATGGGGCTAAAAGAGTAGACTGTCAGCTTAATTTCTGCAACCACTCGTCCCCTTTTTTTCTTTCTCCCCCACGTCCCCAGCTGTAGTTAATTTCAGTGCCTTACAAATCCTAAGCTCAGAGAAAAGTTAGCTCCATTTCCGTTCCAGAGGGAAGGGACACTCCCTAGGTCCCTTCCCCACTTATTAAAGCTTGGTTGTTTATGCAACCCCATCTTAAGAACTGCCCGGGCTCAGCTAAAGACCCAGTATTTGGGAAGGAGTTGCATCCCATAAGGGAAGCTTGTATTAAGCGAGCTGTGCCCAGCAGTGACGTTCTGAGAGAGCGCGCACCGCACCAGGAGTCAGGAGACCTGGGTTTCAGCCCCTGATGAGCTGTGCAACTGTGGGCAAGTCATTTGTTCCTCTGAACTACAGTTTTTCCTCATCTCTCACATCAGTACAGACAAGACCTCCCTGGAGCCACTCTGCTATAGAAGTGTATGGCTGTCTTAGACCCCGTGGTTGCAAAACCCATGGAAAGCCTCATTTATGTGGAAAATCAGAGGAAAAATAAATGATCGAGTGGATACTTGGGGGTGGTCTGCTCATTTTCAGAAAGGCTCACAGGAAGCAGCAGTGCTGATGCTGCAGGTTGCCAGAATCCTCACAGTCACGCTTTGGTGACGGATGCTCACCCACCCCACCCAGGGCTTGGCACACTGCAAAGTAGCTTAGCGTGATCCTGAGTGCTGGGTGCATTCATGGCACAGAAGGCAAAGGAACCCCCTTACCCATTTGGCCTCTGAAGGGGGCCCAGGAAAAATAGAAGAAACCTCGTTCCCTAGCTTGTATGCAAAGCACGTGAATTCTGGCATTGGTTCTCATAGTGGGCCCGTGTGCTTCCTGCTCAGGGTTAAACTGATGATCCTATTTGCTGTGGAGGAATGGTTAACCCGGGCAGATTAACCCAGGAGAAAAGACCATCATTTCACCAGTGGGGCCTCCATCCCTAAGCCACTGGGAGGGCGGCCAGAGATGCCAGCAGCCTCTGTTGTCCTTTGCCTGACAAACCAAAATCCTGTCCTTCACAGACCTCACTCAGAACCTGGGGCTTGGAAGGGAAGTTCTTGGCACCATACCAGCCCCAGGTTAATGTTTTGCTCCAATAATCTCTTGTCTGGCAAGGGCAGCCTTCCAAGCACGGTGAGCTGTCAGCTTTTCCTTGTAGCCAGTCCCGTCACTGTCCAACCTCGCGGTGGTTTCAGGTGGAGCTGAACTTCGCACTGGGGTGGGAGGACAGTGTGTGGAAAGTCAAAGAATAGGCCTCTCCCTCCGGAGCCGCGGGTTTCTGAGCTGCGCAAAGGTTTTCTGTAAAATCAATTATAGCTGGTTCCTTTGGCTGGAAGGATGCATAATTTAATTGGGTGTTACTAAAAGGAAAGGGAGAGCTGGGGATGTTGTGTGATTGGTTTTTTTCCTCCTCGATCATGGGGTCCAAGGAGAAAGGCATGAGCCTCCCTTAGCAGGCTCTTGCAACCGCAGGCACTATGCCCACTGTCCAGAATATCTCACGTCCCTGCAGCTGTGTGGCCGCCGCTTCTGTGAAAATAAAAGTGTGACCTGGAAAGCTGCCTTTGTTGTTTCTTGCCCTGGGGACCACAAGATGGAGTCAGACCTGGCTCAAGTGCAGGCTCCCTCTGAACCTGAGTGCCCATGAACAAGGACTGAAAGACAACATAGAGGAAGTGACAAGTTTGTTAGGGCAGTGGGGTCCTGGGTGATTTTATGTCGTTGGTCACGATGTGATCTGGGGTAGATGTTAACAGGATCTCCCATCTACAAGGTGGAGAACAGACTGCAGCGGGGAAGGGTAGAAGCCAGACCACCAGAAACGAGTCCTGGTGAGATGCGGGTGGCTCAGAGAGGGCAGGGTTCTGTGCTTTTGAAGGCACCAGACATGGTTGTCAGGAATGGTGGGCTCCAGTCCTGGCTTTGTCACCACCTTGTAACCTAACAAATTTTGGCAAGTTACCCTGTTCAGACTATTTCCTCGCCTACAAACGGATGGAGACTACTAGCTATCCACTAATACTCATTCCTCCTTTCCTTGGGCACTGCAGGACTATGCTGCCCAGCCTCCCTTGCACTGAAGTGTGTCCTCGAGTTACAGTTCTCTAGAAGAATATGGACAGAGTGGTAAAAACCTAGGCGAGGTTCTCCTGGTTCTGATGCCTTCTGTTACCTGGATGCAGACGACCACCAGGCCATGGGCAGGGGCAGAGTCACAAGCTGGAAGGAGCCTGGTTCCCTGAATCACAGAGAACTACCTGCCCATAACCCTGAAAGCCTGGCCTGCTTTGTTATGGGAGCAAGAAATAAAATGTTTACTGTAGTTGAGTCCCTACATACAGGGTCCAGCACAAATAACACTTTTTTATTACAAAATCTTTTATTACAAAACCATAAGCATGTAATTCTGTAACATAACAGTATCGCTCTCAAGCACACCATACGACATTTTAGGTGAAATCTTCAAATTAGAACTATAAATTGTTATGCCCATATTATTACTCTACCAACCACACGGTAGAGCAATTTAGCTCACCCCAACCGTTACAGGGTTGTCAGAATTAAATGAGCAGAGATAAAATAGTTGAGTTTAGTGCAATAAAGTTTTATGCGCGTGTATAGATATACATGATGGACACTGTCCTAAAGTGGACACGAGGTGGGCATCCCTTCCTAAAGTTATTTCAGGGGAGCCTTTTAGGAAATTCCTTTTCCGATTGTTCAGTTTCACAAACCTGGATTTTGTGAATTCACCATAAACAGGGAGAAATCTGTAATGTTCCCTAAAACAGATTTTGTAGTTTAAGCCTTCGATCCCACCTTACATTTGAATTGCACACAACACGCAACGGCTTATTTAACCCTCACAATCCTGTCACAAAAGTAAGTCCGTTTTTATCTCCATTTTACAAAGAAAGAAAGTGAAGCTCCTTGAAGGTCAGGTGATTTGCCCAAAGGCACTTCCAAGCTGTTAGCGAGTTAAACAAGGACGCAGACTCATCTAGTCCTACGACAACGGAGAACTCAAAGGGCCTTCGCTGGAGCTGCCGGAGCCGCTGAGACAGGCGCTCCAGACCTAGAAACGGTGGAATGAAGTCTTCCATGGCAGCGAGAGAACCTTTCGCTCCGTTCCAGTAGCTGGCTGTCCCTTCCCACCATATGTGGCTTCTGTAACAGAAGTCCATTGGTATCTCACGGCAGAGTACTTAAAAGAACTGCCTAGTTTAAAGTTGCCTCACAGGTGCCTCTTATAAAAAAGCAAGCACTCCAAATTCGCTGACTTTCTGGTAACAGTAACGGTCAGTAATAGGATAGCTAATGTATTTGAAAAATGCGCTTTTTCTGTGAGGTAAAGCAGTTCTAAAAATTTTTATTGCATATTTTTTAAACCTTATTTTGAATTAATTTAGACTTACAGGAAAGTTACAATGATAATACTAGATAGATTTTTCTATCCCCCTCACTCAATGTCCCCTAATGTTAACACTTCTACAAAAGCACAGTAAAATGATCAAAACCAAGACGTTGTTGCTGGCATAATCCAGTTAACTTAACCACAGCCCTTGTTTGAATTTCACCAGTTTTCACACTAACATTCCTTTTCCTTCTGGAGTCCTTTCTAGGAACCTACATTGCATTTAGTTGTTATTTTTCCTTAACTTCTTCCAAACTGTAACAGTTTATCAAGGTATAACTAACATATGGTAAACTGCACATATTTTAAGTGTACAGTATGCTTAGTCTTGATATATGTATGAATAAACCACAATTACTTATTCATTCACCTGTTGATGGACATTTGGGTTATTTCCAACTCTGGGGCTTTTATTAATAAAGTAGCTGGAACATTTCTGTATAGTCTTTGCATGTACATATGCTTTCCCTTCTCAGGTAAATACCCAGGAGAGGAATGGCTGGATCATATGGTAGGTGTTGGTTAACTTTTTATCTTGCCAAACGGTTTTCCAAAGGGATTGTAGCATCTTACCTTTCCACCTGCAGAGTATGAGAGGTCCAGTTGCTCCACATCCTCACCAACACTGGGTATGGTCAGTCGTTTTAATTGCAGCCATCCTGATAGGTGGGTAGTGGCATCTCATTGTGGTTTTAATTTGCATTTCTTTAGTGACTATGAATTCTGGATATAAGTTCTTTATCAGCTATACAATTGGCAAATATTATCTGTGGCTAGTCTTTCCATTCTTTTAATAGTGTTTTTAAAAGAACAAGTGTTTCATTTTAATTAAATCCAATCTAACATATTGTTAAATGGTTAAACATTTGGATAAGTAGTTAAATTGGTATCTAAGAAATATTTGCCTCACACAACATTTAAATATGTCCTCTTCTGTTTTTTTCCAGAAGTTTTATAGTTTAGATTTTACATTTAGGTCTATGATCCATTTTGAGTTAATTTTTGTCTGTGATGCAAGTCTGATTGACTCCAGTGTTTGTTTTGGTTTTTGTTGTTGTTTTTTGCATATTGATATCCTACAGTTCTAGCACCATTTGTAGGAAACACTATTCTTTTTACACTGGATTGTCTTTGCAGCTTTGTTGTAAATTAATTGTCCATATGTGTGTGTGTGTTTCTGGGTTCTGTATATTCTATTTCTTTAATCTAATCTCTCATAACACCAATTCCACATTGTAGGCTAAGGTAATGTTAATTCTGCAGCTTTGTTCCTTTTTTTAAAAATTTGTTTTGGCTATTTCAGATCTTTTGTATTTCCCTGTAAGTTTCAGGATAAGCTTGCCAACTAAAAAAAATTATTGAGATTGCTTTGAATCCATTCTTAACAACATTGAGTCTGATCCATGAACACGGTATATATCCCTCCCTTATTTAGGTCTTCTTTAATTTCTCTCAGCAGCATTTTATAGTTTTCAATGTACAGATCTTGTATAACTTTTGTGAAATTTAAACCTAAGCATTTCATAGTTTTGATGCAATTTTAAATGGCATTTTCAATTTTTAATCATTTATTTATTTAATATAGAAATAGTTGATTTTGGCATATTGATCTTCTTAAAACCTTGCTAAGCTGACTTATTAAATCTAGTTTATGTATAGTTTGGTGTATCAGCTTTTTTTTTTTTTTTTTTGAGGATATAGTGTGATTTTTACACAGATTCATGTTGTCTATGAATAAAGACAGTGTTGCTTCTTCCAAAACAGTCATTTCAACATGAGTGAAAAAGAAACTTTTTTTGTAACACACTCTGGCTCTGAAGGAAGTATTTGAAGTATTTTTTAATCATTATGTGGATTTTAAGGCTGAGGCTGTGGTGTCCTGGTCTCCTTTTCTCTAGGGACAACAGCCTCCTATCATCCCACCCAATCTCTCACTTACAAAAAATAGCTCAAGATATTGTGATCAATGCCCACAGACCCACCTTCGTGCTAGACTGGTGTGCTCAGGAGGCACGACTCTAGGGGTGAAACACATTGCTCCCAATGGCTGCATATTGCCTGCAGGTCAGCATGAGGCGCTGCTGAGCTTCCAGAAGCATCCTGGGGTGGAGACGGAATACTCCTCGAGGGGACCTAGACTGCCTTATGATATATGCCACACTCTCCTGCCTCTTTTTGGATTTTAATGAACAGGGAGTCAAGGACTTTGGCTTTAGAATAGAAGGGGTCCCAAAAGTGTCCACGCTATGTTACCCCTTTTAGTCCACCTGCTGTCTGGCTCCCACGTTCACATGACTGGACAATTTAAATTCTCAGAATAACTGCTCTCTTGTAGCAAAAGATATCTGGCTCAGATGTTGCAGCAGACACCATGACCTCCAGGTAGATGTCCCCAGTAAACGTGATCCCACCACATCCCCACCTCTCTCCCCTCTCCCACGCATTCCCATGTGTCCTTTCTCCATGTCCTCTTCCAGCCTCCCATCCCCAGATTTGTCTTCAGTCCTTTGGGCCCTCTGGTCACTGCAGGCTGTCCTTCATATGCGGCTTTAAGGAGTAGGATCTGAATTGTAATCCACAGTTGGAGGGCACTTCCCCTTAGTAAACGGTGTGATCCTTTCCCTTTAAAAAGAGAAATAAAAAAAGAAAATGGACCTGGTCCCTTGGAAAGGAGTGAGCCCCCCCCCCACCCCGCCCATCCCTGGAGAGCACCCACAGGGATGAACAGGTGCCTGCCGCTTGTGCTTCCCAGAAGATCCTACATTGGGTGAGAGGCCAAAATGGACACCCTCCAAAGCTTTTCCATCAAAACAGCCTGGTTCTAACAAACACACTTGAAGCTCAAAGACAAGGGAGCAAAGCCTTCAAAATTCCAAGGGATAATCATTTCCAACCTAAAATTTTATTTCCAACCAAACTATTGACCAGTTGCACAGGTAAGAAAAAAAAATTTTTTTTTCAGGAATTCTGTCTATCAAAAATGTTACCTCCAATTACCTTTTCTAAGGAAGCCACCAAAACAAGGGAGTAGATCAAAGAGGAAGACACAGGACTATTTCGATAAAAGTAAACAGTTAAAAGCTGGTTTTCCCTGAGCGCTCTGACCCCAGAGTCTGGTCCTCATGCCCTCGCCAGGATTTCCAACAAACGATCCACTCTGAAGTGCACACTTACTCACATTTTCACATTTCTGAAATTGAGAACCCACTGTACTGACAGCCTCTCAGGTCAGTAAAATATGGCAGCGGCTAACATTTGTGAGCCGTTTCCCAGCTAGCCATGGTATTTCATGCACTTTTTCTTTTGGCTTCACAAAAACTTCCTTTAATGACTTTTACCAACCCCATATGAACACCAAGGAACTGAGGCCCCATGGGCGAAGGCCTGCAAGGCAGAGCCGAGAATGTGTGGGTGGTGGGTGGAGGAGTCAGTGTTGCCACCACCTTTTTCTCACCACAGCTTTAGATGGAGCGTCTCATCTGGGCCTCCACAATCCTCTGCTCCTTTGACAGTTGAGGAAAATGAGGCTCAGAGAGGCTAAGCGATGTGCCCCACCTCACGCAGCCAGGAAATGGCAGAGTCAGGACCTGAACTCTCTCCACTGCCACAGCTGTGGCTGGCACTAGGGGCAGCAGCTGTGTTCCCAGGGGAACCAAGCACAAGGTGGGGGAGGACCCTGCCTACCCCAGAGTGAGCCCCTCCGTGCCCTGGCTCCCCTGCTGACGCTCCAGTGGCACTCACTGCAAGAATCTGTCCCGGTCTGGGTCCGACGGGTAGCGTTTGGATTCTCCCAAGAACAGGGACCGATATCGCTGCCGGTGGTCCTTCATCTCCATTGGCCAGGTGTTGAAGTAGCGGCCCACACCCACAGGGTTCTGCACCAGCGAGAGGAGGCAGGATGTTAGCAAGCTGGATACCTGGCCTGCAGCCTGATCTCAGGCCTCCTTCCCCTGCTCCCCGACTCTGGCTCTTCTCTCCGACATCTGTTATGGGTTGAATTGTGTCCCCCAAAAAGATGGGTGGAAGTGCTGACCCCCAATACCTCAGAGTGTGGCCTTATTTGGAAATACTGTAGCGGCAGATGGCAATTAGTTAAGACGAAGTTGTGCTGGAGTAGTGTGGGCTCTTAATCCAACGTGACTGGTGTCCCTTTACAAGAGGAGCCAGGGGCAAGGTGGCCATACGGCACAAAGGCAGGGACTGGAGGGATGTGTTTACAAGCCAAGGAATTGCAAGGATCGCTGGCCAGCACAGCTAGGAAGAGGCCAGGAAGGATTCTCCCCAGCAGGTTTCAGAGGGAGCACAGCCCCCTGGATCTCAGACTTCCGGCCTCCAAAACTGTGAGAAGATACAGGCCTACTGTTTTAAACCATCTAGTAGTTTGTTATGGCAGCCTTAGGAAATTACTATACCATCCCGCCCAGATACCTGGGTTGGTTGTAGATACAAGGGGCACCAACAGAGGTTCAGAAAGGACACGCCTCCTGCCCAGGGTGACTAGTGAGGGCAGAAGAATGTCAGGACAGGGACTGGGCCATCTGCAGAGAAGCAGTACCAAGGCTGAGCTGGGGGATGTTAGGAACCAAACAATAGTCCCATGTGAAGCCGAACTTGCTGCCACCAAGGGAAAGTCCTGTCACGTGCGGGGGGCGGGGCGGGGGGTGGCGGGTAGGCTCCCAGCCAAGCATGTAGGCAAAGGACTTCCTGCCTTGGGCGCCAGGAGAGCTCAGCCTCTGGAACCTGGACCTCACTCCAGCCCCTCCCACTCTGGCCAGCCCTGTGCTAGCAGCGTGGCCATTGGGCTCTTTTCTAAACAGGAGATGCAGATGAGAAAAGGAAGGACTCAGAGGACTGACCGGCTGGTCCTCATGAGAATCAGGTAAGGCAGGGGCAGCGGGGAGGTTGTGGGCACACTGGGGATCAAGCCATCACTCAGGGAGGTGCGGAGGTAGGGCGATGAGGTGGCTGGCACGCTGCTCTCCTCAGTGTCAGGGTGGGGATGGGGTAGCGGGAGCTTAATGAGAAGGCAAATGAGTTACAAGCAAGATGTTCCCAGGAGAGGTCTTAAAATGTACAGCTATTTAAAGCCAGGCAGGACAGGGGAAGATTACATCACCACGTGGGGTTGGCTGCCTCTGGGGAGGGGAGGAGAGGGAAGGGGAAGGGAACCCCAGGGGTCCTTTCTCAACCAGGGATGAGAAATGGGCCACCTCCTTGAGCTGCCTGATGCCTCAAGACAAATACAAAGAGAGAGCAGAGGGAGCCTTCCCCTGGAAAAGTAAGAGAATGAGACAGTTCTGGGGTGATATAGCACCGTGGTTCTCAAAGAGCGATACCTAGAATAGCAGAGAAAAGAGGGGGAATCCGCCTCATTCAGAGCCAGAATTCCCAGGGGCATGGAGAGTCCTGGACTCCTCACCATCCCATGGAAATCCACTCACCCAGCTTCCCAGAAACATCTGGTAGGCCCGTAAGCCCGTCCGCTTGGAGGACAGCAGGAACGGTGGGTGGTTGGTGTGTCTGCACTCCTTCTCTGGAGGAAGCCACATGCTGGGGCCCTAGGGGTAAGGAATGAAGACCCAACGCTGGGGAGGTCTGGCAGTGATCAGCCTGGGGCCAGGGCAGGCAAGGCTCCCTGCAGCCCCAGCCATCCCCCCACTCACCGGGAGCCCACCCTCCAGGGCTGAAGGGCCTTATGGTGCCCTCATGATCCAGGACACCCATGCGAACCCCCGGGCACTAGCCTGACACCCCTCTCCAGGTTCCCAAGGGCCCTGCAGGCCTAGCAGAGTCCAGAGAGATGCCCAGACCCTAGTCTGGAAGGCAGAGGCCACGCAGGCTTTGGAGCTAGATGAGTTGGGTTTTGATCCGCTCCTTCTTGCCCTTGCTGGGGGAGTCTGGGAAAATCCCTGCCTATCTCTCGGGCTAGTTTCCTTTTGTGAAATGCAGATGGTAATCTCTCCATGGGGCAAGGTGCTGGAAATGCAGGCATTCAGAAAGTGTTGGCACCCTTTTTCCTCCCTATACCCCACCCCTTCCCAAGCCCTTAGCAGTTCTCTCAAAGGGAGCAGACCCCGGTGGGGCTCAGCTACTCTCAGGGGCCTTCTCAGATGACAGGCTACGGAGCCCAAGCCTGCGTTAGCAGGAACAGGTGTGCAGTCCTCTGCCAGGGTAGAGCCCTTATTCACACTCTGCCCCACCGCAGTGTCCCCCCTTATTTTCTGAGGGACCGGGTAGAGATCAGTGCCAGCCAGGCACTTTTGGGTACCAGGCTCCACATTATGGGCTGCGGTCCTTAACCTCATTTAATTCTCACGGCCACCTGGTCACGCTCCTGATCAGATCAAGTGTGCAAACCAAGGCTCAGAGAGTGCGGGGGACTCCGCAGGGTGACTGGTAAGTGCAAGACTGGGAACGCGGTGGGTCTGGCACTGCGGCTGCGCCTTCCCCCGGAACTACCCACCCCTCTCCGCCCCAGCCCCAGCCGTGCAGGAGAGCCGCCCTCCGGGAGAGGAAGGCAGGCAGGCCCTGGCGGGGACGCACTAGTTTTCGAGGACACTGGCTGAGGGTGGACCAGCAAATCCTCTCTGTAGGGGTTGTCGGGTTGCGGGAAAGTTTTGAAAACGCCCCACGCTTCTTATTGTCACGGGAGTTAAGTTCTTCCACGAAGCTCTTGAAGCCAATCAGTTCCCTGGGCTTTTTTTTCTGAGAAACAGAGGTGAGAAGAGGTTACCTGTTATGCCAGGACAGTCAGTGGTCCCCTTTCTGGACCCTCGGCAGCAGTCAGAAATGAGGCAACACTACCCCGATGCCTGAGGCCGTCCTGCCGCCAGGCCCGCCCTGGGCAGACGAGGAGCGGCCCCCAGCCCAGGGCGGGGGGCGGGGCAGGATTAGTCGGCAGGGTCTCTAGAGCCCCCTCCACCCCCCTAGCCCGACCCCCACCCCCAACCGCCTATGAGCCACACCCTACAGCCCAGCTTGAGTTCATCCATTCCTTCTTCTTTTCACTCATTTGATGAACACTGAACTGAGTCAGGTACAGCTCTAAGCAGGAGAGATGGTCCAAATATTTAAAAACCAGTGTGGTGGGGGAACACAGAGGACTTTTGGGGCAGTGAAACTACCATGTGTGATACTATAATGATGGGTCCCTTTGCCCAAACCCACCGAATGACCAACACCAAAAGTGATGTCTATGTAAACTGTGGACTTTGGGTGATGATGTATCAACAACGTTTCATTGATTATAACCAGTGTACCTCTCTGGGGCGAGATGCCGTTGGTGGAGGAGGCTGTGCGTGTAAGGGGGACAGAACCTACATATAGGAACTCTGCATTTTCTGCTCAATTTTGCCATGAACCTAAACTAAAAATAAAGTGTATTATTTTTTAGATAATAAATAATATTATGTGGTCTGGGTACTGCATTCAGAATGGGCATTGACTGCAGGGCCTGAGGAGGGTCCCAAGGCCCCTGCTGTGCTGGGCAGGCCCACCTCGTGGCTGGTCCTGGCAAGGCCCATGGGACCTGGCACCAGGCGGGGGCCCAGGGCAGTGGCTGTTCACCCCCGAGCTCTTCTGACACCCTTTACCATAGCTCTCACCACCTGCTAACACTTTACGTCGTGTTTTCCTTGTGACTGTGTTTCTATTCCCATTAGAATGTAAATGCCAAAGGGTCAAGTTTCCCCTGTACCTAGGCTATTACCTGGCCTAACAGTACACGCTGAGTGGATGCATAGTGGAGACAAAAAAAATAGATAATTACACACATACTTCAGTCCAGTTGCTATGAGCATGAAGAAGGCAAAGCACAGGGTGGTATGGATCACACAACAGGAACTTCACGGGTGCAGGAAAGGGAAGATTGAGCTAAAATTCTGCCTCAGTTTCCCCTCCTGGCCCTCTAGTTCTCTGCCTTGTTAACAGGACGCCACTAACCCAGCCAGCTTAGCGGGGTCTGTGATGCCTGAAAGTATGTCATGAACAGCAGGACACCCAGACCTGGGCTGTCAAGGTCCCTGAAGGCTTTGTGGCGGGTCTCCCACCCATCCAGGCCTGGCACCATGGCCATCCGCACTGCCTCCGTAGTCCATGCCAATGCAGAGGAGTGCGAACTGGCAGTGCAGTCAGAGAGACGTGCCGGAGTTCAAATCCCAGCACCGTGCCTTATCAGCAGTGGGGTGGCCAGCCTCAGGTTCCTCATCTAACACTGTGATGGAGAAATAAGCAGGCTGTGAGAAGGGCCCTACACGGCGCCCGGAACACAGGGTGGTGTTCCCGGTGGTGGCGAAGCCTGTTATCCCGCTGGGGAACGCACACCCCGCACCCACACCCCCACCTGGGTACCCACCTGCATAGAGTAATGTCCATAAGGCTGGGGCTTGCTTCGATCACCAGAGAAAATATCATAGGGGCCTCGGGTGCCCATGGATCGTTCCAAGCATGCCTCTATGCCACTTTTGAAGGAGTAGGTGCATGGTGCCAGACCACTACCCTGGAACAGAGCACAGATGCCAGCCCCTGCGGGAGGGCTGCTGAAGAGGCCCATCGCCCCCTCAAAGTCTCCGTTTCCCCATCTGCTCCAGGAGTCTGCCCCCAGAACTGTGCAGCAAGGCAGCCAGGCCTGGCCAGGGGAGCGGGATACCTGATGAGCCAAGGGCGGCGGCTTGTTGGTCATCCTGCTCATGAGGCCCTCAGAATGAGAGCGGTTCCAGGCCTTCTCCTCCAGCTTTGTGTACGGGTTGCCTTTCTTGCCATAATTTCCAGGGCCTGGATAGGAGTTCTGGGGGGGGGGGAGGGACATGAAGGCCATCAGTCCCACTCCTCATGCTAAGTGCAACAGAGGAAGAGGCGCTGCCAAGTGGGGACCTAGATTTTCAGGGACCCTGGGTATCACCACCTCCCAACACAAAGCAGGGACGCTCTGTGAGCCTCCACCACCGATCCAAGTTCAGACTCTTCACCAGGGCCCCGCTGCCTTGTCAACTTATCTTTTACTGCTCCTTTCCTACCCCCGCTTCAGCCTAAGTGGGTCCTCGCTGGTCCCCAAACACATGTCATTCTCACAACCTCCTTGCCTTTGCTTACTTGCGCTGTTTTACTACCACCTGAAATATCCTTCCTGCCTTCTTTGCCTTTGAAAATCCTTCCAGTCCTGCAGAGCCAATGTAAACAGACCCCAGCGACTGCAGCCAGCGGAGCGAGGTGTGCTGTGTCTTTTGTCCTGGGAATGAAGCCTTCCTTCACCTGTTACCTCAGACAGTTGCTTGCTTTGGTGGTCTCAGAAATTCCATCAGTCACACCCATGTCTTAGCCCTACATTTGCACAAATGGGTTTCATACTGTGCTGTGACCTGGAAGGATCTGGAATCCTAGGTTCGAATCCTGACTCTGCTGCTGCCCCGATGAGTGACGTTGAGCAGACCACTTAATCCTTCTGAGCCTCATGGTCCACCTTTGTAACATGGCAATAGTAATACTTTCTTCCAGGGTAATGAGGATGAAATTTTTAAGTGTCTCTAAAGCCCCTTGTCCAGCGCCCAGCCCATGGTGGGGCAGCTGTCTTGGAGAGGGCGGGAGGAGGTAAGAGAGGCTGAGAATTACGACGGGAAGGCGGAAATGACCATCTGGGAGCTTGACTGCCAAGGTCGGAAATATGTTCATTGTAGGTGGTGTGAGGAGAGCTACGCTGCCACGTAGGTGGGTGGGGGTCCTTCGGAAGAGAACCAGCAGGATCTGTGTTGCTGTTCTGCATCTTTTAGTCACCAGGGGTCGCTGCCGCTCCACGATCGCTCAGCCCTTCCCACCTCGGCTACTCTAGAAGGGGGAAGCCTCGAACCAGGCGGGGCCGAGGGAGGCCAAGGAGCTCTGCTGGGCAAGTCAGGCAGCTGCGGGCATCCGAATTGTTCGCCTTCAGAGGAGCACGACTAAACATTGCCCCCTTCAAGGGCCCGGGGTTTGCAGTGTGTTCAAGAGAAAAGCCCCAAGGTAGGAATCTGGGTCCCTGCTTCATATGTTAGGTGTTTCACGAGCCTGCTATCTCTTGGTCCTGGAGACAACCCGATGAGATCAAATCAGCGCCATTCGCAATGAACAGAAGGGGGAACCGACGCTCAGAGAGTCAGTCTTTGTACCCAATGTCCCACCTCCGGCAAAGGGCAGCACAAGAGTGCCAGCTCCAAAATCCACGATCTTTCTGAGCCTCTACTGTTTGCCAGGCACCATGTAGGCACTGGGGTAGGAGGGCAGTGAGCGCCACAACGTGGGAGTGGGGGCGTTAAAAGTAACGGCTGTAAAGGGGTAAGAGCTCAGTACTGGGGACTCTGTGGGCAAAGCCTAACCCTCCCTTCGGACTTACAGATCCAGAGGTGTAACACACTGGGGCTGATGGGAAAGCCCGTGATTTTAAGTAGAATGGTACGTTGTTGGAGCTTTGGGGGCCCAGGCAGGAGTGATTAATTCTGAGGGCAGGGGTGTGTGGGAATAGAGAAACTGGCACTTACCGATGTTTTAAACTGGACTTTAAAGAATGAAAAGGACCCCAGGAGATGGGTGTGGGGAAGGGGGCATTTCCCCCAGGCAGAGGGGCAAAGGCAGGGAGGCGGGAACAACGCTCTGAGGTGACTTGGGAGAGGTGTGCCGGGAAGAGGGTGGGAAGGGGGTGGGAAGGGCCCTAGAGGCCCGACCGAGGCAAGTTAGGACCTGATTCTGAGGTGTGAGGTACTTAGGAAGGTGCTGGCGATGAAGGAGACCAGCAAATCCATCAGGAGGCCACCCTTGGGTGGGGGTGGGGGTAGGGATAGGGTTGGGGCAGTGGTTTGGGCCAGGGCAGAGGCAGTAGGGATGGGGGGGGGGAGAGGAGGCTGAGAACACAGACCCCAGCGACTGCAGGGGAGCGAGGTGTGCTGCGTTTCTGGCTCTGGCAGCTGGGTGGAGCGACTCCCTGGAAGGACAGGCCTGGGGAAGATGCTGTCATGTGATGAGTGGGGGTTGCAGAGTTTGAGGTGTCTGAGGAACCCTGGGGTGGGGTTCTGGAACCATCTGCATGGAGCCTGGCTGGGTGAAAAGAGATCTCCCCCCCAAGGAGGGGAAGAGGAGACATAGCAGGAGGCTGGCAGAGGAACTTCAGGGCTGCAGAGCCCAGTGTCCCCAAAGCCAAGAGAAGGAGGAGTGCACTAAGGCGGGAGGGCGGAGGGTGGGTGGAAGCACCCAGTGCCCATGGAGGATGGACTTCAGAAACCATAGGAGAAGGCACTGCCTTTGCAGGGTTCGACAGCCCCATCCTCTTGGGGGAAGGAGTCATGGGACCCCACAGCAGGCACCCACAGCTTTGGCAGGTGATGTTTATAGACCTGCAGTAGTGGTTGTGGTGGGGCGGGGTGGGGGAGACAACAGTAGGGACCAGAGACCAGAAGAGGCCATCAGGGTCCCAGCCCAGGTCTCACAGCAAGACGATGACTGAGAAAATCAGGCCTTCAACACGAGCCCCTCACCCCCTCCCCAGGCACTGTCTTCGCCCACCCAGGCAGTGACACCTCCCTGAATTTACTGTCCGGGGCTGAGCCTAGGAAAGCGGCTCAGAAATCCTGCAGGGCCTGGCGAAGGTTAGCGCTGGAGCAGGTACAGGGACCACAGGGGAGAAGAGACAGCTGGAACGGAGGGACCCACCATGGCCCTGTCACCCTGTGCAGCCAACACTCACAAGCGCCCCAGAGCTCCCAGAGCTGGGGGTTGGGGACACAGGAAGGAAACACACAGTATCAGATATGTTCCCCCAACTCCTCTGCCCTCAGCCGGGCTGGGCTCTGCCATTAGACCCTGCCCTTCACAGTTAGTCGAACAAAGTCCAAAAGAGCCAAGCCTACGGGCACAATGCAGCGGTTAGGTGTGAACACCTGCTTTCAAATCCTGCTTCTGTCACTTAGTAGCTCGGTGACCCTGGGCAGCTACTGAAACCCTCTGCACTTGTTTTCTCATCTAGAAAGTGGAGATAATGATAGCGCTTACTTCATAGGGTTATTGTGAGGATTAAATTAATTAGTGCACTGAAGTCCCGAGAACAGTGCCTGGCTTGTGGTAAGTGCTGTGTTCAGTGCCAGCTATTACTATGTTAGATTTGAAGGTAATGACTCATTTTTAAGTGCCTGCAGGCATCCCCTCTCCCTGAGTTGCAGTTATAGCACCTGAACCTGACGATGCAGATGCCTGTCCCCTAAAAAAGGCAAGAAGTCATTTCCAGGCCTCAGAGGCTTCGCAGCGGTGAGGTGCGGGGGACAGGCCCGGGCAGTGGGCCTGGACGTTCCTCGCTTGCGGCTCTGCAGGCTGGGCCAAGCCGCCTATCCTCTCGGAGCCGCCAGGGCCTCATCAGGAGTGAACATAAACAGGGAGAACGTTTTGGAGTACTTGGTACTTAGGAGGCGTGCCGGCATGTAGTCCACAGATACTTATTGCTTGCCTGCTATGTGTCAGGTGCTGCTAGGGCCTGAGAGTTCTGCAGTAACTAGGCAGATGTGGTCCGCCCTCAGGGGCTGATGTCCAGTGGGAGAAGGGGAGACACTAAACACACGATCACAGCAGGGACTCTTAGGAAAGGGAGGTGTCACCTAGCAGGGGCTCAGGTCAGACCTTGGAGCGCCGAGCTGAGGGCTGAGTGGGAGTTCTTCAGGTGAAGGGCTACTCAAGGAAGAAGGGCATTTCTGACAACAGAAAGAGCAGAAGCAAAGCCCTAGTTGAAAGAGTCTGGCGCCTGTGGGGAGCTGGGAGAAGGCCGAGAGCGTCCGGCCCCGAGCTCGAGGGCCTGGGAGGTGGGGCACTCAGCAAACCACAGCCCTCACGTGGTGTGGCGTGACTCCTGCCTTCTCTCTCATGACCTAACTGAGCTTGAACCCCACTCAGTGTCTGCACCGCCCCCCCCCCCCCCCGCCCCAGCTACATGAGATGTTCCCAGCCCACGCTGATACCACTGCGGCCCTCCTGCCTCCCCACCGCCCACGGCCGTCCCCTCCCATGTGGGCCAGGGCAGCCTGCAACCCTCACCCGCACAAGCAGGGTGCACCCCTGAAAGTGTAAGTCAAGCCCTTCCTGTCAAAACCCCGCACTGACCTCCCACAGCACCTGGAATCAAACCCGAAGGCCCGACAGTCCTGCAAGGTCCTCATGGCCGCCCCTCTCCTCCACCCTCTCTCCTCCTCCCGTCCTTGCCCACTCTCTCCAGCCCCACTGGCCACCTGCCTGCTGGTCTCGCTCAGGGCCTTAGCCTTTGCTGTCCCTGCTTGCCCAGCATGCTCTCTCACAGACGCCGTGAATCTCAGTTGCTCCTGTTCTCCAGGCTTTGCTCAGATGTCACCTCTTCCCAGAGGCCCTCCCTGACCACCCCTATCACTCTCTACCCCTTCCCTGCCTCAAGTTTTCTCATAAGCCTGATAACACATGACTTGCTTCTTTACACGGCTGTTTCTAGCACTAGGATACCAGCTCCAGGACACTAGGAACCTTGTCTTCATGACTGCTGGGTCCGCAGGACCAACAACAGTGCTTGGCACTTAGTGGGTGCTCCCTTGTTATTTGTCGTCTGGCTGGCTGGCTGGCTGGATATAAAGATGAATGAATTTGTTGAGCACCTAATGTATGTGAGGCTCTCCACTGGGAACTCAGAGGTGAACCAGATGCATTCTTGCCAGCAGGGAACTTCCGGTCTAGTTGAGGGACAATCGCAGGGATAGAGGACAGCCAGTGGGCTTGAGGCCATGGCACTGGAAAACTGGGGGCTATGGGGACCCAAAGGAGAGCCTGGCCAAGCCTGGGGAGAAAAGGGCATGAGAGCGGCGCTTCCAGCACCGCCCAGGCTGCAGGCTCTGAGGAGAGCAGAGGGTGAGAGGCTCCCCCTCCATGTAGGAGCGCACCTACCCCGATGTGTCCTCGGAAGCGGACCTCCCCAGAGCTGAGCAGCCCCCGGGTGCTGCATGGCTTCTGCTGCAGCTGTTCTAAGAAGTCTTTGAAGTTGTAGGTGCCGGGCCCCAGCTTATCCTTCTGTCCCAAGAGAAGAAAGAAGGTGAAAACCTTGAACTTGGGGATGTTCCCATGGGAAGGAGCCCGGGGATGATGGTGTTCCTTAAAGGATGAGCTCTACCTAGGCCCCGGAGGACACTGAGGCCACCCTTGGAGTGGGGAGGAGGATGGCCTAGGGACCTCACCTGCAGCCGCCTCTCCCTTATGATGGGCTGGTACTGGAAGTGAGGCAGCTGGGTCAGCCGCGTGGCTTCCTGGGCCTTGGCCCAGCCCGTGCCCACCTCCTCCTTCAGCTTTTGCTTGCTGAAGCAGGTGCCCTTGCTGGCATAGGTCCCAGGTCCTATGTGGGACTGAATCAGAACACAGTCAGAGCTAGAACAGCCATACACACTCCGTCCACCCACAGAGCAAGCTCTCATGAAGCTGCCACGCTGACCAGGGCATGACCTGCTGTTCTGTAGTCCTACCCCCAGCCCCAAGCCTGGCAACGACAGGCATGGTACTCAAGATGCCATCTATCATTGGCCCCCTCCCACTTCGGAGAGGAGTAGTAACTCATTCAAGATCCCACAGCCAGTCAGTGCAAGAGATGGGAATGGGACCCAGGTCACTGTGGCCCCAACCCAGGCTGTTTTCACTACAGTCCTGCCCTGGCTCTGAACCAAGCTCAGTGCGGAGGATGGAGGGCATGGAGAGGCGTGAGGCACATCCCTCCCATGGCTCAGCTCATCCGCCATGGTGGGGGGCTTGCGGAGCAGAGGCCGGACCACGTGGGAGAGCCAGCGCAGCAGGGCACGCTCACCATTGCTACGGAATGAAGCCTGGAGTACGGGACCTCCGTGAAGGTGCTCATCTTCTTCTGGTTGGGGTGAACGGCGGAGACATCAAACCTGGGGAAGGCAGGGCCCAGTGAGAGCCGGGTGCCCGGTACCCAGAGCCGGCCCGTGAAGGGTGGGCAGAGCTGCCCCTGTCGCAGGGCCTTCATCCCTCCTGGTTACCTCTCCGTGGACACCACTCTTGCCTGGTCCCCTGTCCCCGGCTGGGAGCCTTTACTCAGAATTCAAGTGCAACTCCCACCCCACCCTCCAGCACTTACCAGATCCTCCTCCCAGTTTTCCTTTTCCTCATAGCCCTTATCACTACCCAACATTTTATATATTTTTCTTTTTTGTTTATTATCTGCTCCAAACTCCCCCCGCCCCGCAAGAATGCAAACCTTGAGTACATGGTTTTGCTAACTGCTGTATCCCCAGATGCTACAACTGTGCCTGATATATAGTAGATGATAGACGAGGAGGGACCCCAAAATAGAACACCAGGATTATTTTCTGAAGGGCAGGCTCTTTGTAGTACAGGCTTCCCCCACTAAGTAAGGTTCTAGGAACCTGGTATCAGTGTGCCAGCTGGAATTGTTGTGAGAGGCTATGTTAGGCTTAAGTGAAATATTTTGAAGACTCTTTCAACGCATTTGTCCATTTCATGATGGGTGATTTATGAGTGCACCTGCCCACACCTCGCTGAGTGTTCAGCAGTTTTCGATCAAAAAAATGGCATTGACCCCGCCCCCGTGCCCCGCCCTCCCTATTCACCCGATCTCCCCCCAAGCAACTTTTTGTTGTTGTTGTTTCCTCAGTGAAAAAAGTCCTCAAAGGGAAACGTTTTGCTGATGTGGGAGAGGTGTAACAAAAAAACTGCAGAAGCATTAAAAGGCATCAAAATTGACGAGTTCAAAAACTATTTTGAGCAGTGGAAAAACATCTTGATAGGTGTACTGCATCAAATGAAGAGTACTTTGAAGGTGACTGAAGTTTAAACACGTAAAAATAGATACACCATTTTTCATAAATAAGTTCTGGGTTTCTTGGGATCAATAATCTGTATATATCTCACCTATATCATATATACATTAAAAATAGGTGATGTGTATGTATGTATACATATATGACCTATTTTATATATGTGTATATATGTATGTGTATATATATATAATAGGTGATATATATACATACATATATATACACACACCTCAATATCCTATGAATGTATGAATAAAGAAAGACACTTGGGCTGAAATCCTACCCACCACTCTTAAGCTAAGCGACTTGTTACGGGCCAGGCCACTTTGCCCCTCTGAGCTTGGCACCTTGTAGGTGCTTTCGAGATGGTTTTAAATATCTTAATAGCAGTAATCAATGGACTTCTGGACAGGAAAGTGCAGCCGCTATGAAGGGAAGAGAGAAAGGCCAGCCCCCACTCCGCCCACAGCTCCCTCCTCCCGCAGGCTCCAGCCCTGCCTCAGGGGCCCTCTCTCCCTCCGGCCCCCCTGCCCAGCCTCGCCTGTGGCTCTGCACCCCGAAGGGCGCCCCGGTGAACCACTTCACCGCCATGGTGCTCTCTGGCCCGCCCCCAGCAGCGAGTTCCCTCCCTCCTCGCGGGACTCCGGCGGCGGGACTTCCCCGCACAGCTGGTCCCTGGTCCCGCCGCCGCTGCCACAGCAACCGGGCCTTTGAGATTTGTGATTCGCCAGAGAACTGCGGCCGCGTCTCTGCCGACGCGACTCCTCTCACCCGCCTGCCCGCGCAGTCTCCTGAC
The DNA here is from genome assembly GCF_021234165.1 of Pteronotus mesoamericanus. Classification (NCBI taxonomy): domain Eukaryota; kingdom Metazoa; phylum Chordata; class Mammalia; order Chiroptera; family Mormoopidae; genus Pteronotus; species Pteronotus mesoamericanus. The sequence goes on along the minus strand of NW_026555006.1, from coordinate 6,074,502 downwards.
TTTTTCTTTTCTTTCTTTTTTAAAAAGAATTTATTTATTTATTTTTTAGAAAGAGGGGAAGGGAGGGGGAGAAAGGGAGAGAAACACGATGTTCGGGGGTAACCTCGATCGGTTGCCCTCGCACGCCCTCAACCGGGGGATTCGGCTGAGACTCACGAAAGGCCCGACTTTGGCAGAGGACGCCTGGTTCCTTCTCGCCTTCCGCCTTTCGGGGGAGAAGGACAGCCAGAGGGAAAGGCGTGAATGAGGCTGCAGGGAGGAAAGGAAGGATTGCAAGGATGGAGTCGCGACTCATCGTGCTTCAGACATCCCTCAAAAACACACTCACTCACATCACTCTGTAGAGGCTGTACAGAGTGCATGGGACTCACATGAGGTCCCGGTCATGAGAGTCTAGTGGGAAAAACAATGTTCACAAAGCGTGGCCAGGCCTCTGAGACAGGAAGATCCCTGACCCAGCCGGTGGGTAGATCAGGGAAGGCTTCCTGGAGGAGGAGAATTCCAAACTCATTGAAGAATATGTATGACCTGCTAGGTAAAGAAAACAATTGAGAATATATGCTCTCCTCTCTCCTTTATCTGGAACAGGAGAGAGCTACATCTCATTTATGATGTCAAGACTTAAGTCAGAAATAGGGCTTCTTTTGCATCTAGCCCAGGTGGAAGTGGACTACTGGGACAGTGGGTCTCCTTTCGGGTCTCACTCAATGTGCCTCTGGCATCTAGTACAGCATTTTTTTAAATGATTTTATTTATTTATTTTCAGAGAAAGGGGAAGAAGAAAGAAGAGAAACATTGATGTGTGGGAGAAACATCAATCAGCTGCCTCTTGCACACCCCTAACTGGGAACCTGGGCCGCAACACAGGCATGTGCCCTGACAGAGAATCAAACCAGTGACCTTTCGGCTCACAGGCCAGAGCTCAATCCACTGAGCCACACCAACCAGGGCCAGCATAGCATTTAAATAGGAAGTTGAGATGCCAAGCCCAGGCACCATGAAGCCCAGGCACCAGGTCAAGCAGGCACATGGCCATGGCTGGCAGAGTGTCCACCTGCACTGCTGAGCTGAACACACACAGAACAGACACCTGGGTCATCTGAGCACAGATTCTGCCCCTTCCCAACTGTGTTACCTTGGGCAAGCACTTCCTTTTCTGATTCTCAACTTTCTTACCCATAAAATAAAGCTAATAATCTCTGTCTCTCCAGATTTCTGTATGGATTAAATGAGCTAATTTAGGTATTCTCCTGGGAAGTAGCAGAAGCTCAGTAAGAGGTCATTACCTGCCCTTGGAAAGGGACTTTCAGAAGGCCCAGGGCAGAGACTGTGTCTCATTCATTCCTGGTGCAGTACCTGGCACATAGTAAATGCTCGGTATTTGTTGAATGATAAGTGAACAAATACATGAATCTAATCCAACCTCCCAAGAGTGCATAGATCGTCGAAGAGACTCATGTTTGAATCATGGCCTTGTTGCTTCCTAGCTGGTGATCTCAGGCAAGTTACCCTGGCCAAGGTTCAGTTTCCTTATCTGTGACATGAACATATGACTGCAGCCTCCTGGAGCAGCTGTTTCCGTGTGTCAGTGAGGTGTGGCTGTGCAAACAACCGAGTCCTGTGCATGGGGTGTCCCTGCAACCAGCACTAGGCCTGCTCAGATACTCTCAGTGTGGCCCAGGCCTGCCTGCAGCTGCTTCTATCCCAGCCTGAGCCTCTTGGTTGTAGGACTCATGGAGGAGTGACCGCAGGATATAGGCCAAGTTCTGCTGGGTTGGGAATCCTGGCTGCCAGACAGACCAGAGCAGGCCCGGCTGAGTCAGCTGTGCAGCAAGGCAGCCTGCCCTAGTTAGCCCAAGCCTCCCCGTCACAGCAACTCACTCTTTCTCTCTTGTAGGTAGTGCTGAAAACTCCTCCTATCCCCATTACACAGAAGACGAAAGTAAGGCTCAGACAGGGAGAGTAACTTGCCCTAGGAAGATCTAGTGAGGTGCAGGATCACACAGTGGATAAGAAACCCATAACTAGGGTTGGGAGTTCCCTGGCTGGAAGAGTTTCTAACTCTTCTTTCCCTCTTCCTCCCTCCCTTCTCCTCTCTCTATAAATACATGCATAAAACCCAAACAAAGAAAAGCCCTGACTGGTGTGGCTCAGTGGATTGGGGCATCCTCCTGTAAACTGAAAAGTTGCAGTTCAATTCCCAGTTAGAGCACACGCTTGAATTGCAGGCCAGGTCCCTGGTTAGGGGAGTGTGAGAGGCAATCGGTCGATGTTTCTCTCCCTCTTTCTCCCGCCCTTCTCCTCTCTCTAAAAATAAATAAATAAAATCTTTTAAAAAAGAAAAGAGAAAAGAAAAGGAAAAAAAAAAAAGAAAGAGTTTCTAACTCATCCAGATTCTGGAGCCATCTGTTATGTCAATCGAGTCAAGTTAAGCTTCTCGACAAGGATTCAGGCTTCTGTGATGGGGCTGTGGCCACTGCTTCAGTCCTCGTCCCCTGCCATCTCCTCTCCACCGTGTAAGCTTTGACCGTATGGGCCGCTCTGTCCCTAGACAGAGCTGCATGGCAAACCTCTAGCCTTTTCATATGCCTTTCCTGCTGTTGACGTACAACTCCCCATCCAACTCCTACTCATTTTCTGAGTCAGATCAAAAGCCATGATAAAAAGCACACAACAAAAACCAGAAAAAATAACAAGTGTTGGCAAGGATGTAGAAAAATTGGAATATGTGTGCATTGTTGGTGGGAATGTAAAATGGTGCAGCTCCTGGGGAAAACAGTATAGCAGTTCTTCAAAAAACGAAACATAGAATTACCACATGACCCAGGGATTTCACTTCTGGGTGCATAGCCCAAAGAATTGAAAGCAGGGTCTCTAATAGATATTTGTATATCCATGTTCATAGCTGCATTGTTCCCAACAGTCAAGAGGTGAAAGCCACCCTCTTGGGGTGAATGGATGACTAGATAAACAAAATGTATAATATACATATAATGAAATACTCAGCCTTAAAAAGAAAGTCAAGTCTGACATATGCCACAATGTGGATGAACACTGACATTGACGACATTATTCTGAATGAAACAAGCAAGACACAAAAGGGCAGATATTATATTATTCCACCCATCTGAGGTAGCTAAAGTAGTAAGTTAATTGATACGGCCATTGAAGGCGGGGTGGTTACTGGGGCTAGGGAAGGAGGGGGGCGGGGCATTCTTGTTTAATGGGTACAGGGTTTCAGTGTAAGAAGAAATCCCGGAGATGGGTGGTAGAGATGGTTGCACAACAGTGTGAGTGTACTTAATGCTACTACACTGTGCACTTAAAAATGGTGAAAATGGTAACTTTTGTTAAGTATGTTACCACAATAAAATTTTTTTAAAAAGCCAAACACTCTGGAATCCATTCCTGGTCGTTCCCCACAGGTCAGGGCCCACGTTTTGTCCCACAATCACCAGAAATTTATAGTAACACTCTTTTTAATCAAATTATTACATTTTATACTTTAAAATTGCAGGTGAAAAATAGCACCAGAACGTTGTTTTAATTTCCTTTTTTTTTTTTTTTTTTTTGTTCAAGTCCATTATTTTTTTCTAAGTTTACTAGTTGGCTCTATTTTCTCTTTTGAAAATGAGACTGTTTTTCAAGGAAGTTGAAGCACAAGGATCTCAGGGAGCCCAGCCCCAGTGAAAAGAGGGACAGGAGGGACCGGGAAGTTCAGACTTGCTAGAAAAGCCAAGCACTGGAGGACAAACGGTCTTGTTGCAGGGAGCAAGCCCAGCCTTGGAGAGTGTAGTGAACCCAGGCTTTTCAAGGCCCAGGTGGAGTGCAAGGTGGGCTGGGAACCACGAATAAGGAGCGGGAGCTGGCGGTTCTCCAGAGTGATACTTACCAGGTTTATCCGTGATATCTACCCTGCCCCTGGATGAGAAGGTGTCATCACCTTCCTGTCTGGAGACGGGGAAGGCTGAAGTGGGAAATTATAAAGGTCACACTTCAGCGGTAGAGAACCAGCATTAGAACCAGCACTTGGAGCCCCTTTGTTTCCCCAGTGGGGCCAACTGCAGGGCAGAGAGAAGGCAGCGAAATCCCAAGTGGAGAACAGGCTGTGTTCAGAGGAAGGAGAACCCTGGGGCACTGTGGTGAGCATGGGACAGCAGCAGGAGCGAGGGGGCCGATGTAGGCAGCTGGCAGGGCCGCTCCTGACTCTCCTGGTCAGCGAGGGTGGAGCAGTGCCCACCGAGGAAGGCCTGGTTGAGCACATCTCAGTTCTGTGACGGCCACAGGTCCTTTTTCCTTCTGAGTCTGTTTCTTCGGCAGAAAACGAAAACACGCCTTTTGCCGTGCGCCCGCGTTTGGCAATGCACCTGTTTGTCGGGCGCACCTGGTCGTGCAATGCAGGTATCTAAGAGCCGCAGAGCAGCGAAAGCGGAAACACCCACAGGGACCCACCCACCGGCGGGAGGCGCCCCAGGACCCGGAGGTGACTGCGCCCTGGGCCGCCGACCGCTGACCTTCGCCTCCGTCGCCGGGCTCGCTCGGGGGTGCGTCTCATCCACTGCCCTCCGCAGCCTCCGGGGCAAGGGCCAAATCCGGGGAGCAGTGGAGAGACATGGCGGACCCCGAGGCCGTGGCAGCCGAGGACCTGGACGCCCTCCTCGACGACCTGGACTACCTCCCGGGCCACTTCCACCTAGAGATGCAGTTGAACTTCGAACCGCGCTCTCCGGCCTCGCTCCGCGCCCGAGACCTGAAGCTGCAGCGGGATGGCCTGCGGCAGGAGCTGGAGCTTGCGGCTCCCCGGCAGCGCTCGGCGGTGCGCCACCTTCTGGGCACGTTTGCTTTCTACCTGGAGGAGATAGATGAGGCCCGCGAGAGCTTCCTTGAGGTGGCCCGTGAGGACTCGGGCAACCTCAACGCCTGGGCCAATCTGGCGCACGTGTACGGGCGACTAGGGCAAGAGGAAGAGGAAGAGGCTTGTGCTGGGAGGCTGGCCGCCCTCATGGGCCTGGCGGCTGACCCCAAGACCGACGGAGACCCCCAGCTCCGAGCCGCGCGCTGCCTGGCAGAACAGGGCTATGCACATGGCTTCGACGTGGGCCGCACAAGCCCAGAGGAGCACGCGCGGGTGCTGGAGACCGGCATCGCTCTCTATGACAAGGCGCTGAGCTACGGGCAGCAGGTGGGTGACCCTGCCCCAGGCTGGGAGGGCTGAGGTTGTGGCCCCTAACATCTACAGGGATGCCCCCGCATCCCCAAGACCCCCCAAACCCTGGCCCTTTGGCGTCCGGAGGACCTTCCCAATGCGCCTCTCCTATCCAGCATCCCCTTTGGTCCCATCCCGGACAAAGTCTGTTGCTTTTCTCTGGGGAACCAGGGGCGGACCTTCTTCCAAGTGGGGAGGCCTGCGTGGGTGTTTCTTCTGACACCACCACAAACTCCACTTGGCCAACTCATCCCTCTCACTGTGCCCCTCCCAGCAGTACCGTCCATGTGTCTGTGCACACCCACCTAAGTAAAAGGCACAACCCGACATCCCGCCAGAAATTTGGGCGGTATTCTTACCTTCTCACCCCCTATCTCCATCCATTCAGACCTCAAATCCTATCCATTCTGCCTCCTCATGTCTCTGAGGGTCTGTCCCCTCCTCTCCCGCCTGCCTCCGCCAGCCCAGCCTCCATCATTCCCTGCCTGGACCAGTGCAGTCGCCATCATCCCCCTGGGTTCCTGCCCTCTGGTTTGACCCTTCTGCCTCGTGCACCACCCTGCTACCAGCGCCATGTTGCTCAGCCTTGCTGGCCACGTCCCTAGGCTGCTTACAACCCCCAGCGACCCCCCGGTGCTGGGCAGAAGAGTCCAAGGCTCTGCGGCGGGCATTTGAGGCTTTGTGTGATCTCGGCCCTCCCTCTGCTATGTTCCCCTTCCAGCCAGACTTTTCCCATGGTTGCCTCCCCTGGTTCCCCCCAAGCCAGGTCTCCTTATGACCCACCTTGCCATTCTCTCGGCCTCTTTCCTAGGTGCCCCCTTCTGCTCACTTTTGCCTGGAAGGTTCTCACAGTCTTGGACATCCCTCCACGGACTTCTCCAGGCTCCGTCAGGTGCCTCTCTGGGCTCCCATAGCACTGCGCACGCTCTGCGTTTACAAGTCTGTCTCCCCAACTCAACCTTAAGGTCTCTGAGAGTGAGAACAACGTCTGTCTGGCTTTCCACTGAAAACCCAATGCCTGGCACAGTGCCTGGTACACAGGGGCACTCACTAAATGTATCCTGAGTGAATGTAGGTGCAGCATAGTGCCTAGCACTGAGTAGACAAATACTAGGTATATTAATTACCTATTGCCACATAACAAATATCCTCCAAAACTTAGCTGCTTAAAGCAATAAGCATTTATTATCTCAGGGTGTTTGTGGGTCAAGAAGCTAGGCATGGTTTGGCTGGGTGCCTCTGGGAGGTGGCGTCATCTGAAGGCTTGCTTGCTCTCCTTCCAGGCTCTCTCACTTGGCAATTGACAGGATTCAGTACCTCACTGGCTGAGGCCAGAGGCCTCCCTCAAATCCTTGCCATGAAGACATCCCATCATTTTTGCTACATTCTGTTCAGTAGAGGCGAGTCAGTAGGTCTAGCCCACTCTCAAAGGGAGGGGATTGCAGAGGGCCCAGGAAGTGAGGATCTCTAGGGACCATCTCAAAGGCAGCCTGCATTGGATGACAGACGAATAAAGGGCATTGTTTTCCTCCCTACAGAAGAGGGATCCTCAGTTCAGAGAAGTACCATGACTTTTCTGTGAAGGCACAGCACAGGCAGAGTTGAACTGATAACAATGGCATTTTAATGCTTTAGATCTGTGATATTTAAATAACAGCATGCCTTCCCACAGGGCTCCACTCACAAAGCCTCTGCACACGTCCTTGGAGCCTTTTCCACAAAAAGGCTTCGCGGCTTCAGAAAAGAAATGTGGAGTCCAGGCCTCAGGGGGTGCAGGGTGGAGGGCATGGACTTAGGAGGAGCAGGACAAGGTGGAGGTTAAGATGGCAGACTCTGGGTCAGCGGGCCAGGTCCAAATCCCACCTCCTCCACGCTCTCTCACCTCCGCTTGGTCCTTAGCATCACTGAGCTTCTATTTCCCTCTCTGTAAAATGGTAATGCTGATGTTACTTACGTCCTCAGCTTCCTCACCTGAAAAATGAGGACATTCTCATCTGGTTGACGTTGTAAGTAAGAGCCGGTATTTGGAAAGCACCTGGAATAGAGCCTGCACACGAACTGCAGGAGCACAGACGGCCCCTGCCTCTCCCAGCCTGGGAGGCGCACCTCCCCAGCCCCGCACTGGGTGTAGCTGTGGCCAACGTGTGGAGCCAGCAGGTCTCCTGTTTTAAAGCCCGAGCCCGAGGCCGAGGCCCTGAATGCCAGCTTCCCTCAGTGGGAAGGTGCAGCCAGCATTGTTTGTGTTGAGTGTGGTCTTGGTGGCAGAGTGGAGCCTAAAGAGCCCTGGGCTAGGAGCCAGGAGGCCTGCCGGGGCAGGTGGCGGGGTCTTCTGCTGTCTGGGCTGTGGTTTCCCCATCTGTGAAAGGGAGCAGGGAGGGGACTGGGTGGTCTCCACGGCCTCTCCTTGCTCTCCGGAAGGGGTCCACTGAGGGAAGGCTTCCTGGAGGTGAGCAGGAGGCAGAGGTTTGGGCCTAGGGATGGACCAGAGGCGGGCTACTCCCTCCCGGGGGCGGGGCACCTACCTAGAGAGGGGCCTGCCAGCGGAGGGAGTGCCAAGCAGGCCACTGTCCCGTGCTCCAGGGAGAGAGCTGATTGCACAGGTAGGAGGTGGCCCCAGGCGGCATGCTGTGTCCTCAGGCCTGGCCTAGCCACTGCTCCCCGGGTCTGGACAGAGGCTGTAGTCGGTTTCCCCTAACAAATCCCAGGAGAGAGTTGGGGATTTGGAGCTCGGTTTTGTCATCTGAGGATTAGAAGAGATGGTGCTTATAAAGTAGCTGGCGCAGTGTAGTTGCTCAAGAAGCAGCCACAGTCGGGATAATGATGATGATTTCATTATAGTTGGGGGAAGGCGGCTTGGGTTCGAGCCCTCACCTCCCATTATTGTGCTGTGTGGTTATGGACAAGTTCACTTTTTGCCTCTGGCCTCGGTGTCTGCTGCATGAACCTTAAATAATAGTGATCTCAGTTTACTGATTACCCGACTGAATCATGAGGTGAAAGTGTGCATAAACTGGTCAATTCTGGGCATGTGTGAGAGGCATATACTCAGCATCTTACCATCTATTGAGCCCCTGCTGTATGCCAGGCCCTGTCTTTAAGAAGCTCATGGACGAAGGGAGGAGGTAACATTTGTTTCTTCATTAACTAGTCTTGCCCGGGCCCCTCCTCTGTGAGCAGGAGCCAAAGGGACAAGTTAGAGATGTGCCTACGACAGTACTCAATCACTCTGAGTACTGTACCAAAAGACCATACTTTCTGAACCAAAAACAGGCCCCCACAGGCTGACGGGGGACATGTGCTTTGGGGACATCAGGATCAACGGAGGAGTCAGCGGTGACCTGGAGAGTCCCGGTCCTGGGGACAGAGTGGCAGTGACTGAGTTTCAGAGAAGGAACACTTCCTTTCAGCGTGCACGACCAAGGGAGGCTTCTGGACGAGGCAGGAGGGCTGGGCAGGAAAGAGGTGAGGGCGCTCCCAGCTGAGGCCTGCGGGGGGGCCTGCAGAGCCCCCGGGCTTTGATGACAGCTGCCCTGGAGCAGGGGTGAGGCCTGAAAAAAAGGAAGCCGGCAGCTTCAGGGGGAAGAGCACAGGATGGCCCTGAACGACGGCTGATGGTTCCCGCCTTCCTCTTTAGCCACAGTTCCTCTTACTTCCCTTGAGCCTACTTGCCAGCAATTCTCACCCTTCTCCAAACATGCTGTGCTGTGGCTCGCCTCCCTGTGCAGCTACTGTTCCCTCTGCCTAGAAAGCAGACCATCCATAAAGACCCAGCTCGAATGTCACCTCCCCCTTGAAGCCTTCCTCCATACAACACACAGCTTCATCAGTAATATTCATGTCTTCTTTGGGTGCCTTCCAGATTTGGCTTTGACAGGCCTCACCAGAACGCTCTGATCCCATTTTACGATGTGGGAACTGAGGCACAGCCAGGCTAAGTAACTTGCTCAAGGTCACAATTAGTGGAGTTAAATCCACTCCACTCTGCCTAGCTTCAAAGCCCTTGCTCTCTCTGGAGAGGTCAGAGAAGTGGGGGTGCGATGAGTATAGTGCAGATGGCTGGTGGGTGGGGAGGGGCAAGGGGAGACCCCTCACAAACCACCTCCTGGAAATCTGGGGTGGAGGAAGTGTTGAGAGAAAGAAGGTGGTTTTGATACAGAGAGATGTGATCAGATCACTGGGGAGAAGTAGGGAGGGGCTGTAGGCGGAGGCAACGGTAAACTGTCTAGGATGGGATTGGCTGAGAAGCTGACTGTCTCCAGAGCACATGGAATTATGGGCAAGAAGATTTGGAATAAAAGACGGGCTCTCAGGCTCTCGAATGGGCTGGTGCTGGCTCAAGCTTTTCTCCCCGGAGGATGCCTGGATGATTGTGTTGCAACTGCCTGTGTTTCCCAAGGGATGGTATTTTGGATGGAAGGGAGCTCCGGGCGCAGCCTAGGATCGGGCTGGCCTGGCAGAGGGTGGCAGGGTTATCCTTCTTTGGGTGCACTGGAGGGGATGAGCTGTGAGGGGCTGAGCCTGCCATTCTTCCAAAATTGTGTAGCTTTTGTATCTTATGTTGTTTTAGTTTGTAAACTAACCCTATAGAAACAAGATAATTGAAAACAGGAAGAATGCTAGGAGAACTCAGGTGTCAGAGTTTAGCCTTAATTGATCGGTTTAAGTGATTAAAGCTGTAACTAAAGAGTTAAAGAGTTTAGCCTTAATTTAGAGGCTTAAGTGACTAATCCATGGGGAAAGCTGTTACTCCAAAATTGGGAAACTTTTGAATAAAGACCCCTTTCCGTTATCACCAAACCTTTGCCTCTGAAATTTTGCCTAGAGGGTGGCGGCAGGCAGCGGGACCCCAACTGCTGTTTGAAAACAGTTTTCCATGTATCATAAGAGGAGCCTGGAAGGATGAGGGCGGAGGAGAAGTCCAAGTCAGGGGCCAGGGGAGGAGGCAGTGGGACAGCAGAGCAGCAGTTGTGGGACTCCCCCCAGTGAAGAGGGTCACCACCCACAGGAGCAGAGAGGGGGTGAGTGGCTGGTGGTCTGACGCACCCTGTGTTGCCACTCCAAGAGATTGTCCATCCTGACGGGGCTGGGACTCTCCCAGGCAGGGGGGAGCCCCTGGCATTCAAAGGATAAAGAGCCGCTAAAGAATCCATGAACAGCTGCTCCTCTGCTAATGAAAATTGCAAGAGAAAACATTATAAAAGCTAATAATCTGGCCCAAAATCCAAATATAAGCAGTGTTTGTGCGTGAGCGGGCAAGTGTTTATGGCTTCCTTTCCCAGATCCTCGTGCCTTCCCTTCCTCTTCCTCAAGTTACAAAAATATGATCAGGCAGATTGCTTTTATCTGTCATTCCTCCCATCCCCCCCCCCCCACACACACACATGCGGGTGTACACACACACACTCAGTCACAGATGGATTCTTGGTGGTAAATCACAAGATTGAGTGGGTATTAAGAGCATTTTGGAGTTAGACCAGGTTAAAATTCGGCCTCCATCACCAGGTGGCTACAGGCAAGGCATTTCACTTCACTAAGCCTCAGTTTTCTTATCTGCAAACTGGAACTTTAACATCTGTCTCACAGGGTCGCTGTGACGGGGAAGGAGAGAACAGGAAAGGCTCCAGGCAGGAGGCAGATCACAGTAGCGGCCCACCCCTTCTCCCTACCCACCCCTTCTCCCTGTCCACCCTCCGGCCCAGGGCGCTTTGCTGTTGCTTCTGAGAGCCATTCCCAGCCTCTGGCTTATCTCCAAGGGATTTGCCCTCTAGAGGATGAGCCATCTGTCTTGGGCCTCCCCTCTACCTTCCCCCACCAGCTAGTGGCTGGCACAGAGTTGAACACCCAGTAGGAGTTTTGTGATTACTGTTTAATTTAGTTGAATAACTGAATTTTAAGTCTTAAAATCCCCTCCTTATTTTTTTGTAAATAAGGTAACTCAAACTTACAATTCTTTAAAAAGTAACATCTCTACCCTGGCTGGTGTCACGCAGTTGGTTGGAGCATCATCCTATAAACTGAAGGGTCATGGGTTCAATTCCCAGTCAGGGCACATACCTGGATTGTGGGTATGGGTCCCAGCCAGGCACATATGGGAAGCAAGCGATCAATGTTTCTCTCTCACATTAATGTATCTATCCCTCTCTCTCCCTTCCTTCCCTTCTCTCTAAAATCAACAAGCATGTCCTCAGGTGAGGATTTTAAAAAGAAAGAAAAAAATAACATCCCTGTCCCAAGCTAACTCAGCGATTTGAGTTTCTTCCCTTTTTCCCGTGGTTTAACACCTGCCACATGCAGGTTCGCCTGTGCCCTGCTCACGGCTCAGGGCAGGCCCTGAGGGACAAGGAGGACCGCCACTGCAGTGGGTGCTCTGCATTCCAGCCTGTGCCCAGGCACTGAGCTCAGAATTTTGCATTCCTTGGTGCATTTGATTTTTATTCAAACCTCACAGACACACTGACAGTTGAGTATTGTGAATCCCCACTGAACCAAGGACGTATCAGGCTCAGGGAGGGGAGTGGCTTGCTCAAGGTGGCCCAGATTTCACCCGGCCAACAGGGGCAGGTGGGAAAGAAGGTTTGTGTGGCCAGCCTCACAAACAAAGGTGTGGACATTCCAATCACCACAGCCATGGGGTGGGGACCTAGCAGGAAGGCCAAGGGCACAGCCAGTCAGCAATCCGCAGGTCCCCAGCACAGACACACCCTCCTGCCCACGTGCCCCCTCTCTCTCCCTCATCCTTTTTCACTCTCCCCTACTTCCCCCAACACCAGAGCTGCCCCAAGACACGGGCAGCTCTGATGCTCAGTGCAGGGCAGGTGCAGGCGTGACCTGGAGTGTCAGTGTGGGCGTTTGCAGGCTGCAGGGGAGTCCCCAGACACCGGCCATGCCATGGGTGACCAGGGCCAGAGGCTTAATCTCCCTGAATGTCTGCGTCTGCCTCTGTGAAATGGTGCCAGCCCAATGGGCATAGCAGGAGTAACTGGGGTTGCAGAGACAAGGCCCAGCCCCAAGGACAGCAAGCATCGAGGTACGCAGGCTCCCTGGCCTCATCCCAGTGGAGCCGTCAGGACCAACGACACGCAAGACCTGTAGACTCCTCTTCTTAGTGAGCCCACGTCCCCCGCTCTGCTTCCTCCCGCCCGACCTGTGGCCTCCCTCATCCTGACCCAGCACCAGCCTTGGGAAAAGAATGATGACATTGGGGAAGACCCCCAACTTGGGCTCAGGGGCCAGGATATGAGCACCTGCCTCAGCCCTGCGCCGACCACGGGACACCAAGCCACTTCACCTCCCTGGGCCTCTGTGTCCTCCTCTGTCAAATGAGGGGCTGGACTAAGGTTGTGGGCAGGTGATTCCAGGGACAGGAAAGACTCGGAGAAACAGAGAAGTGGGGGAAGGAATGAGTCTCCTGGCAGAAGAAGATGTACACACACACATACCATGGTGGGAACCACAGCTTAGGGAATGTGGAGGACGGCATTTTGATGACCTAAGAGTTGATCTCCAACTTTTGAGATCATGGGCAGGGTTGCTCCTCCCGTGGTACTTGCAAACACACACACACACACACACACACACACACACACACATACGCACGCACGCACACTCCACAAATCTGAGTCATTTGATTTGGTTCAACTAGAAAAGGAGAGAGGTGGCTGCTGGACTGTGGGCTAGGTACTCATGTGCTTTTCATAAAGCAGCTCACTTGATCCTCACAGAAATGCTGGGAAATGAGAACTGGCATTGCCTCCATGCTGCTGATGAGCAAACTGAGGCTCAGAGAGGTATAGTGACTTGCCCAAGGGCACACAGCCATAAATGGCTGGCAGGAACTAAATCCAAGTCTCCGGGACAGAAAGCCCAGGCTGAGGGACAGCTTTCCTGAGGCTCTGGCTCTGATGGCCTTGGTGCCACTCACATTCGCAAATTAGCACCTTCGGAATTTGCTGCTGGCTTCTCTCCCTGCTTACCTGGCCAAGTGCAGGACCCCAGAGCCAAAGCCTTTAGTGTCATCTGGCCCAATTGTTTCTTTTACAGGAGAAAAGATAAAGTTATGTTAAGGGCGCAAGAAAGCAGAGAAAACTCAGGCACCACTGTTACTTCTGCACAGGGCAAGACACTTCCTCAGACCCGCCCAGCCTCTACCGATGCCAGAGCTGGCTTTGGACCCAGGACTAAACAGGACTCCTTTTCTCTAGGGACTCTGGAATAGAGAAGCGGCTCAAGGCAGTTCTTGGGAACTAGTGCAAAGCAAAGGTGACCCACAGGGCCTGGGTTTGCATAACAACCCTAGGACCAGATAGGGGGTCACAATAGGGAGCTGCAGCTGATCTGATCAGCTCTTAAGACTCACACAGAATCCTCCAGGGAATCCAAGACTGAGATGCATTAAGTGGCTTCCATGGTACAGCGCCCATCCTTCAGACCCCCCCACGCAGTCACATTGACCACCCCCAGCAACACGCCTGCAGTTCAGACAGGCCGGGTGGGTCATCCCAGTTTGCAGATGCAGAAGCAGAGGCCGAGGCTCGGCCAGCAGATTCCCAGGGTCCCTGGGAGAGGGAAAGGCAGAGGTGGGTCTCCAATCCTCTGCTTACTCCCCTCACCCACTGAGGCAGCAGCTGGGTCGGGGAGGAGAACCCCCTGCCTTTGCCTTCCTGTGCACGCCCCCAGGTGGCCGGGAAGACCCAGGTCGGGTGGGGCCAGAGCTCAGTGTGCAGATCAGGGAGGCTGCTCTGTGTCGTCACAATGGACATTCCGGTTGTACAGGATGAACATATTCCTGAGTCCTGCCACGTTGTGACTTTTCTTTCTGCAGCGTCAGCCTTAACAGGGTCGGCTTGGTGAGGTGGAAAGAACTGGGGCACTGGAGGGAGGCAGATCTGAACTGGAATCCTGACTCTTCTGCCTGTCCTGGGCTGTGGGGCTGGGCTGGTCCGTGGCTTTTTCCTTAGTCTCTCTTTCCTCACCTGCAAAAGGAGGAGGATGCATAACACCTCAGGCTGCTGTGAGGATCCAGTGCCACAGTGCACAAGAGTGCCTGGTGGATAGTTGGTGCTCGAGAAATGTTTACTCTCATTCCTCCTCCTTCCCCCTCCCCTGAGAGAAAATCAGCCAGCTCTCAGGAACTAACTTGCAGACATAGAGTACAAGTCATCAGGGACAAAGTTCAAACTGCAAAGCAAATATTTTCCTCAAGAACCCACAAGGTCTCTCTATAGCCTATTCAGATACACATAGAATCATTAGCCATTGGTACACTAAAAGATCTTCTATTGAAGTCCTTTCAAATAGCCAAGCCCCCAATGTTTCCTTCTTTGGGGGTCACCTTTGGAAATAGATTGGCTAAGATCCGTTGCATGCCCCTGAGTTAACACAAACCTGCTTTGTAATAGTTTATCCTAATCCTACTAGTCTCTCTGTAGGTTCTGCCAAATCACCCACCTTTGTCACCCACCCATGGTACTGAAGCAGCTTCAAACTTCAGGCTTCCCTGAGGATCACAATTTCTGATCCTTTGGCTCATTTTAAAAAAGACCCCCCAGCTGGACTGTTCTCACTCGGCTCCCCACAGTGTGGGACAGCGAGAGCCTAGTGCGGCGGTTCTCAAAAGAGGGTGCAGCCCAGAGGGCCTGTTAAAACACTGGTAGCTGGGCCATGCCCCCAGAGTTTCTGATTCAGTGAGTCAAGAATCTGCACTTCTATCAAATTCCCAGGTGATGCTGAGGCTCCGGTCCCGGGACCACACTTTGAGAACCACTAGTCTAGGGATGTTGGGTGCAGGGACTCTGGGGCTAAGCTGCTGAGCTCCCAACTGTTACCTTCTAGCTGAGCTACTCAGGGCCACAGTTGCCTCATCTGTAAAATCAGTATAATAAAAGTCCCTGCCTCATAGGTGAGTTTGGAGAGGGCCAAATGTGTTAACACATGCAAACTTTGTGCCTGGTATGTAGCAAGGGCTCAATAAAATTTGCTATTATTAGCATAGCAAAAAAAAGGCACCACTTCCAGGTTTCAGTGCAGGCTTTCCCATCAGCTGTGTGACTTCAAGGACATCGCCTCACCTCAGTTTTCCCATCTCTACTAAAAGGGTGATGATAACCCACTTTACATTCTGCACAGGGTGTTCTGAGGATCCAATGGAATCTGTGTGAGTGCACTTTTTAAATGACAAGCCCTATACAAACACCTGCGGTTAGATGTTGTGGGAGAACTTGAACTTGAAGTCAAATAGACCTGTCCTAAAATACCAGGTTAAGTAGGCAAGTCTCTGACTCTTTGAGGCTTAGTTTTCCCATCTCTAAAATGAGAGACATAATAGTGAGAGCCTCAGAGCAGCTGGGCGATGTCCTCAGAACCCCTCACCTGAGGTCTGTTCCTCACTGTCATCTTCAGCAAGTTATCAGGGTTTCAAATCAGGTTCAGTGCTGGCACCGGGGCCTTACCCAGCCCCCGGCCACAGAGCGGCAGCCTAACCTGAGATCCCTCCGGCTTGAAGTCTGGGCTGACTCACACACTGGCCGGCCCCTCTTCTAGACCCCAGTAGCCCCAGCTCATGGGGTCATGATAGGAATGAAACAAGAGAAAGGGTGAGGCATCCTGTCCAGATTCCACACCAGGCAGGCCCTCAGTAAACACTCCCCTCCTGGCAGAGATCCTTTCAGCCCCTCCCAGGCTGCCTCCAAACATTTTGCCTCTGGGAGCCATCAACTCTGAAAGCGAATTCCTTGCAGCGTAAGAGGTTTCACGGCAACTCTATTCTCCAGGAGAGAGGTAGAACAGCCCTTCCCTTCTCCAGGAGGGGAGGGAACAGTCAGAGTCCTGTTTAATTTAATTTAACGCACTGTGGCTTGCCAGGTTGCCCCTGGTAACAGCTTCAGCTGCTGCTTCAGTTACAACCAGAAGGATTTTTAAAGAGACAGCCCATTTTAGGGTCAGAATTGCACAGTAGAGGGAACGGCATCCACCAGCTTCATCACAGGGAGAGAAGATTACACCTTTAGGCACAGCAAGGCTTCAGACCAGATCCATTTGTACAATTAACTCCATTCCGAATTTGCAACCCCATAAGCCCTCCTGCAAATGTAACTCTTAAGTGGGAATCTAAGAAGGCATTATGCTTAGGATTTGTCATACAGATGTCACTTGGCTAGCTACTTTTCTGAAAATCAGTTTCAATCTTCAGGTTGAAGGAGAAGGCAAGTAAACCCGTAAGAATTGTCCCTGCAATTCAGGTTTGCTGCCACCAGGTGGTAGTATTGTTTGCTTAGTTCAAACTCATAACCAGGCTCTTGAATTACACAAGAATATCAGGGTGGTGGTGAAACCACTGGATTTTAAGCCTTGATACTAACTACTGTGTGACTGTTGATAAGTTGCTTCACCTCTGTGGTCTCAGTGTCCTCAGAGATATAATAAGGGGATTGATCAAAATAATCGAGGGTTGTGGACAAGGCTTGAGTCTAGGACTATGAAGGAAGGCGTGAGTTTAAGGTCCCAGCTCTGTCATGTACTGTGTGGCTGGGCACACAATTTAATTCCTTGCAACCTAAATACCAAACAAGAGAGTGGCTATGAACCAGGGAGAGCCCTGAGGACACCACGTAACTCTCCCATACTAGAAGCCTGTAGAAGTGAGAAAGGGGCCTGGGACCCTAGGGGATCTGAGGCCTCAGGGGATCCCAGCAGCTGTGGGGAGTGGGGTGAGGCAGGATGCCTCTGGACTCCAGGGCCCGAGTCCTCATTGCCCCATAGGGAACTGAAATAGGTCACAGTACACAGAGCAGCCTCCTGGACACACTTAACTCCATTCCGCTTTAACCCAAACTAGGAGAAAAGGAGCAAACATTAATGGAGCAAGTACTCCAGGCTAGAACTGCTTCACAATGCCTAAGAGGTTGGTATTATTATGCCCCTTCAGATAAGGACACAGCCCCAAGGGGTGACTCATCGGCCCAGTGCTGGCCAGCGGGCCTCTGCTCTTCGCATTACAGCCCCCATGGCTACTACATCTGTTGTCTCTCGTGGGTACTCCTCCTTGTAAGGAGACCGAGAGGGAGAGCTGGTCCTGTCTCTCGCTATCATGACTCTGTTTGGCCAATCTCAAAGTGAGCATAGGGTCAGAGGTCATGAGATCACACCAACAAGCAGCCAAGGAGCCTGAGGCACACAAGCCCTCAATCTTTCCATGGTCAGGTGCTGAGAGTATGTCCAGATCTTCAGCCAGCTTAGCCCAGAGTAGTTGTCCTGTGAATCTGAGTTCCCTTCCCACAGCCCAGGTCCTGTGTAGGTGCAGCAGGTAAGGTTACCCAGCAGCCTATCTCAGCCTTTTGCTTTGGCCAGTGTTCCCCACTGATCTCTCAAGGATGCCCTTTAACACTTGAGACTTGCTGCTCTTCCCTCCAGACAGCCCTGTTCTAGCTAAAGCTCCATACACATATTCCCTCCTAAGTAATTAGGATTCCTCTCCAAGTGATGTGAATGTGGAGACACATTGGACTTCAGCACTCCCCAGCTCTGACCCCTTCTCTGGCTCCCTGCTGCCCTGCAGATAAGCTCCAGGTCCTAAGCCTGGCACTTAGGGGCTCCTCCTGGAGTATCCCTGCTGGCTCCTCCTCCATCCCTCACAGCTGGGGTTCCAGCCCCCAACACACCGTGCTCACTCATTTCTGAGCTTTTGCACACACTGTCCCCTCCATCTGGAATGCCTTCTCTCACCATGTCCACTGGGGTGTTCCTACTTGTCCTTGAGAACCTACTCCAGCTCATCCTCCTCTAGAAGACCTGGCAGTACCCCTGGGTCAGGTAGCATGCCTCCTCGCCTGCCCTGCTATTCCTTTACTCTGTGTCTTTGTTGGTTTTTTTTTTTAAGTTTTTTTTTTAAAGTTGTATTTATTTATTTTTAGAGAGGGGGAGAGAGGAAGAAAGAGAGGGAGAGAAACATCAATGTGTGGTTGCCTCTCGCGTGCCCCCTACTGGGGACCTGGCCTGCAACACAGGCATGTGTCCTGACTGGGAGTCAAGCTGGCAACCCTTTGATTCGAAGGCCGGCACTCAATCCACTGAGCCACACCAGCCAGGGCTACTCTGTGTCTTTGGTTCTGACTTTCCCACCAGACTAGGAGCTCCTAAAGACAGGACCTGCCTCTCTCCTCTCCTTTTCCCATTGCCCATCCTGGGCCACACAGGAAGGGACTTCCTGTCTGGGGAATAGTGGCTGAGAAATGCAGTTAGTGGTGCCTCCTCTTGCTTGGTTCACTCAGTGGAATCTGACTCACAGTCCTCCTTCCTCTCTTCCTCCCTCCAAGCTCACGCATGGCCTCCCCAGAGCAGCGGTGACGCACTTTGCAAGCTTTAGCTCCCCAGCACCACATCACACGCACCGTGCTCCGTGCTCACCAGGCTTGCCCACACACCCCCGCGCTGAGCCTTCCATCTGGAACGCCCTTGTACCCCATCCACCCGCTGAAATGCCTCTGCTATTCAAGACCCACATCACAGCCCGTCCTCTGCGAGGTTTTCTCTGAGTCTTCTGGCTGGGGTGGCCTCTCCGTCCTGCTGTATTTGTCTGCCTTCCTCTCAGGGCCTTCATCCTGCTCTGCCTTGTGCTACAGTTGTTGGCAACCCAGCGCGGTGAGGGGAGGGTGGGCTTCGGAGCCTAACAAAGGGAGCCCTAACCCCAGCTCTGACACCTGCACACCACGCGAACTGGAACAGGTCACTTTACCTCTCTGGGCCTTAATATGTTTCTCTCCCACCACCGACTCCGACCCCCTCCTAAGTGTTGTGCGATTGGGATGACTGGTATCAGGGTCCTGGCACGTGGCAGGCACTCAGTCAAGCCCAGTTATTTAGGTCTGTTCCCCCAGCCAGGCTGCGAGCTCATGTGGGCCCGGGTGCAGCTCCCATGCAGTTCCACATCCCCAGAATACCCAGCACTGGGCTTCACACCGTAGCTGCCCAGAAATGCTGGCTGGACTGAATGCCCTCAGCCGCTGCTGGGAGTGGGGTGGAGGGATGATGGGGTCCTGAGCTGAGGAAGCCATAGCGGGGTGTGGGGAGAGTGCAGAATCGAGTCTGGAGACCATCGACAGGAGATGAGTGCAGAGGGAGGGCCTGGAGCCTGAAGCGGAGCTGCTGATATGCACTGGGGGTTTTATTGGTTTTCATTAAAATTCCTTCCCGAGGCAGAAACAGCTACTCCCATAAATAACGGCATAAATATTTTATCCGGTGCCCAAGTCAGTCTAAATGCACGGCAAGGTTGGCAAGAATAACAATGGGAGACAGTTCAGGGGGGCCCTGGGCTTCCGCTGAGCTCACTCAGCTCACCCGAAGGGGCTTCCTCAGGAAGGTGGGAGTGGAGGGATGGTGCAGGGGAGAAGGGGACCGGTGGAGTGTGGGCCCCAAGGAGGGGGCGTGCAGAGCACAGGTGGGGAGTCAGGGGAGGGCAGCTCAGCTTGGAGAGCAAGATGGGAGGGGGCGAATGTGCCCCGCACCGGCCCTGTGAGGGGCTCCTCATGCAGGGCCTTCCACGCGTTATTTCATCACATCCTCTGTGGTCAGAGACGTGAAGCGACTTGCCCGAGGTCTCTGGCCAGGAGACTTCCCGGGGTTCAGAGAAAGTGTGGGAATCTATGAACAATAGCCCGAGTACCTCAGTAACAGCAGCACGGGCCATTCTCTGCTTTCCTAGATCCCCATGGAGGAGAAAAGGGGCTGGTACTTCACCATGGCAACGCTTTTCATAAGGTCAGACTGGGAAAGGGGGCACAGGATGGGGGGAGGTGAGGCCTGGAGCCCAGGGGACAGGTGGCTGAGCCCATCTCCATGGCAAGTGCTCCCCAAGTTCCCCTCGCTGCCATTGGCCAGGGCAAAGGAGGACTCACAGCATGCTGGGGACAGCTGGGGGAGAGGGTGCTGACCAGCTGTATCCTTTTTTCGGTCACAGGCTAGATGGCATCTTCCTGGAGCTGGGCAGCGAGGAGCATAAGAGACTGCCCGCATTCAACCGCACATTGGCCTTGCTCCGGCAAGTCCTCAAGTCCTCGGACCCCCACCACCGAGGTAGGGCCCTCGGAGATGGTAGGAGAGCAGCCTCTGCCCAGCTCTCCCGGCACCTGTCTCTGTCATTGGCCCCACCTCCAGCACTGCCTCCCTTTTGAGGACCTGTTTCTTTCCCTCACCCTCTGTCTCATGTTCCCTTGTTCATCTCAAGAGCTCGCTCACCTTGCACAGGTGAATACACCAATTGCAAATCCCAACGACTGCATGGTTCCAGGTGCGTGTCTCAAGGCCTAGTGTGTAAGAGACAGAGCTTCCATTTCAGCTTCTCATCCCCACTTTCTGGCTGGGAATGAAGGCTCTGCTGGAGAGGAGTTCGGTCATTTTTCACGGGGCCACACGACCAGAATAGGGACTAGAACTTCAGAGCCGGTGAAGAGCTGGAGTCAGAGAAGCCATGCACCTTCCGAGAGGTCCCCTAATTGACACAGTAAACAGACTAAGCATGACAGTGTGTTCATCCATTCACTCACATGTCCCCGCTCCCCTCCTTCCCTCCTCTGTTTCTCTCAGTTGGTCCCTGAGTGGCCCACCGTGATTTCGTGCCACTGACCCTCCCTTGTCTTCCTGGGAGCTGACCCCTTGGTGCAGTTGGCCCCTCCCCCCTCGTGGCTTCTCTCCCTCTCCCCTCCCTGCTGCCTCCTAGAGTCTCTTCTCCCGCCCTTCACCCCAGCTCTGGCCTGGTGCTACCTCGGAATGCTGCTGGAGAGGAAGGACACCTTCTCCACTACGCCCATGGGCATCCACGACTGTGGGTACTCAGGGACCGACCCCCTGGACTGCTTCGGCAAGGTATGTGCCACAGCCCCACTCCCTCCCCAAACTGGGACGGAGCCTACCACCCTCTTCTGGAACCCTCTGCTTCTCTGTGTGCCGCCTCCCACTTCCATCCCCACTGTGCGCTCACCCAGGGAGCGCCCTCGCTCCAGACCTTCCTCTCCATCCCGAACAAAACAACTGTGCTCCCTTGTCGTCAATCCCCTTTGCCTAAGAATCAGACCCTTTCCACGCCCAGTCTGGCCCAAGCCTGTGCCTCCAGACTTGTCTTCTACGCTCCCCAGGTATAGCCTCAGGCTCTTCTCCTCAGGCCTTGGTTCACACTGTCCCTCCCCACCTCCACTGGCCTAGTGGAAAGAGAATGGGTTTAGCCAGGGTCTCATACCCGCTGTGTTCACGGGCCATGTGACCCTAGAGTAAGTCGCTTTCACCCCGAGGCCCCCTTTTCTGTAAATTATGTGATCTGTCTACCTTGTAGATGATTGAGAAACTCAAAGGACATAGTGGACAAAACTTCATTGTAAACTGTAAAGCGCGGTTCAAGCCTCATTCTTGACACCTTGTTTATGTGGCACTTTCTACACTCAGCTCAGTTTTGAAGTCTTTCCTGGAGGCCAGGGACCCTGTTATATTCATTCACCTGCACATTCAGCACAGCGCCTTGCACAGGCACATTCCTAATGTTTGCTGGTGGGTGATGAGCAATTTCTTGATGAGAGATCTCCGAAGAGAGCAGAGCATTAACACTGGTGCATGAGTGTTCTGAGAGTTGTGTCCAACTTAACAAAAACACTGCCTCTAGCACTCCTTGAGAACCTACCCTGTGCTGGGGCAAAGAGATGGGCAGACAGGGCCCCTGGCCTGCACGAGTTCACCATCTCAGGGGCAGCAAAGAACGTGGCACAGGCAGCCAGCAGTGACGCTGTAGGAGGGGTAAGGGCTGTGGCCTAGATAGAAATGCTGCACTAGGTACAGGGGAGGTAGAGGCTGATTCTGGCCCCTCCTCACACCTGCCCTGGGAAGATGGAGGGGAACACATTGGATGTGTCTGAGGAAGAGGAGTTTGCCTGGGATCTGGAGAGGTTCACCAGACATGACCCATGAATGTGGTGGAGAGCATGGCAGTGAGTTGAGCTCTCAAGAGTTATGTGCCAGTGAGCTGTGCCCCAAGTGTTAGCCTCCATGAGAAGACTGAGCTTACTGGTGGGTGGAGACGGGGAATAAGAATATTGCGATGACCTGGCTCTATCCAGAGGTGGGGTTCCTAAGGGTCACTATTTGGCATATAGACAAATTGTTTGCTCTTACCCTCCTTCCTTACCCAGGCCATTGAGATTGCCAAGGACCAACCCCCAATCCTGAATCGCCTGGCCAAAATCTTCCACTTCCTAGGAAAACAGGATATGGCCATTGGCACCTGCAACATGGCACTGGATGTCCTACGGGATCCAGAGCTCAACTGGCAGGCGTATTGCACAAGGGCCAAGGTGAGTCACCCTGTAACCCCATCTCCTCCTATCATCAGGAATCAGAGAACAAGGACCACAGGCCACAACCCTACTGCCAAGATCTTCTCTCACGACTTCTGCCTAGAATGCTCTTCTTCCAGATGGCCAATTGGCTTCCTCCCTCACCTCCTGGAAGTCTGGATACAAAGGCAGCTTTGTATGCAATTGGACACAACTCTCCAACAAAGGCAGCACTATCTTACTGAAAATGTCAACTTCTCAACATTTAAAAAAAAATTTTTTAACCTCACCTGAGGGCATGCCCATTGATTTTAGACAGGGGGGAAGGGAGGGAGAGAGAGAGCAAGAGAAACATCAATGTGAGAGAGAAACATTGATCACTTGCCTCTCATACAGGCCCCAACCAGGACCGGACCCACAGATTAGGCATGCGCCTTAACCAGAATCAAACCTGTAACTTTTCTGTTCTACGGGACCACGTTCCAACCAACTGTTCTGCAGCAGCCCGGGCAACCTCTCAGCACTTATCACTCCCTAACATACTATTTGCTTATTTATTATGTTTTTTAATCTCTCCCTACTGCTAAAATATAAGCTCCATGAGGGCAGGGAATTCTGTCATTTTGCTCTCTTGTATACCCTCAGTTCCTAGAACTGTACCTAGCACATAGCAGACTCTTGATGAATATTTACTGAATGAATGAATGAATGAACTGAGCATCTACCATATGGTAGGTCCTGGTTGGAACATAGTCTCTCAGTCATCATGGTAACTCCCCAAGAAAGATATTAGTGTACTAATTTTTCAAATGTGAAAAATGAAGCTCACAAAGGTTGAGCAACTTCCCCCAGCTCACATGCTAATAAGAGGGGAGGGGCTGGAATTCAGCCAAGTCCCACCGGCAATAAAACCAGAGCTTCCCAACTCCCCACCCCTTATCCTCCACCCCCCACTTCGTGATGCTCTTTTAGAACCAGAGCCCACCCTGTTGGCTATGAGGTTTTAATACTTTCAACAACAATGACCCCCTTTTCCTTGCTTTCTCCCTCTCAGCCCTACCTCACCCCTCCTGAATCTCTAGATTTTAAAAATGGCCCTAGTGTGGGGGAAAAGGAAGTGGAGATGAAAGCAGGGGCCTGGAATCATTTGTAATTTGATGCCTGTAGTTGAGGCCACCTGCCATTCTTCCCAAATTGCTTGCTTACATGGACTCTCACAAAATCAATGCTGCCATCCTATCGAAAATAACCCTCTCCCCAGGCACCTCAATCCCATCGCCCTGCTTTTTTTTTCATAGCACTTATCACCACTTGAAATGGTACCATTTACTTGTTCATGGTCTTTTCCCTACTAGAAAGTTAAGTTCCACCAGTGCAGGCACCTCATCTGTCTTATCACCATTGCACCCCTAGTACCTAGCATAGGACCTGGCATATGGTGGGCACTTGGTACATACTTGTTGAGTGAATGAAGGGCTCTTACTTCATCTCACCTACTCATTGTACAGACAGCGAAACGAAGACCCAGAAAGGGAAGTGGCTTGCCGAAGAGGGCACAGGAGTAGAACCTAGGACTCTTGGGTCCCAGTCTCAAGGGTTTTCTGCTATCACAGAACCTTCCTGAGTTGCTGTTGAGAAAAAGGTTGGCTTCATTTAGGGGAGATGCCCCTTGCTTGAAGCATCTTCCCTGAGCCAACTCTCTGTGGGCAGATCCATATCAGAGCCTATCTTCATGACCTGGAGCGGGTCAAGATGGGGCTCGGAGGCATGCCTGACAGGAACCACCTCGCCTGCGCCAAAGCGGACCTCGAGGAAGTGGTCAAGGTGTGCCCAGGTCTCAAGACCTACCTGGACATCGGCCAGGTAAGGCAGTCTCTGGGCTTTCATAGCCAATGGCTTACTAAGAACATATTTACTTTCTGTCAGGCCAGGTCTGGGAACTTAGGGCATAGAGAGGAAGGAACAGGGGGCATCTTCCTAACTGATAACAGTACCCACCTCCTACAGGTGAAGATTAGATGAGAGAATGCCCGTATATTGTTTAGGACAGCGTCTAACCCTTTCTAGGCACTCAGGAAGTATAGACCATTATTCTTTATCCAGAAGTGCCTCCTGTGCACAGCGAAAGATTACTAAGAGATGACAAGATCATATTTTACATATGAGAAAACTGAGGCCCAGAAATTGCCTTGCTCAAGGTTATATGGCTAAGAGTGGTGGGACTGGAACTGGAATCAGAGGACTGTCTTTCCTTTTCTAGGGAAGGGGGACCAAAATTTGCGGTGAATAACTGGGAAGAGGGAAGGTTGGAATTAGGAGAGCAGCCATGGGGTGGGGGGCGGCGGAGAGGGAGTGAAGGGTTGAAAGCCTCACCCCTGCCACCTCACGCCAGGTCTACTACTACATGGGCGT
Source organism: Pteronotus mesoamericanus (assembly GCF_021234165.1). Classification (NCBI taxonomy): domain Eukaryota; kingdom Metazoa; phylum Chordata; class Mammalia; order Chiroptera; family Mormoopidae; genus Pteronotus; species Pteronotus mesoamericanus. Next base: position 6,049,572 of record NW_026555006.1, on the reverse strand, counting down.
GGACGCAATGCAGGAGCTGTTGGCAGTGGATGAGGCGGCGCTGAACCAGGCGCTGGTCTTCTTGGCCAAGGCCGGCGAGTCAGAGCTGGGCGCCACGCTGCCCGAGCTGCAGCTGCTGCGAGGCAAGTGCCTGCGCATCAAGGGCGAGGAGGCCAACGCAGCGGCCTGCTTCAAACGCGTGGTGGAGCTGGACGACGCAGGCTCCAGCCACACCGAGGGCTTCGGCTGCCTGCTCGAGGCGCTGCTGGCGCAGTGGAGCCAGGCGCAGCTGAGCGACGGGGAGCTGGGCCGCGAGGTGGACGCGTGGCTGCGCTGCGCCCAGGCCAAGTATCCGGCGGCGAGCCTGCGCCAGGAGCTGCAGCGTGTGTGGCGCGGCCACACAGACGAGGTGCTGGGGCTGGCCCGGGCCTTGGTGGACCAGGGACGGCTGTCGTTGGTGCGGCTGCTCTTTGAGACGATGGAACACGAAGGCGAGGGCACGGGGACACCGCGAGGCCGCCGAGCGTTCTCCTTCTGAGGGATCCTGTCGAGGCCCCGCCCCATCGAGGGCCCGCCCATCAGAGCCAATGAGATTCTCCTTCAGGAACTGGAATGGGAACCTTGAGACAGTAGGGCAGTCTGACATGCCCACGGAGGTGGAGGGGCCTGGTTTAGGAAATGCCAATTAAAGGACAGAATTGGGCAAATGTGCAGAGAAAATAAGAGGGCTGCCACTCTCCTAAGAGAAACGTAAGATAACTGTCTCAATTTTGGTGGCTGTCTAGTTCGCTGTGCAATCTCTGGGACCTTAATGTCTTTGGATTCCCATGAGCAACTCTGTCCCTACAATACAGCCCTTACTTAAGTTGACTGGAGTGGGTCTCACAGGCCCTGCAGGTCAGAAAGCCATGGCCAGTGCAAAGGGCAAAGCGGCACCATGGGCAGGTAAGGGGCAGGGCAGGGGTCTACACCCATGTGCTCGGCCTCTTTCCTGCCTGGCTGGCAGTCTTCCAGCAGGTCTCATCCTTGCTCAGTGTGCTCCGCAAGGCTCCCAGACAAGGAATAAAGCCCATCCATAGAATTCCCTGTTCTGGGAACCTAGAGGCCCACCCATCAGGAAACGGCACCTGCTCCCAGTCTTAAACCTCCCACAACCAAATGAAGAATATCTTGGAATTTTACTCTCTTGAAATCTTAGACCTAGAGCCTTAAATGTGGGATTTTATTGTCAAAGACTTAGACTCTGGTTGCCACCAAATCTTAAAATGGCCAACCTGAATTTTGGGGGCCTTACCTACAAGAACTACTTAACCTAAAATTCCATATTAATTTCTTGCCAGGCTCCAGGAAAGCTAGTTGCACATATTGCATTGGCAAGACCCCCATAATGGTTTGCAATTTGTTTTGCATCTGTTTCTTTCTTTTAACAGCGATACTCACTGCTTTTGTCATATCTCTGATCCTCAGATGTTAACCAGGGATAGGCTAGCACCCCTACATGGCTTCTCATGTCTCCAGTGACAGACGCAGAGCAGACTGAGAGGTGCAGTCCTTAGAGATCACATATTCCAAAGCTCTCATTGTGCAGACGGGAAGACTGAGAACCTTCGAAGGGAAATGGCTTGCCCACGGTCACACTTCGCACTCCCTAGCCCTCCCTCCTTTGTACCTCAGACTTGCTGTCAGCACTTTTCAGATTTAGAAAAATACTAATATACTGATTAACACTAAAGCATTAAGTGTTTATGTGTCACCTGTCACATGGGGCACTGATATCCATTGGGATAAAGCGCTAACACTAATGATAGTGTTCCCAGTAGCAGTGAAACCTGGACAGTGAGGTCACCCTGAAGTCCCCAAATTCCACTTCATGGCTTATCATGGCTCACCACTTTGGGAAGTAACATTTTCTCCCTCCTTCCTCTCACCTCCGCTGCAGCAGTAGGTGACTTGACAACACACACAGCCCTGTCTACTCCTCCATCCATCCCTTCTCCACCCATGATGGGAAACCATCTCTTTCTTCTCCTGCTTCTTCAGCAAACTGAATTCAAGGTGGTTTGTTGGCACATCTAGGAAGGTGGTGAAGTTTGTCTGTTTCCCCAGGCTTCCCAATTTGTTTCCTTTCTTGCTTTTCCTTTCCCCAAGGTAATGCACTTATCCCTCCTTGCCTCCTCCTCCTGTCAAACCTTTTCAATAAACTTTCTGATAATCTCATTCACACAATTCATATAAATGACTAATAAACACCCACTGCATCTTCTCTCGGGGTATCTGTATATTGACCAAAAGCCAAAAAGAGAGAGGAAACCCCACTTCCAGAACATATCCTATGTGCTAGGTGCTTCATACATGGCATTTCCTCAACAGTCCTGGGGAGTAGCGTTGTTAACCCTCATTTTACAGATGAGGACACTGAGATACTGCCCAGGGTTTCAGGTAAGTATGGGAAGAGCCAGAATTTGGACCAGACCTGCCCAGTTCTGTGCTGCCTTCTGGAACACAATTCTTCCTAGGAAGACGTGTCATCTGTAGTCTAGTGTTGGGTCTGTGATCATCAACTTGAACTGTCCCTTTGCCCCATCCCTTCCTTCAGTGCACTAGCTCTCTGCTCCTAAACTGCTTCTTCTCTGTGGCTTTGTACATCCTATTACCCCACTGGCTCTTCCCCTGATTTCTATCCCAAGTGCTAGGCTCAAAAATGCCTCCTCCAGGAAGCCTGACCAAATCCTTCCAGCTCTCATTAATCACTCCTTTTATGCACAGAGAGCTCTCAGGGCATTGTGTCCCACTGTGTTGCTTTCATTCCTTCTCCTTGGCCCATCATTGTGTCAACACATCTGCAGCCCACCCCTGCCCCAGTTGGACTCTTTACAGCAGGAACTAACTATACCCGATTCAGCCTCAGGGCCCTGCACTGAGCTTGGCACTGAGACAGGCTCAGTTTAACTTATTGAAGTGAGTGAACTCACTGCAATGAGGTTGCTATCTTAGTCACAAACAGGGGACTCTATCACCAGGCCCACAGGCCTGAGGTTGGGGCCGGGTCTGTAGCCCAAGGACCTTTGAGGCCCAAAAATTCAAGGAGAAAATATGGGCTTTTTTTTCTCTCCACTTCTCTGGCCTTAGGTCAATTCTTTAATTCTGCAATTGGGACACTGAGGCCGAGACTGGGAAACTGGGACAAGAGAGCAAGGACTCGACCAAGGTCAAGCCATGAACCGATGACAGATTCAAATTTGAACCCCAATTCCAGACTTGTGGGCCAGTGTTCTCTGCCCTTTTAGGGCCGCCTCCTTTGGCAAGTTTACTTCTATCAAGCCCAAGAGGACTACTGCCCTTCCATTCCTTCCCTCAGCTAGTACTTACTGAGCACTGGGCAAGTGCCAAGCACAGTGCCAAGTTCTGGGATTCCAGTGGAGAAGCAAATGGACCCGCCCTTACCTTCCGGGAGCTCACAGGCTAGAGCTTTCCCAGCAGCGTAGGCTTGGCCTTGTGGGCTGCAGTGGAGACTTGCAGAGACTAATGGGAAACTGCGGGAGTTCTAGCTGGCAGAGCTGGCTGCCCTCCCCTTCCACACCAGTCATTCACATCCTGTGTTAGTGGCCTTTCCCCAGCCCAGCGTCAGGGAGAGGATGGCTGTCCCTGGACTCGGAACCTGGGCCTGGGCCATCCCTCTGCACTAGGCCACTGCTAAGGCCAGACCTCGCGGTCCCCCCGGACTGTGGCTCAGGCTGGTTGGGGGAGGCTAGTGGGTGGCTGAGTCTTATTTAATTATAATTTTAGGCCCTGCAGATCACCCCTGCCCACTGGGCAGCTGGGAGAACAACTGTCTGTCACACAGCTGAAGCAGCAGGGGATCCTTAGGGGAGCACTGCGGAGTAAAAGCCGTAATGACCCCATCATCAGAGTAATGAAGATAAATCACACCTCATGCTGCCTGCCCACTCTTTCCTCTGTATCTAGAAGCCAACATCAGGCAGCTAGAAACTCTTGTTTAGCCAGTGTGAGCAAGAAATGTTAAAGAGATGCAGGTGAGATTTTTCAGTTATAGGTTTCCAGAATCTCAGAGTTGGAAAGAACCCTAATCATCACATCTTCTAGCCTCTCCATCTATAGCAGGACTCCTCTCAACAGTGATTATTCTGAAAGGAAGACCTAAACCACTTGCATACCTCTGGCAGACAGGCAGCTTACTACCTCTTAAAGGAATCAATCCATTTTTCCACCAGTCTATCTTTGGAGTTTGTCCTTCTACTGAGTTGAACTCCTCTTTTCTGTAGTTCTTATCTTCTGATTCAAATTCAGCTTCTGGGGCCAAACAGAACATACCCTAATAAGCGTGGTAACCTTGAACGAGTTATTTTCTTCTGGCCCACATTCTTTCCTTCTGCTCTGGCACCTAGTACAGTGTGTGAATTGTTCAGAAGGTGGCTGGCTACTCCGTCAAGGGCCACACAGAGCTCTGATCCGGCTTCCAGCTGCCCGCGCCCAGCCTAGAGCCTGCACGCAGTGGTGCTAGCAGCTGGAAGCAGAACAGAACAGGGTTCTCCCGTCCCTAATCAGCCCCCTAGGGAGCACCCTGTGTGGATGATAGTGGCTAGATGCCAAATGAAGTGAAATATCTCCTTTCCTCAGGCTGTTAACTTTTTTCTTGTTTAAGGAAAGGGAGGATAATGACATTTAGCACTTTACAACTCAGCAGTAAAATAAGCAGATGGAAACAGATCCCCAGCATGGCAGGCAAGCTTCCAGTGAGAAACCCTCCTCGGCTCTGTGGGCCTGAAGTCACCGGCAAGGCTTGCTGATGGGGTTAGGACACAGCCAGCTCCCTCCTGGCCCCCCAGCTCCGTCCCACAGGCTGCACGGGCCCTACCTGCCCTCACTCCCCACTTCCTGCCTGGAACACCGTTCCGACCTCCCAGGTCTGCTGGGAATACGAACCCTCTAATCTTGATGAGGAGAGGAGGGGGATGTTCTTGGCAAGCAGCGGTGAGCAGAATCTGTGGAGCTGCAGAAAAGCTTCGGTTGGCCTCTAGGTGGCCACAAAAGAACAATTTGAGCAGGGAAGCTTCCCACAGGGAGGTCAAAGAATATCTTATTCATCTTGATCACCATCACCACAACTCACTGAGAAGTTGCCATGGGCCAGTCCCTGTGGCACATGTTTCATACGCCATTACCTCACTTAACCCCCATAAGCTCATGAGCTTTGTATCAGCATTGTCTCCCTTCAACAGATGAGGAAACTGAGGCTAGGAGAGGTTCAGTGACGGCCTTAGGTCCCTCCACACTGCCTTGAATGACAGGCAAGCTAAAGAGTCCTAATAAATGGCTTTTTAACTATTTGGGGTTTTGATTACTTTCTCTTCTATCACATATGTTGCTGTATCAACTGAACACAAAAAATCAGAATGTATTTTTCATGTTTGTATTTCCAAGCCCAGCAATAGCTCTGCAGTAGGGCTTGTTCGATGTTCGATGTAAATTGTTTCATTAAACTGCAGCTCCTCTGTGGGTTTTATTTGTCACCTACAAAGTAAAAGGAACAAACAAAAGAACCTCCGTATTTATGGTGGAGATCAATTCTTTCATCTGCCCAGAGCCCAGCCCTGCTGGAAACAGCACACCTCTCCTGCCTGGGCTAGGAATTGCCTCTTCTCCACTCTGCATGGAAGTAAAGGGCTGCCCATCACAGTGCCCCATGCCCAGACCACAAGAGCTGACACATGACCCAAGTTGGGCTAATCAGAGTCCTTCCCAGAGTTTTCCAACTGGGTACAGGGACAGAAAATGCAAATGATCTGTCTGTCTACTGAAACAGCTATGAGTGGCTTTCTTGGTTAGGATTACACTTTGCCTTCATCAAAGACCTGAAAACAGTATCTTAAACAAGATGGCAGTTTATCCTGTGAGGGCGGCTCAAGTATCACTTTAGTGCCTGCCCATCTCCTCTCTCCCCTCACCTACCGGGTACCTGCTGAACTCATCCTACTGCAAGCCCCTGCCACTGTGCGCCTGACTGGGAGCTCTGGGTAGCGGAGGCCCCTGGGGGCAGCCTTCAACGAATGGGGAATGGAAATTAGAGAATAGCCCAGCCTCATGGGGGCAGGGGACATGGGATCATCCTGGGGCAAATTCCACCTTCTCCCTGAGGTTCCATTGGGATTGAAGCGGGCTGCCCTCAGCAGTAGCCTGCTCGTGCCTCATCACACCCTGTATCCATGCCCGCCCTTCCCTCTCATTTCCCCACTCCACCTGCGTTTCCTGGGATCGCCTCCCCGCTAAACTGCTTGCTCTGGAATTTTTGATTTGGGGTCTGTTTCTGGGGGATCCCAGCTTTAGACATCCCGAAAGTCCTCCTTTATCCCAAGAAGAGGACTCTGCCACCTCAATACTCCCTTGGCACTCTCTTTGTACCTCTAATACAATATGTCATGGTCTATCTTGTTGCATTCATTAACTATGAGGAAAGAGTGAAGATGGGGAATAATTGAGTCACTTAGCAAAGCTGCTAAAACTGTTAACATTACGAAGGTTAATGCATGAGAGAATTATCCTATTCTTGTTCTAACTAGCCTGAGAACTTAAACTTTTTGGACTTTCCAGTCCTGTGTCAACGCCTGGATAAAAATATGGTCATACACCAGACCTCCAGACAAACTTCTGATTACTCCCTGAAGGACTCACATGCCCAAACCATCTGACATCCATTCTCCAGGCCCCTGACATCTGACTGATAACCATCCTGGACCAATCCTAGGGCTAAGAATGCAGGACAGATAATTCTCAAGAATGTACTTTTTACAACAAGAACTTTTAATCTTAATTTCTTCTTCAAAATACTTCTGGGGTTTTGCCCAAAATACTTCTGGGGTTGTGTTCATATGTGCAAATTCAAAGACCCTTGAATAAGTCTTTAGCATTTATTTCTAGCAAAGCCTTCAGACTCTTTTGAGTTCATTTGACAAGTATAAAATAAAAGGAATATGCATTTATTGAGTACCAGCTGTGCACCAGGCACTGTACCAGGTATCTTGTGCTCATTCATTCATCTAATCACTAATTAATTTATTCAACAAATATTTATCGAGCATTTCTAATGTGGCAGACAATAATGCAGGCCAGGGATTGGTAAATTATGACCCACAGGCCAAATTCAGCCTGCCAATTGTTTTTGTGAATAAAGATTTATTGGAACACAGTAATGTTCATTTGTTGACATATTTCTATGACTGCGTTTGGGCTATAACAGAGCTGAGCAGTTGTGACATTATGTCTTGCGAGGCATATCGACTGTCTGGCCCTTTATAGAAAAAGTTTGGTGCTCTTGGTCTGGGCACTGGGGCTGCTGCAATGAACGAAACAAATAAAAATCCTACCCTTCTGGAGGGAGCTTACATTCTCCTGGGTTTAGGGGAGAGGTAACACAAATAAACCGCCCTGGCTAGTGTGGCTCAGTGGATTGAGTGCCAGCCTGCGAACCAAAGGGTTGCTGGTTCTACTCCCAATCAGGGAGCATGCCTGGGTTGCAAGCCAGGTCCCCAGTAGGGGGTGCGCAACAGGCAACCACACATTGATGTTTCCCTCTCTTCCCCTATCTAAAAATAAATAATTTTTTAAAAAAACCAACTAGGTAAGGTATTTAGTATGTTAAATGGTGATAAATGATATGGAGAAAAATAAAGCAGGCAAGGAGTATCAGGAATACTGAGCGGGGGAGGGCAGGTAGCAGTGGGGATTGCTGTGAAAAAATGGGTGTCAGGAAGTCCTAACTGCGAAGCTGGCACTGAAGCAGAGACACGAAGCAGGTGAAGAAGTGAGCCACTTTGGGTGGCAGGAAAGAGCCATCCGATAGAGGAACCACAGATGCCAGAGCCCTACTGGAGTATTAACAAAGTTAATCTTATAATGAGCACTAAGTACCAGGCACCCTTCAAGTGCTTTACATACAAAATCTCATTTAATTACTTAAGTCATCTTCTCATTATACACTTAATCGTACAAAAGAATGATCTGAATATATTTCCAATATTTATACAGAACTTTCAGTTTACAAAGTTGTTTTGTAATGTTGTTTGCTTGCTTTTCACAGTATTTCAAGGAGGTTACTGACCTCTTTTTGTATAGCCAAAGACTAGACAGGTCAAGTCCCTTGCCCCAAGTCACACAGCCAGTAGGTGCTGGAGCTGGAAAGTAAACCCAAGTCTGTCTGGATCCAAATGCTGCATTTCTCTCTCTAAGCCACCACCTTTGGAAGGCATGAAAGCCATATTGTTCAACTCACACCTCACCCAAATCCTGCACCAGAAAAAAAAGTCAAAGTCATGTTGAAAGGAACTCGATTTCCACCATCCTTCTAGATGCAGTGCACAGATAAGCTGAAGTCACACCCAGACCTCACAGACATTTGACCATTTCCTCAGCCCTGGGCACCTATGCTCTGCCCCAGACTACTTCCCTCTGTGCCCAGTGCTCTGCAGAGCTAAGCCCTGCACCCAAAGCAGGTGCTCAAAAAGGAGTTGTTCGTTGCCAGATTAGCCATTGCTGAGGTCTTTTTGGTTGCATTTCAGCAGTTCATGCTTAAGAATTGAGGGAGTTAAGTAGAAAGCCATTAATTCAACAAATAAGCATTGAGATTTACTATGTGCAAAGTCTTTTTACATAGTAAACAAATTTATTATGGTAGGGCTAAAGGTGAACAGGACATGGTCCTCCCTCTGATAGCTTGCAGTCTGTGGAGGTGAAGAAGAACTTTTTGTGTGTCCTGCATGACCTACTGTATGCCAAGCACTGTGCTAAGCCCTTTACATGGGCCATCTTCATCACAATTGCAAGGGGAAGATGTCACTATTATTTTACAGGTGAGGCATCTGAGCCTCAGGGCGGCTGAGTATCTTACTCAAAGGCACATAGTAAGTGGGTGGCAAAGCAAGGATTTGCACTCAGGCCTGTTTGCCCCATCGAATGTACACAGTCAGCTGTCACACACCTCAGAGAGTGAATGGGCCAGAGGAGAAACTCAGACAAGAATTCTGAGAAGAGTGGAGTCCTTGCACGTGAGGACTTCAAGAAAGGCTTACTGAAGAAGGTGCCTTGAGCTGGGCTCTAAAGATCAGGCCTCCAGACAGAGGGAACCCAACCAGAAAGATTGTTTGCGTGACAGCTCCAACAGTTTTGTTTATGGGTCAAAACGTTTGATACGAATATGTTGCCACCGGGGGTTGGGAGTGCAGAGATCAGGCTGTGCATCAAACAGACTTGGAGATTAATTTTTTCTCCTCCTTTGACTGGTGGTGTTGACCACAGACAAGCTAGCCAACCTTCTCAAGCCTTAGCTGTCTCTCCAGGAGGTTACAGACAGTTTGAGGTCAGCAAATTCACCATTAACTCTGCTTTCACTTTTCCACTCAGCACCCACTTGGAGCCCCTCCCTGTGCCAGGCATGGGCTCTCGATGCAGGAATGACTCAGTGTGTTCTCAAAGGAGTTCAACCAGAGGGAGAGACAAACCATCCATTCATTTATTGATTGATATATTAAGACAAGAAACAAAAAGCAAAGCAAAAAACAAAAACAAAAAACCCACCACCTTTTGCTAATCCCCCATCTGGGCCACACTCTGTGTTCAAGGTACAGAAAAGAGCAAAAGCCATGCCTGCTTCAGGAGCTCCCAGTCTGGCAGGGGCCAAGAGAAACCATTAAGTGCATGGTGTGTCCCCAGAGCTGGAGGACACCAAGCCAAGTGTAGAGTAGGGTCCTTTTCTTTTGTTTTGTTTTAAATGATAATGAATAATTTGTTCTGTGGGTTTTTTTCTGGTTTAGGGCACTTATGGAGTTTTCACCATGAACGAACTCTATAAATTAAGGCACCCAATAAATGACTGATCAACTGATTGATTGCCATGTTACACAATAAGCTGCTAGCAGCAATAGGGGTACATCCTGGGTCTTTACCACCCTAGACATCCTCAGTGGGGAACAAATTTACTAGACCACAGCTGGCTTGAGCAGGCTCTGCAGCTCTAAGCAGTAGAGCCTCCTGCAAACTTGAAGTAAAATGCAGTCGTTCTCAGCCTGCCTCCCAAGGGGGTAGTGAGCATTAATTAGTTACCATTGGTAAAGTGCTCTGAAGATGTGGGGTGTATAAACACAGCAAGTCATTAGGCCTCTCCACACCACTATACTCTACAGCCTGGGAACTGCTAATTGAGAAATAATTAACACCTCAGGGTGCAGAGGATGGATGCTGGCTTTTCCAGGATTGGAAGGGATGTAATAATGTACATGGGAAACAGGGAGAACTATACGGCTTCTTTGGATCCCAAAATATAACAAAGATTATTCATCTCCCGCCTAGGAGGAGGAAGCATGGGGAATATTGCCATAGTAAAACCTCTGGGACTGCACTCCTTGGGGAAAGCCTTGACCACAACACTGGGCTGCAGAGGTGGAGCCACACCTGTAAATCAAAAGAGCTCAGGTCCAGCCCAACTCTGCCTGGACTTCTAGCTTGCTTGGGCAGATAGCAGTTGTGGGGTTCACCCAACCTGTATTTTCCTCAGCTGAAAGACTGAGATGACAACATGCATCCGCCATTTCCCCTACTCCTACGTAGTTGTCTAATGACTTTTCTTGAGTCCAGCAGATCCAAACCTGGCTACATATTAGGATCCCTGAGGGACTATAAAGTACTGATGTCCAGACCCACCCAGATCAATAACCAGCATCTCAGGGCTGAGCCTGAATGCATATGGTGATTCCAATGCAGTCAAAGTTGAGAACCACTGCTTTGGCCTGTATGTCAAGCACTCTGTTAGGAGTGGTGGGAAAAGAGGATGTAAACCCTGCCACACTCCATGCTTCCCTCACACTTGCTTATCATTTCCTGATTTTGTGCCTCTAAGTGTCCTGGCCCCTCTGCCTGGGCATTCTACTCTATTCCCACTGCCATTCTTGTCCTGGTAAACCCCATTCATCCTTCAGGCTTGGCTCCAAGCTCACTTCCTCAGTGAAGCCCTCGTTCCCAGCATTCCCACAGGAGGTTCCTCAGCTCCCGTTACACCACTGATCACACCGTGTTGTTCCTGGCAGATTCTGGATGAGCTGAGAGGTTCTTGGAGCCACTATCAGAATCACCAGTGTATTGCACTGGGTCTGGTACATTTTAAGCACTCAATAAACTATAGCTGTTATTACTTACGTAAAGTTATATGATATGTAGCCTTCATCTCATTTACCTTTGCACCTGTGGTGCCCAGTGTCTGGAACATTCTTCCCCCAGATATCTGCAAAACTCTCTCATCTCCTTCAGGTCTTTGCTAAAATGTGACCTTCTCAGCGAGGCTTTCTTGATCATCCTATTGTAAACTGCAACCACACGACCTCTAACCTCTGCCCTTCCCTAATTAATTTTTCTCCATAGTACTTAACAGCATCTGACTGATGGAGCCTGTCTTCGTATAAAATTTTGATAATTTGTTCACCATGGACTTTTTGCATTAATTTTAAAATTAATTGCATTAAAATATCACTTCTGATTACTGAGTTCTTTGACATCCCCTTAAGTTTCACTGTGTTCGTTTATCGACTAGAATGTAAGCTGCATTGAATACAGGGAATTTTGTTTGGTTTGTTCAAGATTTCCAGCTTCTATAACAGTGGCTGGTACATGGTAGCTGCTCAAAAAATATTTTCTGAGTGAAAGTTTGATTTACTATCTTAAAGTCTTTTTCCAATTGTTTAAAAAATTTAAATTGAAATTGAAAGCCTGTGAATTAAGAGGGTAGATTTGAAACAACATGGTCCACTGTTGTCATGGTTACACAACGGCCAGAAGTCTTCCTAGTCCGAAAGTGGGGCGGGCCCTGGCTGTGGGAGGGAACACCACATTCAAAATCCAGAAAAAGGTTTTTTGACCATAGAGTTACACCTCCGTAAATCCTAGAGAGCACTTCCGGGATTTACTCATTGCTGCCCCGGCCAATCTTCGATCTTGGGGAAAGCCGAGTTCTCTCTCCTTGGCTGAGCTTCCGGAAAAACTCTTCACTTGTCTATAAGTTGGGTGGGGGTAGGCCCCTAAGCACGGCTTGTGATTGGCTAGGAGGTTGGGGGGGTTGGCGCTAGGGAGGCACGCCCCCGCCGCTGGCCCTGGCGCAGGCGTGCTGGCTCGGCGCGGAGGTCTTGGCCGGTGCCGCTGGCTGGGGTTGCAACTGGTGAGCGTGGGTGACGGCAAAGGCTGAGTAACTGGCGGCGGGTAGGGGCGTGGGCCGGGAGGCAGCAGAGTGACGAGAGAGCTCTGGGCGCGGACACCTAAGACCCTGATATCCGTTTTCCCACGTGCATCCCATCTTTGAGTTGGGACAGGGTCAGAGTTGCATAGCTTTTGGCAAATACTTGTCTCCTGGCCTGTTTCCTCCGTGGAAAATTGAGGTCAGGGCTTGCTCCCTTGTCTCCTTCAGGTTGTTGTGAGTGTCAGTGTTTCTAGAAATGCTAGCCCGGGAAAGACCCTCAGGGATCACGTAGTGGCTGAGCCAGCTGCCCATTTTACGTATTGGAAAACAGGTCCGGAAACTGGAGTTTTTTGACCGCGGGAGTGACGGCCTAGACAGTTCTTAGAACTAAGTTTTGGGTTCCATTGTTTTATGCAGCGCGATCCGTGATGGAGACTTAGTGGGAATTGGAGGCAGAGAGTTGGCCTCCAGATGTGGCCCTGTGCTCAACTGCCAAGTTGATGCCGTGATTTCACATCTCAGAGCCTCCCTCTGCGTGAGTGGGACCTAATGAGGATAGGAAACACTTGATGGCACTTGCTATATATATCACTGTTATCAGCACTTTATGCATAGCTTTCCTGATTGGATTGCAGGGCTGTCGTGAATCAAAGAACCTTAAAAACGGCCTGTGCTGGAAGGACAGAGTAGATGCTCTATAAAAATATATTGAATGACCCAATGACTCCAAGTCTCTTTGCCAGAGTATGAGATGCAAGACACATTAGTTACTATATTGCTTTCAAGGTATTGTCAGTGGAAAAATTGAGATATAATTATTCTGTTGGTGTAAGCTGAGGGGTCTGAGGAGAGGCACACATTTGGGGCTGAGGACAGAGGGCTTAAGGCTCTTATTTAAATTATCCAGATAACCTTCCAGTGCACTCCTTCACTTTGCTCTTCATTTACTAATTGGTGAGAAAACATTATTAACAATAGCCTTGCTATTAGGCATTGCCAGAGGCCCTGAAATCTAAAATTGCAGAAAACCTAGTGAACCCATAATTTAATGGAGGAATAGGGCATGAAATATTGTTCACTCCTAATGCCTGGCACACAGCAGGTAATCAAAAACATGTCTGAAAATTGTTCCAATACAGTCTACTATGAAGAGGTGTGTGCAGGGGGAGCACAGAGAAGAAACTACTTCTATTTGGAAGGGTTGGAGGCTTCTTGCAATAATGAATAGGAGTTGCTGGAGTGAAGTTCACCTATTCTGGGAATCATGAGAAATTTGGGGCATGTTAGGGGAGTGGTAGGATAAGCTGGAAGACATGTGTTGGGATCAAAATATGAAGAGGCTTTGGTACTATTCTGAGAAAATTATGAGGGGGGACCATTAAGAGATTAGAAACAGGGGTGCTTGTAATATGGAGACTGGGCAGACAGGAGTCAAGGATCGTTCGGTTCATTCATTGGTAGACGTTTATTGAGTGTCTGCTGTATCCTGGCACCAAGCTGGATGTTGCAGATATAATTTGGAACAAAAGAGACATGGTTACTGCCCACTGTTCACCCTGTCAGTGGGTGAACAGGTAGGCTTCTGTGGTGGTTCTCCCAGTGTGGTCCCTGGACCAGCAGCATCAGCATCACCTGGGGACTTGCTAGAAATACAGGTTCTCTACCTACACCCCAGACATACTAAATCAGAAACTGAGAGGGTGAGGCCCCACTGTCAGCATTTTAACAAGCCGTCCACATGATTCTGATGCTCACGTAAGTTTCAGAACCAATGGTCTACTGTAACGTAACAAGTGGTACTGCGGGATTAACCTAAGGCTGAGGTAGTAAGGGAAGGGGTGGACTTGAGAGAAATCTTGCAGACTCATTTGCTTTAGGAGGAGCCAAGGGTGAAGGCATTTCTGGCTTGGGTCACTGGCCTGAGGTGGAACCTCAAGTGTCTCCATCACTTGGTTCACAGGTGTGAACCACATGTTCTTTGCCTCCAGGACCCATACTTCATGCAGTTACACTAGGACTCTGTAGTGTTGCCTTCCAGCCTTTTTCGGGTCATAGACCACAGAGAAAATGATAATATCCGTCTAGTGTGCAGAGGCAATGGACATGCTGCCTGAGGTTGGAGAGGACCAGCTAGAGGACCTGAGGCTGAAAGCCAGAGCTAACCACGTGGGAATTCCCAGCTTCCCAGTGCTGAGAGGAATCAGTAACCCTGCAGGGGAGCTTTGCTCCATGCGATATGCTGAAAATCAGAGGTGCTCACTAAATTTGACAATATAAATCAAAAACCTTGGAAGGTTATACCCTTTGACTCAGTAATTTCATTCCTGAAAATCCTCTTCCAAATATATAACAAAATAAAACTTTCTGTTTGTTGTAGATTATATATAAAAGAGAAAACCCACAACTCTTTCTGGTAGTAGGAGAATCATTCTTGATGCAGTCAATCAATGAAATGTATTGTCATTAGAAATGTGTGACTGGTGAAATCAGTGAAACCTACATGCTCATTCATCAGATGACGTCTAGTAAGCCCCTGCTGTATGCTGAGTGGAGAGCAAGTTAGATGTGGTTTTGGCCCGCACAGGACAAAGTATCTGGGCGTAGACGGGCAGCTCATTGAGCAATGCAGTGGCACCTCAGTACTCATCGTTAATGTGTCCTGATGAGTGGTGAGCTAGTGGGGACTGATGAAGCATTTTCTCTCACGGGGTGGCATCATGACTCATACAAGCTCTAGGACGTGCAACGAGTGGTGAGCAAGTACCAAGTGCTGAAACTTTTTTTCTCATCAAAATGTGACAAGTACCAAGTCTGATGGGTTCTGGAGCCAACGAGTACTGAGGTACCACTGTAACTCCAAAGAGTGACTGGTGTTTGGTTGGGGCAAGTGGGTTGCTGCAGGAGACACTGTTCTTTGGAATGCAAAGTGTGGGACAAGGAAGGCGTCCTAGAGGACAGAACGGTAATCCTGAGGCCTGGAGGATGGGTAAGTGTTGGTATGTAAGGGGGACAGTGTGTTGAAAGTGAGCCTGGTGCAGCTGGAACGTGGAGCAGGAGACGCTGAGATGAGGCCAGAGGAGCAGCAGCCAGCTCACGTGGGGCTGTGGTACCGCGAAGGTCTGAAGCTCAGACCCGATACTAAGGGTAGCAGGAAGCCACTGGCGGACTTTAAGCAAGAGAAACTGTTAGGTGTTTTGGACGTGTCCCCTGTGGCTGCAGCGTGGAGAATGGATTGGAGGAGGAGGGAGTGGAAGCTGGGAGCCCAGTGAGGAGGCTGTTGCAATAAGCAGGTGAGGTGATGGCGGCCTGGACCTGGGTGGAGGCTGCGGAGGTGGAGAGAAGAAGTAGACTGAACAGCAGGCGAAGACGACAGAATGACAGGGCCAGAGGGTTGGTGTATGTGCGACATGGTGGGTGGAGTGAGTGGAACCCATGTTTCTCTTGGCTTGTGGTGCCATTCAGAGCAATAGGCAGCACTGGAGGGGGGCGGGTTTGGAGGAAAAGTGCTGAGTTCCTTCTGGGGTGCTGAGTGTGAAGTGCAGTATATTCCCCAGGAGGCGTTTGGGTAAGTAGGTCTGAAGCATGAGAGACCTATACGAGGTGGAAGTGTTGACTTGGAGCCATTAGCATGTGGCCTAATCAGGGAGTGTGTGTGTGTGAGGAGGGAAGGATATAAGACATTTGACGTTTAAGAAGGGTGGGCAAAGGACAGGGCTGACAAAAAAGGTAAGGGATCATCAGCTGCAGTTGTGTTTGAACTGGAGTTATAGTTGCTTTACTTTTCTTTTTTGTTCCCCCCACCCCAGTTTTGTATAATAATAATAGCAAACATCGATTGAGCTCATAGAATGTGCCAGATACTATTCTAGTAACTTTTTATAACTCTTCTAAATTCCCTACCTATAAGGTAGGTCCTATATTTTCACATTTTACTGATAAAGAAACTGAGCACAGAGGGGATAAGTCACACGCCCCAAGCCATACAGGGCGCTGTCAGCAGGAAGCCCTCCTGGAATCCAGGCTCCCGAGTGTCAGAGCCTATGCATTTGCCACCTGTTCATGTCGCCACAATATGCAGTTACATCTTTTTGTAAGTGGGAAAATAATGATTTTTTTTTTTTACACGGCAGTAAGAAAAGTAGTATTGGGATCTGCAACGATATTAGAAATGAAAGGATTTGCATCTGCAGAATCAGTGGCCGTCTTAGAAGTTTGTTGGAGGCCAGACTGAGCTGGCTATTCCATGGTGTCAGAGTTAATGCTTATTTCTGCACAACTCATTTTTCTCCAGGCACAAGTGCTTCCCTGTGCCAGGGTGTCATGGAAGGGCTGCTGACAAGATGCAGAGCGCTGCCCACCCTGGCCACCTGCACCCACCAGCTCTCTGGGTACGTTCCCAGGTTTCACCACTGTGCCCCAGGGAGAGGGAAGCGCTTGGTGCTGTCTCACATGTTCCAGCCCCAGAACCTTCGGGAAGACCAGGTGCTCTCGCTGGAGGGCAGATCTGGTGACTTGACATGTAAGAGCCAGCGGCTAATGCTGCAGGTGGGCCTGATCCACCCAGCAAGCGCTGGTTGTTACCACCTCCTGCCTTACACCGTTCGTGCCATGGAGAAGCTGGTGCGGGTGATAGACCAGGAGATGCAGGCCATTGGTGGGCAGAAGGTCAATATGCCCAGTCTCAGCCCAGCAGAGCTCTGGCGAGCCACCAACCGGTGGGACTTGATGGGCAAGGAGCTGCTGAGACTTAGAGACAGACACGGCAAGGAATACTGCTTAGGACCGACTCACGAGGAAGCCATAACAGCCCTGGTCGCCTCCCAGAAGACACTGTCCTACAAGCAGCTCCCATTTCTGCTGTACCAGGTGACGAGGAAGTTTCGGGATGAGCCTCGGCCCCGCTTTGGTCTTCTCCGTGGCCGAGAGTTTTACATGAAAGACATGTACACCTTCGACTCCTCCCCAGAGGCCGCCCGGCAGACCTACGACATGGTGTGTGATGCCTACAGCAGCCTGTTTGACAGGCTGGGGCTGCAGTGTGTTAAGGTCCAGGCAGACGTGGGCAGCATCGGGGGCACGATGTCTCATGAATTCCAGCTACCAGTGGATATCGGAGAGGACCGGTTTGCAGTCTGTCCCAGCTGCAGGTTCTCGGCCAACATGGAGACACTAGACTCATCTCAAATGAACTGCCCGGCTTGCCAGGGACCACTGACCGAAACCAAAGGCATTGAGGTGGGGCACACATTTTACCTGGGCACCAAGTACTCCTCCATTTTCAATGCCCAGTTTATTAATGTCCATGGCAAACCGTCCCTGGCTGAAATGGGGTGTTACGGGTTGGGGGTGACACGAATCTTGGCTGCTGCCATTGAGGTTCTCTCTACAGAAGACTGCATTCGCTGGCCTGGCCTCCTGGCTCCTTACCAAGTCTGCCTTATCCCCCCAAAGAAGGGCAGTAAAGAGGAGGCGGCTGCAGAGCTCACGGGGCACCTGTACGACCACATCACAGAGGCGGTGCCGCACCTTCGTGGGGAGGTTCTGCTGGACGACAGGACTCATCTGACCATTGGAAACAGACTGAAAGATGCCAACAAGTTTGGCTACCCCTTTGTGATCATCGCCAGCAAGAGAGCCCTGGAGGACCCTGCCCATTTTGAGGTTTGGTGCCAGAACACCAGTGAGGTGGTCTTCCTCACCAAAGAAGCAGTTGTGGAATTACTGAGTCAAGTGCAGGTTGTCTAAATGCCCCCAGCCCACTCCTGCCCCACTTTGCAGCCTTGGAGTCCATTTGAATGCTGCCTTTCCCATGCTCCTTTCTGGGGCTGGTCTCTCCAGAAACAGGGCATCTCATGGAAGATGAGCACATGTTAGGGAAACCAATTTTTATCTAGTCATTTATTCAAGCTGTTTGTATTTAATGTCACTAACCTGGTCCCTTTCTCTGGATTGGCCATGCTGCCACATACCATTCCATTTATATCTCATTGTAGAAGCTTCTGTTAGGAGGCAGGGAGGCAAGAAAGAGCAGACTTCTTATCTTGGCCCTGAAGCAAGTTGCTTCCCTTTTCTCAGCTGAGTTTCCCTTGGGTGTAGGGTGGGAATGGCTGATGGCCGAGGCCCTCCTGGCTCCAGAGTCTGACTCTAGGCCACGTGTTGCATATGCCTCTCCTCCACTTGAACACATCCTCTCCTCTACTGGGGCCTCAGTTTCCCCATCTCTAATATAAGAAAATGGACCTAGATCTATGAAGTTCTTATCAGCTGTCTGTCACTGGCTGGTTCCATGAGAGGTTCATGACAGACAGACCTGCTTCCTCTGACCCTCCTTAGTATAAGCCTCACTGAAAGTTGATGTAATGAGCTAATGGGCCCAATAGATCTGGCTCTGTTGAGGTCTCTCTGCACTGAGATCATGTTGTATCAATTGAATAAAGTCAAACTGTTGGATGAATCTTGCACATTCATTTGAGACAGTGGTGACATCTGCCATCTTAATATTGTATGGTACCTTGAGAGTCTTCTTCCTTTTCCTACTGTTTCTACTCTCCATTTCAAAAGGGAAAAAAAGATGGGTGTCTGGAAAGATGTGTTTTAACCTGTTCCTTCCCACACATATCAAGGATAGCAGGCTTTAATGCTGTGGTGACCCCTCTGTCCTCTGTGCAGAGTCAGATTCTAGAGCCTTGGCAGGGGGGAATATTAAGATCTCTGCCTGAATTGTGTGGAAAACTAGGAGCAGACTTGAGCCACTAGTGCAGTGCCACCTGCTTTTGTTGCTTCTACTCACCAGATTAGGGTCTCATCCAAATCTTAACAGGAATCTAACAAGGGCATGCTCAAAGCCACCACCTCCTAAAAACACACCAGACGGCGCCTGGGCGTGGTTTCCCCCGCTGGCTTCCCGGCACCCTCCTGTTCAGCCCTGAGGGCATTCTTGTTGGGGCCATACAGCTCCTTGTCTGGTGGGCCAGCTTCTCATAGTTGATGGTCAGCTCCCCAAGGCCAGGGTCCTAGGCACATTCCAAGTACACTGCAGTTCTGGTCTTGGCCAGTTGTTCCACCTGCCACACAGCTTCCCAGCAGCTTGTTACTGCTAGAGTAACCCCACCCCAAACACACACTATCGGGTTCCCTAATTTAACTGCTCATGTGAAGCCCTGATGACTCCTAGGCCCACCGCTGGAGCTCAGGCCCAGCATTCAGGCCAGGAGGTGCGGATTCTGACAGCCTACCTGGAAAGGCTGGATTGTGAGGCAGGGAGTTTAGCCGTGGCTGCACGTTGGAGCCACCCGGGTCCCACCCAGAGAGGTTTTGCTAATGGGCTGGGGTGTGGCCAGGTGTCAAAGCCCCTGGATGATTCTAACATGCAAAGTCCACTCAGTTCCTTGTGTGCAGGTAGCCGCCTTCTCTGCGCCCACCTTTTAGCTGAGCGTTTAAGTAATTTCATTTGTACATTATCAGACTGATACGAGCTCTCTGCTTTTAACAGTCTGGTCATTTATTTGTTGGGGGCTCGCCATGTGCCACTATGCAGTGAGGCCCTTTTATACACCGTGTTTTAGACCTTGAAACTGTGCAGGGGAGGTGCTGCTACTCTCAGTTTACCAATGAGCAAAACTGAAGTTTAAGCAACTTACTCAAGGATGCACAGCTCTAAAGTATCAGAGCTAGAATGGAAGTATTGACCAACACCTGCCCTCCCCACCATACCGCTTGGCCTCTGCACAAAAGTGATTTCAGTAAATAAAACATTTATGTCTATCTCATCAAATCTGTCTAAAATAGGTGAGAAATTAGAATTCATGCAAATGGGTGCATATATACTTAAAAATGTGCTCTATAATCATGTATGGAAGGCTAGCACTTTTAACAATTTTTAACAAATGTGTGAATTACAGAATAATTGGAGAATGATGTAGAATTATGGAACTTTAGAGCAGGAGTAGTTCGTGGAGTCTGCCTGTCCAGCCTTCACTTCAACAGATGGGAAACAGGCCTGCCATGGGCATTCACCGGCCATACCCCATCTGACTGGCAAAAGGCCTGATTGTAGGCTAGGTGCCACATCCCCTGAATTAGCCTACTTCCAGTTGATCTTACTGTATTAAGAGGACTGGCTGGATCAACCTTTGAGCTACAAAAGCCTTGTATATGAAACAGGTACTTTCCAAGGCAAATAACAGGGAGTGTGGTGATTTGCCCAAGGTCAAGTTGAACTGAAACCTAGGTGTCCTTACTAAGCCAGTGTTTCTTCTGGTAACCAGAGGCAGTTTAATTTGGTTGAAAGATCAGAAGAGACATAATCCTAGATTCACCTCCAGGACCTCAGACAAATTACTTGCCCTTTGTGTATTTCAGATTCTTTATCTGTAAGATGCCCTCATGTTTATGGTACCCACCCCCCAGTGTTGTCTGGAGGCTGGCTGAGCTTGCTTATGTGAAATGCTTAACCCTTAGTATGCTCTCAAGAAACACTTCCCTCATACCAGGTGATTTAGGGAATGCCCCCAGTGGGAGCTCAGGTGCTGCCGTTAACTTTATCTCCAGACCTGGATCTTGTTTTCTTGTGATGCTTTACAGCCTTCTTGGGAATGCCACCAACAAGAACTAAGTAATGCCTATGGAATGGCTCCGTCTCCTTAGAGGAAAAGATGGAGATATTCACATTGTGTACCTTTCTCCTTCCTGAATTTGCCAGTGTTACCACTTGCCATAAATTGATGAAATGGAAATGCTTGCAAAATAACAGGTACAGGCTTTATTATCATTGTTCATTCCTTGGGGAGATCTAGAAGCAACTTGCTGGGAAATATTTAGCAGAATTAATACTTGGGGACAAAGGCTCATGCATAACAAAACCATCATATAAATCAAGCTTAGGATGCAAATCAAGGGCTCCATTAATATTCTGTGTTTTAATGGAAGAAACACCTGCTGGGCTATCCATAAAGAAGCTTGCAGAAATCTGTTGAAATTGTCATTTTCTTAACTACCTGAGTGCCAGGCCTCTTCACAGAGGTCCCACTCCATTTCCACACCAAGGCAGCAGAATGCTTTTTAGAGTGGATTGTGACACATCCAACAGCAT
Organism: Pteronotus mesoamericanus; assembly: GCF_021234165.1. Lineage (NCBI taxonomy): Eukaryota > Metazoa > Chordata > Mammalia > Chiroptera > Mormoopidae > Pteronotus > Pteronotus mesoamericanus. The sequence goes on along the minus strand of NW_026555006.1, from coordinate 6,028,270 downwards.
GTAAAGCTTTGTTTCAGAGTTAGGAAAAATCTTCATAATTGTGCATAGTTTTCTATACTGTAGAAAATGGGAGAGTCTTTTTATGATGTAATTGCAAACTTAGGGAACATTTGAAAAAAATTAAGGTTCTTAGTTGAAAATAATGGCTTATATATTAGTGACGCAGACTAGAGGCTCAAGTCAAGACTTCCTGGGCCACTAGTTGTGTGACCTTGTGCAAGTATACGTGCGCATACTCCCAGCCCTTCCTGGTCAGTAAAGTGCAGATAATAGTGCCTAGCTCATAGCATGTACTTGGTAAGCGGCAGCTGCCCTTGTTCACAGTAGCCCGGCCCACAGTAGGTGGATGGGTGGTGCACGTGGGCCAGCACATTGTCACCACTTTAGTGCAGGCATGGTGTCCACTCCTGTTAAACCAGCAGCTCTCAAGGCTGCTGTGAGCTTCCATGGTGAAAGCTTAATTGCCCTTGGCTAATTAAAACTGTAGGACCAGGAGAGTGAGGAGGAGGCACTAGCCAGTTAATGCTAACTGAGGATGCCCCATTTGCAAGGGTAGAACTTGTTGACCAGGCTCACCTAGAAAGCTCATGGGCAGACAGGAACCCCATTGGTAGGGTGTTGGGTGCCATGGGGGTTCCACTGTGGGCTCTGGTAGGGGCTTTTTCAGACTGGATTCTTCTACCCAGGCAACAAGTTCGGGACATTACATGACTGAATGTCAAGACTTTACCATAACCTTGGAGTAGGCAAGGGCCGCTGGATCTATTGCCAACTCCTTGAAGGCAGGGGCTAGTCTCATTACTATTAGTGTCTCCTGAAGGGTTTAGGGGAGTCCCGAATTCCAGTTCTGGCTATGCTTTTCACTAGCTAGCTGACTTTGGACAAGTTACCTACCCTTTGTGCCCCTTCTCATCAGTAAAATGGTGCTATAAAACCTAGAGATGTTGGGAGGATTAAGTGAACCAGTCCACATAAAGCACCTAGAACACTGCCTGGCACTTCCTAAGTGCTCCAGAGATGGCAGCTAAGCCAGGCCAGCATATGCACTGCCCCTGAAAAATGCCTTTTCAAGACTCCTTGCCTTTGATTAAAGGCCTCCTACTTGACCCCGTCCCACCAATGCCTTGTTTAACTTCATGGCCCACATCCATCATGTGTTCGGGGGTGAAAAAGCTTTGCCTCAAGTCATGGGTGCTGAGGATGCTGGTGCCTTGGCCTTGCTCCTCTTCTCTGGACTTGTTTCCCCATCTGTAAAATGAGGTGGAGGAGGGTTGGGTCCTTGCAGGAGCTCTGACTCAGCTCCGCTAGTGTCCCAGACGTGAGCAGGTGACAAGGGTGGTCCCAGGGGAGGGCCTAGCCCACATGCCCAGCTGGAAGTATCTGCACCTGCACCCCAACCCTTCCAGTCCTGACCCTGACCTGTGGGGTCTGAGGGTGGGTGGGGTGTACACATGCCAGTTTTGTTTGGCCTGCAGAGACCCCTGGTCTGTGGGCCTGCTTCTAAATCTGTGCTGTTCCACTCTCCTGGGAACCAAAAAGAATGGCAGAGCCCATGGGCTGGGCAGGCCAGGAGCCTTCCTGGAGGTGTAATATGGCCACGTTGGTCTTGAGCTTGGAAATGCCACTGATGCTAGTGTGTGCATAAGTGGGGCCTCGAAACAGGACTTGACGCATTTTTTTTTCATTCACCCATTTACTCATCAGCACACTCACTCTCACTGAGCTCCCACTCTGTGCCCGGCCTGGATACTCAGACAAATCCCCACCTGGCCCCTGCCCAGAGCTAGCCTCCTGGAAGGTTTAGTGCAACATTTCTCAAACTAGTATTGACAACTTGGGCGAGACTGCAGAGTGGGTAGGGGGGCTATCCTGTGCACTACAGAATGTTTAGCAGCATCCCTGGCTTTAATTCACTATATGCCAGTAGCATCCCACCAAGTTGTGATCAAAAATGTCTCTAGACATTGGCAAATGTCCCCTCAGTGCAAGGACCCTGGTTGAGAACCACTGGTCTAGTGTTACCAGTATGCATAGACGTACGCCTGGATATAGATCGCTTGAGTTAGAGCTAGTTATTGACTAATTATGTGCCAGGCACTTGACTAAGCACTTTGCATGTGGTACCTGCACAGAAGTACAACAGACACACCTAAAAGGTGGGTACAGTGAAACATTTTACAGATGAAGTAGGCTTCTAGTACAGTCCCTTACAGTCACAGCAAGTCAATAGTCACTAGGATCCTACCTCTGGTCTAACAATTTGCCATCCTATGTCTCTTCCATTTCTGTCCCCAACCCTCCCGGGAGGGACAGACAGGGACTGATGGGAAGGGAGAGTAGTCAATCATCTGGCCTGCCAGTAGTCTTACGAAAGGGGTAGGTGACAGGGACAAAGGTCACACAGTGACCCATCAGGTGCATCTATTTTTGAATGTACAACCTGCTCTCATCTGTCATCTCATCTCAGCCTCACAGTGTCCTGGGAGGGCACAGGGCAATCCATCTGTTTCACAGAGGAGTAAGGAGGCACAATGGAACCTGCTTTGCACCAAGACAGTGAAGTGGCTGGAGGCAGCTGCTACAGGGAACCCTGCAATGCCTGGTAGGGTTGTTGCTAACTGAATGTCAGGCCTCTTACACAAAGTGCTGAGTTCACAAAGAGAACCAAGCAGGAGTCTCTAGCTGGGAAATGAGGGAGAATGGTCTCAATGTGGCTTCAGCTCAGCTTAGGATGGAGGCTGAACTTCAGCTTCCTGGCCACAAGCTGCATGGTTCTTTGTAAATATGCCACAGCAAGTTGCCCTTCAAAGACAAGGAAGCACACGACACAAAACCCCACGTTAGTCCATCTTACGGACAGCAGCTGGTTTCAGTTGAATGACGCAATAGTTAGCTTTGTTATAGTAACAACCCCTAAATATCAGTGCTTTTACAACAAACATTTATTTCTCACTCGTATTACAATCAGTGGCTGAAGGGCAGCTCCTGTAGCTCTGTTCCACATGTCTTACCAGTCTGGCACCCAGGCTGAAGGAACAGCCCCCGTCTGGGAAATGTGTTCTCACGGCAGAGAGAAAAGAACATGACCCTTCCACACCATGGCTCTTCAGGCACGCGCACTCCTCCCCAGGGGATGGGGTGGGCACTGCGAGTAGTCATGTGGCTACAGGTAAAGGCATATAAAACCTAGGTACAACCTGTGACAATGATTCAACAATCAAAAAGATCTTTCAGTTTAAAAGGCAAAAAATCCTAAAATGTGAAAACTGGGAAAGAATGCAGAGTCCACTGTTCAAGTGTATCACAGTCCCCCATATTGCAAAGATCAGGAAAATTGGCAAACCTCTTAGGGCTTCTGGAGGATCCCAGATTGCAGGTGTTTATAGATACAGAAAAAGGACCCGCCTTTCCTGGCCCCATCACACCCCAAGGCATCTACAGTATCCCCAGAGCAACCCTCCGTGCTCATGAAATAACTGGAGGCCGGAGTCTCAGCTTCAATGCCTCAAAATTACATGTGTGGTTTGTGTGTATGTGCAGTTTGAGGGGTAGCTTCCCTAGAGCCTCTAACTCCACAAAGGTTCAGGACCAGGTCACTGGATCCTGAGCCAGTCCAGTGGGTTCCTTGGGTCAGTTGCTGTGGTAACTGCAAAAGATGGTCCCTTCAGAGATGGAGGCTCATTAACACAGCTCACAGTGAGTCGAAGAATGTCATGACCAAGGCGCAGAGTTTTGTTATCAACAGAGGAGAGTGAAGACCAGCTGAGGCTCAGCACTTTGACCAGAGAAGCTGCAGCTCAGAGAAGTCAGCAGCTCCTCACTGCCTACAATTTGAGGAAGGACTGTCCCCAGAATGACAGAAAAACGTGTTGGATTCTAGGAGCATGTCCAGCTGATTCAGGTATGCTATGTCCCAGGTAGAGGGTCAGGGAGGTCTGGGGGGGCTGGCTCCACAGCCTGGCTCGATCATTTTACCTGCTGCATATTTCTCACCCGGAGATAATTTCTACAAAAAGGAGAGGATTCCACACAGACCAAAAATGCTGGTGTCAGGGCTTTTACAAAGAACCTGCAGTCAACACAACAAAAGAAAGAGGTTAATTGAATTGCAATCTTAATCATCCATGGACCCTCCCAACAACAATCAAAGTGAACCTTTGGATGTAAATCAACATTAAAATGCAAGTTTAGCATATCTATTTCTAAGGTTATTTATAAATCTGGCAGATTAGCATGACCCTGCCTCCTCAAAATCTTTGGGCCAGTCCTCTAACACTTAGTGTCTGTGGCTAAACAAGAACATGCTTTCAATCATTCATTCAATAGTGAATACACAGGGTAAGCCAGGCACTGTGCTGAAAACGGTTTTAAAAACAAAAGTGATGGTCTCAGCTCTCAAGTGCTGGAGGGAGGGAGATACATAATCAATTCAGGACAGCAAGGCACAACTGTAGAAGCATTTGTGAGGTACAGCCTTAGCCCAAGAGGTATGATTCCCTCTATGTGAAAGGGGAATCAGGAAAGGCTTCCTGGAGGATGTCATGTCTGAACTTGACTCATGTGGAAAGTGGGACATGACGGGGCCTGGTGAGTAAAGCCAGGCTGTGCAGGTCACCAGGATGTTTGCTGTTGTTGGGCATAAAGCAAATGGAGTGGGGCAGGTTGGAGAAAAGGGCAAGGCCTTGGCTCAGGCTGAGGGGTGTTATCATTACCCAATGTGCTTGGATTTGGACAGAGAAGCCTGAATCTTGGCTCCATCTAGTCCAGGATCTGACGTTGCTGGAAACCTGTCCTGGGCAGCCTCTTGCCTATACCAATCATTTAAAAAGCATTTTTACATTTTTTGAGAAGCATTAAATTGGTTCTGCTCCACAAATCAGTCCACTCTGTTTTGATTTCAAGACCCACCTCCTCCTTTTTTGGAGATTGGGGAGGGCAGACCTCAGGACTTTAAAGAATCTAAGTAATTTACTAACAACTAAGAAAATGAACAGCTAAAAAATTGTCAATAAAATTGAGAGGAGATTTGAAGCCAGAAATAAAACACTGCCAAGAAAAGTAATTGATCATATTTAAAGCAATCTTCTCCTCCTGCCTGCCAACCCAACAGAAGCTTAAAGACCAGCGGGGCACCCTGCCCTGTCAGTCACCACCTCACCAATTCCCACTCAGTCTGCCTCCTAAACCTCTCTCCAACCTGACCCCCATCTCAGGCGCCGCCATCAACTAGTACCCTTAAAATCTGTACATCACTGTGTGAATTTCACCTAAACAAACACCCTCAGGGGCCCCACACACCGCCATCAGAATAAGGGCCATGCTCCTTCAGCAGAACATCCAAGGCCTTCCCTCGCAGCCTTAGCCTAGCTCTGCGGCCTCCTTCCCCACCGCACCCGACCGCTGCCGTTCCCCTAACACATGGGCCCTTTGAGCCTAAATGCAAGAGCATTTGCTTTGCTCAAAGATCAGGGCAAACGTGTCCAAGAGTCAACTTACACATCTACTGAGGGCATTCCTTTATAGTCCCGAAACACCCCAAAGCAAAAGAAAGCAACAACTGCCAAATCCAAGTGACTGCCACTGCTACAGACGAAGGTGCTCTCCTTAGAACAAGGCCACCCTTCAGTGTACAAAAGCACTCTGCCTCCTACTCTCATCAGCTCTCAAGTACCTGAGAAATACGTGGGCCACAGTTGTTATTCTCATTCTAGAGACGAGGAATTTGCCCCAGAGAGGGAGTGTGTGCTTAGAGTCACACAGCCAGGACTTCAAGGGCCAATGCTCTTTCCATGTAACAGTATCGGGGGACAAGGCACAACTGGGAGCAGGAGAGCCATCCAGGCTGTCTTTAGGTACAAAAGCCAGGCAGCTTTTCCCTCCCCAGACTAGTCCCATTCACTTCTCCCAGGCTGAGGATGCCACGGTTGCAGCGTGATGAGCTCAGTCATCACACTGCCACCTGTCTGGCATATGGCGAGGCCAGTCTCTATGGCTGCCATCTCGCAGTTTTGTGTCCAGGACAGAAGGCAGGAAGTACGAGACAACCGGCAGTGGAACGAGAACCTGGCTGTATCCTTGGCATAGTGGGTGAGCATGTTCCCTGTTCTGCTCAGCCCATGAAGTGACTCACCGTGGGTGCTGCAGCACCTGCAGCAGGGTACACTTGGGAGGCACCTGGTACAGTTCTTCCCTGTCCTCATCCTCAAAGTAGACCTGCAAGATTAAGAGAGGAGCGGGAGTCAGATACAAACGAAGGACTGCAGCAGCACCAGGCATGTTGAGGCCAAGTCTAGGGAAAGGTTACAGAGATGGTGACTGTTATTAGCTGAATGCCTCCTGTACAGAGCTGTGGAATATAAAGCACTCAATCCTCCCCCATGGTACTAATAAAGGTATTATCAGCCCTGACTGGTGTGGCTCAGTTGGTTGGGCATCATCCCGCAAAGTGAAGGTCCAGTTTGATTCCCGGTCGGGGTACATGCCTGGATTGCAGGTTCAGTTCCTGGTTTGAGTACATACGAGAGACAACCGTTTCTCTCTCATGTTGATGTTTCTCTCCCTCTCTTTCTCCCTCCCTTCCCCTCTCTCTAAAATAAATAAATAATCATGTTAAAAATTTAAAAAAGAATAGAAAGGTACTATCAGCATCATTTTCCAAAGATAGAACCAAGGCTCAGAGAAGGGAAATAACTCACCAGTGAAACCCAGCCAGTAAACAGAGGAGCCAAGACTCAAGCCCAGGACTACGAGCCATCCCGTTTCTAACAATTCAGTCCTAGAGGCATTAGGTGTGCAGGAAGAAGGCCAGGATAGTGCAGAGCAGGGGTAAAAGGGTGTCCACACAGGGAACAGCCCTGTGAGGAGTCAAAGCCCAGGCAGGGTGAGCAAGCCATTTGCAATGGAGGGCAGCAGGGCATAAGGCGTGTCAGAGCCTAGCCAGTGGAGGAGGGGGTCCTCGCTGGGGGCTGGGCAGCCTAAGCAGGGTGAGAAGGGCTTCCTTGTAAGATGGCTGTCAAGAGTGGGTGTGAGAGCCCATGCTAGGTGAGGAGGGTGTCCATGCACAGGGACAGCCTATATGAGGTGTCAGGGCCCAACCACGGTGCGAAAGGCAACCACTGATGGCAGGGGCGGGCTGGCATGGAGAGTGAGAACCCAAGCAGGATAAGGAAGACGTTCATGCAGAGGGGTTCGACAGTGTGTATGCAGGATGAGGAGGCCGCCTGCGCTGGGGCAGCAGCCTGATGTGGGAGTCCAGGGTCCACGTAGGGTGAGGAAGACTCTGCACAGGAGAGGGAACCATGGCGGTGACAGGAGGGGGACTGATCAAATGAATAAATACATGAAGAGTAATAGAGGCCACTATTACAAATATAGAAAGGAAGAAAAGAGATCCTGCAGTGTTGGATTAGAATTGAAGATACCTGTAAGATACTCATGTTCTCTCTCTTCCTCCTCCTCTCTCACTTACACACACACATCCCTATTGTACGGATCTTGGCTTCCAAATACACTTTTCCACTAAAAACAACCAGGGTTCCTTACGGGAAAATGGTTGATTCCAGAACTGGGACAAGAAAAGCACAATTTGAGCCTAGAACACCTTGTGCCAGAAAACAAGGAAATGCTTAAAAAAATGGGAACAAGTCAAAGGAACATAAAAACAAGTTTAAAGGAATTCCCACTGGCCAAATCTGAGCTAATTTGAGTATAACTTAACCACAGTAAACGATTATAACTCAATGAATAAAATAAGAAACTCTAAATCCACTGATATAAAAAATTATGTTGAAGGTTTGATAAACAATGGGATATTTCCATTATTTCAAAGTACCTCCCTATAAATTACTAATTACAGAGGAAAAAGGATTTACTTTACAGTAGAAAAGACTGTCGGACCCTCCACCTCAATGAGGTGATCAAAGTGAATGTCATCGGTAATGGGACAAACTGAAATCAAGAGCAACGGATAGGATGCAACAGAGCATCACCTCTGTGATATTCCAGTCAAATATGCATCTAGTCAGGAGAAAACAAAGACACACCCACACTGATGGACTTGACACAAAATACCTGGTCTGTAATATTCAAAAGTAGTAAGATCAAGAAAATCAAGGAAAGACTGGGAAACTCCTCAATAGCCTGAAGGAGACTACAGGGACATGACCACTAAGTACAAAATACAGCGTGTGACTCTGAACTGGTCTGTTTGCTATAAAGAACATTAATCAGACAATTTGAAACACTGAAGGGAGTTCAAGGATTAGATGGTATTAGCGCAGCGATCTTCAACCTTTTAATCTCATGGCACACATAAGCTAATTACTAAAATTCTACAGCACACCAAAAAACGTGTGTGTGTGTGTGTGTGTGTGTGTGTGTGTGTGTGTGTGTGTGTGTGTGTGTGTGTGTGTGTGTGTAATCTCCCCCATCTGACAAAGAAATAGGTATAATTTTGATTGACTCTCACTGGATGGCTATTGTTGTATTGCCAGTTGTCATTTTTTTCTTTGACAATATAAGGGAAAAGAGGTCTGTGCTCCAGGCTAAATAGCCAGGAATTGTATGTTTTAAAAATTCTTGTGGAACAGCAGTTCAAAATCACTGTACTAGTACACTGAAGTCAATTTTCTGATTTTGGTGGTTGACTGGGATGATGAAAATATGTCCTTGTTTGTGGGAAATAGAAACTGAAGCATTCAGGGGAAATGGGGGATCAGTTGGCATCTTATTCTGAAATAGTTAGAAGACAAATTCTTTGCACTGTAATTTGTGATTATTTTGTTAATCCCAACAATGGAATGTTATTCAGCTCTAGAAAGCAAATTCTGACACATGCTACAACATGGATGATCCTTGACAACATTATGCTAAGTAAAATAAGCCAGACACAAAGACAAATATTGCATGATTCCACTCATATGAGGTACCTGAAGTAGTCAAGTTAACAGAGACAGAAAGTAAAATGGTGGTTTCTAAGGGTTGTGGGAGGGGAAAATGGGGAGTTGCTTCATGGGGACAGAGCTTCAGTTTGGGACGATGAAAATGGAGATGGACAGTCGTGATGGCTGCGTAATAATGTGAATGTGCTCAATGCTACTGAACTGTAATGAATAACAATTATAATTATATAATTTAATAACTATAATTAAAAAGAACTAAACATGGTATGGTAAATATATAGAATATAAAATGGTAAATTTTATGTTCTGTATATTTTACCATGATTTATTAAAAAAGCAATGAAAACTCTCACACCCCTCAAAAAATCCCAAAGAGGAACCAAATAAAATCTCTTACCTCTAAATTATCAGGGCAGTATTTCTGCTCTAAGTCCCAAGAGGGTGTTTCATCAAACATCTCCATTAGATGATCAATAAACCTAAGGATATAACATGTACTTTCTGGGTATCAAAAACTCATGATCTACTTTCCCACATCACAGCCCCCGAGACCAAATCAGAGAGATATTGAGAATGTATAAAACATGAAATGCAATGTAAGTCATTTTCACAACAGTGCCCTAAATGTGTATCACTTGTCCTATTATGACACAGTAATTTTCTTTAAATTTAAACCTGATTCAACCTTAACAACATTCCTCACATTTAGCTACATTGTAAGCATTTAACCCTAGGAAATCACATGTTAAAACTGCTAGTTATAATTTTTCTAATAAATATACACGTAAATTACTATGCACGTACTGCCTACAATGACTTCATATCTTACCAGATATGTACAAACACTGTTTCAGCCCCATCAGTACAATGGTGAGACAGCAAAGCTAGTTAGCAAAGGGAGAAATCAGCTACAGGATAGATTATGCCAAACCGGACTGAAACCCTCTACACTATTCTCCTCCCTCCTCAACCAGAAATCCACCTGTCCCTCCTGCAGAGACAGCAGGAAAAGGACATGCCAATCAAGAGCAGAGGTTCTTGGGCAAGCAAGTACCTGGAGTCCTCATGAAAAGCAGAGATGAAGTCCGACTGCGCATACTCTGGGTACAGAAAGAGCACAGGCCAGCTCAGTCTGCCCTGGTCATCTATACTCAGCCTGGCTCCATAGGGGTTCTCAAAGCTGAGCCCGTCCAGGAGTTTACACAGACCTTCTGAGGCTGAATCTTCATCTTCACCGGCAGCTTCATAGACTAGCTTGATGTGCCTAGCCTGGAGTAAAGACAGAAACACAAAGCAACCTTACTGTGTGGAAAGATGCAAACCCATTTCACTTAAATAGGGAAACCAGAACACTGCAAGCTCCCTGATTCATCTTCATTACCCCTGAGGCCTGGCACATAGGGGGCATGATTTGTTTAACTCAACTTCCCCAGACATCTACCACAACAGAGATGAGCTAGACATGGTTCTTGCCCTCAAGACCTTGCTCATGGTCTAGTGGGGAGGGACCTATGGAAATGAATATAATACACAGAAGTAAAGCTGTGGAACTGCAGACTGAATAATTAGTTCAGTCTGAGGGCTGGAAGTGACTGGGGAATTTCTACTTCAAAAGGCGGAAAAGTAGGAGTGGGGGAAGGTGGAAGGGGATTCCACCCCAAGGAACGGCATGTACAAAAAGGCACAAAAAAGATTAAGCATGTGGCATGAACAAAAATGGAAATGCTTCAGTTTAGCTAGGAACAGAACACTAAAGATAATGCACAATGACTTAATCTTGACTATATCATGGGAATAAGGATAAATCTAAAGCCTGAATAGTAGAGTCACTCCTACGTTTGTGTACAGATTCCTCAGGCTACAAATGAGAAGAAAATTACATGCAATCAAAATTGCCTTTGATGGTATCTCCTAACAGGGGTTTGCAAACTTTTCCTTGGGTTAGATAAATATTTTAGGCTCTGTGGGTCAAATGGTGTATGTTGAAGTTAACTACTCAATTCTGGCACTGTAGTATGAAAACAGCCATAGGTAATACATAAACATACAGGCAGAGCTGCAATTTGTTGACCTCTGCTTTAAACTATTGGTCATAGTATATATGGCTTTGTGTAATACACTGTCTTTTGTATAGTGAAGTTTCTGAGATGCAGTTAGACTAAAGGAGAGAATCAAAACAAGGTCTGTGTACAAATGCCTGGGCATCCCAATATTCTACATTTTAGAAAATGACCAAATCCCTGATTCTGAGTGATGGAGAATCAGGAATATTCCATTTTGTTTAACCTGTTAATATGTATTAACAGTCTGCTTGTTGTGGGGAGGGACTAATGGAGTGCATCTTAGTAGTGTAATGTTCTCAAAGTCAGCAAGTCACTTAAATGGGTGCATAATTTAACTCGCCCAAGAATGAAACCAAGAATGTACCCCACTCTCTCATAACAGGTGTTACCTCCTTGTGAAGACCAAGACCAAGTAAGCCAAGGCTCACCAAGTGGCTGGCTTACCAGATAAAAGCGGAGTTTGGATCAGACAACATTCATTTAGATCAAGGACCTAACTCCGACCAACATTAGCTGTGTGAGGCATCTTTACCTCTGTGAAGACTAAATGATGCTTAACCCACAGCATCTACTCAGTACAGGTTACCTGAAACCAACACATGTACACAAGTAGGACAGCTGACTGAACTCAAGGAGTCTGACTCCAGAGCCCCTTCATCACATGGAGAGAAAATGAATTCATTCCGGTAAAGCATCCCAAGAAACATTCCCAGGAGGTCTCGGGATCTGTGGATTTAACAAGGCCATATGGGCATAAGGGTTGAGAACTCACCTTGATGGCCTGGAGTAAAGCCTTATTCTCGTTCTGCTCCTTCTTTTCTTTTAACTTGGCTTTCCTCATATCCCTCTGTTCAGTTCGCTGAAAATGAAATTCAGATCCATCAGCTCTAGGGAATTTGCTTCCTCTTGTTACCCAGCCTGTTCCTAAATTACCATCTCTTGTCTCTATCCAATCCAGGTTTCTATGTCAAGGGATGCCAGTGGCCGAATTCAGTTCAATAAACATTTAAAAAGCCCATGTCTGGGTACCAGGACCAGTGGCAGCAGAAATTTAAAAATCTACAGTTCCTGTACCCAAGGAGCTCAGTCTACTGAGAGGGTCAGACAAGTAAAAGGTTTGCATTACCTTGTGGTGTGAACCAAGTGCTATGAAACAGAGGAAGGAGTAACCGATTCTGCCCCTTTGGGGAGGTGGGTTTAGATAGGCAAGGGAGGGTCCAGTCCACCGGAAGGAGAAAGGGTATTCTTGGTAAAGGGACTGACATTGCTTGGATACCACTATGGGGCATTTTTTTTTCCTTCCTTTCCTTCCTTCCTTCCTTCCTTCCTTCCTTCCTTCCTTCCTTCCTTCCTTCCTTCCTTCCTTCCTTTCTAATCCTCACTTGAGGACATGCTTACTGATTTTAGAGGGAGGGGAAGGAGGAAGAGGGAGAGAAACCTCAATGTGAGAGAGAAATATCACTTGCTTGCCTCTTGTTCGTGCCCCAACCAGGCACCAAACCTGCAACCTAGGCATGTGTCCTGACCAGGAATCGAACCCACAACCTTTTTGGTTTACAAAACAATACTCCAACCAACTCAGCCAGCCAGCCAGGGTATTTCTTTTTCCACTATGGGGCATTTTGGTTTCACTAGGATGGCTGGGAAAACCCAGTGCAAGAACTTATCAGAGGCTCTGTCTTTTGCACAATTATAATCCGTGAGAGAAAACTGCTGTTAGTCTACCTAATCTGGCAGAAATATAATTTAAATTTCCCTCTCCTGCTAATCTACCCAAACTGAGTTGACATTGCTCTTACCCTCAAGACTGTAGATTAACAGGAATCAGCAAACCCCTTCTGTAAAGGGCCAGAGTAAATGTTTTAGGCTTTGCAGACAATGTATGGTCTCTATCATATAGTGTCTGGTCTTGTTGATAGCAAACTATTCTCAGTTCATAGGGTGTGCATAAACAGCCCTGGATATGGCCTGTGGGTCAGTTTGCTGACCCCTGCTCTAAAATATAGCACCAACCATCCATCTACTTCCCCATAAACGCCCCAGAAAGGTTAACAGATCTTTTTTTTCACTTGTGGACAAAGTATCTTTTCAGGGAGATATGGGCTGATAATTCTTGGTCATTTCTTCTCCAATCCAGTCTGCCATGAGAGCTCCAAAAATCCTGTCTGCTGTTAGCAAGTTTGATGACACCATCATGAGTGCCCCACCCATGGATACCATTAGAACTATATCCAATTCTGCCTTCCTAGTAGATCTACACTTGACCAGTGTCTGGTCCACAATAGAGAATGATTAAAGTGGATGATAAAGAATGACTTGGATTCTGTCTCATGTTTACTGATTTACAGGATGCAAGTGGGTGAGTATGGTTTCCTGCTGTCTCACCTAAAGTTTGGGATCTCGGTAGCACACATCAAGTAGAACAGCCACCAGGTCAGGTCAGAGGAGCCCTGAACTATGGGTTTGCTGACCCCTTTTTTTAAATCAACTCTGTTGAGGTATAATTTACAAATTTTAAATGTATAGTTTGATAAGTTTTGACAAATGTATACCCTGAGTACTCAATACTCCAATCAGAGAATGTTTCTATCCCCAGAAAATTTTCTCATGCACCTTTGCAGTTACTCTACCTCCCATCTCACCACTATAGGTTTCTGTTTATTGCCAAGTGATAGTCCATGGTATAAATACACAACTTCACTTACCTGTTCTTCTGTTATTGGATACAAGGCCTATTTCTGGGTTATTATAAATAAAACAGGCTATGAGCATTCCCATACAAGTCTTTTTATAAACTTGTTTTAATTTCTCCTAGGTAAATTCCTAGGAGTGAAACTGCTGGGTCTAAAGATAATGTATATGAAACTGCCAAACTGATTTCCAACATAGTCATATCATTCTATGTCACATGGGCAGTGTATTAGAATTTTAGTTGCTCCACACCTTTGTCACTATTTGGTATTGTCAGTCTTGTCAGCTGGGATCCTGCTGAGGTTTAATCAGCATTTCCCTGATAACTAATGATACTATACATATTTCCACGTGCTTATTGTAAATCTTTTGAGAGGTGTGTTTCTTTTGGCACATTTTATATACTTTCATACTGATTTGTTTGTGTGTTCTGGATACAAATCCTTTATTAGATACTGGTATTATAAATATTTTCTCCCATTCTGTGGCTTGCCTTTCACTCTTCTTAATGATACATCTTTTTCTAGGTTTTGACTTAAGTCCTATTTTATCCATAATTTTGTCTTTTATGGTTAGTATGTATTTTTTCATTTTAAAAAACTGAGGTGAAATTCACATGACATAAAATTAACCATTAGCTATTTTAAAGTAAACAATTCAGTGGCATTTCACTTATTCACTATATTGCACAATCATCACCTCTATCTAGTTCCAAGACTTTTAAATACCTAAAAAAAAACCCCAAGCCCTTTTAGCAGCCAGTCCCAATTTATCCCATCCCCCAACCCCGGGCAACCACTTATCTGCTTTCTGTCTATAGGTTGACTTACGTTGGATGTTTTGTATCCTGTATGGAATCATACAATATGTGATCTTTTATATCTGGCTTCTTTCAAAACATAGTATTTTGAGGTTCATACATACACTATGGTATGTATCCGTACTACATTCTGTTTTATGGCTGAATTATATTCCCTTATATCGACATACCACATTTTATCTATCTTTCGTTGATAGACATTTAGACTGTTTCCACTTTTAGCCAGAATGAACAGTGTTGCTATGACAATTCATGTACAAGTATTTGTTTTCAAATCTTTGGGGTATATACCTAGGAGTGGAAGTATTAGGTTATATGGTAATTCTATGGTTCACTTTTGAGGAATTGTTTTCCATAGTGGCTACCATTTTACGTTTCTACTAGCAACACATGAGGGTTTCAATTTCTCCATATTCTCACCATTTGTTATTTTCCTTTTTCAAAAAAGTACCGCTATCCTGTGGGTGTGAAATAGTATCTCATTGGAGTTTTGATTTATATTTCCCTGGTGACTAATGATATTGAGTATCTCTGGTGTGTCTGTTGGCCATTTGTGTATCATCTTTAAATAGATGTCTACTCATATCCTTTGTCCACTTAAAAATTGAGTTGTCTTCATAATTAAAATGCCAAGGGTTAAAGATAAGGAGAGAATCTTACAAGCAGCAAGAGAAAAGCAGAGTTACTTAAAAAGGAGTTCCCATAAAACTGTCAGCTGATTTCTCAAAAGAAACTTTGCAAACAAGGGGCTAGAAAGAAGTATTTAAAGTGATAAAAAGCAAGGACCTACAACCAAGATTACTCTATCCAGCAAAACTCTCATTTAGAATGGAAGGACAGATAAAGTGCTTCCGAGACAAAGTAAAGCTAAAGGAGTTCATCATCGCCAAGTCATTATGACATGAAATGTTAAAGGGACTTATTTAAGAAAAAGACTAAAACTATAAACTTTAAAATGACAACAAATTCAACTATCAACAACTGAATCTAAAAAACAAAAACAAAAACTAACTAAGCAAACAACCTGAAAAGGAACAGAATCACAGGTATGGGGATCATTTGGAGTATTGTCAGCTGGGAGGGAAAGGGGGAAAAAGAGGGAACCAGTGTAGGGATCAAGATGCATAATTGGTAGGAACAAAATAGACAGGGGGGTGTTAAAACTACAGTAAAGGGAGAAGCCGAAGAACTTAATTAACATGCACGACCCGTGGACATGAACTAAGTAGGGGGTGGTGGGTGGCTGCTGGAGGGAAGGGGGCTACCAGGTGGAGGGGAGAAAGGAAAAAAAATTGGGACAACTGTAAAAGCATAATCAGTAAAATATATTTTTTAAAAATTGGGTTGTCTTTGCCCTGGCTGGGTTGCTCAGTTGGTTGGAGCATCATCCCAAGCACTAAAAGGCTGCAGGTTTGATTCCCGGTTGGGGGACATTCAGGGGAGCAACTGATGGATGTTTCCCTCTCTCTCTCAAATCAATGAACATATCCTCAGGTGTGGATTAAAAAGAAGCCAACTGGGATTTGGATGTACAGCGCACTGAATTTATATGCCAATTTGGAGAGTACTGTCATCGTAACAATGTAAGACCTGATCCATGAACATGGGATGTCTTCCCACTTATTTAGGTTTCGTTTCTTTCAACAACATTCTGTATTTCCAAAGTATAAGTTTTATGATACTTTTGTTGAATTTGTCCCTAAAATTTTATTCTTTTTAATGCTATTACAAATGAAACTGTTTTCTTAATTTCATATTGGGAATGTTTATTAAAACTCTATGGAATACAAATGATTTTTGTATATTGAAGTATTCTACCAGCTTGCTGAACTAATTTATTAGTTCTAATAGTTCTTTTAGTGGATTCCTTAGGATTTTCTCTATATAAGATCATATCATTTGCAAATAGAGGTAGTTTTACTTTTTCCTCTCATTAATTTCTGAAGGGCAGGTTTGCTGGATATAGAATTCTTGGCTGGGTCTTTTCTTTCAGCACTTTGAATGTCATCCCATTGCCTTTTGGCTTCCATGGTTTCTGATATGATATCAACTTTTAATTTTATTGAGGACCTCTTATATGTGAAGAGTCAATTCTCTCTTGATGTTTTGAAGATTCTCTTCTTTGTCTTTGACTTTCAACAGTTTATGATGTGTCTGGGTATAGATTTAAGTATGTCCTACTTGGAGTTTGTTAAGCTTCTTGGGAGGGTAGATTACTGTTTTTCATCAAATCTGAGAAGTTTTCAGCCCTTATTTCTTCATATACTCTTTTGCCCCTTTCTCTCTCTCCTGGAACTCCCATTATGCCTGTGACGGCGTTCCTGATGACATTCTGCAGGAGTCTCTCTTCACCTTTCTTCTTTTTTCCTGGTCCTCAAACTGGGTAATCACAAATAACCTATTTTCAAAGTTCTACTGCTGAGCCCTTTAGTGAATGGCATTTCAATTACTGTACTTTTCAACAACAGTATTTTCAGTTGGTTCTTTATAGTTTTTCTTTATTGATAGTTTCTATTTGGTGAGATATAATTCTCATATTCATTTTAGTTCTTCAGACATTGTTTCTTTTTATTCTTAGAACATACTTAAAATAGCTGGTTTAAAGTCTTTGACTTGTAAGTCCCATGTCTGGGCTTCCTTAGGGACAATTTCTTTTGAATTATTTTTTTCTGTGTATGGCTGTATTTTCTTCTTTCTTTGCATGTCTTGTAATTTTTTGTTGAAAACTGGGTATTTTAAGTATAATGTGGCAACTCTGGAAATCATATTCTCTGTCCTTCCACCCCTGCAGTGTTTGCTGTTGCTGCTGTCGTTTAAGTGACTTTTCTGGACTAATTCTATAAAGCCAGTATTCTCTGTTGTATGTGACCATTAAAGTCTCCAATCAGTTAGCTCAGTGGTCAGCTAATACCTACACAAATTTCCCTAAATGCCTGAAGCCAGAAAGTCTCCCAGCCTTTAACAAGGGACTGTGTGTGTGCACGTTGGAGCATACCTCCAACTCTCACCCAAGCAATTTATAATTCAGCCTTAACCTTCATTTCCTGCCTTGCACAGAACTTCCAAATCAACCAGAGAGAAGAGGTTAGGGCCTTCTCAGATCCTTCCTGAGCACATGCATGGCCCTGGGCACACATGTGACCTTCTAGATTCCTAGGAATATGTTAGAGCTTTACAAACGTCTTACAGAATCTCATTACCCAGCTTTTTCTTTTAAGTGTTCTGGTAAACCTACTGTTTGCATCAGCTGTTATCTATTGCCCCAGGCAACTGAAATCTCAAATAACTGCCTCTAATTGTTTTTGACAAACATTCCTCTACACCACCACCCCCACAACCAGACAGACTATGATTGTCTTACGCCATTTCTTACTTATTCAAGACACACTAGCCACAAATTTATGTAGTCCTTACTGCATGTCTAAGAAATGTGCTAAGTGTACAAATGTACATACACACACATTCTCACTTAATCTTCATAATATATACACTTTGAGGTATATGTTTACTATTTTCAAAGAGGGGACTGAGTTTCAGAAATACCAGGAACTTACTCAAGGTTAATCAATTCTGCTTTCTTCTGTTTGGAATGTTTCTTCAACCCCCCACCTCCAGAGTAAACTCTTGCTCAATTTCAAAGAGATTAGACTCAGGCATCTCCTCTTTCAGCAAACCTTGCTACCCCCATCTCTGCCCTGCTCTTGGTCAAGGCAAAGTCAGATACCACTACTATATATTCTTGCTTACCTCTACCACACTGTAACTATTTATTGACTTCTTTGTTTACTCATCTGTATCCTCCAGCATTCCAAATGGTTGGGACTGGTTTGGGGTTTATTTAATTAATTTATTTATTCATTTATATTTAATGCAGTGAATGTATAATCAATATTACCATTGAACTAAACACCTGAAATTTCATAAAATGAAACAAACAGAAATTAGTCATCTGTTAACGGTTACTATCCACTAGGTATATCTGAGGTTTTAGAATATCAGGCTTAGACATTTATGTAGACACTGTCAGCATGAAACATAAATCTCACACGAGATGTAATCAAAAGTTATTGCAAACAAATTATCCTATCAGCCCTGGCTGGCTAGCTCAGTTGGTTAGAGCATCATCCTGATATACCCAGGTTGTGGGTCAAGGAACATAGAAGAAACAACCAATGAATGCATGGATGGGTGAAGCAACGAAGCAATGTTTCTCTCTCTCTCTGTCTCTTTCTCTCTCTCATCAATACATTTTTTTAAAAAATTTTAAATTATCTTATCAAACTTTCTGTAGTAACATCAATTTCACGGAGTATTATATCTTTGCAACGAACAGTGATAGTATGTAAAGCATGTCATTAGAAACATGATGCATTAAATAGAGCATGTTGAGGTCTAAGCCTTTTTGGAGAAAGGGATTTAATTGACATTCTTTCAACCACAGTATATAAACAGATCAAAATAGTTCTAACATTCGAAGTAGTATTTAACAACATAGTTCTAAAATAAAAATATCTATCAGCTTTGATAAGATTAATTTTTAAGGAATCTTTATAGAGTGAAACATGTCTTTCTCACTTCTGGCTTTTCTGCATTTTCCAAACATAACCCGCACCTTCACCCATCCCCAGCCTATTATAAAGTGCTGCAAAACATTTGTCTGTTAAAATTTTAACCAAGCTTAGGGGGTAGTCAGGGGGTAGTAAGACATTCTCGCCAAATTATTTCTCTTTCCAGAAGTATACTCTCTTGATGTAATAGGGAGTTTGGTAGAAAAACTACCATAAGTGTCTTGGAAATGCAATTTTTGAATATGGATTCTATAGTAGGTAGTGAAACATTTTTTAAAGCAAACTCTCCCTCCCCATAAGCAGTTTACTTTACAAAATAGGTTTTTATGCATTCATATCAAGAACAATGATTTTTTTTCTATAAATGAATGTAATGAAACACTGGCGTATCACTTGGTACACTACAGTCTCCTCTACATTAAAACTCGTATCAGTAACACAAGTCATAGTATGCATTAAATTATTTCAGTAACCTAATGAGAAAGCAGATACTTTCTTTTCTTTGCGAACACTTCCGCATTATGTATTTTTAGATACACAGAGGTACTGCTTCTTGGCCTTTTGGCTATGACCAAGATACACAGAGGCATACTCTGACACCAAAAGCAATATGGAGTCAGTTTGCTAGTATGTTTGACTACTGAAATTTTGCTAATTTGCTAACTTGGCACAAATTAAAGTAGTGGTAGGTATAAAAATTTAAATAGGCAATCATTTAAAGCCTGACAGTGTTTATGTGTAATTCTGTAGAGATTTTAAGGTTTTAGATGGAGTGACAGAAGGTATGGAAATTTTTCTTTGTAGAGTTTCGGAGTGCAGGATTCTTCTGAGGGGGTACTATACCTTCACTTGTTAGCTTAAAATCAGCCTCGTCATATCTAAATACTTCGTCATATCTAGGTACTAAATACTTTGCTCAGGAATAAACATCGGGATCTGAAAACAGAATTTATGTTAAATTGAAATCCACCTCTTCCATTATTTACATTTTGGGACTATTCCCTCCCCTTTGAAATGTATAAAACCACCACCACCAAAAAAAACTAAAAGAAAAAAAATGAAATGTGTAATACATAGAAAACTATAACAGATTATTTTTCAGATAAGAAAGTCACATTTTAAAAAACTTTAAAATCAAAGTTTTGATATCTACGTTATGAAGATTTAATCAGAGCAAAGTATTTAACCTAATCTGGCTCTTCCACTTGTAATTAGAGAAGCGTGTCTCTCCCAGAGTTATCATTCTTACATTTGTTGTCCCAGCGTGTTATATTACTGGGTTGACCAAAAAGTCCATTTAGTTTTTCTGTAAAATAAGAGACACTTTTCATTTTCACCAATAACTTTATTAATTTGGATATTTTGAGTACGTCAGCCGATCCCTGTGTGGTATATAACGTTGATCGTCCTCAATATCTCGAAATCTCCAGCATGAAACGTTGCAAACCACTTCTGACATTTTCAATCAGTCACAGAACCTTCTCCATACACTACACAAAATCTTTTTTTGTTTCAGTTGCGTTTTTACCTTTCTTGAAATAATAAAGTATATGCTGAAAATGTTGCATATTTTCTTCTATCTTCAATATTAAAAATGCTACATAAAAATTCACCGATTTTGATAAGTTTTTTTTTAAATACATGCTGACATGACAGCTGTCACAATACAATCTTAACAAAATTGTTTCAAATGAAGTTAAAGACAACTAACCATTGCTTAGAGCCATCATATAGAAAAAAAAAATAATAACTTTTTGGCCAGCCCAGTATTATCCACAGCTAACAAGGCTTTCACACAGTGATAAACAAACTTTTATCGAATTGATTCTGTACAATGAAAGTATATTTTCAAAGACATATGCCCTTGTACACTATTTACAAATTTTCTTGATTTGTAATTGAGAAAATAAATTAAACAGAAAGATTACCAATCATCTCATTTGTTAAGAGGTTTGCTTTGGGCATGAAAGCAAAGCAAAAGGAAATGGTGACAGCCAGCAGAGGGTTGGTTCTACCTGGATGACGTGGATACCACCTCCTAGTTGAAGTACCTTGCATTGGTATGGAATACATTAGACACATCAGTCTGTAACTTATCTACTTTTGTCTCTAGTGATTTATACTTAGCCTCCATGAACTTGGCCAACCTATCAATTGCACCAAAGACAGAATCAATTCTCTCCGGTAGACAATCTCTAATTTCCTTTGTGTCAGTTAATATATCACTCGTCTCTTCACTTGACTCAATTTCAGGTGGCTCTATGTCTCCTTTTTACTTTTGTCATTTGTGGAGTCAGCTCATCTGCTGACATTGCTTTCCTTTCTGTTTCCATTTCTGTGACAACTAGAGATACAGCTCGGGTCAACACTTCCTTTGGTGTGTCCCCCAGAATGCTCATGGCTCCCTGTGTGCTGGATCTCTCGGTGGGCCTGCCTGATGGGGGTCTGTTGACCTGGGCATCATCACTGACAGTGGCCTGCCATAGAAGCCCACCTGCCTCTATGAGGGCTTAGACATCTTGTTTAGAACTTGTTGGTTCTTGGGTTTTATTTTTAAAGAAGAAAAAGTTTACGATGGCCAAAAGACACAATCTGAGGGATGCTAATTAATTCATTAATGCTAATTAAATGCCAAATGGCTGCTGATTTTGCCACCAACCTTCAGTTTGTCGGCTTTAGCCCTTACTTCCAGAAGTGTCTTCTCTTTGGCATCAATCTGCAGCCCCTCATCACACCAGCGCACAGCCTCGGCAAAGTTTTTCAGTTCCAGATGGCACAAGGCACCTGCAGAACCCAGAACCCTTTAGGATCCATGGAAAACATGCATGGGAAGAGCCCCCCTGAGAAGGAATCCCCACCTCCACTAACTGCCAGCCAGCGGCCTGTGGGGAAAGCATGTAAAGCTCCTTGTACTGTATTCCCAAGACTAAGAACACTACTTTTTCGTATCTTAGATCAGAGGATCTCTAGTCCTCTCAGCTCAAAACTCCTGTGAGCCTTCCTAGTCTTAAGACACTTAAAGTAAGGAAGACTACAGCTTAGTGGCAAAAAGCACAGGCCTTGGAATCAGACAGATCTGGGCTGGAAATCTGGCTCTGTCATTTACCAACTAGGAATTAGACAAAGGACTGACCATCTCTGAGCTTCAGGTTCTTCATTGCAAATGAGAAGAATAAAGCCCATCTCAGGTGACTTTTTTAAATGGAGTCTGAATTTGCTTCAGCCATTAATAAAAGCAGTGGCAAGACCAAAGACAGGTCTCTCCTAAAATTGTTCTTGATGACTACCAGTTTAAGCTGCCTCTCCTTTAATCGTCCTCAATTTTCTCCAGTTAGCCTCTTTGGGATTTCCACAGAATTTCAAAATAGGAGAACTCTAAGTGCTTAGATGTCAACAGAATCCAACTTCATCTTTCAAAGATGAACAAACTGGTACTCAGACTGGATGTCTTGCCAAGGTCACACAGTAAGGTAAAACTGACAGTTCAATTGAGGATTACAGACTTCCAGCCTCAGGCCAATTCCATAGGACTACACGCAATTTACTTGCCAATCTTTATTCAGTACCTTCTCTCGCTATGAGGAACATGGATCTACTTACCACCCCCAATCATCAATATCTAAAGAAGCATAACTTAGAAAAAGCATTTTAAATTGATCCATGGAGATATAGGGAAAATTAATATCTGAGGAATAAATTAAAGTTTGCAAAGCGCCTTTAAACTTCTCAAAAAAAAAAGTGAAGTATTAAAGTAATAAAAGCACTATTATTATATAGAAAGGTCAGACTACAAGAGAAAAAATAATCTGGGGACATCTCAGCATCAGAGTTATCAGCACAGGTTGCATAACTTATCTTTTAATTAACATTAACATTGCATTTAAAGATCTCACCTTTCAATCAACAAAAAATTTTTAATCCTCACCCGAGAACATGCTCACTGATTTTAGAGAGAGAGGACAAGGGAAGGGGGGAGAGAGAGAGGGATAGAAACATCTATGTGAGAAACATCAATTGGCTGCCTCTTGTACATGCCCCAACCAGGTACCGAACCTGCAACCAAGGCATGTGTCCTGACTGGGAATAGAACCCATGACCTTTCTGTTTACAGAATGACACTCCCACCAACTGAACCACATAGGCCAGGGCTCAATTAAAAAAAAACTGGAAAAAAAAATTGGATTGTGGCTTTGGAACTGCTTTATTTTTTTTCTTTAATAATTTAAAATGAGGAATCCCAATTTCTCTACAAATTCTTAAAACACACAGAGTTAGATTATTCTCTGGGGACTTCTTTTTAAAATGGCATGTTGTTATTGATAAGGACCTGGAACTTAACATAAAGGTTGTATAAATAAAGTGACTTCATTAGTATCTTAGCACCTTAATATCAAAGCTTAAAATGTCTCAAATTTTGGTACAGTGCGTGCTACCTTTTCCTTACTTACAATCATACTGTAGTTCTACAAGACGTACCTCTTACGATTGCTTTGAGGTGGCGGAGTTTTAGCTTTCTGGCAGCCATCACATCATTGAGAGCCGAACGAAAATTGCCTAATGAAACATCATTTAATTAAACAAGGAACAAGTTTTAAGATCAGAATATTTCCAAAATGTTGTGCATAGAGACAAAGACATTCTTGTACAATCTTGGATAAATATAAATCAGAACTGTTTTTAGAAAAAAATATATAATTGTGCTCATCAAAAGCCTTAGAAATGTTTATAATATCAGGCAACCAGTCCACAGAACTATAGCTGGCTAGCTAATAAGCACATGAAAAAATGTTCAACATCATGAATAATGAGAAATTAAAATTAACATGAAATTGGTACAGATAATAATTGATAATATTCGGGTATGGGAAAAGGGCACTCCAATGGTGAATTAGAGAACAAGTTAGCATGCATTTTGTGGGTACACTTTGACCCAACAATACTCTCCTAAGAATTTATCCTACTTTACATAGTTGCAATGAGGTCAAGAGGGATAACAAATGTGAAAGTGCTTTGTAAGCCCTACCAGTGACATATTTAAGGAATGGCTCTCACTGTTAGGCATCTGCTCCTCTGGTGTCCCCGCACACACACGTTTTTTTTCCTTGCAAGGTGCTTATTCTTATTAGCCCTATAAATGGCATCCCTTAAGTTCCCCAAGGAAAGGAACTATGTAGCTCTTGATCACAGTGCAGTGCCTAGCACTAAACAGTAAAAGTCAGGCCTTACTCATCTCTATGACACCAGTACCTGGCACAGAATACTGTCTACTGAATGATGAAAATGTAGTCCTCCAGAAATGAGAAGACTGGGTTTCTGGTCCAGGTTCAGGCTTTCACCAAAGGGTCGCTCTCTCTGGGCCTATGCAAAATGAAGGCACTGCCTGGCCCAGATAATCTCTAAAGTGCTATACCGCTCTTAATTTTTAGAATTTTACAATGAGACAGGCTAAGTGAGAAGAGGTGGAACAGAAGATAGTTGAGGAGAAACCCTTCTCAAATGGTAATGAGTCCCAACAGACTCATCCCTGACAGACTGCGAGGCTTATCCTCTCCCAGCCCCTCAGAACGCCTGTGGTCATTCCCAAGTCCTCTCTCAACTCTTCGATGAGAGACATGGGTTCAAAAGGACCAAGGCTAGTCACCAGTAAATAATCAGTGTTTCCCAAAGTCACATCTGCAGAACAGTACTGCATGCTGATTAAGTGTTACTTAAAGAGGTGGTTTACAAAACCTGAGAATCACAGGGCAAGGTTCTTTGCTGTAGGTTATCTGAGAGTCCTTAACATACCAATGTGCACTGTCCAAACTTACTTGTCCAAAGAATATTTTTTATTTCAATGGTTCCACAGAATACTCTTTGAGAAATTCTCCCTTAGATAATATAGTCTCTCTCACACAAAGTTCTCTATTACCTTAATCCTTCTACAGTAGCATCCTTGAGAAGGATTGGGGGTTGGGGGGAAGAACATGACTTTTTTTTTTAGGAAACAGAAGCATTTGGGCTAAAAAAATCCCAGATCATACCACTTCATGTATTAAGGTATTTGATGTCACTCATTTGGTTCAGATAGCAAAAATTATGCAATCTATCTGGTTTCTCTTTTCACCAAGTCTACCAGGAAGATCAGAATTCAATTAGAGTAAACAATCCTAGGTATCTGGGATAACTAGCTCCTCTTCCTGACATTCTCAAACTCTCCACTGGCTATTGTAATGACTTTATCATAAGTTAACTCTTTAAAAGTACTCAACAATGGAATAAATTACCCAGATAGTACTGTGCTGCGGCCCGGTTGGTATAGAGAACAGCATTCAAATCAGAGTCTGTACATTTCTTCTTTAAGCCTTCAGTATATGAAGTAACAGCTTTTTTATACTCTTTTTCTTTAAAGTAATCATTGCCCTCGTCTTTATAGGTCTTGGCCTGTTCTGCAAATAAAAAAAGAAATAATCATTATTTCCCATTTTTAAAAAGGCTCATTAAAAATATTCTAAATCGAACTTCTGGCCAAGATGGAGGGGTAGGTAGATATACTTTGTCTCTTCACACAACTAAAAGGAGGACAACAATTTAAAAACAAAAAACACAAACTTCCAAAAAAATCAAACTGTATGGAAGTCCAACAGCCAAGGAGTTAAAGAAGAAACTTTCATCCAAACTGGCAGGAGGGGCAGAGCCAGGCAACCGAGGCAGAGAGGATGTGCAGCAAGGTGGCAGCTGGAGGGCCACGTGATCCCACATTTGCCTGCAGGTAAACGAGGAGGAACAACTAGGGAGCAAGACAAGCACAGAAAAAGAAACCCTCACAATCTCTGGCTGTAAAAATCTGTGGGGGTTGTGGCAGCAAAAGAAACTCCCAGCCTCACAGGACAGTTCACTGGAGAGACCCACAGGGTCCTAGAATGTACAAAAACCCACCCATCCAGGAATCAGCACCAGAAGGGTCCGATTTACTTGTGGGTAACGAGGGAAGTGGCTGAAAGCTAGCCAAGAGTGGAGCAAGTGGGACTGTTCCCTCTATGATCCCTCCCCTACATACAACACAAAGATGTGGGGTTGTCCCACCCTGGAAAATACCTAAGGTTCCGCCTCTTACAACATAACAGGAACACCAAGACAAAAAAATATGGCCCAAATGAAAGAACAGATCAAAATCCAGAAAAACAGCTAAGCAAGGAAGAGACAGTCAACCTATCAGATGCAGAGTTCAAAACACTGGTAATCAGGATGCTCACAGAAATGGTTGAGTATGGTCACAAAACAGAAGAAAAAGTGAAGGCTATGCAAAGTGAAATAAATAAAAATATACAGGAAACCAACAGTGAAGGGAAGGGAACTGGGCTCAAATCAACAATTTGGAGCAGAAGGAAGAAATAAACATTCAACCAGAACAAAATGAAGGAACAAGAATTCAAAAAAATGAGGAGAGGCTTAGGAACCTCTGGTACAACTTCAAGCGTTTCAACATCCAAATCATAGGGGTGCCAGAAGGAGAAGAGCAAGACAATTGAAAACTTATTTGAAAAAATAATGAAAGAGAACTTCCCCAGTCTGGCCAGGGAAATAGACTTCCAGGACGTCCGGGAAGGTCTGAGAGTCCCAAAGAAGTTGGACCCAAGGAAACACACACCAAGGCACATCATAATTACATTACCCAAGATAAAGATAAGGAGAGAACCTTAAAAGCAGCAAAAGGAGACATTTATCTACAAAGGATTTCCCATAAAACTATCAGCTGATTTCTCAAAAGAAATCTTACAGGCAAGAAGGGGCTGGAAAGAAGTATTCAAAGTCATGAAAGGCAAGGACCTATATCCAAGATTGCTCTATCCAGCAAAGCTATCATTTAGAATGGAAAGGCAGATAAAGTGCTTCCCAGATAAGGTCAAGTTACAGGAGTTCATCACCACCAAGCCCTTCTTATATGAAATGTTAAAGGGACTTATCTAAGAAAAAGATCAAAACTATTAACAGTAAAATGACAATCCACAACTATCAACAACTGAACCTAAAAACAAAAACAAACTAAGCAAACAACTAGAACAGGAACAGAAATGAAGATCACATGGAGCATTATCAGTGAGGAGGGGGAGGGGTGAGAATGGGGGAAAAGGTACAGGGGCTAAGATGCATAAATGGTAGGTACAAAATAGACAGGGGGACATTAATAATAGTATAGGAAATGAAGAAACCAAAGAACTTACATATACAACCAATGGACATGCACTAAGGTGGGGGGAATGCTCGTGGGAGGGGTGGTGCAAGGTGGAGCAGAATAAAGGGAAGGGGAAAAAAATGTGACAACTGCAATAGCATAATCAATAAAATATCCTTTAAAAATATTCTAAATCATGAAACAATGAAACATAATAAACCAAACAGAAGAAACCAATAGGGAAACATAACCCAAAAAGTACTATAAACCTAGGTATTAAAACGGAGAAACAAAGTCATGGGTACCTAATGCTATAATCAAATTCCAAATATTTTACAAGGTAGATTATTAAGTGCATACAAAATAGGAAGCATACAGGAAAAATGCATACCTACCCTAACTTTTTTTTTTTTTTTTTTTGATTACTGAAAAGAGAAGTGGGGGAGGGTATTAAACTTCTGCTTTTGCTTATGTTATTTTTATTCCTGGAATGCAAATTCCACCCTCACCCTAGTAAGAGCCTACAAAATTGCTGGGATTCAGTTCAAATTCCTGCAAATTCAGTGTTCCAGCAGCACCTAGTATATAGCTACATGTTGGCACTTATCATGCAGGTTTGTCCTGATTCTTTAGGACAATCTCGTTACCCACTGCAGCATGACATTTGAGGTCAGTCCTCATCCCTGTATCCCCAATGTCTAGCATTTAGAGGGTATCCAAAAAACTGTATGTGGAATAAAGAGTGACACATTATCTCAGGCTAACTACTAGTTGTTATAAATCAGAACGACTCACTTTTTTTTTTTTCAATCCTCACCCCAGGACAGCTTATTTATTGTAGAGAGAGGGGAAGGGAGTGAGACAGACATTGAAAAGAGAAACATCCATCAGTTGCCTCTCACACGGGCCGGACTGGGCCAAACCCACAACCTAAGCTTGTGCCCTGACTGGGAAGGGAACCCAAGACCCTTTGTTTCTGTGACAGTGCTCCAACCCAGCCACGAGGGCCAGGGCCAGAACTACTCATTCGTTACCTCAATTCAATAGAGACACAGAACAAATGTTAGAGTCATGAAAGATACCTTCTGGAGGTCGCTCGTCATCAAAAATAATTGACTGGAGGCAAGCCAAGTCAGGATTCTTCTTGGGATCAATTTCTGATGGTGCTTTCTTCATAAACAGGGGGATCTTTTCAAATTCCTAGAGATTGTTAAGACAAGAATGAACTATACAAATGGGATTTGCCACTGAGTAAATCCAAGTCTCTTCGTCAAAGTTTTCTTACTTATTATGATTTGCAAAACATCATGATTGGCTACACTGCTCCCTATCCAGGCCTCAGTTTCGCATCTATAAAATGAGAGTGTAGAATAATGATCTCTAAAGATTCTTTCAGTTGTGACATTCTTACAGGAGTGGTAGTAATCATTAATTAAGCGCTAAATGTTCCTTCATCCTCGCCACAATCCTATGAGATTCGTGCAACAGTTAATGGCAATTTTACGGACGCAGCAGACGACTCGGGAAGTTAAACAACTGACCCTGTATCTGAACCAGTGACTGGTGGAGTCACAGGTCTGGCTCCAAAACCTGCACGCCTAAACGTACTGACACATTAAGAAGACCCTCAATCCCTCCAGGTCGACTGTTAACACACGAGCAGAAACCACAAGTCTGGTGGCAGACTCAGGGATCCGGAGTCTGAGAGCCGCTGAAGTTCGCACGACGCCCCAACATGGGTGCGGAGCCCACCGACCCGCCTACCTCTTCCCACTGGTCCTCGTGGAAGCCGCCACGGTAAGGCTGGCTCTGGAATTTTTCCAGGAACGAGTCCGTAGCGTCGACGGAGACGGGTTCCAGATCAGCCGGCTCCATTGCAGCTCCTGGGCCCTCGCGGCACGACCTCGCAGTCCCGACGCCGAGAACTGTGCGACAGCTTCCGGCGGCGCCGGCGCCCTTCCCTAAATCCTCCGGGCAGCGCCGGCCCGCTTCCCTAGCGTTCCGCGTAGTGGGAGCGTAGCCAATCCAGCTCCAGACGTCCCTCGGACCAGCACCTTCCCCGCCCAGCCCCTCCCTCCCATCAGCCACAGGCCCCGCCCCCCGAGTGCTTTTGGGTTGACGGATAAATCCGGCTTCCCCTGCAGGCCCCGCTAACATTTCATTCGCTCGTACGTTCAGCCGCTTAACACACGTTGCCTAAACTCCTTCTTGGGTTCCAGGCCTATTGTATTCTCTGGATATACAGTGGTGGGCAAAGCAGATAAAATCCCAGCCCTCTAGGAGTTGATAAGTTAGTGAGAAGAGACAGACAATAAACAAGATGTGAGAGTTTGCAAGAGTTACGGGAGTAAACTTTTAAACTGGTGGACAGACGTTCAAGCAAAGGAGGCCTGGAGTGGCCAGGGTGTGTGTGTTAGGAGGTTGGGGCGCGGGTGGGGGGGCAGCGAGCATTCACGGTGGAGGGAGCCGGTAGAGCAGACACCCAGCCGGGGAGCTTGGGGGATGGGGTGCTGGAGCAGAATGAGAAAGGTGAGGTGGGAGAGATAATGGGGCTGATTCTGAGGACTGGGTTTTTCCTCAGTGCGATGGGACATTTTGGAAAGTTTGGGGGAAAGAAGTGATATAATCAGATCTATTTCCGAGATTAACCTCCCACTGCTCCCCACAGCTGAGATGGAAATATGGCCTCCAGGCCAGGTGAGTCGTTCTGCAGACACTGGATTACCCAGCAATTGGCTGCCAGCCCTGCATTGGGTGATACAGCCTCAGGGAGCCCACAGCCTGGTCTAGAAGGAAAGGTAGCCAGGCCACAGATCAGCGGAAATCAGAGCTTCTTACAGGTCTGCAGAGAGGAGTGGGTGTTACCTGCAGTGAGGCAGGAGAGTAAGAAGCTAGGAAAATTCCTTGGCAAGTGGAATGGGGAAACTAAGACATAGCTGAACAAACTGGCCAAGCAACTTACAGCAAGATACAGAAGGTCACCTCCCTAGAGATACCATCTAGGCCTCAGTTGTATTTCACCTCCAGGCCCAGGAAAGCAACAAAATCAAGTGTGCAATGCCAGGTCTAGCTGCTGTGACTAATGACTCCCCTGCTCTGGCACCGACCAATCAGTAGAGACCACAACCCTGAAAGGATAGACCTGGAAAAGCTGATGAATATTCTATTGAGATCTCCCCTAAGACCTTCCTGAAACTCCTAGCCTTTAAAAACCCTCGAAACAAAGGACCTAGCCGTCACTATCCCTCCAGCGAACGTGCCCGCACCTTTCCCTTCCCCCTCTTCCTTCTCCAAAGGCAGGCATCTCCTAAACTCCAAGGACCCCCATGAGACTCACAACCAGGGGAGCAATGGGCAGTGGCATCTTGCCCTGGACTAACCCCTGACCCTGTCTCCAAGGCTCCCTTTTCTCTGACTTTCCAGTGAGCTGACAGCAGCCTCACCTGTGCTCATTTCTTTCCTATAGTTTCTAGAGAGCCAAAGCTTCACCACCTAGGTTCCCTCCTGTTGTTTTTTCTATCCTAGGCCCTCACTTGTTTCCTGTCCTCAGCTTTAGTAAACACTCTCAAAGTCACCTGGACTCGTGTTGTGAAATATTTCCTGCACAAGTCAAGAACCCACAACACTACCAGCTGGCGCGAGATGTACCTGCGCAGGGCCAGGTCCCCTTTCTAGTAACAGAAGGACTCAGGGAGGTTTCACAGAGGAGGTGATGCAGAGCCGAGAACAGAGTTGAGGAAGGTCTCTGCAGATGGATGGAGGCTGGAGGGAAGGTTGGGCATTTCAGGCAGTGGGAGCTCATATGCAGACAGACATGGAGGTGCACAACAGCCAGTATGCTGGTTACTGAGAGAGTAAGGCCAGCAAGGTGGGCCAGGGCCAGAGGACCTGATCGCTCATTGGCCTTCATCCTGCAGGGGATAGTGAGCCATGGAAAAGTCCTAAAAGTGAATTTGTCTTAGGAAGGTCTGGGATGCCAGGTGATAGATTGATGGAGGGAGGCTGGGTTAAGAGATTGACACGGAGACTGTTGGTGAGAGACCGTGGGAGAGAAGAGATCTGAAACCCAATAGTGGAGGTGCCAGGGCTGGTCATTACTTGATACAAAGAAGAGAGAGACAGCAGGGCTAAGGATGACAGATGTAGGGCTGGGACTGTGTCTTTCCCTTGTAAGTCACCTATACACAGCAGAACACCTGGTCCCTTTCCTCCAGACCCAAACCTTTTCTGCACTCCCTCCTCCAAATGGCTCCCAATTACAGTTCCCGTTCTTATTCTCCTCTTCATCATCTTCTCCCTTCTTGAGTACAGAGCCTACTTTTTCCCTTTTGCTCCCACTTTTAAATTTGATTCCCATAAAACCCTGTGAAGTAAGAACCCATTTTACAGGTGATAATAGGGGAAGCTCAGAGAAGGAAAGTGACTTTCCCAGTGCTCTTTGACCTTTCCAACTGAAAACTACTTGGGAGCCTCAGCTGGTAACTGAGCTTATTAGCCTCTGTTGAGCTTCGAGGCCACCCGGATCCAGATTATGGCTGCTATCATACCTCAAGGCCACTCTCAGACCTAGGTTGTAGCCAATGGAAGCAGCAGTCTCTCTAGGTGGAAAGGTCTGAGGCATGCATGGGAGAACTTTGGGACTCACACTTTCATCGATTTCCTTGTGTGACGTTGGACAAGGCCCACCGTCTGAGCCCTGTCCTTGTATGTCGGATGTAGACAATAAAGCTGGCCTACCTTCCCCATAAGTCTGTAAGCTTAGCATAAGCCTCAAAGAAGGTAATGTTTGTGAACATGCTTGGCAACAGAAAAGGTTATGCAGAAGGACCGTCCCCATTTCCTACTCCCTCTTCAGCCCAGGATCCTGATGGTCTTGGCCTACCATTTATCAGGGGGTGATAGTGTGGTCAACTTCTTGGGTTCCCTATCCCCAGTAGGAGCTTAAATGTAGGTGCTCCTCACACTTTTGTCTCTTCTCACTCTATGGACTCACCCAGGGAATCTCGCCTCACCCCTGTACACAGGTGAGCCTCAGATCTGTTTCCATCTCGGATCCCTCTGCTGAGCTCCACCCTGGTGCAGCCAGCCACCTGGTGGATGTCTCCACTAGCGTGGCGCACTAGCCCCTCACACTCACCACGTCCACTCCAAACTCATCCCTCCCCCAATCTGCTCCTGGTTTGAGGAATCACTCAGTGAGGGGACACCACGGACCCAGTCATCCAGCAGAAACCTGGGCACCATTCTGGGCACCTTGCTCTTCTTCCCCTTCATCAGCCACCAGGTTCTGAAAATTCTTTCCTTAATCCCACAGAGGTCTGATCACTCTCTTCACCCCTCCCTGCAGCCCAGCACTGCCACCCTTCTTCTCTGAAGCCCCCAACCAGGTCTCCCTGCCTGTGCTCTTGTCCACTCAACTTGCCCCACCCGCTGCCTGCCCTTTCATTCCACTTAGTGTGAGCTTTCTACCGCTCCTTTTTTTCATTATTCCCTTTATGGCCCAGAGTCCTCCTCAGTCCCTCTTACCATGTAACGTGTTTTAATGTGTATTTTCAACTTGTAGGTGTTCTTGCAGGCAAACTGCAACTTGCGTGCATACATGTTATTATCTTTTTTATCCTCATTGGAGGATACATTTATTGATTTTAAAGGGAGAGGAAGGGAGAGAGAAACATTGATGTGTGAGAGAAACATCAATCAGTCACCTCCTTTATGCACCCCAACTGGGCATTGAGCACACAACCTAGGTATGTGTCCTGACCAGGAATCAAACCTGCAAGGTTTTGGTGTATGGGTCAATGCTCTAACAAACTGAGCCACCGACCAGGGCCATGCATTTTTAGTATGCTTTTTTCACTCAGCACTAGGATTTAAATTCCATCCATGATGTTATATGTACTCCCATTGCCTCATGGGACTCCATGATGCCCATTCACTCCCCAAGGATGGATATCCAGGTTCTATTCTCCCAGGCACCTCAAATAGCACCATGACAGACTTTGTCATACATCTCTCTTTATGAACCAATGGGAGGGTTTCCCTGAGATGCATGCCCACGAGTGGAATTTCGGGGTCATGGGAATACATAAACTTACATGACTGAAAAGAGACAAATTCCTGTCCGGAATGGCTGCACTCACCTACACTCCCACCAGCAGTGCCTGGGAATTCCTGTATCCCCAGGAGGAGGAGTTTTCTAAAGCACAACTCTGCCCACGCTGGTCCCCTGCTTGCCTCTCTCCTCCCACCATGCCTTCCCGCTGCTCTCTGGATGACGTCTCCCTCCTTCACACAGCCTCCAAGGCCACAGTGACCAACCTTTGCCCACTTCTTCCCTCACACTGGGCTTCACTGCACATATGCATCTACAGTTGGACCTTGGTCCCATGTGCCCCGTTGTCCATACCCAACCCCCATGTGGACATCTTTCCAAACCTCCTGGAAGAGAGACCTTGTCTCTGAGAAGCCTTTGCCAGCCTTCTCTGGATTTCACACCTCCACGCTTCCCTTCATCACAGTACTGACCTGCTGGGCTGTTGGTATGTTTATGTCTCTTATACTTTCATTAGACCAAAGTTTCCCAACTTCAATACTTTTGACAATTTGGGGTGAATGATTCTTCCCTGTGGGGGCTTTCCTATAAATTGTAGATGTTTGGCAATATCATTGGCCTCTACCCACAGATGCCAAAGCATCTCCTTCCCCAAGTCATAACAACCAAAAATATCTCCTGACATTGCCAAATATTCCCTAGGGATCAAAAATCCGTCCCTGTGGGGAACCGCTGCATCAGACCATAAGCTGCCCAGGGCCTGGGGTTGGGCCTCATTCAGGTCCGCGTCACCAGCACCCAGAGCAGACCTGGCCCAGGTTCGCTGCTCAATAAATGCTGCCCGAATGACTGGCAACCCATTTCCGTGCAAAGATCCGAGGGTGGGACTCAGAGATTCCGATTCTGGGATATGCCTGATGCCATGGGGTGGGAGGCATCTCTTCCTTTCCTCCCTCAAAACCACCCAAATCATCTTCTCCCTTTGTTCTTTTGCTCTCCCTTTTGGGGAGGGGAAACTGAAACATCCAACAAACTCACTGTGTGGCCTTGAGCAAGCCACTTCACCTCTCTGAGCCTCAGCTGCCCCACATATAAAATGTGGACAAACAGCCTATGGGAGTCCATAAATGTTGACCAAGTCAGCGATGAAGGCCACGCTCTTCTCACAGGATTGTTACACAGAGCAGTGACTGCTCTAGACCCTGAGGCCTCTCCCAAAAAGGAAACACTCAGCAGAGAGAGGTTAGCCACATGGCATTTATAATGAGTGTGGCTCAGGCCATGGTGTCCCGTGAGGAGGGTTCAGGGATATCACTCCTTCAAGGACGTCATCCAGGAGCCCAGTGCCTGCATGATCCAGGAGCGCCGCCGGTGGGAAGTGGGCAGGTTCTCACAGCTAGGGCTCCAGCGATGCGTGGTGGCCGGGTCACACACCCAGGAGTCCCCATGTGGCAGCGGCCATGAGTTCCGCCAGCAGCTGGCCAGGATGTTGTCCTGGGCTTGGGCCGCACAGATGCACACAGAGGCTTCCAGGTCGTGTCTCAAGTTTTCCAGAGCTGAGTCATGTGAAAGGGAAGAGGCCACTTGTAAAGACCAGGTCCCCACGTGGGCCTCATGCCTCATCCTTCCTTCTCACTTCCATGACGTGGCTTAAGCACCCTCTGCTCAGCCTCCCCTCATCTTACCTTCCTCCCAGCTCTTCAAATTGTTTACACTTCAAAGCCTGAAGCAAAACCTGCCTCCTCCAGGAAGCCTTCTTGGACTGTCCCAGCCTACCTTCAGCTTTCCCAGTTACAAAATTAATCTTCCCTCCTTAAGAGCCTGACCTGCTTGCCCTGAGCTAAATGGTTTTGGGTCTGGCTTTCTCAGCCCAGTTTCTTAGACTATAAGCTCCCCTAGGATGGGACTATGTCCTCTGTCTTGGTGACTCCATGGTACCTAACATGTACTCACCTGCGTAAAGACTAACACAACTGAACTGAGCTGAGGACCCTTGCCTTGGGACCTATCCCCTTCCTTTTCTATGACCCACTGTGAGTCTACCCGTTCTCTCAGTGGCCCCTGAAATCTCACCAATGCAGGGCACAACTTACTGGCTTTAACTTCATTCAGACGCTCTTCCGTCATTATGCTGTCCATGAAGGGGACCAGGGACCCTTGAGCATAATCGGAGAGGTGAGCACGTCTACCTCCTGACTCTGACCCCCACACACCCAGAGACCAGACCTCCTCAGAGACGCTCTCCCTTCTCCAGCCTCGCAAATGAGGACACGAAAGGAGAACTTCATTTTGATCCTGTGACAGAGTCCCCAAGACAGGCTCTGGGAGAGGTGGCAGGCTTGAAGGGCAGGGATGACACCAGGACAGGGGCAGGACGTGGCCTGTAGCCAACTCTGACGGGCAGCCCCAGGTGGTGCCTTAGTCAGACTGGCCCTAAGTATCCTCACCTGAGACCGGAGGAGGTGCTGCCTCAACTGCCCCTTCTCTGGGGAGTTTGAGCCACAATAACATGAAAGACACCAAGTGCCTGGCATACCTTCCAGGTGGGCAGGTGGTAGGGCCCATTGTGGGGGCTGAGACCCTCCCCTGCCCCCAGCCTGTATGCCTGGCTCCCTAAGTACCACCAGATCCTTAAATGACCTGTAACTCTTAGAAGGCCCTTCCTACACTTTCTTACCTGGCTAACTCCTATTTACTTTTGAACGTTCAGCTCAGCATAGTTGCACCTCCAGGAAGTCATTCCTGCCCCTGCCCCCAAGCTAGAGTAAGCGCTTCTCTGGGTTTACAGAGTCCTGTGTGAGTTTCTCCCTATCTGTATACGACGTGTTGTATTTACATGTGATTTATGAATCTCCCACCAGACCAGGTGCTTCTCCAACTTAAACGAACAGGGGAGGGGTGGGGCAGTCTCCAAGGATCCTAAAGCACGTGCACAATTGTATGCATATATGCATTTTCCTAGAGAAAGTGTTCCTTTTTTCAGAGCCTTACACCCATAGGTCCCCCACAGAGGTTGGAGTCACCGTGCCACAGTGGGGCTGTCTGTGGGCAGGGGCCCGCTGCTCAGCTTTGTCCCCCCAGCACAGCCCCCCGCAGGGGGGAGACTCCCAGGGTGTTAACACGAACATTTTCAGAAGTGATTAATTTGGAACAAGATTTAGGAAGTAATGTCACTCCCCGCGAGAAGCTGCCTCAGAACAGGCCCCCATATTCTGAGGGATCCCCCAGTCCTGGGCATGACTCCTCTGTCCCATCCCTGACCCCGTGGACAGTATCACCTCCTGAAGGGTTCTTTGTTTCTCTGGACTAAGCACAGTGACACACAGAGTAGAGGGTCAACCACCATTTGCTAAATAAACCACTGAAGGGATTCACGGGTGACTGGATGGATGGAAAACTGCAAATGAACTGAGAAGAGTCAAGGAAACACCACTTTACAAAGTGGGGGGCCGGGAGCATCATCCTCTCCAAGCGTCTTTGCAGCAGGGTTTCCTGGTCCCTGGTGAAGGGTGTGTGGTTATTTTGGCGGGAGGGGGAGTACAGCTGAGAGAAGACATACCCAGCACCTCATCAGAAATGTCCTGTGGGGGATTCTGGGTGAAGGGAATCTGCTATTTGTTTTTTCCCTACAGAAGCAGAGGCTGGGATTATGGGGAGAATGAAGGTCACTAACATCGAGTGAGCACCTTGACATGCCTGGCTTCACATTTAAAAAAATTCTCATCCAGTCTGTGAAACAGAAGTGGATCCCCATCTCACAGATGAGAAAACCGAGCTCAGAAAGGGGCTCACGGAGCTGAGGTTCGACTTCACTTTTCCACTTCCACAGTGACAGGCTCCCGCGGGGCCTGGACCCAGGCTGCACTCTGGCGGGGAGCCGCAGTTCTGCTGTGTACGGTTGCCACGGTTGTGACCTACACAAGGACTCCAGGCTGAATCCAGCCTGTGGCCCACACGGCGATCTTAGAGGAGAGAAGACCTTTCTAATTTGCACCGTGACTCTCTGCGGGCCAACCCTCAAATCCAAGGGAAGGCACCCACCCAGGTACCCAAAAGGCTGGCAGTGCCCTTCCAAGGGAAGGAGGCAAGTCGGGCATTGGGCAGAGCCCCGGGAGCAGGACTGGTTGTGCCGGGGAAGGTTACCTATGAACATGGCCGAGGACTTCCGGAGGGAGGCCCGGGAATTCTTGGCGTACTCCAGGCTCTGGCTGAGGAATATGAAGGCACTGTCTCGGTGGGTGTTCACCTGGGACAAAGAGAAGCGCGGGAGAGCTGAGCCTTCAGCAGGGCTAGTTACTCATCCACTCTTCCCGAAGCTAGGAATGGCAGCTCTGGCAGGCAGCCCAGCCCTGGCCGCCGGTCTCCTAAATATCTCCGTCTGAGCCCCCAGACGCCAGGCCTCATCTCCTCCTGGCTGATCACAATTATTCCATGGTCCTTCTCCCTTGAGTGTCTCTTCTTTCCAACCCATGCCCCTGCTGCAGCTGGAAGGAAAATTCTAAAATGCAAGTCCATCCAGAGGTGAGAATGCCCGTGGCATACAAGGGATACGATCGATTAGGAAACAGGTCTGACCAGGGTGAAGGGTTCAACTTGCAGAGCAATTGGGAATAAAGTGGAGAGTGAGGAGAGTCTTAAGGCCCTTAAAAGCCAGACAGGCACAGGGCTTACTTATGCTTTAGAAAACGGGAAGCCAGCATTCATTCTTGATAGGCCCATGGCGAAGCAATACTTTGGGCAAGATAGCCTGACAGTAGTGTTTGGGATGAATTTGATCAAGTAGAAACTAGGGGCAAGCATCTTGCTAAGAGGCTGTTGTGGGAAATGAAGAGAAATCTGATTGGATCTCTCCCCTGTTGACAATCTCCACATCAGGGAGCAAACTTCTGGGCATGATGCAAAGCCTTTATGACCACGGTCCTTCTCGGCCTCAACTCCTGCACTGCTTCCACCCGCCACGCGCATTATGCCCCCGTCCCAGGACGTACCCCGCTCTCCTCAGATCTGGGCCTGGTACAGGCAATTGCTCCTGATCGCAGTGCCCTTCCCTCTCTTCACCTGATGAGTTCCCTCTCATCCCTTGAGGCTCAACTCAGAAGCCACCTCCTCCCTGAAGCTTCCACAACCCTCAGGCAGAGCTGATCCCACCACCCTTGATGTGTCTGCAGCATCTTGCACAGTCTTTGTCACAGCACCTAGGACATTGTGCTGTGATTATTTATACCCATTTCCTCCATTGGATCCTGAGCTCCCCAAAAAGAAGAAGCCTCTCACTCAACCCAGGGGCCTCAGTGCCCTGCACAGGACTTGGCATGGTACAGGTGCCCAGAAAATGTTGGATGGATGGATGGATGGATGAGTGAGTGAGTGAGTGAATGAAGGAGTTGATGAGTAGGTTACCAACCCCCTCTAAAGCTAACGCTAGAACTTGACCTTCACATGAGCAAAAGTGTTGACACCTAGAGACCAAAGAAAAGACTGAGAATCCTGTGGGGCCTAATACAGAGGTCATAAGCTGGCAGCCCACAGGCCACGAGTGACCCACACAGCGTTTTAAGCAAGCTAAACTGATTGCTGATTAATGTCTTATAAAAAACCTGGATTTCACCCTGGCCAAGTAGCTCAGTTGGTTAAAATGTCTTCCCAATATACAAAGGTTGTGGGTTCAATCCCTGGTCAGGGCATATACAAGAATCAACCAATGAATGCATCAATTAGTGGAACACTAAAACTCTCTCTCTCTCTCCTCTCTCTCAAATCAATTAAAAAACAAACAAACAAGCAAAACCTAGGTTTCTCGCTTCTCCTGTGAAACGAGAGGACCTGGCAAGAGTGGCTGCACAGTGCGCTGAGGCGCTCGACGCGGGCTTCCTGCAGGGACTGGGCCCTGCCGGCCGCCGCAGGCACCCCCGCTGCCAGGTTGCTCATGACGGTATCTGCCCAGCCCCTGGTCCCTGCAGGTATTTGAACTATTGTCCTGGCCAAACACTTCCTCCAGGGCATTTTCTCTCTCTGTAAAATAATGGTAGTAATATTAGACACTGGGTGGGGACATTTTGAGCACTACTGGTCACGGTGGTGTTGAACCCTCTTCTCAATCTGTTACTCTGTATATATTTGTTAGGTTGGTATGGGGGACGCTGGTACGCTCTGCCCCGATCTCCCTTTGGGTGGGAAAAATTTATTAGCGCAACTTTGGGGATTGCCTTGGCTGAGGAAAAGTGTTAATCCAAGGTCACACCCCTTCCCAGGGTGGCTGGCATCCAGAGGCAGGTGAGATGTAAAACCTGACCCCGACCCTCATTTGGGGAATCTCATGCAGTGCTGCCTGAGGCCTCCCTGAAACTACACTGAGGCTTGAGTTCTCCTCTACTACTCCTGCTCCTTAACCCCAGGGGTGCTCCCTCATAAACCCTCTGCCTGCTAATCTCTGTCTTAGAGTCTGCATCCAGGGGAACCCTGCCCGTGACAACAGGGAAGGTAAATAGGACCGGATGGCACAGCTTCCTAAATGTTATGTGGAGGGACTGGGCTGTATCCTGCGATGCCGCACTTTACTACCTTCGGATGTTCTCAGGTGTTACCTAGAGAGGGGGTTCTGTGGGGTCAGGTAAGTTTGGAAAACCATAAATTAAACAACCATGAAACATATCCTGAGCACAGAACATCTCAGAGACTTTAATGAGCTGACGGCATTGCGAATATCCAAGAGGAAGATGACAATGCCGCATTTCCCAAACTTATTTGTCTTAGAACGCCTTTTCTCCGCAGTAAGTAATATCCTATAGAACTGGTTTGATAGTCCTGGCAGGTGTGGCTCACTTGGTTGGAGCATCATCTCATAAACGGAAAGATCGTGTGTTCTATTCCCGATCAGGGAACGTGCCTAGGTTTGGGGCCTGAGCCTGTCAGGGCACA
Source organism: Pteronotus mesoamericanus (assembly GCF_021234165.1). NCBI lineage: Eukaryota > Metazoa > Chordata > Mammalia > Chiroptera > Mormoopidae > Pteronotus > Pteronotus mesoamericanus. The sequence continues at coordinate 5,988,103 of NW_026555006.1, read as the reverse complement.
AGAGGCAACCCATTGGTATTTCTCTCTCACATCGAGGTTCCTCTCCCTCTCTCTCCCCCTCCCTTCCCTTCTCTCTAAAAATTGATAAGCGTGTCCTTGGGGAGGGATTAAAAAAAAAAAGAACTGGTGTCACAGACAATGACAGTGCACCCCCTGGGAATTACTGTTGAGGAAAAAGAAGATGATAAAGCCCTTTCAGCAAGATAAACTGATGCGCGTTTTAACCAGACCACTCCAGTGGCCTGGGTGGCCTGGGTGGGGAATAGGTTGGCGAAGATGAGATCAGAGGCTGGGGGACCCTCAGGATGGCTAGACGCCTGTCCCAGCGGAGAGACGTCCATGACCTGAACTAAAGGCAACGACAGTGGGGTTGGGGAGGGAAAAACAGATTCAGGGGTATTTAGGGCATTGAAGACCGATCCAATATGGAAGGTGAGGGAGGTGAAGGAGTCTAGATGATTCTAGGTTTCAGCTTTGGGGATCTAGAGAGACAGAGCAGAATCGAAGTGGGAAGTCCGTAAATTCAGAAGAGACATGCTGAGCTTGCAGTGCGCGTGGTTCAGCCGCCGGGAGGTGTCTGGCGGACCACTGGAAAGGGGACATGGGGAATGAGGAGAGAAGTTAGAGATGGAGGTGAACGCCCAGGAGCAACACGCATGGGTGGTATTGGAATTTGCAGTCGAAATGTAAAAAAGAAAGAAGAGGAAGGGAAAGAATTGCCCACCTCCAATATACTCGTAAGGAACCACTGGAGTCTTGAAAGCACTCACAAGGTAGTTGCAAATCTTGGCCACCGTCTGCTGCTGGCTGTCCCAGGGCTTCCGGCTATAAGCTCTTTTTGGCAACTCCCACGCCATGAAGCAAGAACAGCGGAACAGGGTCTTCACACAGAACTGAAGACCAACAGAAACAGAATACCAGAGCTGTGGAGTTCCCGGGCAGCCAGAATATGTTCCAGAAGAATGTCGTGTGGAACTGGATTTTGGGAAATCAATTCCTATCTGAAATGTACAAGTGAAGCTGGTGTTTTGGAGGAGGGATCCTGACATGGGTGCTTTTGGAAAACAGACTTTTCCCCGTAGCTGTTAGTGACTCTGGATCCGTTTCCATGCAGGGAGAGGCACCCGCAGGGCCAGGTGCCTGCACACACTCACCTGGCTCACCTTGGTGTTGCCCTCTTGCATGGTCAACAGCAGGGGAACCAAGGTTCTGACCAGCTGTCCCTCCATGGCAGGGGTGCGGGGCGACGACTGCAGCTTCTGGACCACCTTGCCATACAGGTTGATGCAGGAGGAGCGCACATCTTCCCGTGGCTGGGACAGGTGCAGAGGCTCAGGCCTGCTCCCTCCTCCGGGAGGCAGCCTGGGCCCCTGCCCCTCACGTGGAGGCACCGCGACCTTCCTTCCACTCATTCTGAGTGGCCCTCCAGGCACAGGAGGCACAGAGACAGAGAGTAGCAGAAGCCGCCCGGTGGGGCTGACCTGGGGCTGCTGTCCCCTCTCACCGAAGCCCAGTTCGGGAGCCCCTCCCACTCTCCCCAGCCAGATCTCCTGCTCACTCAAAAGGTGCCCTAATGCCAAGTGGGAAAATGCACCCCTCTGCCCAGACCAATAAAAAACAATGCACCCCCTGTAGCGAGACCAAAAGCAATGAAGCAAGTCTCTGGGGAGACTCGATTATAAAAGAAGAGCCCCCTCCATGCGAGCCAATTAGAAAAGGACATTTCTCTATGCAAACCTATTACAAAAAGACATGGATCAGTTGGGATGAGGAATGAGGTGCCCCTTCCCCTGGGCTGACTTCGCCCTGCCCAGGAGCCAGGGGACCTTGGAGATGTTGCAGCCTGCAGGGCAGTAAAGAACCACCCTCTATATGCCAACCCCCACCGCTCCCACCTACTACCACCCTCACCCGAGGGGTCCCTTACGTCACTGAAGTGTGGCAGCAGGACCTGCAGCATCTCCACATAGACCGAGTGGTCATTCAGTTTCCTCCGGTCCAGCCCCTTGAAGATGGTCTTGAGGTTGTGGCCTGCCTCCATCACCAGCAGCCCATCCACACTCTTCAGACCCTTCACCATGAAGGGCAGGAGAGCCTGCACCTTGGCGGTCTGTGGGGCAGGAGCATTTGGGATGGGGGTGCCTACATGGGCTAACAGGTCGGAGCCCCAGCCTCTGATTCACTGAGAACAAAGTGAAACAAGTCCCGCTTCCGGGCCTTTGCTCCTGCCATCCCACCAGCCTGGAATGCGCCCCCTCAAGCCCGTGCTGTCTCCAAAGCCTTCTTGGGCCTTGCTGGCTCTTTCCTGGTCCGGACCCTGGAAGCCCTTTGCTCTCTACTCCCTTCCTTGTATTATTATTAGTTAACTTTGGAGTCTACATCTTGTCACTCCATCCATTATATATATAATGAACTATACCATTGCCTGGTAGAAAAAATAAAGCACTTTAAAAAATGCTAATGATGCCCCAAAAATCCTAGCTTCGGTTTCTTAATCTGTAAAACAGGAATAATCACTACCATCCCCAATCCCTCTTACACACACAGCCCTTAGGGTCATTGTGAAACTCTGAATTACAAACCATTTCACAAAGAATAAAGTACTTAGGGAATTATTAAGGGGATGTCCATTTTACAGATGGGGCAGCTGAGGCAGGGGTAGAAACTGGCTCCATCCTTCCTCCAGCCGAGTCCGCTGGGCCAGGCTTTCCTCTGCCTTCGGCTCACCTTCTCAGTCCTGCGGGCCAGGATGACCAGGCCTCGGATGGATAGAACCTTCATGATGGGGTCGTGGTGGTTCAGGCCTTCCGCCATTCGGCCCAAAGAGTACTCCTCAGGGATCCGCCGCACCTGCTCCATCTGGAGGAGCTGAGGGAGTAACGGTGATTACCCCCTGGACCGAGGGGACAGCAGCCCTGTGGGTCCCCATGCACTGGTAGCACATGCTGGATGACCAGGGGCCAAGTGTAGGGCATGAACAGCTACTGCCCAATCGGCACTGTCCATTGCAAGCCCACATGTGTAAGCCTGAATTTTCTAATAGCCACATTAAAAAAGTAAAAAGAAATAGGTAACATTAACCTTAGTGATACACCTTATTTAACCCAATATACCCCAAATACTAACATTTCAACATGTAATCAATATAAAAATTATTGATATGTTTCACACTGAAACCTGATGTGAATGTTATACTTAGAACACGTTTCAGTTCAGACAGCCGCAGTTCAAGCATCAACTTGGCGCCGTGCGGCTCGCAGCAGTCATACCGGAAAGCCCGGGTTTGGTTGGTGACAGCCACTGGCGCCTCTGTCTCCACCCAGCACACAGCGCGATGGCCCCAGGCCCTGTCCTTTCTGCCCACTCTTCTCTCTGAGCCCCCTGTCCCCAGGATCTTCACTGCTGTCCACAGGTGAATAACACCTAAGTTATTCCAGCTCGGCCTCCATCCGGAGCAACTTGGAAAACCAATAGTTCACCGCACACGTCCACCCGATGTCCAGCACCTCAGGTCAGAGCTGAATGTGTCACTGCCCCCCTCAGAGCCCCCATTTCCCCCGTTGCCTTTCGCCATCAACCCTAAGTGCTCTGGGGCCTCACTGGGGCCTACCTGCCCTCTAGCCACACTCTACCTTCGACCAGCTTCTAACCGGGCTGAGCTCTGTTCATGGAATGACTCAGGCGGCTTTGTCCCTTTGGGGTGGGCAGGATGCCCCTCTGCCAGAGCACGCCCCTCCTCTCTAGCCCCTGCTTATTCTGCATGGCTCCGTCCAGAGCTCGGCCCCTGAGAAGCCACGTCCGACAGTGCCCCCAGGCCCCACCTAGGCTGCTGGCCCCCTTCTCTGGGCCCCCTAGAGCCCTGAACACGGAGAACTTCGGGCTCCCACTGGCAGTGCAACTGCCTCCCCTCTCCCATTGCGGGTTTCCTGGACGACACAAGTGAGTGTTTCTCCTTTGGGTCCCTGTCATCTAAGACAGCTCTGGTGTGGAATACGTGCTTAGGGGACACTTGTTACGTGAAACATGACAATAGGTTCCTTTCCTCATTAGAATTGCCCTTGCTCCTGTGCCCCCATTGCAGGGACAGCCCCAAACCAGGCATCGCTCTCGCCTCCCACCTCTCCCTTGCTGCCCTCCCCCCCAACCATGACCATTGGCCTTCGATTTCTGCCTAGTTGTCCCCATAAACTCTTCTCCTACCTATTATTCCCTTGCCCTATATCTACTGAGATACTGAGACCATGTGTCTGTACCATGAGAAGAGAGAGCTGGGGGAGGGGCTCCCGCCCATCCACAGAGGGTACTCAGGCCTGCTCTGCACAGGTTCTGTGGGGGCACTAGAGATACAGAAAGGAGTGATGATAATAATAATAACGGCAACAGAGCCGACTCACAGAGAGCACTTGCTGGATCCTGGCCCTGTCCTGCGTGCCTTATGTAAACCCACTGAATCCTCATCAGAACCTGTGAGATGGGCAGTTCATTATCCCCACATTACAGGTGAGGGAACTGAGGCACAAGCAGGCTCCGTGACTTGCCCAAGGTCACACAGATCCCTTGAGGAAGTCCCCCAGCCATCGGGAGAAGCAAGTACACACAGGACAATCAAGCACAGGGGTCTGGGGAGCCAGGGAGGAACATCTGAGCTACGTCAAAGTTCCACAGTGTATGCAGCAGGCCTGGCTCTGGCCGGGATCAGGCTTCCTCTTTTGGGGAGTAGGAGAACCTAGGGGAGGACCCTTGCTCCAGGAGGGAGGGCGCTGCTCAGGCTTCCAGGGGAATGCTGGGAAAGGTTAAGTGTAGGGTCCCTGTCCTTGCGGTGAACACGAGAGCATTCCCTGAGCTCCGGCAAGGTCCAACCTCCCACCCCCTCCCCAAAGAACCTGTGTGGCAGCCACTTATGACTAAGGCCGACTGGCTGCCATAGAAGAGCTGGTCAGGGAGACCTGGTCTGAATCTCTCTGGACGCCCTGAGCTGTGTGACCTTGAAAAATACCCCTTAACACCTAAGCTTGAGCATCACAAGTCCTCCTTTGCAGTGCTGCTGTGCAGATTAGTGGGGTAACTAACATACAAGAGAGGTCAGCACAGTGTTTGGCACATAGCAGGTCCTCAAGACATGGTGCTTTCCTTTTCCTCTCACCCAGGCCACATGGGAAGTTAGAAGTAAGACCCGTGCCTGTGCTCTTGGAGGTGACGAGTTCTGCTGGTGCCTGCAGAGCCAGGCAAAATAACCCTTCAGAGCCTCACCTGTCTATTTAATCTCCACATCTTGGAGCCCTCTCAGGGCTGGGGCTGGGGATGTAATGCAAACATGATATTGCCCCTGCTTTGCAGACTCACAGCCCAGAAGAGGACTTCTGGGGAAGCAGAAAAGATGCGAGGAGCTCCTGGAACACCGTGCTGCCTCCTGTCCATCCGGCGGACTTTGCTCACCTGTCAAGGCTTGTCTCAAATGGCACCTCCTCCAGGAAGCCTTCCTTAACCAAGCCTCCTGCCTCTGAGCCCCACTGTACAGGCCCTGGTGATAGCCCTGACCCGCACGACAGTCACCAGGTCAGAAGAGGCACGCAGGCGTAGCTTAAGGGAGTGGGTTTTGCAAGTGTTCAGCAACAGATGAATGGATAAACAAAACATGGTATATACAAACTATGGAATACAATTTAGCCTTAAAAAAGAATGGAACTCTGACCCATGCGACAACATGGATGAACCTTAAAAACATTATGTTAAGTGAAATAAGCCAGATAGTATATGATTTCACTTATGTAAAACCTATAAAAGGCAGATTCACAGAGACAGAAAGTAGAACGGTGGTTGCCAGGGGCCAGGAGAGAGGAGATGGGAAGTTTCAGTTTGGGGAAGAAGATGAAATAGTCCTGGAGATGGATAATGGTGATGGTTGCACAGCAACATGAGTGGCACGTGATGCCACTGCACGCTACAGGTAAAGTGGTTGAATGGCGATTTTTATGATATACATGGTGGGGGGGGGCAAAAGTAGGTTTACATACTTTTAAAAGTAAAGCTACTTTTACCCCCTCCCCCACCATGTATTTTACTACACATACACCCAGAACGTTTGAAGAGCCCAGATGTCTGGGTTTGAATCCTGAATCTGACTCTTACGAGCTGTGAGGCCTTAGGAAAGTTACTCAAATTTGTGCTTGTTTCCTCCTCTGAAATAGGGGATGGAATAGTATCTGTATCATAGGATTGTGTGAGGATTACGTGAATCAATATGTGTAAAGCTCTTAGAATGTGCCTGGAAGATAATAAGTGCTCAGTAAATGTTCTATTATTATAAAACAAGTCTCCCTTTCTGGGTCTGACCCTATCAATCTTCTCCTGGCTCATCTTTTCCCAGCACCCCACTCCTAGTATCCACATGCACATTCATTCAGCTTAGATGTCACTTGCTCCAGGAAGCCCTCCCTGATGCTCCTCACCACTTCACGTCTCCTGTTCTCCCATTACAGCCTGGATTGTCACCATGATAGCACACATCACTCTGTGGCACCCCATGTTATAATGGGGACGTCCTCTGTCTCTTCTGTTGCACTAAGAATTCATTGAGGGCAGGAAAGAGTCAAATTTATATTTATATGCCCATTCTGGTGCCTGGCATGCAGAAGCATCCAGCCAAGGATGGTGGTTGCCTGGGGAACAAAGGGGGTCTGAGAAGAGGAGAATGAGGTGAAGGAGCGGAGAGAGGAGCAGAGAAGGGAGAGAGGAGCAGAGAAGGGAGGGAAGAGGGAGCTCTTCCTATTCGCGAGAAATCATGTGCACGAAAGGCTGTAAATGGTTAAGCCCTCTTTGCACAGGAGAAAAGCCCGCTAATGTGAACTGAAGCCTGTGCTCAGGGGAAGGCCAGGCAGCAGCCCCCACCCTGCACCCAGTGCCCTGTTGGTACCTCCACGAAGAAGGCGGTGGCAGTGATCTTGTGCTTCTCGTCGCCTCGCTCCAGGAGCGGGATGAGCAGGTAGAGAATGCGGCACAGCTCCTGGCAGGAGTATTGCACCATGGCCCTGGGGGTCGGGAAGGGGGAGCTGTCCCTGGGGGCCGGAGGGCCTCAGGGACACCTTCTGGGTGGGATCTGGCCATGACACTTGAAACTATGGACCAGACAGGGTCACCTGGGTTCCCGCATTCCCAAGATTTCCCACCTGGACAGGACCCCAGAGGCCGTCTAGTTTAATTTATTTTGCAGATGGGGAAACTGAGGCTTGGAGCGGAAAAGTCACTTGCCTGACAGTGCAAAGCAAATCAGTAAGACAGGCAGGCTGCACAGGACCACCTCAGGAGAAGGAGGCGGGAAGGAGAGGATGTGAGGCCCCACTCACTAAGCACAAGGCAGCTGCCAGGTGCTTTCATGTTGTTATGGCATTTGATCCTCACCATTAAGCTTTGAGGCAGATTACCATGGTCATCCTCAGTTTCATAGATAAGGAGACAACCTCCAAGTATAACTGCTCAGGATCCCAGAGCTGGAAAGACAGCAGGGCCGGAGCCCCAACACAGGGCCCCCCACTCTAGCTGCCTTGTTCACTGTACCAAGTCATGTGGTTCTCACAACGTGGCCCCTGCATCGGCAGTATCAGCATCCCTGGAAACTTGCCAGAAATGCACATGCTCAGGCGCCCGTTCCAGACCAACTGAATCAGACACTCTGGGAGTGGGGTCCAGCAATCAATGTTTAAACAAGCCCTGTTCACTCAAGTCTGGGGACCACGGCACAATGCTCTGCTATCAGTGAACCCAGGAAGGGTGGCAGCTGTGCACAGAGACTGGAGTAAGGAAGCCTGGGTTCACGTGCTGGCCCCAACCACTAGCTGCGGGACTTTGGCAAGTCACTTCTTTGTGCATTGGTTTCCTCACTGGTAACACTGAATAACAGGAGTGCTCTTTCATCAGTCATGGTAAGGGTTAAATGGAATAATCTACATGCATACAGCTCTTTGCATGGTGCCTCAAGCAAAGGAAGTGCTCAATAAATGTGGTTGTATCTTGAGGTCCCGGGGGGACCCCATCCTGGGCAGTGGGTGCAGGGCTAAGAGGCAGGCTTTCCTGCAGGAGTCACATCATTGAAATCCAGGTGCCCTCTCCTGACCCCATGGGAGGCTGTGCGTGGTTGCAGGGAAGAGCCTGGGTCCGAGTCAGCCGGTCATTTCCCAGCTTTGCCGATTCCTGGCTGTGTGACCTTTGGTGCATAACACTCCCTCTCTGGCATCCACCTCTGCATCGGTAATTCCTACCCCACCAGGCAGCATAACGATAGTAAAAGCTAACCTGTGTTGGGCTCTGATCATAGGTCACGGGCTGTTTCAAGTGCTTTACTTAAACCTCACCCCAAATCCTGGATGTGGGCCCTATTATTATGTCCTTACTACTGAAGGGAAAGCTGACACAGACAGGTAAGTAACTTGCGCTGGGTCACACAGGTGGGAAATGGCAAGCTGAGGTTCAGACACAGGCAGGCCAACTCCAAGGCCGCGCTCTGAACTTCTCAGCCATTCCACCATGTCTGTATTATTGCGGGTATTAAATTCATAACTCAGCGAGGACAGGTGCTTTATAAATAATCTAAGTGCTCTGCAATTGCCGGGCACTGTGATAACCAGTGTGCCTCTGCAGAGTGTGCGCCATCTTGCACATCCCTATTGTCTACCCACCGAGGTAGACGACACTCGGCTGGTTTTAGAGAAGAGGTGATGGGCTGAGGAAAGGGTTTTGCCCAGAGACGTGCAAACCCAACTCTGCCTGAAGATGCCAAGGCCTCTTCCTGCCCTCTCACCGCCCCCTCGGGGGTCCCTGGCCTTACCTGGCCAGCAGGGACACTCCTCGGTGATGGTTCTCCGCCTGCCCCAAGAGCTCCCAGCCGCCCTGGTCATCCAGAAAGGCGGCCTCGTATGAGCAGCCCATCTTCAGCAGCAGGGTTTTCACCACTTTGACCACCCAACTGCCAAGACAAGGGGGCTGAGACCTCATGTCGCCCTGCCCCCAGCAGGCTCGACCTCCCTCCACCCAGGTCTTTCCCACCATCCGCCCCCACCTGGCCAGACAAGCTCCTCTCCGCTATGCTGATTATTAGCCAGCAGTGTTCAGTGTATCCACAAAGAGCGGCTTTTTTACAATTATTAGCCTTGAGAACAAGAGAGTAAACAGAAGCAAAATTCACCTCCCTTTGGAGCTGCTGCTCTACCCTCCTTTTTCCCCTGAGCTGATTTACTGAATAGAGGTCGGAGCCAGGCCTCCAGCCTCCCAGGCCTGCCTCGATCTTGCCTTCCACCCCTATCGAGTCATAGCTGTTGGGCACTGCCCTGCAGGACAGCCCTTTCTGCGCATTTGGACACAGTCTCCTGTCTAACTCTGAGTCTCTCATTCGCTCAGGACACGTAAGTAGGGAGTCCCAAACCTAGATGCACAAAGAAGTCCCCGGGGAGCTTATACAACCCAGACACTGATCAGGCTGGGCCGCCGGTCTGCGCTTTGCAGCCCCTGGGTGAGCTTGAGAAGCCCGGCCATGGGCGAGCAGGGGGAGGGCACTGCCAAGGGTTGTCACCCTGCTGCCTGCCTGGCACAGCACTGGCTGTTCACAGGTGTATGTCGTACCTATATATGTTTGGATATATATACATTTATAGGTGCACATGTGTGTAGGAGCCTTTATTAAGATAAAAACTGGCGAAGTATGTAATAAAGTTTACATTTCAACAAAGTTTTCCAGGAAGCCAAACCCTTGCTTTAACAGTTTATAATGCGGTTTTATGGGCAGAGTTTAGATTCTTGGCTTTTCTGAGCCAGTGGAGCCAGGGCTGCCCTGTTCCCGCACTGCAATGGGGCCAGGGGTGGGCGGTAGGGAGCAAGGATCCCACGTGGAGCTGCTTCGCAGCCCGAGGCAGCCACAGGGCACAGAAGCTGGACTTCACAGGACGCACTGTCAGGCTGCATCTGTGGTGTCCGGTCCAGCAGGGCACCCCTTCCCCTTCAAGCCCAAGTCTGTGTGACAGAGCTGGCGTCTGCATGCACCGCCTCCACCCACCTCACCTCGCGGGAGGGTATGGCCATCTCTGCACCTGGTGACCTCATCCGAGCTTTCCCATTCCATCACGGAGCCGAGCCGGGAGCACCAGTGACGCCGCTCGGCGTCCACACCCCAGTGTCTTAGTTTCCTGTGGCTACTCTAACAAATTACCACATACTTCGTGGCTTAAAACAACAGGAATTTATTCTCTCTCTCCACTCTGGACACCAGAAGTCCAAAACTCCAGTTGCCAGCAGGGCCACGCTCCCTCTGAAGATGTAGGAGAGGATCTGCCCTTGCCTCTCCCTGCTTCCGGTGACTGTGGCCTTCCTTGGCTTGTGGCTGCAGCACGCCAATCCCTGCCTCTCTTCACGTGGCCTTCCCTTCCCGCCCCCCCGCCCCGTGTGTGTCTTTTCCTCTTCTTGTAAGGGCACTTGTCATTCGATTTAGGACCCACCTGGTTAGTCCAGGACGATCTTATTTCAAGACCCTCAATTATATCTTCAAAGACTCTTTTTCCAAATAAGGTCACAGTGAGAGGTTCCAGGTGGACATATGTTTTGGAGCCACCATTCAGCCTACTCCACCCAGGTGCCACCTTGTGGCTTTTCTGGTCTCTTTCAGTGTGGCACTTGCCCACCTCTGGTTTTTCTGTCTCAGAAGCTGCGTCCTGTGAGGCAGAGGTGAGGGTGGACGCTCAGGCTCTCTTCCAGCTCCCTGGTGCGAGCGTCAGCCGAATGATGAAGCCCTCCAAGTCAGGAGTTCGCACCTTCACTGAACAGCTGAGAACCTTCCTGTGATGTGTCCCTCCTTTCCCTTCTCCAGGGTCCCCTCCACTTCCCTCTGGTTTTGTTTTCCCTCAAGCCCACTCGCTTTCTGAGTCAGAGGTGACACTTTCACAGTAGCACCCGTGAGCTCGAGGGGAATGAGCACCAGTGTCTTGCTGTGATACCGTCCTGTTTAGTCCTTACGACAGTCCTGGGGGTAGAATTCACTTATCCCATTTTATAGGCAAGGGAACCAAGCCACCAAAAGGTTAAGTTAGTTTACCCCAAGTACAAAACACGTAAGTGATGGAACCATGACTCAAATCCAAGCCAAGCTACACGATTGCTTGCCCTGTGTCCTGCAAAGTGCACCTCTGTGAGCATAACACACAACAGAAACCAAAAGGGAAAAAGCTAACAAACTGGACTACATAAATTTAAAATTTCTGAATGGCAAACAAACACACACACACACACAAACAACAAGAAAATAGTTGCAAGTCAAGTTAACAAACTAGAATACAAATGACAAGGAGTAATACAAACTAAAATTGCAGCAAAATACCATTTTTCAGTTTTCAGATTAGGAAAGATGAAAATGTTTTATACTACATTGTGCTGGCAAAACACGAGGAGGTAGACACTCCTACCCTACTGGGGGCAGTGCGCTTGTGGGAGGCAACTTGGCAAATTTGGTGCTTTAGGATGTATTTCAATTCTGCTTTCATCACTTCGCTGGCCAAGAAACTTTCACCACGTAGTCCTGTTCCACCTTAATATTTAGGTGCAGAAACCCTTTGACACAGCCATGTTACTGCCAGGAATTCCTCCTATATGTCTGTATGTGCACATATAGTCAGTCACATGTGTGCACACACAGACATATGAACAAGCAAACTCACTGCAGCGTTGTTTGTAATTGCAACGGGCTGCAAAGTGCCTAAATTAAGAGGAGCCTAGTGAAATAAATTATGGTACATTGAAATTTTTTATATGGAAATAGTATGCAGCTGTTAAAAATGATGACCAGCTCTATATGTAATGATCTCCAAGATACAGTATGTGCTAAAAGCAAAAATGTATAACTGTGTAAGGTTCACAGTTCCACTGGCAGATAAATAGAGAAATAAACCTGTGTGCTTATCTCTGCCCCCGCCAGCTCTGGAAGGGCATGAAAGGACTCCATCCTCCTGGGAAGGGTAACTGGGGTGAGAGGAGGAAAGGAAAAATCACTTTCAATGTCTTCCGAGATTTTTACCACATGCATAGATTACCTATTCTGACTGATCATTTAAAATTGGATGGCTGGGCCTTAGATAAAATCCCCGTGGGGAGGGCCGATTCTCTCCTGCAGCCCAGGCTCTCGGCCTAAGCAGAGTCTGACACACAGCACGGGCTCGTAAGCAGTTGCTGAACAAATGATTGGCTTTCATAAAAGTGTGCTTCTGTTTTCTCTTCTAGTCTCACAGTTAATGTTGATCGATGGCCCTAAAGACTTTCAGAAAGGCCCTTGCCGGGTGGCCCTCCCTGAGCCAGGGGCAACAGGGGCCTACCACACAGGTACGAAGGCAGAGGGTTGTGCGTCCTTGGCGTCCTTGCAGGAACCCACGTGGTTGGACAGATTGAGGCCGATGTGGTAATGGACCTGAACGAGCAGGGCCAGGAGCAGCTGGGGGTAGATGCGCCTTACTCGGCCCAGGCAGCTGTTGACGGACAGGAGCTCACACAGGCCGCTGGCTGCCTGGGGGCAGAGGGGAGGCAGGCGGGAAGTCCTGACCCACTCTCTCAGCACCCCTGGCAGGGGATGGGCTGCTTCTCGGGGAGGGGTCAGACCTGGATCTTTGCTCTACTCATAGCCCAGATCCCCCCCGCCACCGCCACCCCTTACCCTGGCTCCTGGCTCCTGGCCCTATGCGTGGGCCCTGCAGCAGAACAATTACAAAAGCCTGCCCCTCTGACGTTGACAAGCCCCTGGAAGATCATGGCGGTCGTCTTGATCCCCCTGTGCCAGTGAGCAGACAAGCTCAGAGGGGTGATGGGACTTGCCCAAGGTCACCTAATCCCTGGGGGGCAGAGCTGGGTCTTGAACCTAGGGTTCCAGAGATGGCTGTAGCATGCCCTGCCTCTTCCTCTTTGGTACCACAGGCACACAGATTATGAGGGGCACCAGCTGGCTCTTTACTTTGGACCATGAAGCTAGGCTGCCTTCACTGCCTCCCCGTGTGGCCAGCAGCCAAAGAAACAAACTGCAGGCTTGAACAGAAGCCAGGGAAGGCCAGTCTTGGACTCCACACCCAGCTCACACACCTTCCCCTGCACCAGCCCTCCCAAGTCCCGGGAATTTGGCTTGGCTGGCATTTGCCCACCCAGGTTCCCAAGGACCCAATTTATACTCATCTCTCCCACCCTGCAACTCCTCCACGTACGTTCCCCTCTGGTCCTGGCCTGGGCCCACCCCTCACGCTTGGCCCACCAAGTCCTCTCTAACTGGCAGGACAATGTGAGGGTGGGGAGGGCGCAATGATGGGCTGGGGTCACAAGACCTGAAGGCTCATCCTGGCTCCACCACTCCCAGCCCCTCTTTGAGTCTCAGATTCATCCTCCGTAAAGTGAGGCTACTGGTCCTCATTCAGCCAGCCCCAGGTGTGGTGAGAATTGAGTGAAGGAGAAGGGTGAATACTTCTAAAGGAACGGTTGAAGGATGTGCCACCGCGCAGCTGGCCCATTTAATTGTGAAGTGAAAGATCCGAGGCTTGTTTCCGTGGAAATACATGACATAATATGGGCTGGATGAGAACAATAAAAGGCTTTGGAATAAATGACTTCTTTGTCATTTATAGCTTGGGAACCCCTTTCACAGACACTACCTCACTCTTCTGCACAGGTAAGGCAGATAGGCAGGAGTTATTACCACTCGCTGTCCATCTAAATATGAAGGTGAAAGAGGGGGAAGCGACTGGCCGAGGTTATACAGAGAGGTAGTGCCAGAGCTAAGGCAAGTGTCTTTGACTCAAAGCCTTTACACTTTTCAGGAGCCCAAAACTAACGACTGTATGTTCAAAGAAAACAGCCTGTGGCGTAGAGAGAAGTCTCTGGTGATGTATCCTAAGGCTCCGCTCTTAGCTTCATCTTGCTCAAATGGTTTATTAATACCACGGGCTAAAAATTAGTCCAGGCTGCATCTATGCTCAGACTATGCTTGTTGAACAGAGGAGAAACGCTGGAGGAATGAATAAATGCCCACGTCAGGGAGGGCCTGGGGGCTGAAGCCTCATTCACAGAACTCGGTGCTGGGGGAGAGAGACAGAGATCTGACGGCGAAGCACAGGATTTGGAGGTAGGAGACCCGGGTTTGTGTCCCGGCACCGCCGCTCACTGGCCATGTGACTTTGGGCGAGATTGCTGAGCAAGAGTATCTTCCTCTGTAAAGCATACCACCCGCTCCTCCATCCCCCACATCTTTGTTTGCTTCTCTCCATTAGAATGTCTTGCTCTCTGCTGAGTCCCCAGAACAGATGAGTGTGCTCAATAAATAATTGTCGAATATATCAGTTCAAAGTTTTTGAATGTCTACTATGCTCCAGGTAAATGTTAGACATTTACTATTCCAGGCTGCTGATGTAACTGTGAGTAGCAGCACTGTTGCCCTCCGTGGATCACGGCCAAGAGCCCACAGACGGAGACTAACCCAAGGCCACACAACGAGCCGCCAGTGGAGCAGCGCGCTAGAAGCTGAGTGTGCTGAGCCCGGCAGGACAGGGAGGGGGAAAGGGGCAGGTGGGGCAGGTCTCACCGCTAGGGGCACGATGGAGGCCCTGCCCTTCTTGGTGACAGGCTTCTCCTTCAGGCTGTTCAGGAGCAGGTCCAGGAGGTCTCGGACATCACAGCTGGGCTTGCGCAGTATCAGCTGCCTCCACATCTCTGCTCCACTGCTGCGAGGTCAGGGGGTAGGTGGTTAGTGAGGACCAGGCCAAGCAGGGGCAACCCTGCTTCCCACTGGTATCCATGGGTGTGCTAGCAAATTTCTGGAATGGTTCAGAAAACACTCCCTGTGAGTCAGGGGGCTAATAGTGATAAGAAAGCCTAGGTATTTTGCCAGGTGCTTTATATACAATTTATGACTTCAGCAAATATTGAGCATCTGCTGTCTGCCAGGCACTAAGCAAATCTCTGGGGATACAGATGTGAACAGGTATTTAAGACATTCAAGGACCCTGAATTCTCACAACGACCCTCAAGGTGGGTTGTTATTCCCATTTTACAGATGCAGAGTTGAGGCTCAGGGAGGTGAAATCACCAGTCCAAGACTACACAGCTAAGGAGTTGTATTACCAAGAAGTAACCAGGTCGAAGTCCCAAAGCCTGTGCTCCTCCCCCTAGGCCCAGGAGCCCTTTGGGGCCTGGATCCTGCATCTGTCACATAATATCAAGGACCCCACGCTCTTGTCCCTTAAAAGGAAGTACACCAGGCCAGGGAAGGCATCTGTGCTAGTCTCATCGGCCTGCGGGCCCTCTGACAGGCCAGGGCACTGTAGGGTTAATCCACCCCTTTCCCCCTTTTGCATGAGAGTTTGAACCTCCCATTAACTTTCCAGCTCTGTTCCCCTGGAAACCTGATCAAGACAGTATGTCAACTATGTTGCTAGGTAACATTGTTTATGGTAAAAATGACCCAATTGGTAAATTGCATCTGAGCTGGGAGGAACTATAAATTAACTCTGAGAACCGATGGGGACATTGTAGCATTGAGCTTCCAGGCATGACAAGGCTTGTCCCTGTGGGGACCCTGGAAGCAAAGTCTATAGAGTTATTTATTATAAGAAATACTAGTTAAATAGTAGTTCCTATAAAGCCTGAGCCATTTAAGCTAGGGCAGCTTCTACACCTTTCACCTGAGAAGCCCAAGAGACCAAGTCTTGGAACCAGGGCCAAGACTAGGGTAAGGAAAGTGAAGCATCCAGGGCCAAAAATTTAAGGAGCCCCTCACTTTCAGGCTCATACACGTGCAGGCTTATCACCTGAGAGCAAGGACCTCCTTAAATTTTGTTCCAGCTCTGTCTGGCCAGCTTCATGGGCCACTTACTGCAAGGTCTCCTGCAAAGAGGAGCCCCTGCCACCGCCCTATATCCTGAGCAACTCTGATGTCAAGTGTGGCCCCGGCAGCCTGGTGAGCCTGAACGTGCGGTGGCTCCAAGAAGCAAGCCCTCTGGTGGGCAGTGCAATCACAAGGTTTAACCTCTTGCGGGTGGGAGGACAGAGGTGTCACCCCAGCCCTCACCACTGATGTCCTTGGCTTCTATGAATGGTGCCCACGGTCCTTGTTAGAAGCACGCCCCCATCTGCGTAGCTCTGTGCAATTCTTTGACATTCACTCTCAACCAACCATCTTAAGATGTGGACGACAGGCTTTCTGCCTTTAGTCATTCAAAGGTGTGGGAGCATTTGCGGGGCTGGGAGGCCGAAGCAGTCACACTGGTCTCTCCTGTGCCGAGCTCACCTCCTGGCCACAGTCGCCTCTGCCCATCAGACCACCTGCTCCCTGAGGACGGAGAGCATGGTGCGTCCTCGTGCCCAGGCCCAGGCCCAGGCCCAGGCAGGAACTCGGCACAGCTGGCTGAATTACTTGTCACAACCACCCATCTGGAGTGGGACTGCAGGGACTATTTCTTCCTTTTGCCTGAGGGGGGTTCTGAAGCCCAGAGAGGACAAGCAGGCCACCCAAGACCACACAGCAGCTGGAGGCTGAGTCAGGACTGTCACTCAGCCTCCTTTCTAGGGCACTGTGAAGTCAGTGGCTTGGAAAGGGGGGTTGGAGTCAGTCAGATCTGAGTTTACATCTATTCTGCTGCCAGCTCACTGGGTGCCTAGGCTAAGAAACGTCCCCTGAGCCTTAGTTTCCTCATCTGTAGAATGGGGTTATTGCACTATTAATGCTGAGCAAAGATGGCTGGCAGTGCTGGGGAAGTGCTTAATGGTTGGCGTAAATACCGCGGGTTATAGAAGAGGGGCCATCTAGAAGGGCAAGGGGCTCCTCTGGGTAGAAGAGTCCCGGACCAAGGTAGGGGCCGCTTCAACCCTCTGAGATGTAATGGCTGGAAACCCCCCTCTCTTGGTACCTGTCTAGTGGGAGGGGGCACATGAGCAGGGCCACAACGACCTCAGTCATAAAGGAGCTGGCCAGGAGAGAGACGGGCAGCAGGGCCACCTCGCGGGCCCGGGGCTCCTGGATGTGGCTCAGCTGCACGTAGATAGCCTGCATGATTTCTGGGATCTGGAGCAGAGCGGGCAGCCGTGAGCAGGCAGAGGGCCAGTGGAGAAGCCAAGGGAGATGTGGGGGCAGGGAGATGGGAGGAGGAAGGAGGGACAGGACAGAGGGGGGCACACAAGAGAGAAATGAGGAGGGGGCAGAGTGTCTGCTCCTTCCCTGAAAGTGAGCTTCTTTCTCTCACTGCCCGCCTTCTCCCCATGTGGGATGGGTAAGTTCTTTCTCACTTGCAAGTCGGAAGCACGTGGAACTCAGCCACCACCACCCCTGCCCTGCCTGAGGGATGAGCAGGCCCTGTGGGGTCTCCCAGCCCAGCCACGGCTTCCAGGGGCCTTACCACCTCCAGTGCCCTGTGACGGTACCACTCCAGCACGGAGCAGAGCATGACCTCCGAGGCCAGCTGCATCATCTCCCCGGAGTCTTTCACCTCAACCTCTGAGCCACCTTTCAGCCCTTCCAGGGCTGCTAGCAACAGGTCCTTTACCTGCTGGGGTCCCAGGAAGTCTCCGAATTCCTGAAACAAAAGCACAGAGATGCTGGCACACTTAGGCAGACTCCAGGCAAGCCATACATAGATGTACAAACACTGCCAGGTGCACACAGAGGGCAGCAGGGAGAGCCCACCATCTCTGGGGAGGAGCTGCAAAATAAGGGGCATCATGGCCCCAGAGCTGGGTGATATGGCCCACTCGCTGTGGCACAGATCAGAGGGGTTGTGGGCGCTCAGGATGGCCTACGTGGTCAGGGAAGCCTTCCTGGAAAGATGGGAGGGGTGAGGAGGGTATTGGGCAGGCTGGTGCTGCCTCTCTTCCCCATTCCCCGAAAGGCCCAGGGCTGATGGGCAGCAGGCAGTCACCGCAATCACACGCAGAATGTTCTGGCATGGGCTGACAGGGTTGTAGGGCCCCAGGAAACGCTTGTTGCTCTCATATAGTTCCTTCTTGTTGATCTCTTTCTTATCTCTGGCTCCTGCAAGAAGAGGACCTTCTCAGTGAGGCCCGATCACCCTTCCTTTAAAACTTTTTGTCAAACATAGATGTAGGAAGGGCATAAATCATAGGTAGCCAGCTTAATAAATTTTCAAACGCTCAACCAGTCCATGTAACTGGCACCTAGGTTGAGAAACGGAACATCAGCATCCCAGAAGCCCCCTCTAGAGCCCTCTTTCACCCGGGGTAACCACTCTTCCAACTTCTCAACCCACAGATGAGATATCCTTGCTGTTGGACTTCTATAAATGGACTCATATGTTATCTTTGATGTCTGGCTTTCACTCAACATCATGTGGGTGAGATTCACTGACCCTGTTGCAAGTAGCATTGCTGCGTTCATTCTCAGTGCTGCATAATTTTCCATGGAATGAATATATTACAATTTATGCATCTGTTCTACTTCCGATGGACATTTGGCTTGTTTCCAGCTATTATGCATAGTGCTGCTATAAACATTCCAATATGCCTAGTCCCTGCTTTTTGGTGGACATATGTACACATTTGTTAGGTGCTTAGCTAGGAGAGGAACTGCCATGTCCTAGGGCAGGCAGAGATTCAGCTTCAGCGGATACTGACAAACAGTTTCCCACAGCGGAGACCAGTCATGCTCCCACCAGCAGTGCACGAGAGTTCCAGTGGCTTCACATCTCACCAGCATGGAGCCCTGTCTGTTTCCTTTGGGCCATTCTGGTAGGTGTGTGGCAATACCTCTTTTAATCGGCAATCCCCCTACCCCTGGCATTTCCAATCCCCCTTTTCGGCTTTTTATTCCCTTCAGGATTCATCATTATCTGACTTACTATAGGTATTACTTTTTTATTTCATTGTCTCTTGACAACAGGAAGGTAAGCTCCACAGGAGGGATTATTTAATTAATTAACCCTATATTTATGTCTTCGCTGCTGTGTCCCAGGGCCTAGAATAGTATCTGGTACATGATGGCTCTGTATTTTCTATTGAAGGAAACACATTTCAGCTGCATTTCCTGAGCCCTTACTGTGGCCTGGCCTGGGTCCCCCCGGATCTCCCAGCGTAGGCAAGACCTGGGCATAAGAAAGGTCCATCAGGTGGAGTGACCACATGGACGAAGTGTGCGGGTTTTTTTGTAAAGGGAAGGAGCTTGAGACCTGGAATCAGGCAAATGCAGGTTCATATCCTAGCTTTGCGGCTTCCTACAGTCAGGGACCCGAAAAAACCGCTTTTCTCCTGGAGAATCTAACAAGTGGGTTTGGCCTAGGGTTGCCAGATAAAATACAGGATAACGAGTTAAATGTGAATTTCAGGTAAACAAATAATTTTTAGTGAAAGTATGTCTCAAATATATAATTTTCAATCAAATTATTCATTGTTTATCAGAAGTTCTCATTTAACTGAGTGTTCTTATTTTTATTTACTAAATCTAGCAATACTAATTTGGTCTATGCTATTCCTGACCTTAAGGCTGATGCTAAACATGACGTATCACCTCCACCCATCACTCAAAAGGTCTGAGTGGTTTCTGAGCAGCAGGAGAAATCTCCCAGGGGCCAAACCTTTGTCCCAAATGCTAGAAGTCAAGAAAAGCAGGGACACCAGATAAATCCCAAAAGGCTAAAACTAATAAGATCATCATTGTAGGCATGGAGAAAAGAAAAACTCTATTTGACAAGTGTCTATAATGTGTGGTACTAAGCTGGTCTCTTTAAATACATGATCTTATTTAATCGTTCAAAAAGCGTGTGAGTTACATGCTATGGTACCCTTTTTTACAGGTGAATAAATCTAGACCTGGACAAGAAAAGTACCTGCCTGAGGTTACCTAGCTAGGAAGGGCCAGAGCCAGGTCTTGTACCTAGATCACTCTGCTTCCAGAACCAGGGAAGTTTAAACAACATGCCAAGGTCCCTTGTTTTGGGGCAGTGTTGGGGTTATAGAAAAAAGAAGGATGCAAGTAATAGGTGATATTGTTCATCTCTAGGGGCAGTGCCGTCTGGGTACCTGTGTCAGCCCATGCTGCATCACTAGCTTCCTGAAGAACAACCCAAGGATGTTCTCCACCTACAGGTTTGAACCACTACGCTTCTAAGATTGAATTTGTTCTTTGTTCATTCATTCAATATTCACTGAGCACACACCTTGTGCCTGGCCCATGGCTAGCCCTTAGGGATTCAGTGGTGAACAAGGCACAGCCTTGCCCTGCCCTCAAATGAGGTTATAGTCTAGTGGGGAAGACAGACCAGGAAACAAGAGGTTAGGGCCATCATTCCTGGGTATACATGGTTCCATGGGAATGTGAAAATGAAAGTCACAAATTAAACTTGGAAGGATGAGGAAAAATTTAAATAGAAGGATTGCTTAAATCAAAATAGGTTTGTTTGTCCCTTGGTCCTGTGGGAACTAAGTCTTTGTACCTCTGCAGACCCCATCAGACCCTTTGCTGGTCTCCACCATCTCCCACCAGTCCCTTGTTGCTAATGCTTCGTTCAAGTGCCTGGCTCACTGCCTGCTCAGAAGCCTTGCTTCAGAGGTGCTCCAGGCTTACGTTTTTGGAGCTCCAGGAGAGTGTAGAGGATGGTGATGCCTTCCAGAGCCTCCCGGCCAATTTCCTCATCAGGATCCCCGATGCGAAGGGTGAGTCTCCCCAGCAGAAGCCCCGGTGCCGGGAATCCCGAAGACATCTGTTTGTGTTGTAATCTTAGGGATTGAGTCTTATAGGTTCAATAGTGCTATACAGTAAATGGTGAATAGTGTTAGAATGTCTATCCCTGATAACAGAACCCTCTGAGGATGATGAGGGCCACCTGGGAATCTCTGGGCAGATGCACAGGCTCTCTCAGAGCTGGAAAGATTCCTCCTAGGAATGCCACCACCACCACCCCTACCCTGCGTCCCAGGAGCCACTCACAAGGAAAGGCAGGGTGAGAAGCATGTGGTTCAACACGGAGACATTGCTGTTCACAGCACGTGCTCGTTCATGAGCCTTTCCAGAGTTCATCCATGGCCCCAGGGGCTGTGAGGACAAGAGTTAGACTCAGAGCTACAGGCTGCCAGCCTCTACTGCCTGGGCAGGCGGGCCAACCTTCACTAATCAGCTTCTGGGGAAAGTGTAAAGACCACTCCCCACAGTTCCTCTCTTATTCTTGGAGCATAGGGAGTCATGGGGTCCAGAAGCTGAGAATAGGACTGAAAGACCAAAGAGGGGGGTCAATGAGGAGAGAGATGAAAGATGGAGAATCATGATGCTCAAAGAGAAAGACAGAGGCGAGAAAAAAGAGAGCAAAAATAATGGGGACAGCTACAGCAGGAGTATGGAGGATAGGGAGAGAGTGAAGAGGCAGGAGTCTGGGACAGGGACTGTAAGGACAGGGAGGCAGAACATTGGCACAAGATCACATTGTGAAATCAGATCACTCCCTCTGGGTCCAGCCCCCCATCACAATCCCCCTAACCACTGCCCCCACCACACTGCTCCTGAGCAAATCCTCCTTTCTCCTCTACCCTTCCTCTCCTCCCTGTCCCCACACCTCCAAAATGCTCTTCAGCCCAGCAGGAGTGGGGTCCTCAACACAGAGAGAGTTGAGCAGCGTCTGCAGGGCATCCAAGGTCTGACGGTAAAGTGTCTGTGGACAGGAGAAGGACCAAGCCACCAGGAGGCTCTGGAGCAGACCCTAGCCCCAGGCAATCCCTTGTATGGACCCAGGAAAGCTGCTTTCTAGTCCCACCCCTGAGACTAACTTGATGCATGACAATGGGCATATCACTTACCCTGCACGGGTTAGTCTCCTACTCGACAAATTGGTAATTATTATCCCTGCACTTTTTACCTCATAGGGGAAGGAAGCAGACACGCACATTTGCTGAGAATCTACCATAGGCCAAGTAAGCAACAAATGAGAGTGTGGGTGGGAAAATGCTCTAGAACTGTAAGAACTAGGTAAACTTCTATTATTGTCTCTAGGGAAGTGTTCTGATTTTTTTTTTTTAACTGCTACTCCTAGACCTAAATATATTTTCCAAGTTGCCTCTTCAGGGAGCCATCTCCCCCCTACCCAGACTCCTCCCCCACCAACCACACCACAGTCCTGAAATTGCTTTAGGAAGGTGTAGGCATTACACATACACAAGGCTGAGCAGTGGGTTTGAGCCACTGTGGAAAGATCCTCTCTCCTCTGCCTTCCCTTGTCTGTCAGCTCCCCACATCTGCCTCTCACATTGTTATTTTCTGGGTCTCCTGAGTCTGTTCACACCAGGGTTACACCACAGCCACCCAACAAACCTCACTCTCCAGTTACCTCCTCCTTTCCTCTCATCTGAAGCCCATCACTGTGCAGCACTGACCTCTGCTGGCTGGACCCATTACTACAAGAGAGCTTCTGTCTTGCCCTGCCAAAACGAGGGTTCCCCACCCTTCCTTTGGGTCTTCTCTCAGTGCACCACTCCCGCAACCCAGGGCTCTACTACTGCCACGTGGTCTGCCCCCACAGCTCTCTAGCCTCACTTTCCAGCATTCTCACCTGACCCTGGGCTCCAGCCACACTGCCCCAGTGTCATCCTTGCAGTCACCATGTTCCCTCCATCCTCAGGCTTCTGCACAGGCTGTTCCCTGTGCCTGGCATGCTTTTCCACCTGCCAGCCCCATTCCCTTCAGCTAATTAGCTTTTTTAACCTCTCAGCTCTAGCGCCATGACCCCTGATCCCCATCTAGGCCAGGTCCTCTCATTCCAGGCTCTTTACAGCACCAAGTACTTCTTGCTTGCAACATTTACCAGTGCTGTAGTTTTGCATTAATTGAATGATTCTCTGATACTGTCTATCTGCCCCCTGCCCTTGTCCCTACTGTATCTCACCCCTGTGCCTCTGGAGTAGGCCCTCAGTTAATTTTAGGTGACCGGATGAGCCTTACCCGGAGCTGAAACACCACTCCTCTAACTTCCACTGTTGACCCTTCACCCTACACTAAGGGTCACCTCTGACCACTCCACCTAGGACAACTGCAGACGTTTAGGGGTGTTCATGAGAGTGAGCTCGAGGTTCTACTTCTCCAGTCCTCAGCCCTCCTCCTCTCACTTAATCCTGGCCACCGCCTCTGGCCATGCCAGCATCGGCTCAGAAGTAAATAGAACCCTGCAGAAGAGGGATTGATCCCTATTCCAAAGATTCATTCATTAACCACATATCCCTCTCAGGCCAAGAGAGGGTCAGCAAATTGCCTGAGGCCTTCCAGCTTGAGCCCCCCTTTCTTCCCTGCTGAGTCCTACAACACACCTCAGTCTGAGGACCCTGGACGGCCCAAGGACCCGCTGGGGAGGGCACTGCTCACCTGGATGGTCTCAGCCTTGGCCTCGTCTTTCTCCTGCATGGCCTGCACAGAGGGCAGGGAGAACACACTCTTCACACACGCGTTCACCAGCTCTGACCTTTCCCGAACACCCAGGACAGGCTGGGTGTGACTGGTGAGGAGACAGAGAAGGCATGGAGTGAGGGAGAGGGCCCTCTGGCCGGAAGTTGGAGCTATGAATGCAGGGCTGGGGTGGGGCACCTCGATGGGGGTCCAGGGTGGGCCTGATATTCAGATCCTCAAAAGGTGAGATGAGGTGGGGGGGAGGGGCAGAGGGAAGTGGGCGTGGAGGGCAGACAGCCCTGGCAGGGCCTGGGCAAGGGGAGAGGAGAAGGGAGTGGGGTTGGGGCACAGCAGGGAGACCCCAGAAGAGAAAGGCAGAGCCCATGGGGAGAAAAAAAGGGATGGGGGTCAGGGAGGGAATGTGGACACCTCAGCTGCGTCAGGGTCTCCATGGCCTCCTGGCGGACGGGGCTGGAGAGGGAATCCAGCGGCTCCTCCTGGATCTGCCTCTGGACAGGGCACCACAGAAGGGCCGATGAGAGGGGCAGGTAGGGGCAGACCACCAGGCCGGAGGCTGTCCCTCCAGGAGCAGGTTACAGCAGCACTCCAAGCCCTGTCAGGCCTCCAGCGGCGGGGAGCCAGCTCACTGCTCAAACCTGTCTGGAGCCTCAGTTCAAAGCCACCGAAACACCCCACGCACTAACCCGCTGCACTCCTCAAGTGGGGCTCAGCAAGAACTGTTCTGAAGCCTCCTGGTGGGGAGGTTTATTTAAACCATTGGCTGGCCCAAAGCAAAAACACCAGGAAGGGCCCTCAAAAGAAATCTAGTTGAATTTCTTTAAAAATGTTCTTCTGCCCTGGCTGGTGTGGCTCAGTGCACTGAGCACTGGCCTGCGAACTGAAAGGTCACTGGTTCGATTCCCAGTCAGGGCACATGTCTGGGTGGTGGGCCAGGTCCCCAGATGTTTCTCTCCCCTTCTTTCTCCTCCCTTCCCCCTCTGTCTATATAAATAAATAAATTTTTTAAATGTTCTTCTAATTACTTCTCAATTTTGATCTAGTACCTACACACAATAGGTGCTCGATTAAAGTTAGTTAAATGAAGGTATCAAGGACAAGGATGTTTTCTCTCTTCAAGGGACCCAAAGCTAGGTACAATTTTGGAAACTTCACTGGTTATCCCCACCCAACACATCCTGGTAGATAACTGAGAAAATGACAGTATTTAGCAAAACAATAAGGAAATTCCCCACCAGGAGTAATTTTTGGTGTTCAATAGTTTAACAACTGCTCCCGGATACATAATGCTTTACAGTGAACTAACCATTGGGTTGTATTCTCCCAACAAAGAGTGACACAGCAGGCATTATCACAGATGAGAAGAGTGAGGCTCAGAGAAGGGAAATGACTTGCCTGGGCTCCCTCTATATATGCAGAGGGCAGTTGGAGGTGAGGCTGAGACTCAAGTCCAGGTGTCCTGCCTCCTCTCATGTCCTCTCCCTGCTGCCCCACAGACCCCCATGTCATCAGTGGGTAGACTCAGGACTTCCGCTCCCCCCTTCCCAATGCCACAGACCAGATGTGGCTCCCGCACCATCATCTTCTTCACCATGGTCTTCTTCTTTCCTTCATCTTCCAGCATATCCTGGCTCTTCTGGAGGGTGATGGCATTCTCGACCTCAGGGGCAGCAGAAGGCAAAGCCACAGGGTGAGAGCCGCACCGAACCCAGCTTTCAGGGGCTGTCCCTGCACCGGCTCCTGCATTAGCTGCCAGCCACCTGCAGGCACGTCAGCCTGCTCCTCCCCAGCTGCCCGCCAGAGCATCGCTCAAGAGAAAAGAGAAACCACAAGGGGAACCTCTGGGGTGGCGGGGTGAGATTTGAGGAGGTGACAAGGGGTAGGGGTGTGGATAATCCTTGAAGTCCAGCATTTGGAGAAGGACAGAGAGTTATCAGGGACTGCAAAACTCTCCCCCTTTGCCAGTCGATTAAGGGAGAAGGAGCAGCAGCTGCGGGGGACAGAAAGGATCCTAACATTTTAAGTTGAAATCTCACCATTAGTGATACTTCTTAAGGGCCTTCAGTATCTACCCTTCTTAAGGGCACATCCTAGTAAAATTAAGGTGCTCTGCTACCTGAGAAGGGGAACACATTAACTAATTTCCAATTAATCTATTCATTCTCGCCCTGGCTGGTGTGGCTCAGTGGATTGAGCACCAGCCTGTGAACCAAAGGGTTGCCGATTCAATTCCCAGTGCAGGGCACGTGCCTGGGCTGCAGGCCAGGTCCCCAGCAGGGGGCTCTCACAAAATGCAACCACACTTTGAGGTTTTTCTCCCTCCCTTCTCTAAAAAAATAAAAATTAAAAATCTTTAAGAAAAAAAATCATTCTCCTTACCTTAAGGCAGAAGAAGGAAAAAGCATGAAATAAATAAAACAATAGATAATATAAATTCATATAGTAAAGAAAGTAAAACAAGGTAATCAGATGGACAGTGTGGTGGGTTAAAGATGCCACGAGCTCCTTCCCACTCTTCCTATCAAGAGGACAGATGGCCCTTGACTCGGGGCTCATCGCACCACTTGTTTGGACCAATAGAAGTTTATCCAAATGATGCTGTGCAGTTTCTGGCCTAACCCTTAAAGGAACTGGCAGTTCTTCCCCTCTGGAACCCAGTGGCCATGGAATCGTGACACCACATGGACAGAGCCTGGGGAGATGGGGTTCTCTTGGGTGTTCCAGCCCCCCACCCCTAGTGACCTCTGACTATACCACTCAGAGCAGAAGAACCATCTGCTGAGCCCAAATTTTAGAATCGTGAGAAATTGGGCTCTTTCCATCCTTACCTCCCCAGCTGTCAGAGTGAACTTTTAAACCACTAAGTTTGGGGGCAGTTTGTTAAATAGCAATTGATAACTTCAGCTGCTGAAGTGGTGGGAGAGGGATGGCTCACTTAGAGTGAATGGTCCAGGAAAGCCTCTCAGAGGAGAAAATATTTAGGCCAAGTCCTGAAGGACAGGAAAGAGGTGGCCATGTGAAAAACTAGAAGGAGGGTCTGTCTCCCCAAACTAGAACATCATTTCACTATTGTATCTCTAGTGCCTGAAGCAGTGCCTTGCACATAGTAGGGGCTCAGTTAAATTTGTTGAGCTATTGCAGTGACAAACTCTTTCTGTGCAGGGACCATACCTTATGGCTGTGCATACATTATGTAACATAGACCTCACTTCAACTTTATTATGTCTATGTTATAGATGAAAAGAGATTTCCTGGCAGAAGTAACAAGTGCAAAGGCCCTGAGGTGAGAATGAGTTTGGCATGTGTAAGAAACAGAAAAAGGCTAGCGTGGCAAGAGCAAGGTGGACAACTGGAAGAATGCCATGGGGTACAAACAGATGCTCCCAAAAGGCAAGACCTCTTCTTGGCACTGTCACCTTCTCCCCACCCCCACCCTCACGCTGCTCTGAGCCGGCGTCTGAAGCAGCCCGAGGGCAGGGCAGGGCCTCCCTCCTCCAGGAGTGCTGGCCTGGGTGGGTCCCTTACCTCCAGCCTGTTCACCAGCCGGCCTTGCCCTTGCTCTGTGTGTCACACTCGCGTTCACCCGCCTGTCCAGTCTGCCCCCACTAACCCTCAAAAAGCCCTGCAGACGCTGGCTTTCTCTGGCCTCCCAAGGCCCAGTGCGTAGCCAAGGCCTGGATCAGGCCTATATCCTGAAACAGGCCATCCTCAGCCTTTCTCTCTCCTTTAGAGACCCTCTCATAATTCATTTATTGTCTAGAAAACTTACTGAGCACCTATGATGTGCCAGACACCACTGTACCTGCTGGGAATACGGCTGTGAATAAGACAGATGGAAATCCCTGATTTGCAGGAAATACATTATAGTGAGAAAGACTAATAAGAAGTAAGATGAAGAAGTAAAGCATGCACCTTGGCTGGTGTGGCTCGTGGATTGAGTCCTGGCCTGCGAACCAAAAGGTCTCCAGTTCCATTCCCAGCCAGAGCACCTGCCTGGGTTGCAGGCCCAGTCCCCAGTAGGGGGCGTGTGAGAGGCAACCACACACTGATGTTTCTCTCCCTCTCTTTCTCCTTCCCTTCTCCCCCCAAAAAAACATAAATAAATAAAATCTTAAAAAAAAAAAAAAAGAAGAAGTAAAGCATACTGAGTAAAGCATACTGTGCATCAGATGATGATGAGCACCATGGAGAAAAGAGGAGCCAGGCAGAGAAATGGAGAATACTGGGGCTGGGGCTGGGGCTGGTGAGTGGGGCTGGGGAGCGGAGGGGAGGGGGCACCCCAGGAAGTCAGCTGTTGGTTGGGCAGGAAGCATACCAGGGTCATTTTGTTGCCATCCTCTCCCTTCCCTGGCACGTTCACCAGGCATGAGTCCACTTCATCAAAGGCTCCTGTATGTCACAGTTTCAATGAGGAGAGAAGGGTAGAAAGATACCGTATACCTAGGGCGCCATGGTCCCATCTCACCTCCCCAGCTGGGTTCTCCAACCCTTACTCCCCCGGCAGCCTGAGTGAGCACCCTTCCCTAACCCCCAGTGGCACCCCATTGCACTGAGCATAAAGTCGGCATCCATGTCAGGGCCTTCAAGGCCCTGCCAGGTCAGCCTGCCCCACCCCAGCCCCAGCCTCACCCTCGCTGCTCTCCCTCACTCACCGTGCTCTGGCCACTCTGGCCAGACAAGCTTCCAGGCCCAGGGCCTCTGCGCAGGCAGTTTCCTCTACCTGGGCCAATTGACTGCCACACCCCCTTGCCCAGGTCCTATACCCTTCCCATCAGGTCTAAGCTCGCCTGCTACTCCTCAAAGAGGCCTCCCCTGACCTTCAGGCTAATGGGGGACCCACTGTGATCCTCTTGTGCATCCTCTTACTCTCTTTTTTCAACCATAATCACAATTTACAATTAAACTCTTATTTGTTATAGTAGATGCCTGCTCTTTTGTCAGCCCCAGGTTTGTTCCTCTTTCTTTTGGTAAAAGAGTTTCTGTCTCCCCTGTGGGTCACCCATTCCATGTGGCTAGGTGAAGATGAATTCTTCAAGCCCCACCAGTCACCCGTCTTCAAATAGGGATGGGCCTGCAACCCAAGCTTGACCAATGAACAGCACTGTACCCACAGCCATAGTGATTGGTCCAGGGATGGGCTCTTGGGTGAGCAGGACAACAGAGCTCTTTATTTAAGGAAGTGCATCTCTCTCCTTCCGAGGACCTATGAGAGCCTGGAATTCAGGGCCATCTTGGCCACCAGAGGCTGCTGGAGGATGGAGCCCATAGGGAGAAGTAGATATATCCCAATAGTAGTGAATACAGCTAGCACCAAGATCTTGGCTTCTAAGTATCATTCTCCACTAAAAGGGACAAGGCTCCTTGGGCTGATTGTAGGAATTGGGCAGGAAAAGTTTAAGATGAGCCAGAATACAACAAAGAGACATCTTGTGCCAGAAAACAAGAGAACTCCACACTAATATAAATAAATAAATAAATGAATCAATAGAAAGTATGATGAGGAATGGGATATTTACATAGTTTCAGAAAACCTCCTCATAGACTATTACAAAGGGGTAAATAGTGACTTTACAGCGGTGAACCTCGGCAGCAATCATCTCACTCAAGTGATTGACGTGAACATCATCCACAACGGGACCAACACAAATCGTATACCACCAGATAGGATGCAATGAGAAAGGGCCAGCGTCGCTTCCAAGCTCTTCCTGCCCTTGGTACATGGCATGAATGTGATCCTGAGGAAACAGCAAGCAAACCCAAACTGAGGCACAACTTACAAAATAGCTGACCTGTAATCTTCGAATGCATCAAGAACATGAAAGTCAGAAGATCCAATGTCACTAGGACTACCCTTGACGCCTCACAGGCCCCCTGCCGCCATAGCCAGCAAGGGCTTGCAGGACCTGAAGCAGCAAGTGGAAAGGGTTGCCCAGGGGGCAGCCATGGACGAGGAGGCCAAGTATACCCAGAAAACCATCGACAAGACTGCGAAGCCGGCCTCCCAGACTTCCTCAGCTTTGGAGGGAAAAATAGGCTTCCTGAAGTGAGGAAAGGAAGCCATGGGTGACTGCCCTCCAGGCCCTGAGCTCTGGTCAGCTGCTGCCCCCTTGGCCTGACACCTCATTAAAGGACTAGTTAAGGAAAAAAAAAAAAAAAAAGAACATGAAAGTCAAGGAAAGCCTGAGGACTGAGGAAACAAAACAGACTAGACAAAAAAAGGCAACGAGTGACTCTGAGCTGGATCTTTTTTTCTAGAAAACCGTTACTGAGACAATCAGTGACATTTGAATGGGGTCTGGATATTAGATGGTAACAGTGTATTTATATTGATTTCATGATTTTGATGGTTAACTTTTGTCCCTTTTTGTAAGAAATAAAAACTAAAATTCAGAGGTCAGAGGCATCATTTGGCAACTTAATCAAATTATTCACAAAAAAACGTTTTTATACTGTGCTTTCAATTTTTCTGCAAGTTTTCATTGTTTTAACATTTTAAAAAATGAATGAAGGAGAACTAGAGGCATTTTTTCAGACAAAAGTGATCAATGTTTACCATCAGCAGTATTCACTAAAGGAAATTCTAAAGTATATACTTCAAGCAAAAGGAAATCAATACCAGATGGAAGGTCTGAGATGCAATAAGCAATGAAGTAAAAGAGGTTAATATTTGGGTAAATATAAGAACGTTAATTACATAAAATAATAATAATGTTTATAGGTTAAGAAAATAATGAATATGTATTACCAGGATAGCATATAAATTGGGGGGAAGGAACTAAGTGAGATTAAAGTGTTCCAATCACAAAGGACCATATATTTATATGAAATGTCCAAAACAGGCCAATCTATACAAAAAATAGATTAGAGGTTGCCTAAAGCTGGGTGATAATGGTGATGAAAATGTTCTAAAATTACCCTGGCTGGTGTGGCTCAGTGGATTGAGTGCCAGCCTGTGAACCAAAAGTTCACTGGCTCTGTTACCAGTCAAGGCACTTGCCTGGATTGTGGGCCAGGTCCCAGATTGGGAGAGAGCTGATCAATGTTTCTCTGGCACATTAACGTTTCTCTTCTTCTCTTTCTCCCTCCCTCCCCCTCTCTCTAAAAGTAAATAAAATAAAATCTTTTTTAAACAAAGAAAATGTTCTAAAATTGATTATGGTGATGGTTGCACAATTCTGTGTATATTTTAATACCATTAAATTGTACACTTAAAGTGGAGAAATTTTATGGTATGTAAATTATATCTCAATAAAGCTGCTTTTTAAGAAGTTCAACATGCAAAAACAAAATTCCTCTACATCATCAAGCATCACCAGTACAAAATAGGAATTGTATTAGAAAATAAGATATGATTCATGATAGCAATAAAAACTATAAAGTACATAGGAATTAACTTATGAAAAAATGCAATTGATCTTGATGGAGAATTTTTTTAATTCTAGTAAACGCTATACCCTATATAAAGGAAAACTTTAATAGATGAATAAATTAATAGCATTCCAATAAAAATGCCAGCAAGAGTGTCTGAAGACCTAGAGAAACATATTCTAAAATGTATATGGGTCCTGGCTGGTGTGGCTCAGTGGATTGACTGGCCTGTGAACCAAAAGGTTGCCAGTTCAATTCCCAGTCAGGGCACATGCCTGGGTCGTGGGCCAGGTCCCCAGCTGGGGGCGTGCGAGAGACAACCAATTGATGTCTCTCTCACACTGGTGTTTCTCTCCCTTTCTTTCTCCTTCCTTTCCCCTCTCTCTAAAAGTAAATAAATAAAATCTTAAAAAATAAATAAATAAAAATAAAAAATAAAATAAAATAAATTAAAATGTGTATGGAAGAATGAGGGCTTACTAATAGATTCCAGAGCATGGTTTGGACGCTGCCGTCCTCAGAATAATTGTGAGAACTTTTAAAGGGATTCTTACCCTACCAGATAAGAATACATATTTACAAAACCATGGTAATTTTTTAATTGCAATATAGTATTAGACCATGAACAAACAAAAATATTTGGAGATATAAATAACTGAGAGAGCTTTACAACACTAAAAACTGATAGGAGATTATTTTCAGAACACCTGTATATCAGAAGTGAGCGCAGGTTCCAAATAGAACCCCAAAGCCTTGCTCAGGTAGGGACCCCAAACACTCAATAGAGATGAGCTGAGCCCAGAGCTTGTCTTTTCCATTGACCTGAAAAGCCAGGTCTAAAATTTATCAAAAAAGAAAGAGGAATACCTTTTGAAAGGAAGTTATAGTTAGTTGGCTTGTAATTTGGACATGATAAAAGTATTATCATATGGAGATATTAGACTTAAGGAAACTGAAGTTCAGAGAGATTAAGTAGCTTGCCCCACATCAGTCAACAAGCAGAGGCTGAGCACTGGATCTTTTGTGCATAATTAATATATTGCATGTTATCCACTGATTGATGTTCCCTTTCTCTCCCCTTTCCTCTCCCCTCCCTGCCCCACCAGTCTGAATACAAGGTTCTTCCAGGACAACGCCCTCTCTAGGGCTGTTGCCCTTGCCATACTCACGCTCAGGGACACTTTGGAAGGCTGTGGTGTCCTTGTCTGTGGTGTTGCCAGTGGGGGTCTGGCCCATCCCAGTGCCGGTCATCTCGCTCCTGCTCTGCTGATTGTCCTCCAGGGGCACGATGTGGGTGGCATTGTCCTCAGAACAATCTTGCTGGCTGCTCAGCGTCAAGGTGGATGTGTCACTGAAGATGAGGCTAGAGCCTAGACTCAGAGTCTCCTTGGAGCCCAGTATCAAGGTCATGCATGAGGGTGGAGAAAGGACGGAGTTGGGTCCATAGGTGCTGGAATGCAGGCTGATATCATCATTGGAGCCAGGAATCAGGGCCAAGCATGAGGCCTGAGTGACGGTCATGTTCAAATCAGACTTGACATTGCTATTTGAAGCCACATTGATGGTTCCTTTGGAACTTGTGTTCCAGGATGCACCGAAGGCTCTTTTTGAAACAGACCCAAAGGTGTTATGTGAAGCCAAAGTGATGGTCTCATTTGTGTTTGGGATTGGGGTCCTACAAGAACCTGGAGCCACATTTAGGTCCAACCTGGAAATAGTTCTTGAGCCCACACCGAGCAAGTGATTGGAGCTGGAATCCAGAGAAGAGTTTGAGGCTTGAATAAGAAGTGCTTTTGAGCCTGGCCTGGATATACATGAGCCTAGAAGTAGGGCTTCTCTTGAATAGGACCTTACAAATGGGTTTAATTCAGGCCTGGAGGGATTGGAGTTTAGAGCGAAATCAAAAATCATACTTGGGTGGGAGTTGAAGCCCTCAGAATTCAACCCAGAGTGGTTGTCCAAGCTCAGACCTTGGGCCTCGATAGAGCCCTGGCTCAGAACGAGGTTTGAGGCCCCCTGTGAGTTAGGCCTTGAGTTGTGATTCAAATCCAGGCCCAGGGCTTCATCAGAGTGAGAAGCGGTGAACTGGAGGGAAGCTGCAGCCACGGCCCCACTTTCAACAGGTCTGGGGGTGTTATCAGACACTAGGCCAGGGGCCTGCTCAGAAACAGGACTCAGAATTGGATTAAGGTCTGGAACAAGAGCCAAACCAGGATTCAAGGGTGGATTCAGAATAGTAATAAGTTCTGTATCTGGGTTTGGCCCAGAGATGGTGCCAGAGCCTAAACCTGGGGCCACAGTGGAGTTGAGACTGGGTGTCACCTTTGTGTCTTCATGGAGGACCAGACTAGCCCTTGGACTCAGAGCCATGCCTGTTCTAGAAGTCTCTCAACACCACTGCCCCTTTCTCTCCAACAGCTGATCGTTGAGCTCCCTGCAGTGGTCCTAAGAGAGAGAAAAGGCAATGCCTCACCTGTTAAAATCTTTCCATGGATCCCCACTGTCTTTAAAATGAGGCCCTTGTGTGACTTACAAGGTCCTCCATGACCATGCACAGCCCACCTTCCCAGCCCCATCCTCCACCACAAAATATTCATCACACTTCATTTTAATGACTCAATTCTAGTCTAGCCCCTGCTGGACATGAGCTCCACACTGGCAAAAACTGTGCATATCTTAGTCCCCGGGGCATCCCCAGCACCTAGCACTGTGCCAAGAATATGGTAGAAAGTCCACGAATACTAGAGAAATGAGGAACCTCTCCCACCTTAAGTAGAAAAAGGGAAGAAGGAACTTATTTATGGGTCACTCTACTTCCAGCCAAACCTTAACTTGCTGGAACTACTCTGCAAATGGCCGTGGCCCTAGATTCCCATAGCAGCCTTGGCAGAGCTGCCCACTGTCCCTAACAGTTTGCCTATTCTGGGTGGGGCTGGCTATGCAGAGGAGAAGCTGCATCAATCATCAAAAACACAGCCCACCTCAACCCTGCAACCTGACTGCTGGGTGAACTGCCTAGTCCCCCCACCCTTCCCAACCCCCATACCTAAACCACAGCTCACCTGCATGCATGGTGTTCTTAGGCAGGAGTGAGCCCCTGGAAAGAGGCACAGAAGGAGATCAAACCAGGTAAAGAGTAGCTTTTTCCATATTTACTCAGCAAAGTCTACAAGTCAGGCATACACATACAGAGAGTCCCAGAAGTTAGATATTATTGCTGCATTATACACTTGAGGAAGTGGAGGTCAGGGAGAGGAAGGCCACCTACCCCACTGGTCTTCAGGGCAGCCAAGACCATCTCTTTTTACCACCTGTCTGCCTGCCCTCCACCGCTTCCCATTGTCTTCAGGACAGCATCCTCAATCCCTAGCAGCATCCAAAACGCTGTTCTATGTCTGGCCCCAATTCTCTTTTCACCCTTCTTGCCTCTCCATAGTCCCTTCCCCACTCCTTTCCACCATCCCTCAACTCCTTTGAGTTTTTCCAAAGAGCCAGGCTCCTAGGTTAGGTCTGGACCTTCCACAGTTAGGCGCCCCTTTCTCCAGCCTTCATCCCTGGCTAACACCCACAGCTTCACCCTTCAGATTTCAGCTCAAATATTAAAAGCCTTCCAGGTCCTCCAGGTGAGGTCCACTTGTAAGTTCCCAAGGCATCTAGTCCACTACTCCTTTCTTGGCACACAATATCTGGTGTCCTCACTAGATAATAAGATCCATAACTGTCTAGCACAGCACCTGGCACACGTTAAATGTTCAATAACTAAGCTTGTTGTTTCATTTTTTTTATCTCTTCTTTATTCTCTCATCCATTCTTTCACTAGCTGATTT
The DNA here is from genome assembly GCF_021234165.1 of Pteronotus mesoamericanus. NCBI lineage: Eukaryota > Metazoa > Chordata > Mammalia > Chiroptera > Mormoopidae > Pteronotus > Pteronotus mesoamericanus. The sequence continues at coordinate 5,953,522 of NW_026555006.1, read as the reverse complement.
CACTTACTCATTTACTATTCACTCATGCACTCATTTACTAAATCGTTTACTCCACAAACTTTGCTGTGCATCTTTATAGCTTGGTTTTGGAAAGGCCATAGATTTGGAGTCATGTAGTCCCAGGTTCAAATCCCAGCTCGTCCTCTCATTAGTGTTAGTGAGCTTGGGGAAGCAACTTTCCCCCTCTGACCCTCACCTCCTTATCTCTAATATGGGGAGCATGAAGCCTGCTCCCCAGGTTTGTTGCGCACAAATAACCCACCTAAGTCCTCCTATAAATGATTGTTATCTGCTCTATTACTCTCTGCCAGGTACTGCGGGCAGAGAGGAGTGAGGCCCACTGTGCATTGGGGAAAGGAAGGCAGAGCACAGTGGGAGCAACTTTCATTCCAAGCAAGCAGTTTGTTCGCAGCTTTGCATCCTGCCTCAGAAGCAGGAAGGGTTCACTAACCATCAGCACCAGCAGCAATTTGACCCTGAAGCTAATGAAATTTAAAATTCCAGGGCTCCTTGCTTGCACAGTCCCTTAAGGGACTGTGTGTAACTTTCCATTCACAATTTTTGTCTTCTTTTACTTAAAGAGGAAACTGAAAATTATAAAAAGCTTCAGGCTCCAAAAAACCTTGGATCTTCCCTTGATCACCCCTTCCAGCTGCACACACACGTGCATCCACACACCACAGTTTTCAAAGAGAGGCATTTTCAACCAGGAAAAGATATGAGTCGGGTCAAGCATCTGAAGCAGTGAATAAGATTTTGGAAGGCCTAGTTGGCCTGGGCTGTGGAAGAGAGTAATTTGTGCCCCTCAGACGCAGCAGATGCACATACCATGTCACTGGGCAGAAAGCCGCAGGTCCCAACCCTGACTAACCCCCCTCTTTCATGAGAAAAGAACAGATCTCCCCCAACTTTCTGCTGTCCGTTTGGTCCTCCTTTATCCTGCAATAGATAAGGCAGACTTCAGAGCTGCCTTACAATGGCTGAGGCAGCCCACATTTACCCTCCACTAATGGGCCATTGTACATTGGAACTGGTGGCTCTTGAGGGGTTTGGGTGGGACCCAGGGGAAGTAAAGGAACTCACTACTGTCTTGACAAACACTTGCTACCTTTTGGACTTTGCCCTTAAGCCCTAGGGCCCCAAAGCTGGGGAGGGCAGCGAATAGCCATAAAACAGCCAATCCCATCCAAGACTGAAAGAATCATTGACTGATTCCCATCTCGTCTTCTCCACCTCAGTGAACTATTCTAACCCCTTGGTTCTAACTCCTCTCAAGAGGAGTTATCAGTGGATCTTCCGGTTCTTCATTGAGAACACATTTATCAGATATATGGGCCCGGAATGTGTTAGGCGCTCATGTGAGTATATGTGTGCACACACACACATGCCAGTATACTCATACATCTGGCACTAGGACATCTCAGACCTAGAAGATCCAAACCAGAACTTGCTATCTTCTCCCCAAATTGGACTCCCCTACTTTCTTCCATTAAAAGGAATTGGCACCTTTTAATCAAGCCAGAGACAGTATCATCCTTGACAACTCTTTTCGTCATTTGCTGCATCTATTTTAGCCAAGTTCTCCTAATTCTGACTTCAAGTAAGTTCCAGAGACAGTATCATCCTTGACAACTCTTTTCGTCATTTGCTGCATCTATTTTAGCCAAGTTCTCCTAATTCTGACTTCAAGTAAGTTCCTAAATATCATCTCATGTCTCCATTACCACTGCCAGGCCCTAGCACAACCCCCTTGCCTTGGGGCTAGGTTTTGGAATTGCCCTCTTGACAATGGTCCCTGAATCTAGTGACTGCACTCTATAACCATTTTCCAAATTGAGCCACAAAAATCTTCTTAAAATTGCGTTCAACACATACTGGTAGTTACAAAATAGTCATAGGATGTAAGGAAAACATAGGCAACAATACAGTCAACAATATTGCGATAACTATGCATGGTGCCAGCTGGGTCCTGGAAATATGGAGGGAGCACTTTGAAAAGTATATGATTGTCCAATTGATAAACTATATACCTGAAACCAACACAAAATAAAATTTAAAGAAAAAAATTACATTCAACAGTATGATACTGGCAAAACGGTAGACATATATACAAATGGAATAAAATTGGGAGTCTAGAAATAAATCCACACATGTATAGTCAACTGATTTTTTATAAGAATGCTGACTCCAGTCAATGGGGAAAAAAATAATCTCTTCAACAAATGATGGTGAGACAAATGGACATTTACATCCAAAAGAATAAAATTGAACCCTTACCTTACACTATATACAGAAATTAACTCAAATTGAAGACCTAAATGTAAAAACTAAAATTATAAAACTCTTAGGAGGAAATGTAGGAGTAAATTACAGCACCTTGGATTTGGCAATGGTTTCTTAGTTATGACACCAAAAGCACAAACAACAGAAGAAAAAATAGATTGGACATCATTAATATTAAAAACTTGTGCCCTGGCTGTGTGGCTCAGTGGATTGAGCGTCAGCCTGGGAACAGAAAGCTCATCGGTTCAATTCCCAGCAGAAGCACATGGCTGAGTTGTGGGCCAGGTCCCCAGCTGGGGGCGTGCGAGAGGCAACTGATCTAAGTTCCCCTTGCACAGTTTCTCTCCCTTTCTTTCTCTCTCCCTCCTTTCTCTCTAAAAATAAATAAATAAAGTCTTTAAAAAAAAAAAAAGATTCCTTCTACTGTGTTCTTCAATTCAGAAATTGTATTCTTCATTTCCTCTTGTCTCTTATTGATAGTTTCTATGTCCTTTTTCATGCTGATAATGTTTGCAGTAAGTTCCTCATAGTTGCCCTGTAGTTTTTTGTAATTCTCTCTGAGCTCACTGAGTTGATTGAGCTTCCTTAGAACCGTTGTTTGGAACTCAATATCTGATAATTTACTTGCCTCTATTTCATTTAGTTCTCTTTCTGGGGATTCCTACTTTCCTTTTGACTGGGGAGTATTTCTTTGTCTTCCCATTATTTGTGAGACTCTTCTTTTTTGCTTCGGCTTATTAAATTGATCTACCTTGATTTCCTGACTTTGTGGTGTGAACTTCTATGGTAGGAGACCACTGTTTTTACTTTCTGGATCTGCCTCTGTTGATGTCAGATGTTGACCCTGCCTGACACAAGTCCAGGAAGCACGGAGGGTCCCATTCAAGAGGAACCCGATGAGGCCCATTCTAAGACACATCACAATTAAAATGGCAAATATCAAAGACAAACAGAGAATCCTAAAGGCAGCAAGGGAGAAACAGGTAGCCCATATAAAGAAGCCCTGGTACGGCTGGCAGCTGACTTCTCAGCAGAAACTCTGCAAGCCAGAAGGGAATGGCAAGAAATATTCCAAGTCCTGAAAAGCAAAGGCCTGCAACCAAGACTGCTCTACCCAACAAGGCTCTCAATTAAAATGGAAGGCGAAAGAAGGAATTTCCCAAACAAAAGAAGACTAAAAGAATATACCTCCACCAAACCAGCATTGCAAAATATGCTAAAGGGACTGCTTTAAGAAGATGAAGAAAAAGAGTCTCTGTATACCCAGTTCCTTTCACAGTCACCAATATTTGATATTGCCAATATTTTTAATACTTATTAATCTGATTGTGACAATGATGTATTTTTTAATTGTTACTTTATTTGTTGAAACAAAACGTGTTTTTGTATTTCTTGCCTATTTCTATTATTTATAAAAAGCTTTAAGTGACTGTTTGTTATTCTTTATACATTTTCTGATTAAATGTAGAATTTTTCCCTAAAAAAATAAACAAACTATTAACCCTTTCTTAGATGTGTTGCAAATACTTTCCTATTCTATCACTTGTCCTTTAACTTTTTTATATGTATATTACTCTATAGTCTTAAATGTTTAATATAGTCATATTGTTAATATTATACTTTATAGCTTCTGGGTTTGAATATTTTACTTCAGGGTAAGAAAGATATTATTTTGTATTTTCTCCTAAAACTCCTTAGATTTTACGTATTGATTTTTAACTCACCTGAATATCTTTTTGTATAATGTGTGAAATAGGGCTCTATATTTGTTTTATTTCAAGTAATAGTGGTCCATGCACCTTATTTGTTGAATAAGACTTATTTTACCCATTGATTTGAAATATCACTTTAATCAAATATTACATTGTAAGACAGATATATATGTTTGTTTCCAGAATGCTCATTTTATTTCATTGATCTACTTGATTATTTCTGTGCTGGTGTCATGTTATTTTAATTGCTGAGACTTTATAATGGATTTAAATTTCTTAATATTTTATAATGGGTTTTGACATTTTAAAAAATAAATAAAGTCAATCTGCATTTAAAAAGAAAAAGAAGGAACTCCTACCTTTTGCAACAATATGGATGAAACTGGAGAATATTATGCTAAGTGAATAAGCCAGTCAGTGAAAGACAAATACTATATGATCTCACCTATAAGTGGAATCTATTCAACAAAATAAACTAACGAACAAAATAAAACACAGGCATGGAAACATGGAGTGGACAGAGGGGATAGGGAAGGAGGACAATGGTGGAAAAAAGGAGAAGGGACTAAACAAAGAACATGTATGAAAGACCCATGGACATGGACAACAGAGTGGGAATTGACTGTGGGAGAGGGGGGCAGGGTGGGATGGATGGAGGAGGGTAAAGGGGGAAAAATTGAGACAATTGTAATAGAATAAACATGACTTTAAAATAAAATAAAAATTAAATTAAATTAAAAGAAAGATAAATTTATCTATGTACCATCCAAAACCATCCTGTAGATTCACTAGAAGGAGGAATACACCAGAGATAATGCTTTTTAAAAAAAAAACAAAAACAAAACTAGTGCATCAAAAGGCACTGTCAAGAAGAGAAAATCTAGCCCTGGCTGGTGTGGTTCAGTGGATTGAGTGCCAGCCTGTGAACCAAAGGGTTGCTGGTTCAATTCCCAGTCAGGGCACATAGCTGGGTTGTGGGCCAGGTCCCCAGTTGGGATTGCACAAGAGGTAACCACACATTGATGTTTCTCTCCATCTCTTTCTCTTTCCCTTCCCCTCTCTCTAGAAATAAATAAATAAATAAAAATCTTTTTTTAAAAAAAAGAGAAAAATCTACAGAAAAAGAGAAAATATTTGTAAATCATGGATCCGATAAGAGTTTAGTATCTAGAATATATAAAGAACCCTTACTTAGGGTTGCGAACACAAAATGCAATATATAGATGATGTATTATAGAATTTTACACCTGAAACCTATATAATCTTACTAACCAATATCACCCCCAATAAATTCATTAAATAAAAATATGTATAGAAAATTTAAAAATAACTCTTACAGCTCAACAAAAAGATAACCCAATTTTTAAATGAGCAAATGATTTAAATAGAACACTTCTCCAAAAGAAATATATATATATATATAGTCTGCCCAGAAAAAGTCCAGCCATTGTTACTATAACAGAAATGGTCTGTGCAATATCAATGTAATCTGGTAGCCAAGGAGAATGGTACTGGAATGCACATGCATGAATAATGACAATTTCACTGTACTAGTCAGTGGGGGTGGGAGATGCCCTTGAGTGAGCATGTGTACTGTGTGGCCATCACTTTCAAAATGACTGGGCGAGTAGAGCAACGAATCTGCATCAAATTTTGCGTTATGCTTGAATATTCCTCCACAGAAACTATTTGGATGATTCAGAAGGCCTCAGCTATGGGTAACTGGTGATTAGCAGCTTCATCATGACAATGCGCTTACTCATGCATCATGTCTTGTGCAGTGTTTTTTGATGAAACATCAAATCACCCAGGTGACTCGGCAAACCCCCTGCAGTCCAAAATTGGTGCTGTGAGACTTCTGGCTTTTCCCAAAACTAAATTCACCTTCGAAAAGGAAAAGATTTCAGACCATCGATGAGACTCAGGAAAATACAACAGGGCAGTTGATGGTAGTTGGGAGAACTGCATCAGGTGCAGAGGTGCCTACTTTGAAGGGGACTGAGGTGTCATTGTCCTATGTATAATGTTTTTTGTATCTTGTACCTTCTTCAGTAAGTGTCTCTATTTTTCATATTACATAGCTGGATATTTTCTGGACAGACTATATATATATATATGTGTATGTGTGTGTGTATATACATATATATTTTTATATGCATTTATAGCCAGTAAGCACATGAAAAGATGCTCAACATCATCAGTCATTAAGGAAATGCAAATCAAAACCAAAAAGAGATACTACTTCACAGCAATGAGGATGATTATAATTTTTTTAATAGAAAATAACATGTTGGCAAGGATGTATAGTAATTGGAACCCTCAAATTGGATGAGGGAAATTGGAATCCCACTGCTGGTGGGAATATAAAATGATGTAACCTCTGTAAAACCAACTTGGTAATTCCTCAAGAAGTTAAGCATAGAATTACATAATCCAGCAATTCCACTCCTATGTATATACCCAAAGAACTGAAAACTGGTGTTCCAACAAAAACTTGTACACATATGTTCATAGCAGCACTATTAGCAACAGCCAAAGGTGGGAATACCCCTACAGCTTGTCAGCTGTTAAATGGATAAACAAAATGTGGTATATCCATACAATGGAATTTTACTCAGCCATAGAAAGGAATTAACTGCATGCTAAACATAGATAAACTTTGAAAATACGCTAAGTGAAGGAAGCCAGACACAAAAGTCACATATTGTATAATTCCATTTATATGAAATAACTAGAACAATAAAATCTAAAGATGCTGAAAGCAGATGAAAACAGGGAAAGAAGAGAAGGGGAAGTGACTGCTTAGTGGGTACACAGTTTCCTTTGGGAGTGACACAAATATTCTGGAACTAGATTGTGGTGATGGTTGCCAAACATTATGAAGGTACTCAGTGTTACTAATAATAAATTTTATGCTATGTGTACTGTATCACAATTTTTAAATGCACGTAATAGACAAGAGGGGATAGACCCACTTTTCCCTACTCCTGCCTTCTAAATACAACAAAATATCCTGAAAATAGTCCAACAGACAAGTCAGTGAACTGGTTAGGAACCTCAGGACGTGAAGGGTGGCATGACAATTAGTTCTCCCAAGTTTTCTTTTTATCCCCCACATACTGCAAACTGGGCACCAGAGAGGCCTACCACACAGTACACACACACACACACACACACACACACACACACACACACCCCGACCAACCCACCCACCCACCCAGAAAAAGGAAAAAAAAAAGTGCTTGCTCTCTCTGGCCAAAGGATCAGAGAGGGGAAGACCCACAGAGAGGAAGCCCATTGAGGCATTCCAGTCCCCTACTCCCTATCTAGGCAGTGAAGGGCCAGTCCATCTGCAGTGCCAGTGTCAGCGGAGCCCTGCATCTCTGGGTCCTTCACCAAGTGGCAGAGAACTTGCCAGGTCCCACACCTCCTGGGCCCCCAAGGATAACATATGGCCCAGGGAAGCATCTTCTGCCCCTGCAGGCAGCAGGAGCAGGAATGAACAGAGGCCCCAGCAGTGCCAGAAGAACAAAGCAGACCAAGGTTGACTCTCTGCTAAAATAGAAGATTAAAGTAGGGTCAAGAGTCTTCTGATGTCCAAAATACCAGAGATATAATCAAAAATCACTCATGATACCAAAAACTAGGAAAATCTTCTTTTAAGAAAAGGTAATCAACTGATACCAACACTGAGATGAATCAGATGTCAGAATTTGTGATTTTAAAATAATATCATAGAAATACTTCAGAAAGCAATTTCCAGTATTCTTGAAACAAATGAAAAATAGAAAATCTCAATAAATAAATACAAGTTATTAAAAATATAATGACTAAAATTAAAATAGAACTTATTTTAAAAGCACAATGACTAAAAAAATTTTTTTTAATTAGCTCGATGAGCTCAAATAGCAGAGTGGAGATGACAGAGCATGAACCACTCAGTGAATCTATGTTTTCCAATTTCTCATTCCCTATTCCCTCTGCCACTCTTAGGTCTCTATCCTAAAGGAAAAGGTCAATGAAAGCAACAAAACTCTCCTGATGCTTATTATAATACATAAATCCAGTTCACAAATCAGTGAACTTAATGAAGAAATCAATAAATTTTACTTATTTTCATTAACAGAGAGAAAATAGGCTGAAAAAATAAACAGAGGCTCAGGGATCTGTAGGAGAAAAAAAAAAAATATATATATATATATATAACATTCTTATCATCAGAATTCCAGAAGGAAGAGAGCAAGAATGCTGAAAAAAATTCAAAGAAATAATAGCTGAAAACTTCCCGAATTTAGTGAAAGACATAAACATACAGATTCAGGAAGCTGGGAAAATCCCAAATGGGATAAACACAAAGAAATCCATTCCAAAATATCATGATTAAACTTCTGAGAAAAGAAAAGAAAAGAAAAAAATCTTAAAACCAACCAGAGAGCATTACCTATAAGGGAATACCAATTTGAAATACAGCATATTTCTTATCTGAAACCATAAGGCCAAAAAAAACTGCTATACATTTTTCAATTGCTGAAAGAAAAGAACTACCAGCCACAAATTATCTGCCAAGACTATTCTTCAGAAATTAAGGGGAAATCATGATATCCCCAAATGAAGGGAAAATACTTGTAAATCCAACTACGAAACTTCCTTCTTGGACCCCCCTCTGTGACCTCTCATAGGTTTCCAGACTCTGAAGTGTGAGTATAGCTTATATATTTTTAAAAAGAGAGATAGCTAGACTTCACTCTCAGAGACTCTACTTTGTAGCACTCAAGGGACCCAGGAATCAGCCTTTTTATCAAGCCTCCCCTGACCCAAAGTGATTATCACATAGCTGGTGGACAGACACCCTGATCTGCTGTCTAATGGCTGTGTTTCTTTTACCAGTAAGCTCTGCGCACATGCCTCACCCCTCCATCCCTCCAGCTACATCCATCCCCTTCCTCGGTCCAATCCATCCCCTTCCCTGGTTGCAACCAAGTTGCATCCTGTACTCAAACTGTTCTCAACTTCTCCAGTGCTTCAAGTGCATTCGCCAACTTTTTGACTCGGGGACTTTGCAATCACTCTTCTTTCTCCCTATAAACTTACCCAAGACTACCCTCCTAAAGCTCCATCACTTCCCCTGGCTAACATATAGTCACAGATTAGATGCCAGCTTAGGTATCTGTTTCTTCAAGAAGCCTTTCTGAGCTCCTCAAATGTGGGTGAGGAGCCTTCCTTATGTGATCAACTCTGTATCAGAGGATTGATCTGTTTATTTACTCGTATATGTCTCCACCTAGAAAATGAGCTAAGTGTCTGGCTGTCTAGTTATCCTTGTTTTTCCAACATATAGCATAGTGCCTAGCACATAGGGGACGTTCAGAAAACATTAATAAAGTTAAAAAAATGAATGAATGACAACTCTTCAAGATAGATGCCATTAAGCTCATTTACTGGCATATTAATTCAGACTATTCAAAGATATAAAGTGATTTTTGCAAAGTTCCCAGCAAGTGGCAGAGGCAGGATTCAAACCCAGGTCCTCTAAATTCAGTTTTCCCTACAATATCCCAGAGACTCTCCAAGCATGAATCACTCAGTGAATCACTGTCTTCCAATTTCTCATTCCCTACTCCCTCTGCCACTCTTAGGCCTCTATCCTAAAGGAAAAGATCAATGAAAGCAACAAAACTCTCCTGATGCTTATTGTAATACACAAATCCAGGGTCTGGGGATCAGATAGACCTGAATTCAAAACCTGCTCTGTTTTCTACCAGTTGCGTTAGCCTGGGCAGGCAGCCTTACCACAATGAGCATCAACCCTAATACACAACTCATGAGATTACTGTAGGGAATACAATGAATAATGAACACAGTGATGATCCATGGACCTGGCCCCCAGTAGGCCCTCGATAAATATTCATCCTCACCATCTCTTCCTCCCCCTGGGTAAGGGTAGGATGGAGGAAGGGGGTTTTGAGAAAAAGACCAAACGTTGCTTCCAGGTTGTCTGTCTTCTCTTTTCCCCAATCTATGGCACTTTCTCCTTGAGTCTCCTTCTCACTTTCTTTCCCCTCACCTGCCCTCAATTCTCACCCACCACACTCACAAAATTTTCTCCATGAGCCTTAAGCTACTGATGTAAAGTTCAATGTGTTACCTCCATCTGGAATATCCACATGGCAACAGAAAATTCAGCTTTAAGCCCAAGGTAGGAGGGTCCAACTACGGAATCACAGCCAGGGGGAGAGACTTTTACCGGGGGTGGGGGGGTAGTCAAGATGGTAACTGCCTTGTGGAGGTTGTGAAGGCTGCCCCCACCCCTGGGACGTTTCCAGAGCCACCTCTCAGCTTGCCTAGGCTCCCCCCAGCCCAGGCCGGTATTACAGTCTTTGTGAGGTCAACATGACTCAGGAGTTCCCAGCCAATCGAGTCCTTGCTCATTCCAAAAGCAGTAGGGAAAAGCAGTTCAGTGTTCTTCTGATACACACTTGTAAGCCCAGACAAATGAAATAGGGGAACTAAGATAGTTAAACCACCAAGCAGTTTACAACCATCTAGTAAATCGCAAAATCCTATCTTCCCTAACCCGAGGATAAATATCTTAACTCAACCTACTCAGGGTGATAGTTAACAGAAATCCAATTAGTGCCAACCACACCCAAGAAGAGATAAAGTCAGGGGAATAAATCTCATTTTGGCTCATCAGCAAAAAGTTAACGAACATTCTATTGAGATCCTCCCCTAAGACCTCCCTTTAAACTCCCAGCTTTAATCTTCCAGATGAAGGACCCAGCACACACCCTCCTTCTGAGCACCCTAGGCCTTCTCCTTTTCCCTCTTCTTTTCTCCTGCCTGTTACCTTTGCCTTTCCCTCTCCTAAGCTCCAAGGTCCTTCCTTTGCTTCTGTAACTTGCTTCCTGAGTCTACACAGCCCAGCTGGCTCACTTCTACTCCCTCTGTAACTTTCTAAATAAACTTTCTCTTATAATTTGAGTCCTTGGCTCTGGAACCTTTCTTTGCTGAAATCGAGAGCTGAGGTCCAGTTTTGCAGCCAACACCACCGGTAACACTTCCAAAGAAGGATCTATCTTAAGACCCTCCACCACTGCCTGGAAATGACCTCACTCAAAGGACAGTGTTCCTCACCCTGTGCTCAAGCCTCCCCATAAAAACCCCGCTGACTTTATGCCTCTGTTTATCTTGGGGTGAGAGCCTGGTTCTAAGGAACATTGCGGTTTGGGGTGCAGCAGACCTGAGGTGGAGTCCCATGTGTAGTGTGGTGTGGGCAAAGGGCTTTGCAATCAAGTGCTCTGTGATGAGGTAATAGACCCACAGAGGGAAAAGACTGGCCCAAAGTCAAGAGCTAGGACACTACCTGGGTGCCTTATCTCCCTCCTGCTCCACCCTGCCTCCCTACACCAGCCACAGATAACAGTGGAGCAGGATGGGAATGAGGACGGGCCAGAAAGGAAATCTAGATTCTATGATAAGAAAAAACTTTTTTAAGGATGAGCAACAACTAAGCTATTAAGATAACCAGTGACTAGATAGAAAAATGTCACTTGGCATTTTTCTTAGTGGACAGTTCCAGGAAACTGTCCACTAAGCTATATTCCCATTCACTCAGGTCATGAAATCTCAGGATAGTTTAGGTATGTTATGTAATACTCTGAGCTCTTTGGACCAGAAATCCACCTCATCACACGTAGTCCCCACCACTGGGCACCTCAGCGCTCGAAAGTGTGAATGTAAGAAATATCCGAACCTGCAGAAAATTGTTATGAATTTATTTGAGCCCAAACTGACAACAGATGCTGGGGAGCAAGATCTCAAATGCTCTGGAGAATAACAGTTTCGGTTACTTTTATGCATTTGAAATTAAGAAGAGAACAAAAGGAAGATTGGAGAAAGCAAGGCAGGAATTGGATTACAGGGTAGTTAAGATACCTGTTCGCCTGAGAGCAGTTACCTGTTTAAGGAGGAGTCTGAAAGGGTGGTTCACACATTAGAAGGAGGGACCGAAAAGAGGCACTTCAAAGGTGAGGCACGTCAAAGGTGTGTTACCCTAGGCCAGCGGTTTTTCAACCGGTGTGCCACAAGAATTTTTAAAGCATGTTGTATCTGACTATTTCGTCAGAGGTACTGACCTCTTTTCCCGTAGGTTGACAAATTAAAATATGGCAATGGCCAACACAATAGCCGTCCAGTGTGAATGAATAGAATTTTACCTATTTTTTTGGTCAGATGGGCAAAGAGTGTATTTTTTCATGTGCCATATAACTTTAGTAATTAGATTATGTGTGCCATGATATGAAAAAGGTTGAAAATTGATGACCTAGATGCACAGAAAAATGGACAGAACTTGCTTAAGACAAAGATAAAGCTTTTACTAATTGTAAGAATTTACATGCCCAGGGTGTGACTACCCACTATGACCTGCCCCATTAGGAGCTTATGATCAAATCACCCTGCGAGTGATTTGAGTTCCAGGGAAACCCTTTTTTCATCCACTGCAGTGAATTTTCTCCTGTTCACCTCAGATCTGCCCTACCTACTCCTGGCCCTGTACGTCTTGCTCTCTCCTGGTGCTTCAGGGGACTGTGTCATCCCAGCTTTTTCTCTACTTGCTTCTTCCCTGTGGCCTATGAACATGGCTGAGTTTTCTCTCGGCAAAAATCCTTCCTTCCAATTCATTGCTTCTCCCAGCAGCCGCTCACTTGCTGCAGTGACCAGCCTCTCCTCAGAACCCTTTATGACTCCTCCCTCTCCTCCCCTGGTCTCCTGTGTCTAATTAACCACCAAGTCTTATTACCAGACTCAAGGGGTCTGTTTGCCTGCACACATCAAAGCCCAATAAGACACCAACAGGAGTTTGCAGCCAAGAAAGCAAGGATTTATTAAGGCGATGGCGCCATGCCCGGAGTCACAGGTAGCTCGTGCTCAAAGACCTGGCTCCCCGATGGCTTCCAGGGGATGAATTATACAGGGAAAAAAGCATTAATCATGGTTACTACAGGAGTGAGGGTCGTGGTCTCCACTGATTGATTGGTGCTAGAGTAGGGGGTAATTGATCATTGCATCTGGTCCTGATATGAGCCCTGGAGTTGTTCTGTCCAATTTCTCAAGGGATTTTTCTGTGGGATTGTTCTGCTTTTTCTGGGTGTGGAGCTAAAACACAGCTGAGGCCAAGATATTGTCTTTAGTTTGATTGAAAACTCTGTCTCTATAGTCAATAAAACCAGGACCTTGTTCCTAAAACTACTGGATGCTGACCAGAACTTCATTGTCCTGAGGGATTAATGGTTAAGCAGGGAAGAGGGAGGTGTGTGAGTCAGGACACTAGGTGAGGCCAGTTTGAGTCAAAGGAAAAAAAATTAAAATCAAAGTCCAGACTAGAGAAAATAAGGTTTCTGTGCAGTTACAGTTCTTCCAGTTTTACCTCCAAATCTCTCCTGTCCCTCCAACCCCACCCCTTCTATCCTGGCTTGGGTCCTCATCATTGGAGGGCGAGTATCAGGCCACTCTACGCAATAATGCCTCACAAGGCAGGCTCTCCCCTCTGCTAGCTGCCTTTCGCCTGCAGCTAAGGGGCTTCCCTGACAGCTCACTGCCCCCTTAACCCCTTCAGTGTCTCCCTGCCTGCAAGGTCACATGCAAGCTCTTCAGTCCGAGGCCCCTCTTCAGCCTTCCTCTGTCTGCCTGTCCACCTTGTTTCTGGTCCCTACTTGATAGTTTAAAAATGTATACTGAAGCATCATATGCACATAGAAAACTGCAAGTACCGTCAACATCGATGCACGTTCATGGAGTGAATGCACCCATGTAACCAGCACCCAGATCTAGAAAAACAGAACATCACCACAATACAACCCCAGATACCTGCCAGTCCCCATCTCCCCACCAAGGGAAACCAGATATCCTCACTTCCAATACCATTCTAGATTTGCCTATTTTTGACTTATGTACATGGAAGTACACAGCAGTACTCTTTTGTTTTTGGCTTCTTTGGTTCAATATCATGCCTGTGAGATTTTACATATTTTTGCATGTAGTAGCTTTTCCTTCTTTAAGAAAAAATTCATTGATTTATTTTTAGAGGGGAAGGGAGGGAGAAAGGGAGAGAAATATCAGTGTGTGGTTGCCTCTCACACACCCCCTGGGAACCTGGCCCACAACCCAGGCATGAGCCCTGACTAGGAATCGAACAAATGACCCCTTGCTTTGCAGGCCAGCACTCAATCCACTGAGCCACACCAGCCGGGGCTGTTCCTTCTTTTAATTGTTGGCTCCCCTCTAGGTCCTTCCCGATTTTGATCTCCTTCTGAATCCTTCAGGTAGTTGTTTTGTATACTTTGTTCAGAATTTATATCTCTAGGAGAATTGTTCTGATTGGAGCCACTTCAGCATCACCAGAAGTAGACTCTCTCCTTTTTCATTGTTATCCTGTTTTCCTCCTTCCTTACTTTCCTTAGAATTACCAATTTTGCCATCCTTCTCTCACTCCTTTTTCCCCTTTTCTATTTCATTGGAAGTTACATATTCTGTATATGTATTTTAGGGTTACTTTAGGCATTTTAACATGCATACCGCATACAGCAAAGTCTAATATGAAGGAGGATAATATGCTATCCTCCTTCAGAAAAATAAAAACATAAAAGAAGCACAAAGACCATAGAAGAATCTAACTTTGATCAGTTAGATTCAAACTAACTGGGAATCAAACTGGCAACTTTTTGGTTCACAGGCTGGCACTCAGTCCACTGAACCACACCAGCCAGGGCTTAGCTGACCATTTTTTAAATTGAATGTCAGACTTTCCAACTGGAATCCATTTCCTTCTACCTAAAGAATAGCTTTTATAAACTACATTAACTGTTTGTTAGTAGTAAGCTTTTTTAGTTTTTGTTTACAAAAAAAAATTGATCCCCATTCTTGAAAATAGTTTCATTAAATGTAGAATGCTGGCATGTCTGTTATTTTATTTTATCACATCAAAGTTAATGCTCCATTTCCTCTGGCTTCCATTGATGCTATTGAGAAGGTTGTCTACTAGGTTTTTGGTGGGTTAATCTTTTTCTGGCTACTTCCAAGGTCTTTTACTTCAGTGTTCTGCAATTTTACTATGACATAGGTAGTTATGAACAACTTTTTTTTTCTACTTGAGAGTCATTGTGATTCCTAAATCTGGAGACTGGAGTTCATCAGTGATTTTTAAAAAATTATAGAATTTTTGGAAAATATTACCTTTTTGTCATCTTTCTCTGCTCTTCTTCTGCAACTCTGATTAAATGTAGGTTATTTCCCTCTGTCTTAACTTCTGTAATATTCCTATCTCTTTTTGGTTTTTGTTTTGTTTTTGCTTATGTTTCTCTATGCTAATTTGTGGAGAACATTTTCAGATCTTACCTAATTCTCTAATCAGCTATGTCTAATGTTAATTCTTTCCATTGGGTTTTTCATTTTAATTCTATCATCTTTCATTTCTAGAAGTTCTGTTGGGCTCCTTCTCAAGTCTGGCCATTCTAGATAGCCTACTGTTGTTTGTTTATATTTTCAAGTTATTTTTTTTAAAGATTTTATTTATTTATTTTTAGAAAAGGAAAGGGAGAAAGAGGAAACATCAATGTGTGGTTGCCTCTCGCGCCCCCTACTGGGGACCTGGCCCGCAACCCAGGCATGTGCCCTGGCTGGGAATCGAACCATCGACCCTTTGGTTCATAGGCCGGCATTCAATCCACTGAGCCACATGAGCCAGGGCTACTTCTTAATCTTTAAAACATTAAACATATAAATCTATGTCTGATAATTTTGAATTCTAAAGATTTTGTGAGTCTGAGTCTGCTGTTTACTCTTTCTGTCACTTTTCACTCATGGTGCCTTATTTCCTTATGAGTTTGGAACTGTTGACAATGAGCTATTCATTATCTTGAAAACTTGCCTGAGAATTCTTTAAAGTCTGGGTGAAACTATGATTGTCTTGAGAAGGCTTATTTTTGCTTCGGCACCTCACCCTAAGAAACCACCTATAGGGGACTACTTTAAACTAAATTTCACCATTTAGAGTTTGGGTACCACCTAGACAGTATGTATTTAGACCAAATACTTGTGTGAGGGACAGCCTGTGATACTCATTTTCAGAGTAATTTTTTTTCCCCACCTAGTGCCAATATTCAAACAGATAAATGGTTTTATTTCTCTTTGATCCTTGCAAGGGTGCAGCATTTGGAACACAGTATTATGAAGGTGTTTCCTAGTAGGATCCCCACTTTGGGCAAGGAGGGTCCTAGGCTTAAGCTCTTGTCACCATCACCTGTATAGCCATCATAACGGAAGCTCAGTGTCTCCAGGGTTTGGCAAAATTCCTCAGAACAAAAGTCCAGCTTTGACAGTTGCTTCCCTCTCAGCATTCCAGCTTTCATGTTATTTTTTCAGTCTTGTGGACTCGTTACTATTATACCAGTTTAGAGATATGTTTAAAAGATTACTTTTAGTTTATTCAGCATTTAAGTTGTTTTCAACTGTGAGGTTTTTTCAGTGTTTCTAGTCCATTACACCACTGGAATTTTTCCCCGGTCTCATCTCCTACCATTTCCTCCTGTACGATTTCTGCTTTAGCAACCCAGTGGTTCCCCCAAACTCACAGTGATGTTTCATGCCTCTGTTCCTTTTCTCATGATGTTCCCTCCATACAGAATGTTCTTTCCCTCCCAATTTCCCCCGCTTCACTCATCTTTCAAAACCCAATGGTATCTTCTCCAGGAAGTCCTCCATGAGAGCTGCCAAGCAACCCGACAGGGGGAAATAGCCCCACCCTGACATGGAAAGTTCCACTCCCAAACCCTTCACAAGCCCATCTTTTCACACAAGTCTGCTTTGTTCCCAGCTCACAAAAGCAGCAAAGACCCAGCCTCCAGCAGGGTCGGAGGACCTTTCTTTTCTCTGTGTTGTCTCCCTTGTGCTCAAGCATAAACGTAATGAAATCTGTCTGGAAATTTCTCTTGGGGTTTCCTCTCAATATCTATCTTGGAGAATCCAAGAACCCCAGTGCCAGTAACACAAGGAAGCCATGAGCCAGGAAACGCAGAATAGGCCAGGAAGTGGATTCTCCCCTAAGCCTCCAGAAGGAGCTCGGCCTTTCCAATATGTTGATTTTAGCCCTGTGAAATCTACTTCAGACTTCTGACCGCCAGAAGTAGAAGATAGTAAATGGATTGTTTAAGTACTTAAATTTGTGGTCATTTGTTACAGCAGCAATAGGAAACTAAGACACCGCTGAGAAAGCAAAACAAAGCAGAATATCAATAAATGTGCATTGAAAAAGAATGGAAAGATCTTCAATAAAATCAAAACAAGTTAACACTGGTGAGATCTTTTTAATTTAAAATCATGATAATTTCCTTTTTCCATTTTTCTGAATTTTCCCATATCTTTTTGTCCCACTTTTATAAGGGGAAAAAATAGCTTTTATTTTTTCCCTAAGAGATCCTACCCATCCTTCAAGGTTCAGTTCAAATACTGCCTCCCTCAGGAAGACTCCCAGCTGCCTTGGCCAGGAGCAGACTCTGTGCTCCCTTAACGCTACGACTGGATTCTAAACACGTAAGGAGCAGGGTCCAGGTTGGGTTCTTCTGAGGCTCAGCAGACCCCAGCCAGTGCGTGTTGAACGTTCACAAGCTGGGTTCAGGAACAACCATTTCTCCTGAGATAATTCAAGGCTACTTTCCCCCATACTCATGGGCTTCCCTATGGAGGAGGGCAGAGGAGGAGGATACTGCTTCACAGAAGCCGCTGGGGCCTGCCAGGGCCCCACGGGCAGAACATCCTGTAGCACCAGCCCAAGAGACAGCTGCCCCGCCTCCGAAATACCGGCGCTTCCCAACAATCTCCCATTTAGTCTCCCTATCTGTCAGGGGATGAGGGGAGCAAAGTAACCCAGGTAACAGATCCTGAGGCTCAAAACTCTGTGAGCATTTGATAGTTCTGAGCACAAGGATGTGGGAAGTCACGTGGCTCGGTCCGAGGCTGGGGTTGGGGGCAGGGCTGAAACTGGATGGCCAGGGTGCTAGAAAAATTTGGGCCTTTTCAAGCCATTTCCCAACACGGGCTTCCAGAATCACCCTCCAAAATGCAAAGCTGAGTGCATCTCCTGTATTAAAAGACAAATTGCAACTGAGTAAATTTGAGGGTCTAATTGGCTTTATTAAGCAATTTATGAATCAGTTGCATCCCATCTAGCAATCAGAAGAGAGTTCCGAGGGGTTGTACAAAAAGGAAGGTTTTTATGGGCAGAAAGGGGTTAAAAGAGTTGATTATTTCAGGCAAAGTCCCCTTCCCTGCGGGCGGGGTGGGGGGGGGGCGGTGGGGAAGGCAAGGGATCTATTAGGAAGGTTTTATAGGAAGTAGGGTGGGGAAAGTGAGCTATTAGGGAAAGAAAAGAAAGGATTATTTTCTTTGCAGAAAGAGAAGGGAAGGGTTTTCAATATGCAGACTGCCTCTTCCTTCTATGGGGATGGAGAGGCCCAGGTGACAGATTACCTCACCGGTGCTTGACCAGAAAATTCCATATGGGTTGATTAAGATTTAATGTTTCTGGGAAAGGTGGAAACTACAGTTAGATAAGGTATTAAATCTAGGTTTTGGATCATGGACTTGCAGCATGAATGACATTGTTTTGAGCCTGTGGTTTTCTGTTTAACACCTGCTCATCTCATAAGTGAAGGCTCCCCATCACGTCAGGGGTGTTGTAGTAAGCAGTTAGACAGAAAGACCTGGTCAGAGCAAGGATGATGCGTAAGGTGCAGAGGGTCAACAGGACAGAAAGCCCTGAGTGCCTCGCAAAGGGCAAAACTGGGAAAACAAGCACCTCACCCCCTTTCCTCCCCTAGCACATCACTGGTCATGTGGGTTAGACACCCTGACCTTTCACATCACTGGTCACATGGTTTGGACCCTCCCTGATTTTTCCTACCCTGGTGGGCTGCTAGTCCTGTGGTAGACCCCCTCAGAGGAGGAACAAGGGGGCTGGAGCATAGCTTCCTGCGCATGACCACTCCCTTAAGCATTAAGCCCTAGAGATAAACATCTAGACCTCAGTTGTATTTCAGCTCTAGGCCCAGAAAAGTAGCAAAACCTGCTTGCTACTTTTGGAACAGCTGAAATCAGGACCAGCATCACTGACTAATGACCATCCCCTAGCACCAACCAATCAATGGGAACCACCACCCTGAGAGGGACACACCTGGAAAGCTGAGGAATATTGTATTCCCCCGACCTCCCCTGAAATCTCCACCTTTGGAGATCAGATAAAAGCCTTCAAGACAAAGAACCTGAGTGGCTCTCCCTAAGAGCAAGCTGAGCCTTAGCTCCTGCCCCCTTGCCCCAGGTTGGTTTTCCCTGCCGTTCCCTCTTAACCTTCAAGGGCCTCCCTTTTGTCTGTAACTTGTCTCCTGAGCCCGTTTCTTCTACATCTCACTTCTACTTCTGTGACTTTCTAAATAAACTTTCTCCCTCTCTTTTTTTAAATAAATTTTTACTGTATTTTTTTCCTCTTGTAGTTTGAGTCTTGGCTCTGAATTCTTTATTCAAGTACTGAGGTTGCCGCACCAGGTTCTAATCTGAGTCCACCTGTCTAAGACCTGGTGCTGTTTTCCCCGCCAACAGTGGTGGCCAAGTTCTTTATCAGAGTGACCCAGGCCTGCTTATCTCCCAGAGTACCCCGATTTCCCACCCAGCAATTCAGTCACACTGCACTGCTCCTGTCCCCAAGCAAATCCTGTTTGCTCCCACACACACTGCTCTCTTGTCTGGACTGTTCTTCCCTAGCCCCTGACCCTTACGATTCACCAAGTTTACCATGACTCTCCTGAAAGCCACCTGACCCACCCAGGTGGTTGGGGCTCCTCCTCAGTACTCCTAATCCCCTGCGTCTCCTTAATCCATCACACGCCCTCCTGCCAGTGGCACATCCTCACCTGCTCCGGCAGCACCACCTCTGGAAGCGGCGCCTCCCCACCTGAAAGTCTGCAGCACCCTAACACGCCCCATTTCTTCTCTCCCAGAATAGATCATGGTGCGCAGGTGGGTCCCCAGAGCCTAGCACAGCGTTGGGCATGGAGTGGGACTCAGCACCTTAATTAGTTGTCTGTCTCAATGAGAAATGTCACTGGCATTGGAGTCCTTTGCAGCCTGGAGTCTGCCCCAGAGCTGGATCAAGTCCCTCCTCGCCCGAGCTACAGCCTGCGGAGCCCTCAGAGCTGAGAGACAGCTCACTGCATCCTTGGGGGTGGGGGGAGGGGGTGGGGGGGAGGCTGTGGGACGGAGGGAGCCAGGCGACACACGTCCTGCTGGGATGGAAGACCAGGGCCCTCATCCCTACCTCTACTCCTGATCCGCTAGGGTCCCTTGAGAGTATCATGACATCTAAACAGATAATTCTAAAACAAAGGCTGTTTGTACATGGAGAGACATAGTCAACTGTGAGATCTAAGTGCTAGATTTTTCTTTCAAAAACAGGTTCATCCAGCACTGGTGTTAAATATTGTAACCCCCCAAAAGTGGTGGCCATCCCATAATAAATGGAGACCATAGACACTGTCCTCACCAATATCACCATCACTCTTTGCACTGTCAAACCTGGCACCACTTGGCTGTCCTTACCGGACTCTGCTCTAGGTATAACTGACCACCCCTTCTTCTGGACGTGGTCCTCCCATTTGCTCCTGGGACCCTGCCACCCCTCTTCATTCTGTGCCCCTCTTCTGGACTGATTCCTCTTCTTCCACCAGCCCCAGGTCCCCAGGGGTCTGCATCCACTCCTCTCTGTGTCTTGGGCAGGAAATGATGTTCACATCCTTGTCTTTGGTCCCGAGCCTCAGACCTCTCTGTATCTAGTGTCCTCCCGGGCAGCTCCTCAGGAACCACCCACAGCATCAGGACTCACATAACTTAAACCGAACTCCCTCCCAACCTGTTCCCCAGCCCCAGGCTCCCCTCATCTGCCCATCATCCATTCTTCTAGACACTCTTACACACATACACATACACACACTTGAATCAGTTACCAGGGGTCCTGCTGGCGAATTGAAGTCTCTGTGCACAGGTGGTTCTTGGACTCATTGAAACTCCAGGGTAGCTGAAGTCCGGACAGTCTCTAACTTCCTTAACACACCAATGCCCCCAGGACACCCTCTGTGTGAGGTGGTAACTCAACCTCTCCCTGAAGACTTGCTGCCTCAGGAGTGACCTGCAATAACCCAGGCCAGCATGCCAGGCCTATCGGTTTCAATCTCAGGTAGATAGTCTATCAGCCACAGTCCGGGATGGAAGGAATAGTCAGTTCTTTAGGCAGATCTAATCTGTCCTTGTCACCACCCCTTGCCTGATCTTCTTGACTCCCTGGGGCAGGGCAGAAAGAGGAAAGGACAATCCATCTCCTCCTTTTACTAAGCAGGGAGCCAGGATCAGAGAAGACAAGACACTTGTAGCAAGTGTCCATCAAGTCGAGGTCTAGATCCATGGTTTCTCAACTCCCAGGCAGGGCAGGTATGTAGGGGGTGGGGGCTTGGGCCAACATCCTCTGCTGCCTCTTAATATGCTCAAAGGTCATATTAGGGGAGGCAGGATTTTCTGCTTGATCTGTTAAGAACCTGTGAGGGTGAGGGAAGAAGAAGAGGGTGGGGAAGGAGGAGGAGCTGCCTACTGGGATGTTCCATATGCTGAAGCTGCTCTGCCCTGGGAGAGAACTAGGTGCTGCTGGGAGCTCCTGCCTCCCATCCAATCCCAACTGCAGAGCTTTCGGGGACTCTGGGCTGTGAGGAATTGAGAAGTAGTCTGCAGAGAGAGTCATCATGGTCTGCAAGGGGAACTCGAGCAAGTGGGCCATCGCCAGTGTTGTCAGTGTGATCCTGGTGTTCGTCATCGGCTTGGTCCTGTGCTTCACGCTGCAGGAGTCCACCCAGCCAGGTAGGGGCCTCCCCACTATGCCATTCAGTTGGCTTTCATTATGGCTCACTCCTTGTGCCACTGAGGCAGATCTAATCTGTCCCCGTCACCAACCCTCCTGGTCCCCACCGACAGCTCTGACGGTCTCCTCTCTCATCCTGCATCCCCACTAAGACTCATCCCCGTCCACAGCTCTCATTACCAACCACACCAAGACCTCTCCCCTGCAGAAGGTGCCATGGGCCTACTTTACCTTTCTCCTTCACCATGCTTCAGCGGCCTGAAGACCACACCAGTTCTTGGTCTTCAGCCAGGAGCTCCCTTCTGTGCCCCCTAGATAGACATCTTTTCTTGGTGGTTATGTGGGCATCTCACACTCGGCACACTGAGCCAAATTCATCCCTTCCCTCTCACCCTCACTCATCCTTGTGCCCCATACGGTCACACCTTGAGCAGGGAGCAGCCTCCCCTCATCCTCTACCTCAGGCCTGCCTCCTCAGTCCCTGCACCTTGAGGCTTCTGCCTTCTGCCCTCCCTAGGCTACCTCGCTGTCTTCTCAGGTTTCTTCTGGGCTCCTCCTGGACCCCTGCAGTGCCCCCCCCCGCCTCCTCCCCCCCAACACACAGTCTTTCTCCCACCAGTGAGGTCTTTCTAAACATAGAACTCACCACCCTCAACACACACCCAATTCCTTGGTTGGCGGTCAAGGCCATTTACTACCTGATCGCAACTCTATTTTCAAATCTTGCCCTATTCCATGTCTCTACATTCCATCTAACCAAGCCAATGGCCGTTTCTTTAGGCAACCCCTAGTCCCTACAGTCAAGCCTTTGTTTATAATCTCCTTGCTGTCTGGAATAACCTACTCCCCTTTTCCGTCAGATTTATACCCATCCTTCCAGATCCCCCCCCCCCCCATAAATGTTCCCTTCTCTAGAAACTACTTGACTGCTCCAGGCTGGTTTGGAGCCTCCTTACACCCAGGAGCCCACATATCTCCCTCTCTCACAGCCCAGGGGACTCTGGGATCCCACTGTCTCTCTGCTAGAGAGCATGATGGACACGCCCTGGGAGCCCAGAGAGGGAGGGAGTGTGAATGATCAGGAGTCCTGGGCAGGGGCAAGAACTGACGCCAACAGCCCCCTTGACCTTCCTTCTAGGCTGTGAGCAGTATGCGGCTTGCCGCCCTGATGCAGACATGCTGGACTACTTGATGAGCCAGGGCAGGATCAGCCAACGGGACGGCCTGCTGGTCACCTGGTACCATGCTGCTAACAGCAAGAAGGACATGATGGCTGCCCTGAACAGTAAGTCCAGCTGTGGGGACTGGGGCTGGCCCTGCAGGAGTGGAAGAGATGGAGGTAGAGCAGAGGTGGGGATAAAACAACACTGCCTAAGGGGTCTCCAACTTCTCATTCTCTACATGACAAGCTCAGAGAGGTTAAGGCACTGGCTCAGGCTGTGCCGCTGATAAGCTCTGAGCCCAGGACTTGAACCAAAGTCTGATTCCAAAGTCATCATGTCCTGCCCTCACTCCCAGCTCCCATGACCTGTCAGGTAACAACGATTTCTGCTAAGGAGACATTTGCCTTCAAAGCTAAGAAAACCAGAAAATGGGAGTCTGAGGCCCAGCGCTACCAAACACGAGCTGTAAAAACCTGAGCAAATCGTGTAACTGCTCTGAGTCTCCAGTTCAGAATGATTATGGCCGCCAGTTGGAGATTGCTCGCTGTAGAGATGTGCACATTCCATACGGGTTCTCCTGGGTCTATGAGCAACTTGTTTTGTGGGTACCATGTGACAAAAGTAAAAAGGCTCAGAAAAATTGGGCGACTTACCCAAGGTCACACCAAAAGTGGCTAAGCTGACACTGGATGCAGAGCGGTTGGCCCCGTGCTCTTGGCCACTGATTCCTGGTCAGGGCACATGCCTGACTTGCAGGCCAGGTCCCCAGTTGCGGGAGTGTGAGAGTCAACTGCTTGGTGTTTCTCTTGCACACAAGTGTTTCTCTCCCTCTCTTTCTCCCTCCCTTCCCCTTTCTCTAAAAAATAAATAAAATCTTAAAACTAAAAAAAAAAAAAAAGGCAGGGCCCCCAAATCTGAGCATACCTCAGGAGACGCAGATTGCTGGCTCCACCCCCAGAGTTTCTGCTTCAGTGATTCTGTGGTGAGGCCTGAGAATTTCTGGTTTTGGTAAGGTCCCACATGATGTTGATTCTGCTGGCCCCAGGACTACACTTTCAGAACCACTGCTCGACCAAAATCCCTCATTTCAGATAAAGAAACTGGCGTCCGGAGTAGGAGACAGCCTTGTCCAAGGTCACACAGTAGGTCTGAAGCAGAGCAAGGCCTCAGCACCAGGCCTCTAGCTCTTATTCTTACACCGTCACCATACCAGAGGGCCTAGGAGTAAGTGCCTGGAAGATCTGATGGATGGATGGATGGATGGATGGATGGATGGATGGATGGATGGATGAATGAATGAATATGAAGGAAAGGCTACCACAGGCTGGGGGAAGCCAGTTGGCTATGCTTGAGGGATCTCCTTGGATTAGAAGGCTAATGGCCAGACCTTGGTAATAAGGAAGAGAGACCCCTCCCTCTGACGAGCAAGACTGGCCAGAGACCGAGGACTCTTATCTTGGAGATAAGGCCTGAGACAAAGCGGACTCATCACCCCTAGGCTCATCCCTTGTCAGCCCTGGGGCAGCAGAGAGACCCAGCCCTACCAAGCTGGGACCTTGACCAGAAGAAAGTCAAGGGCCCCACCCGGGCAGTGCCTACAGCTCAGAAGTATAAGAGGCACCCTGGGCATAGCTTCAGGGGTCCAGCGAGGACCTCAGGCCTGGTTTCTTCCTGGCAGCTCTGCCAGGTCCTTGGGTAGGCCCTTGGGAGGAGGGTGATGCCACATTTTGGGGCGGGGGGACCCTGATAGGGAACCAGTGGTAGGGCTGAACTTGTGAAGTCATCTGAGACATGACTGAACAGCCATGTGGAGAGGAGGCGCAGAGTGAGGCCTGGGGGACAGACAGCTGGGTTCAAATTTTACCGTGGCCCTTTACCAGCCAAGTCATTTGGAACAAGTGGCTTCACCTGTCTGCAGCTCAGTTTTTTCCTCTGTGAAATGGGGCTTGGTAGGGTGACTATCACTTATCATTTCAACCAGAGCACTTTTTTTTTTAACAATTTACTTGTTATTGTATTTCCCGCCCCCCCCCCCAGGGCACTTTTTGTAATAGAAGAGATCATGATTAATAATTATGCAGAGATAACAGAAATATACCAGATCATCCAGGGCAAACAAGGACATATGGTCACCCTAGTTAAGTGAGTTACTCCATGTAAGTAATAATTAACACTCAGTGAATGCCTAACTGAGGATATTTTATTATTTAATTCTAGTAAATGAGAATGAGACACAGAGAGGTCAAGTAACCTGTCCAAGGTCACACAGCTTGCAAGTGGGCTGCACTGGGACTGGAAGATAGCAGAATGTGTTCAAGGTATGCACACTCAGCCACAATGTTCTAACCCCTGGAAGTGCTGGTGTGTGGGAGAGGGTTAGGGGGGAATTGGTAACTTCCTGCCTATTCCCCCTTAGGAAGGAGCAGCACTTCCTCCTTCCTAATTGTGCTCCAGATGACCAGGACTCCTGCTGTGGCTGTAGGGACCTAATGCTTCCCTCATTTCCTGTTCCTTCTTCATACCCCACTCAAGCAAGTGGGGCCCCCAGATTCAGCATCTGAAGGACAAATAACAGCTTTAATGATAAGGGAGTGAATTTTTCCAGGAAGAAGCTGGACCCAGGCGGCAATCACAAGGAGGCAGGTTAGGTCCAGAATGCACTCTCCAGTTTTTAGTTTAAAGTGCTGAGTGTTTGCTGGGTCCCTGTCCTGGGCCAGTATCAGAAGGGAGGTTTAGAAGTAAGATGTGGCCCTGTGTTCAAGGGGCTCACGGTGGCTCATGGCAAGCAGTTACGGCAAATCAAGGAGGCAGTAACATCAGAGGGTCCCAGGACTCAGAGACCTGGCTCCATTCCTGGTCCCTCTTGATGCTCCCCACCTCTTCCAGACAAGAACTGGCCGGTTAGGTGGGGTAGGAGACTACTGAGCATCCATTTTCTTGAGTACCATTGTATCTGCCCAGCCGCCGGTTGGGCCTGGCTTCTCTGGGCCTCATTGGGGACCAACTCTTTGGACCTCTCTCTGTATTCCCAGGGAACCAAAAGTTATGATAAAAAAGGACTCTGTGTTTAAGCTATACAAAAAATGGCTATCCTCATAAAGCCCTTTTCTCCACATCTTCTCCAACACTACTTTTTGGTCTTAATTGTTTTTTTTTTTAATATTTTATTTATTTTTAGAGAGGGGAAGGATGGGAGACAGCAAAGGAGAGAAATATTGGTCAGCTGCCTCTTACAGACACCCAGCCAGGGACCCGGCCCACAACCCAGGCATGTGCCCTGACAAGAAATCAAACCAGTGACCTCTTGGTCTGTGGGACGATGCCCAACCCACTGAGCCACACAAGTCAGGGCTCTTATGTGTATTTTATTGTTTCAGGTCTTACATTTCAGTCTTTAATTCATTTTTAGTTAATTTTTATGTATGGTGTCAGATAGCAGTGTAGTGTCATCCTTTTCCAGGTGGCTGCTCAGTTTCCCCAATACCATTTGTTGAAGAGACTTTCCTTTCTTCAGTGTATATATATTCTTAGTTCTTCTGTCAAAAATTGGTTGCCCATATTTGTGTGATTTATTTCTGCGCTCAATTCTGTTCTATTGGTCTGTGTGTTTGTTTCTGTGCCAATCCTATACTATTTTAATTATTGTATCTTTGTAGTATAGTTTAAAGTCAGGGAGTGTGATACTTTCAACTTTGATCTTTTTTCTCAGGCTAGCTCTGGCTATTTGGGGTCTTTTGTGGTTTCACACAAATTTGAGGAATTTTTGTAAAAAACAGCATTGGGATTTTGGTAGGGATTGCATTAAACCTAATATTGCTTTTAGGTAAGATGGCCATTATACTATATTAATTCTTTTGATCTGTGAACATGAAATATCTTTCCATTTCTTTGTGTCTTCTATTTCTTTTCTTAATATTTTATTTATTTACTTTTAGAGAGAAGGGAAGGGAGGGAGAAAGAAAGGGAGAGAAACATTTATGTGTGAGAGGTACATCAATAGGTTGCCTCTCACACGCCCCCAACTGGGGACCAGGCCCACAACCCAGGCACGTGCCCTGACTGGGAATCAAACCAGCCACCTTTCAGTTTGCAGGCTGGCACTCAATCCACTGAGCCACACCAGCCAGGGCTTCAATTTCTTTCAACAATGTCTTTTTTTCAGTGTACAGGTCTTTCACTTCCTTTGTTAAGTTTATTCCTAGGTATTTTATCCTTCTGTTGCAATTATAAGTGGGGTTGTTTTCTTCATTACTCCTCTGACATTTCATTGTTAGTATATAGGAACACAACAGATTTTTGTATGTTGATTTTGTAACCTGCGACTTTACTATATTTATTGTTTCTAACAGTCTTCTGATAATGTCAAGGTTTTACACATGTCGAATGATGTCATTTGCAAATAGTGACAGTTTTACTTCTGCATTCCCAATTTGGATGCCTTTTCTTTTTCTTGCTTGATGGTTCTGGCTAGGACTTCCAGTACTATGTTCAATAATATTGGTGAGACGGGGCACCCTTGTCTTATTCCCAACCTTAAGAAGAAAAGCTTTCAGTGTTCCTCATTGAGTATGTTAGCCAAGGGTTTGCCATGTATGGCCTTTATTATTCAACAACCCTTCTTGACGCTCATATCAGGTGACGTCCACCTGACTGAGTTAACAGCAGGAATTTGAAAGACAAAAGTGACCATGCTCAGGGCAGTCAGGTGCAGGGAGATGGACCAGCTTATGCACTTCAGGTGGGAACATGACGCACAACACGTTTTCTGGATAGTAATTTGATCGTATGGGTTTAAAATGATCCTGTATTGCCCTGACTCAAGTTCCACAAGTAGGGATCAGAAGTTATCAGAAAATCAGGATAAAATATGCATCATTATGTCTCAGAAATAGGAAGGGGTAACTAAATCATGGTATTAACCCTCAGCTGGGGCTTTTGTAGCCTTTTTTTCTTTAATGAAGCATATAAAAGTTTTTGAAAATGTGTCATAATATTGAAAGAAAAAGATTAAAAATTATAAATGCAGTGTAGTTTCCACTGTGCACAAACTATACATTGACAAAAAAGGAAGAAATTGTACCAAATATGAACTATGATGAAAATGTGAAAGAACAGTTTCTTTCTTCCTGCTTTTCTGTATTGTCCAAGTGTTCTCTAATAAACATACAATTTTTTAAATGATGATAACAACTGTTTAAAAACAATGAAGAACTGACAGGGTTCTGTGTCTTGCACAGGCAACGTCATGGTCCTGGAGGCAGACATCACCGTAGAAGGGCTCAACACAGCCAATGAGACAGGGGTCCCCATCATGGCGCACCCCCCAACCATCTACAGCGACAACACCCTGCAGCAGTGGCTGGAGGCTGTGCTGACCACCTCCCAGCAGGGTGAGCACCTCTCTCAACCCCCTCCCCAGCTCCTCAGTGCTCTGCTCCTCGGGCAGGATGCGCAGGGACCACTCTGCGGGGAGGCAAGTCCAGTTCCTGTCATGAGTTGCTCATCGCCTTGGTTTCCCTGCCCCATGTTCCAGAAGCCCAGGCTCGGAATTCTCAGTGGGATTGGGGGTGTGAAAGGGCACCTCGTGGGTGGTATCTCCCAGACACAGGAGAGATGGAGGTTGTAGCTAACTCCTGCAGTGGTCCTTCCTCCCTGGGTTAGTGCTGCCTGTTTGAAAGCCCTTCTTCACATCCAGCCAGAATCTGGTCCCACTCTTTCTTCCTCCCCTTCCCAATCCCTTTCTCCCCACTTCCCCCCCCTCCCCCCTGCCATCCCACACACACACACCATACCTGCTCTTTCTGCCCCAGGAGGTCACATCTTCCAGTTCCTTCTTCCCTGAGCATAAGGGGCCAGTTCCCCAAGTCCTCAGCCTCCTCCCCACAGGTATCAAGCTAGACTTCAAGAGTCTCAAGGCCGTGGGCCCCTCCTTGGACCTCCTGCGGCAGCTGACATTGGATGGGAAAGTACGGAGGCCTGTGTGGATCAATGCCGACATCCTGAGGGGCCCTAACGTGCCCATCTCTGTCGAAGTCAATGCGACACAGTGAGTGTTTCCCTCTCTGCCCAAAGTGTGTCCAGCCCTCTTCCTTCGATATCTGCCATGGGAAGGACTCAGGGCACCATTTGCCTCCAGACATATAGTCTGACCTCTGAGCCTTTGCATAGACTGTTCCCTGTGCTTCATTTCAAATGCCTCTCCCCCATTTCCTGATGAACATTTGCCCAGTTACTGCCTCCTCCAAAAACTGCCCCAACATCCTAGGGTGATATCCACACTTCCTCCTAACACAGCCCTGATTTCATTGGGGGTTACCCTGTATCCCTAGGGACCAGGGCACAGCTTGGCCTACCAGAAAAATGTTGACTCCTTGCCCAGCCCCCATGAAATCCCAGCACTGCCACCAACAGCCCTCACATATACCAGGCGCATGCTGCTCTACAGTTTACAAAGAAGGGCAGCATAAAAGGAGAGAACATATCTGATGTGACTCTTACGTAGCATTGCTAGGTTAGCAGTCTTTTCTCCCCATTTTGCAGATAAGGAAGCTGACAACAATTGAGGCTTAATTTATTGAATGTTTATTATGTGCCCCAGGCACTATTTTTAGTACTTTAATTGTAGAATACCATTTAACTCTTAACAATGTGAATGAGGTAGGTAGTATTACAAAATGAAGATTTTATTAGTACAGGAACTATCTCATTGAAGTTAAACGACCTGCCTAAGTCTAGGAATTGGCAGAGCAAGATTCAAAGCCAGGCTTTGACGCTAAGCCTCACACTCTTTACCATCCGTCTCTCCATCCATCCATCTGTCCATCCAATCAGCCAATAATCCATCCATCAAATTTTTGTGATTCTCAAACTGAGGTGCATTTAGAAAACAGCAATTTGAAAAATATAGTCAGTGGCACAAGATAAATATGGGAGTATTCTGGTAGTATTGATTTTACTCAATAGTTTGGGGAGAAGGAGACAGGAACATTCTTTGCCTACTAAAATTTGTATCAGGGCAAAATATGAATGAAATTTTAAAGTAAAATCTGAAGCTTCAAAGACTCTCACAGCAGGCAGCCCAGACCCTTACCCCCCAGGCTCTGGATTTCATTGCGCCTGCCCCTGTGGGGATACTGAAGAGGCCCTGCCACCTCCCACCCCCAGGAATGCCTACTTTGAGTCTGGCACCTTAGACCATTTGGCCATCCTGACAAACTCCCAGGAATGCCAACTTTGAGAATCAGAGGTAGAATGAGCTGCCCAAGGTCAGAGTCAGGACCTGAACCCAGATCCCATTGATTCCAAAATTCATGCTCTATTCGTGGGACCTTAAACAAGCCACTTCTGCTTTTTAGGGCTCTGCTTCTGTCATTATAGACTCAATAGGCCAGGCACAGTGATGGGAACCCAGGAGAAGGAACCCAGCGAGGCTCTAAAAAACCGGTGTCTCTGATTCTCTGCAGGTTCCTGGCCTTGGTCCAGGAAAAGTATCCTGAGGCCACCCTGTCTCCAGGCTGGACCACGCTCTATGTGCCCCTGTTCCCGAACAGCACATACACCCAAGCCATGGTGAAGAAGATGCAGGGGCTGGTGGGAGCGCTGCCACAGAGGGTCACCTTCCCTGTGCGGGCCGTCATGGTGCGGGCCGCCTGGCCCCACTTCAGCTGGCTGCTGGGCCAGTCTAACAGGTGGAAGCTCCCAGCACCCTGGCACAGCCCCTGCTCCTGCCAAACCCACCCTTAGGCACTGATCCTACATGCTCATGGCCGGCAGGGTCTTAAAGATTCTATGCTAACCCCCTCAGGTGTTTACATCCTGTATGAGGTCCCTTTCTGCTTATATACTTCTGGTGATAGGCTGGTGACAGGCTGTTAATGATGACCTGAGGCAGCCCGTCCATTGGTGGACAACTAAGTCTCTGCTTGTTTAAGTTTACGCTGAGACACAATTCGTCTCCCTACAGCTTCCTCCCATGGGAACGAGCTAGGGGGCCACACAGATTGTACCTGCAGCCTCTGCCCCAGGGTCGTCCCTCACCCTGCAGTCTGCTCCCAGCTGCCCGGCCCCGCCTGCAGCAGCTCCCCACAGGAGCCCCAGGCCTTCCCCATTCCTCCACACCTGGCCTCTCCCACCATCCCCTGTGCCCACCCCATTCTGTCCTTGACCCTTTCCTAAAACAGGAAATGGGCATCCTCTCCCTCCTTCTGCGCTTCTGCTTTCAGTTATCATTCCTGAAGCCCCTGTGGCTTCTTCTGCTCCCGGGAAGGGGGTAGTGCTCTGGAAGAAAGGGCTGGTGGGAAGTCAGCTGCTCCGCCCTTGCCCAGCTAGGGTCCAGTTCTGAGTACAGGGACAGAGGACCTAGCTGGGCCCAGACAGACGCCGAGCCTGCTCTCTGTGCCCCAGGTACAGCCTGACGCTGTGGCAGGGCCCCGCGGACCCAGTGTCAGTGGACGATCTCCTCTACTTCCGGGACAACTGTGCCACCGACCAAGTCTACTATGACCTCTTCGAGCCTGTTCTGTCGAAGTTCAAGCAGCTTGCCAGTAGGGAGTGGTCTGGGAGGGTGGGGAGGGATGGTGGGCTGGATTCTGCACAGGGCAGCACCTGGTGGACAGTGGAGCAGAGCTGGAGGGGCGGGACATCGGAGGGGGACACCCTGGGTGGAACAGGGAGATTTATACCAAGTCATTCAGCTTGGACCTGGCTCAGCTCAGGTTGGAACCCAGAAAATTTCAAACCCCATATACCATTCCTTACAGCGTAGTTTCTCTGCAGGTTACTCTAGTGTTTCAGTGAGCAACCCCCCTCCTCTACTGCTAATCAATGATCCAGGTGCTACCTGTTCTCTTGTTCAAACTGCTCATTCCCTTGACTCCAAATGTAGGAGAGCCTGCAATTAAGCCATTATCAAAGGGGACCCACCAGATTCAACATTCCTTCCCTGGGATCCATTTTGGTGAGGGGAAAAAATAACAGCTTTGGGGACAAACCCAGCTCCGTGTGCTTCCAATCCCAGCAACTCTGCAATTGGTTGTAGGATCTTGGGCAAGTCACTTCCTGGAACCTACAAAAGGGGAAATCACTTGGCAGGTTGTTGTGAGGATCAGAAAGCATGTATAGCTATAGCACACAGAAGGCACTCTGTAAATGGTGGCCACTTTATCTTGACAATTTGGGACCCCACAGTGAATGCCACACGGAAGATAACCTACTACACAGGGGGCAGCCTGATCCCTCTTCTGCAGCGCCCTGGTGCTGACGGTCTGAAGGTGGAATGGCAGGTTCCTGACATCCAGAGCAGCGGAACCACAGCAACAGTTCAACTCCCAGGTGAGGTCTGCCTGCAGCCCTGTGCTCCTAGCTAAACTGCAGGGACCTGACTTTGCTCTGGGCAGGGACTCTGTTACCATGACAACACACCAGCGAGGAGGTGGGGGAGGACAGCATTGCCAAGGGTATGGAGTTCCTGGCTTTCAGACCAGCACCCTTGAGCCCTTAGCCACGTTGTGCTGTGAGCACCCATGGCTGAACCACTACCAAGGGCCAAGAGCTGAGCTCCTCATGTCATTCCTATGAGCCCTGGGCCTATTTCTAAAGCAGCTCTTCCACCTGGAGCCCAGACCCAGTCCCCAAATTCCAGACAGGAGGCGCCAGCTCCTCCTTCTTGGCTGCCCATGACTCCCCTGCTGCCCCTTTTACAAGAGGCTCTGACAGCCCATGGTAACCGAACCCCAGTCACTGCTGCCTCCACTGCCTCTTCCAGACAAAGAAGGCATGATCCTGCTGACCGTTGGCCTCCAGGAGCCTTCAGCTGGGGACGCTGTGCCCATCGTCCAAGCCCCGGGTGGCTCTGTCCTGACGCTGGAGTCGTGCCTGCAGCAGCTTGCCACACATCCTGGACGCTGGGGAGTCCATTTGCACATCGCAGAGCCCGCAGCCCTTCGGCCATCCCTGGCCATGCTGGCCCACCTCTCCGACCTTGGTGTGTTTTGTCGGCCTGTGTGGGTCGGGACCAAAGTCTCTTATGGGAGTTTTGCAGTGCCTGGCCACGTGGCCGGCAAGGAGCTGCTTACAGCTGTGTCTGAGGTTTTCCCCCATGTGACAGTGGCACCGGGCTGGCCCGAGGAGGTACTAGACAGTGGCTACAGGGAAGAGCTGGTCACAGATATGCTGGAGCTGTTCCAGGGCCTCTGGCAACCTGTGTCCTTCCAGCTGCAGGCTGGGCCACTGGGCCAGAGTGCGGCTGGAGTCGTGGCCAGGTTGCTGGCAGCCTCTCCCCGGGCCACCGTCACCGTGGAGTACAGCCCTGTGGAGGCCGGCTATAAACCTATGAGGACAGTGCTGCTGGCAGCCAGGGCCGTGGACAGGACCCGGGTGTACTACAGGCTGCCCCAGAGTTACCGCGAAGACTTGCTGGCGCGTGTTGGCAGAAACTGACCATCCACAGTGCTGCACAGGAGGACCCCTGGGTCAGGCTTCCCATGGGAAGAAATAAATGCCTCTGCCTTCCTTGAGGCACTGCACGCGTGTCCTTGGCAGGATGGAGTGGGAGTGAGGCAGCTGCTGAGGGTGCTAGAGGGTCTGGAGGCTGGGGGCCAGATCATTTCGGTTGTCCAGAAGGAACTTCTCACAGGCCTTGAAGGTGTTGTAGAACTCAGAGGACAGGCCGGCCACGTTGGTGGTCACGTAGGTAAGAAAGCTTGAGGTGGCCTGGTTGTAGTAGGATACCTACAGGACAGGAAGCCACACTCAGCGGGGCTTGGCTAGGGAGGGGTGGGAGCCAAGTGGGTCGTGGGGAGTCGGCCCTGCTTGCCTGCTGAGGGCAGCAGCCTGGGGTCTTAGAAGGCTACATGACTGGCAGGTGTGACCTCCCCAGGCAGGTTTCCCCTGACCCTAGATTCCTTGTCACCACACATTGCACTGTGATGGGGAGAGGGGATCTCCCTTGCCAGCTGGGACACCTTAGAAGACAGGGATTGGGTTTCCAGAGCCCAACACAGAATCCTGTTTAAATGAAGGCCTATTAAGGCCTTGAAGACAAGTTACAACTAATCCCAGGGATTGTCCTGAGGAGTTCACGTGCTAAGTGTATTACTTGATAAGTCTCAGGGCCCTAACCACAGCTATGAGCCAAGGAGGGAAGCTGTGGATACCTACCTTTGCTCATTTTCATCCCCCTCCCCTACATTTTCAACACCGACTGCTCTGCTGAGTTTGATTGGCCCTGAGAACCACATAAAGCCTTCCTAGACAAGGAAGGGTATGTGAGTCAGTAAGATGAATGTTAGGTCCAAACCTAGGCCTTCTGCCCTCAGCGTCCAGAGCTTTTCCCAAGACCCTGCAGTGGCCTCAAACTTCTCTGCACAGATTAAATCTTAACAAAGCCTAAATTTCTGGTCCCTGACATTCTTAGGCTTCCCCAAGCTTGAAGAGCCCACAGGCAGGTGGAAGTAGGGGCCCAGGGCCCAAATTGTGTAACAGTGCTGAGCGCTGTACATGCATGTGGATTTGGGCTGGGGGAGAAGGGGACCCTGGGTCTCACCTTGGTCATCTGGTCCCCTTCGCGCCAGAAGCAGAAGCCTGAGCAGAGGGTCTCCCCACGCCTATACTCTGGCGTCTCAGGGTGCGTGGGCAGCGTAACTGACCTCAGTGCAATGACATAAGGGTCCCTGGAGCAGAGGGAGAGCGGGGATGGGCAGAGGAGGAGAAGGTGAGGGTTTGGGTTTGTCCGGCCGCCGGGCTCAGGCTCTGGAACCCCGCCTCCAGCACTGACCCAGGCTCTGGGGCTTCCCTCCGCACTGACATCAGAGTCTAAAGACGTAAACTCTTAAAGGCCCCATGCCTGGCTGCCGTGAGCTGAAGAGAGGAGGCCCCTGTGTGTTAACAACACTGAATTCACCAGGAGCCAGCATGAGTCCAGGACAGATTTTCTAGAAAAGCCCCTTAGGAAGGAGTAGTGGGCTTTGGGGTTTTCATGCTTTACCTTTCTGTGCCTGTCTCTAGCAGAACTGAGGCCGTCTGTCCCAGCATCCTCACCAAGGCACAGCTGGCAGACAAGCCACCCTTCAGCCAGCATGGGGCAGTCAGAGGATGGAGGCCAAGGAGACTCCATGTGAAAAAGGGTCTTGCCACCTCAGGGTCAGAGTCTACCCTGCTTTAGAGCATGAGTGACCAGAGGGAGATGTGCCCCTGATCCCATCTTACCCATGGCAGCCCAGAAAAGCCAAGTGGTAATTAGGGTCCCAGAGCCAATAAGAAACCCAGAGGCAACTCTAGGCTGATGTGCCCCTCCCTGGGGAGGGAGATGATCCCTGTCCACCCCCTACCCCAGCAGGTAGGCACCTACCCGTTGTCACAAGGCTTCCGCCGGGAGGCCAGGATCACAAAGTCCTGAGGCTTGGAGTCACTGCCGAGGGCAGGGCTGATGACGTGGTAAATGGCATCGTCCTCATCCACCTGCTGCACTAGCTCCACGCTC
Source organism: Pteronotus mesoamericanus (assembly GCF_021234165.1). Classification (NCBI taxonomy): domain Eukaryota; kingdom Metazoa; phylum Chordata; class Mammalia; order Chiroptera; family Mormoopidae; genus Pteronotus; species Pteronotus mesoamericanus. The sequence goes on along the minus strand of NW_026555006.1, from coordinate 5,917,936 downwards.
CTGTGGGGAGGCCCAGAGCTCAGGGTCTGAGAGGGTCACACCAGCTCCTTGTAGGAGAGCAGGTCTGGTCCAGCTCTCCATGAGTCAAGGCCTGGAAGACACTTCAGACCCTATATAGCTCAGCAAGGACTACAGGAATATAGGATGGCCTGGGCCAGATTTGTGCATGTGCATGCGAACACACACAAGCAAATACACAGGTGCAGGTGCAGGAACAGATGAACACATGCACAGACACAGTGCGCCTGGGCATACCTCCATGCACAGGCACATGGATAGACACCCACTGTGCACGCACAGACCCATGCATGTCTGGGGATATCTGTGCAGGTGCACACGGCCCACACAGGTGTGATGATTTACTGGTTGTATGGAACACTTAGTGAGCGCCCACTGTGTGCCAGACACTGCTCTAAATGCTTCACATGTACTACGCATTTCATCCCACATCAGCCAGGTAGCAAGGACGCTTAGTAACCCCATTTCATAGAGGAGGGGATACAACCCACCCATAGACCTAATAGGGAAGCAGAGCTGCAATGTGCCCGTACACTCACGTAGGCTTATACCACCATCACATGCACACAGACACACACACGGACACACATGAGGCCATCCACAGAGGTACACATGACCATGTCTAGACCTGCCACCCTCTCCCTGGCTGTTCTGCCCACCCTCAGAGGCTCCTTCAGGAGTGGAGTGGGAAGAAACAGCTAGGGGCTCTCTTTCCCCTCAGGCCACTTCCTCCCAATCCCATCAAGTATCACAATCTGATCTGACCTTCAAGGCCCACACCAGCCCGCCTCCTTCAAGAAGCCTTCCTACAATATAGCCAGCTTCCCCAGTATCCACCACCAAGTCACCTCTCGGGCCTCTCAGATGGCACGGCCAGCGGGCCTTGGGCCACCTAGACCAGGGCTTTTGAAAGCAGCACAGCCCATTTTGCAAAGAAATCTTAAGCAGGAAGCCCGCGTATCGACAGCTACAAGTGGGCCTGCTCAAGTGAGGACGCATGGGGGTAGGAGGGAGAAGTCCAATTTGTCAAAAATCAAATGACCTGCTCACTGAATGTCTAAAAGCACATCTCCTCCTTATGGATGAACTCAGGAATATATGCTCCTCATAATAAGCCACTGGAGAAATGATCAAAGAAGCATCCCCCTCAAAATAGTGTTGGCATAACAGAAAATTATTTCAAAGGGATTTGACAAAAATACCACTTTCAACTTAACATTCCAATATTAAACACTGAAATTCTGGCTATTTTCCTGAGAACATATCTCCTTGAGTTAATGCAAGAAGATATTCATATGAAGAATCAGTAAATTTGGGGAACAAATGTATTCATAGGAATAATATTTATAGTCAGTCATTCATTACATTAAAAAATAACATATTTGCATACATATGTAGAATGAACACATGGCAAATTCAGCAAACTGGCCATTCTATCAGTTGGCCTGAATCTGAGAGGGGGTCCCACCCACTAGCCTTGTAGCCCCCACCCCAAGCAGCATCTGAAACTCCTATGGGAACATAAAATTCCACAGAACACAGATTGAGAATCACTGATTTATCCCTCAGTGTAAATCCATGAGCCACCCCTTAAGTACCCATTTTAAGAGGAGGAAAACTAAGGCCCAGAAAGAAGATAACTTGCCCAAGGTCACACAGCTAGTTGGACCAGAAAAAGGACCAGGCCTCCAACTTCAATTCCAGGCTCAGTCCCTTCTCTGAAGGCTCAGAATAACCCTGGCTCTGACTCCCACCTAACACATAACTAAAGTCCCCCACCCACCCCAGTTAAAGGCCAGCTGGGGCTGAGCATAATAAGGAATAGCTCAGCAGAAGGACACCTGAGGGCCTACCCTCCCCACCAGGCCTGAAAAGGGACCCTGCCCCACCTGCACCCTGGCCCTCACCGGTAATGCTTGTCCCACTCCGGCCTCCGACGCAGGTCTGAGAGCAGGAGGAAGGCATGGGCCGCATCCACGTGTACCGACATCTCCATGTGGAAGGACAGGTACTTGTCATCCTCCAGAGTGTACAGGCGGACCTGCATGGGACAGAGGGTGGCCTCATTCCTGCATCCCCCTCTCCAGACTAGGCTGGGGGTGGGGTGGGCTGACTGGGATCCTGTAAGGCCAGGGCTGGAAGCTCAGGACTGCCACTGACTTGCTCTGTGACTGCGAATAGGTGACTCAACCTCTCTGAGCCTCAGTCGCATCCCTATGAAAGTAGATGTTGGGAGAATTCAGCGCAAGTGGACAGAAACAGAAGCAGTGACTGAGGCAACAGTGGAATAGATCTTCAGAGCCAGGTGCCCACCCAACCCCGAAATGCCATGGGTAGGGCAGGGACCCGTGCTAGGGCACCGGCAAGAGTGGCAGAGCTTGTCTTCCCTCAGCCCATGGTTGTCCACTGCCCCTACCCATCCCTGCTGTGACTCACAGCAGAAGGAGCAGAGAGAAGGAGGAAGCTGCTGGGCACAGAGCAGCAGAGGTGAGAGGTGGGGGCAAGGAGTTGGGTGGGCAGGAGAGGAGGGTTTGGCGGTTCTCTGCTGCAGGCCCTGTGAGGACAGGTATTTTCCTTGGCCGGGTTGGCTTCAGGATCTCATCCCCTCTTGACATAAGTGACTCGAGAGACTTTCTGTTGCTTGCAGCCAGCCACCTCTGATTACTCAAGGAGAAGCTGGGGGGCGGGGGGGGGGGGCACCTACCTGGTTGATCTCCGAGGACAGCACCCAGTTGTCCTTCGCCACAAGCATCTTCAGGGAGGAGACATTGTTGTAGCTCAGGTACACCTGGACAAAGCACACAGAAAAGCCTCACCTTCTCCCCTTCCACAGGGCTCGGTGCCAAGGCCACGGTGGGGAGAACTTGGGTTGTGGAAGAGGGTGGGTGCTGGGCTTTGAGGAAAAAGGGAGGCCCAGGCCTGGCCACACTCGGCCAGTAACCCTGGACAAGCCATGCCTCCTTTCAGGGCCTCAGCTCCCTCCTGCCAAACAGGGACAAAGGAAAGCCCTTTGCTAACTGAATGAGCCTTCAGGCATTAGTGCCCTGTCCTCTTCAGTCCTACCTCCAAACCCACTCTGACAATAGGAAGGTGGGGGCCTCCAGTGGGCCCAAGGACTCTGCCCTCAGAGCCGAGAGCCTTACCTGGTTGCTAGGGTCCCAGGGGACAGAGAGAGGCATCTCCGTCTGCTTACAGGACACGATGTACTTCCTGGGAGAAAGAAAAGATGACAACCTTGATCCCTTGGGAGCCTATCTCTTTGGACAGACTTCCCTCGTGCCAGCTGTGTGCCAGGCCCTGCGCTCAGCCCAGCAAGCAGGTGGGGGCGACTCCTGTCTTCCCAAGGAAACTGGATGGGGACACTGAACACAGCAGCGAGAACACACAAACTCAGGCAGAGGTGGACGGGCCGGGGGAGGGTGCTGATGCCAATGACGCTGCTGGTGTCCAGTGAAGGCTCCGTACCCCACACCCTGGCTGAGCTAAAGCAGCTTCACCCTTATGCCTCAGTGTCCCCATCTGTGAGATGGGGTCTGTAGTTACACCTATATCATAAGATTGTCACGAGAACAGTGCTTGGCATATAAATCCTCCATAAACAAACTGTTCTTAGGAACAACAAATGGTGACGGTGACCTCTGGTGTGTGTTCAGCTCTTTTAAGTTTTAAGTTTAAGTAAAGTGCTTCCTTAGCAGCGTCATTCAGGCCTGGGTTTTCATCTTGAGCAATCATTTCTCCTCTCAGGGCCTTTCTTTCCTCGTCTGTCAAATGGGCATCCGAGTCAGTGGAAGGAACAAAAGATTTAAAACGGGCCAGACCTGGCCAGGTTCAAGCGCTCACTCTGCTAATAATTCCTGTGTGTGTGCCCGTGGCCACAGTCCCTCTGTGATCAGTGTCCTCGCCTGTACAGTGGGCCAGCTAGACAGCTGTGGAATGGGGTTACGTGGAGGTGAAGGGCCCAGCCAGTGCCCAGCACAGGGGCAGCATCAAAGAAATGCAAGTCCCTGAGGCCAGAGGAGCACGTGGACAGCCCTGGACCCAGTATCCTCTCCCACCGCCCAGCCCCAACTCGCCTGTCCAGGCGGATCTTCCTCCTGGCACTGGCCTCTCGGTACCGCCGCTCACCGTCCTGGGGAAGAGAAGCAGGGACAGACTATGATACGGGTGGGACAACCAACTACCCCTGGTAGTGTCTGCCCACCCCGGACCAAGGGCCCAAGGAGGCCCTGCAGCCCTAAGGTATTCAGGCCGCACTGGGGCAGCAGGAGTCGGCGCAACCTGGGCAGGAAAGTGCCAGGCCACTGAGCTCCAGCCCCGGCTTCTCCTCAGACTCTCTGAGCGACTCTGGGAACACTACCTGCTCTCACCGGACCTCAGTTTCCCCCTTGGTAGAAGGGGATCTCTAAGGGCACTTACGATGGTAATAAGAAACCACATCTATTGCCCTGGCTGGGCGGCTCAATTAGAGCACCATCCTGATGCACCTCAGTTGTACGTTCAATCCTGGGCCAGGGCACATACAAGAACCAGCGAATGCACAAATAGGCGAAACAACAAAATTGGTGTTTCTCTCTCTCCCTCTCCCTTCCTTTTTCTTTCTAAATCAATAAATAAAATGTTTTAATTGTTTAAAAAGAAACACTTATTGAGCAGTAGCAATGAACCAGGTGTTATTCTAAAGCACTTTCCATGCAAAATTGCATTTAAGCCTTACAGAACCCTCTGAGGTTGGGACTAGTATGATCCTCATTTTACAGAGAAGGAAACTGAGGCACAGAACCGTTAACTGGCTTGCCCAAGGTCACAGGGGTAGAGTGGAGCCAGGAACAGAACCCTGATGGCCTGACTCAAAGCCTGCCCTCTGTACTACTACTTCTACTGTGTCCTGACTCATGAGCATTGAACGGCAAAGGCCTGGAAGGCATCCCAGGGACTCCACACTGTACTGCCCACCTGCCAGGCTCCCCCCGCCTCCTCTCGCCTCTCCTCACCACCCACTCTTGACTGCCCAATACCCAGCTATGGAGCAGGGAACTTCACAGCCCACACTTAGCCTGTGAGGCAGGCGGGCAGGCGGGCAGGGCAGGGACCTTGCCAGAGAGACGGAACGGCCTCTCCAGGGTCACTCCCTGGCGCTCCACAAGCAAGCCAGGCCTAGGAGGCACAAGGGAGCATTATTGTAAGGGGTGGCCTTTGAACCAAAGCCCTGACTCTCATCCCTGTCTCCTTGCTCTCTTGTCACCATCATAACGGTCCCCACTTCCTGAGTGTCTGCAGGCCTTAGCCAGGCACAGGGTCAACAGCCCATAGACCCCCACAACCCTGTGACACCTGGGCTGCAGGAACACCTGCTTTACAGACGGGGACTGAAAGCTCACAGAGGGCACCCACTAGAACATAGCAGAGGTGGTTCCCACCCTCATCTGACCCCAAAGCCAGGGCTCTTCCAACTTTGTCAACACCCAGTATGACCCAGGCCCACAGGTGTGATCTGAATTCTTTCGGACAGAACAAGCTTCCCGCCAGGCCCAAGGGGCTTCTCCAGGCGTCACAGGCAGGCACCCCCACCCTGGGCAGAGAGGGAAGGAAGCTGCTGGAAGGGTCGGGTGCTGCACCCACTCACCCCAGGCTGGGGCCGAATCCAGGGCAGCCTCTGCGGCTGGTCATCTGCGTCCAGGACCACGAAGGTCATGAAGGCGCTGTTGATGTGTCGCCGTTGGGTCTCAGCCTCCTGGCGGTAGGCCTCCACGCACACGCCCACCTCCATGCTGCAGGGAGGGAGGGCTGCTCTCATGACGGTCAGACCTTCCTGAGGCCCCTCCCCAGCACACATGCACCCACGCAGGTGCGTGCACACGCATGCACTCCTGCAGTTCTTCCTGGACCAGAGCCCCCTTGGCAGGAAACCCAGAACTGTTCCCTTTCATCAGTGTTTACAGAGCACCTACTGCATACGGCCCTATGCCAGTCACTGGGAACACAGAAATGAATAAGCCTGTCGCGCCCCTGTCCTTGTGGGCTAACAGTTGGGGGTGTAGCAACACACACACACACACACACACACACACACAAAAGATATATAATGATAGCATGTTATGAAAATGTTATAGAAGAACATAAGCAAGGAGGTGGAGGGAGGTACAGAGCCAACCTAGAAAAAAATGTTCATTATACAATCACCAGCACTCCAACAGCTCAGTGGCTGCTATTTCTGTATAGCTCACTATCTTTATTAATCATAAAATAGCAGCCACCACTATCCCCCTCACTTAAGAAGGTCTTGATCCCAGGATGTAGACATTATACAGACGGTAACACCAAGACCTAAACAGGGCAATAACTTGCCCAAAGTCATACAATAGTCAGGAAGAGAATCTGGACTAGAAACTAGGTCTCACAGCTCCGTGTTCATGGCAGCAGAATATGTGCTGATCAGACTGAATAATAATAATAACAACAGCAGCAGCAGCAGCCGTGGCAGTGGCTGGCCTTCAATGAGCATTTCTCTGGCACGGTAGCAGTAACATGTCATTGGGTCCTTAAAACTATAAGATCGTTGTGGTGAGCCCCATCTTATCAGTGAGTAAACCAAGGTTCAGAGGGGTTAAGTAATTTGCCCAAAGTCACACAGCTGGTAAGAGGTGAGCCATCCTTGAACGCAGGCAGCCTGGCTCCAGATCTTTCACTTTTATCGACTACACTGTGATCTTTGAAATCACCAAAAAAGATAGCTATTTAAAGTAAACTTTCATGGGAGTAGGTATCAGGATGCACTTCAAAGGTAAGGACTATGGGGACTAAGTTTTGTTTCAGGCAAAGGGTAGGAAGGGGTTTGATGACAACAGAATGCTGGCAAGAGGCGGCCCTGGGATCCACAGCGCAGCAGGAACAGGGGCAGGAGCCGAAGGGAGGGAGACATAATGAACACGTGGTACAATCCGAGGGGACCCAGTGGAGGGAACATCAGAGCTGAATCTTGGTGAAGCTGAAAGGACCCAGCAGCAGGGCAGAATTTAGACCTCATCTGCAGGGTGGAGGGTTCCTGGCAGGTGTGCAGTAGGGTCCCTTCTCTGGTCAGGAAGAGCCCTCAGCCCCCAGAACCCCGGTCCTGACCATTCCAGGCCCTCACCTATGTTTGAAGGCGTTGTTCACAATGGCCTTGAGCACGAGGCGGTCCCCAACCTGCGATGGTCCCCGGAAGTGAAACATTTCAATGGCTTTCAGTGTAGGATGGGCACGACACAGCCGGCTGGAGGAGACCAGGGGTTGGGGAGACAGGAGAAATACCCCAGGTGCCTCAGCCACTGGTTTGAGCCAGCCTTGACCTCTACCCCAATCTCCAGACCCAGCCAAAACCGCATGCACCACCTTCAGGCCCGCCCATTCCTACCCAGTGACTGTTCTGCCCAGAGGAAGAGAACTAAGTCTCATTTCAGAGCCTAAAATACTGAGGAGGTCTGTGTGCATGGCTGGAGAGCAGCTGAGTTTGAGGTGACAGAAGAAAGCCTCGGGCAGGGCTTGGGGTAATCCTAGCCCCATTTTCCTTCTGATATTTATATGTTAGCATCTGCTGTCCTTTCTACCTGGAAGCCCTCCCCTTACCCAAAGCTACTTGTCACTCAAGGCCCAGCTGAAATACTCTTCCTCCAGGAAGTCTTCCCTGACTATCCCAATTCTGACTGTCCTCTAAGATCTTATTGCGCTCATAGCTTAGGTTATCCAAAAGGGCATTGCTTATGCATTGTGTCCCACCCATTAAACACAGAAGAGGGGCCACTGGAGCAAGGCTCTAAAGAGTGAGGAAAAATTTGTCTAAGGAGGGTGTGGGTTGGGAAGAGCACTCCTGGCAGGAGGAATAGCAAGTTCAAAGTCACAAAGGTCATTTAGTGAATGTCAGTTACCCTAACTATAAAAATACCCTGATATTTAGGGTAGAATGAACCCAAGACAGGCACAGAGGTTATAAAAGAAAGAAAGAGTGCTTCACATCTGGGGAGAAAGGAATATCAGAGAGGCTTCATGGAGGAGGTGGGCAGGATTTTAGCAAACAACGAGTAGAAGGGTGGCATCGTAGGAAGTTAGAGCAGGAGCAAAGGCACTGGGAACATGGAGGATGAGAAGCGGAAGGGCAAATGGCTTGATTTGCAGGGAGTGTAGGATACAGGAAGACAGATGCAAGGTCAGGTCAAGGGAAGGTCCTGGTACCAGGCCCAGGGACTTGGTATTTCCCAGGCAGGAAATGAGAACCATGAAGGGCTTTTATTTTTCCCCCCAAATTGTAAGGGAAAGTTTATTTAGAAAGTTACAGAGGTAGTTGAAGGGCCCTTGGAGCTTAGGAAAAGAGGAAGGAAGATAAATGCCTTGAGGGACAGAAGAGGGAGGAGAGGCACAGGAGTGCTCTGCCAAAGACAGCATGCCCTGGGGAAAAACGGGGGTGAGAAAAGGCCTGTGTGCTCCATGGAGAAAGCCGCCCACCCGTGCAGGGCTTTTTAAGTCAAAGAAGGAATGGCCAGCTCAGGAAAAATTGCTTCTCTCTGGTTCTCTGTGGCCTGAATGTCTCAGGTTACCTTAACAGAGCAGTCAAGCTCCTGAAGCCTTGAATGCCAACACCAAGCTAGGGTTTCTACCCCGGAGGGAGCTGGCTAAGGGAGGAAGGGGAGAAAGGAAGGAAGGCGGAAGCAGTACACTCTTCCCCACCTGGCTGCAATGGTAGCCACATTCTCCATCCAGGCCATGATCTGGCCCCCAAAGGTATTGCCCTGGTGATTGGCATGTGGGGGCAGGACCAGCTCCACACTCTCCACGCGGGTCTTCTCGGCCGGCACCATGTAGCTGCAGTCTTTGCTCTCCAGATCTGGCCAAGGAGAGGCAGAAGGGGCGAGAGGGGAGGTGAGAAGTTTCTCAAGGCAGAGCCTCACCATGGGCAGTGCAGGACCCCACTGCTCCACCCCACCCACGTTATTTTATTTCCTCAGCACCAAGTGTGCTGAACCTACAAGAGGAATGAGAGGAAACCAGAGATAGACTTGGCTGGCGCAGAGCAGGGGGCAGAAACTAGCTTTGAGACAACACACACCTGGGTCTGTACTTTAGTTCCACCCCATACAGGCTGTGTGACCTTGGGCAAGTCAAGTAAGCTCTCTGAATCTCAATTTCCTCATCTGTAAAGGGCAGATGACAAACCCAACCCAATAGGACTGTGAAGAGGAAACGCAATCTCAATTCTAGAGTGCCTGGCACCAAACTCAGTAGGCACATTCTCAAAAAGGATAGTTCTTCCCTCCCGCTGCCCTGATATGCCCTATCCCTCAAGGGCCACGGCATTAGGATATCCTCAGTAGGAGAGGCCAGAGAGGTCAGGGAATCAGACACTGACATACCCCACCCAACCCAAGAGAGTCCCATCTCCCTTGGGGGAAGGCCTCGTCAGCGAGGGCCTATCAAATAGGCAACATTCTGCTTGACTTGCAGGCTGCTCAGAGATGCCAGAAGCAGGGAGTAGGGGAGGCTACAGGCCTGAGCCAAGGTCTGGAGGCAGGACGGCAGGACAGTCACAGTCATGGGGAGCAGCCAGGTCTTGGCTTAGCTGGAGCAGAGGGCAAGTAAGGGACAGCACCAGATGAGACCGAGCAGTCAGCCAAGGGCCTGGATGCCAGCCTGGGGCATTTGGACTGACCCTGGGGCAGAAGGCTGACAGGACCGGAGGGATTTAGGAGGGCTGCAGGGGATGGACGCCTGCAGGGGGCCTGGACGACAGCAGGGAGAGCTGAACCTGTCCATCCCCAGCCCCCAGGCCCAGAGTAAACAGGGCACACAAAATCAGAAGCACAGCCCACTGATTTCTTTGGGGATAGCTAGCTAGTTTCACCCTTCTCCACTCTGGGCAGCTGAACTATCTTTGACTTGTCCTAAAACTGCCTCCTTTAAGTTTCAAGGAAGGCTCCGCATCCTCTCCAAAATCGTATCAGTCCTCAGTAGATCTGAGTGTGCTGGTACAGAACAATCTCTAAGATGTACTTTTAAGGAGGAAGAGGCAAGATACAGAACAGTATGTACTACATATTCCCTTGTGGGTAAAAGAGGGAGCTTAAGCATGCAGGGAATGACTCTGGAAAGATGCCCAAAAATGAGCAACAGTAGGTGTCTCTGGACGGGTCCTAGGTTCTAGGGTACAAGAGTCTTGCTTTTTATTCTATCTCTAGCTCTGTATCTATGCCTATACATATACATGCATCTATATCTATCTATCTACCTACCTACCTACCTACCTAGAGACTTCAAGTCCAACCTCAATACAACCTTCCCAAATACCTTATATCCTAGAGACCCAAATGCATCTGTGGATGGTAAAGCCTTTTCCTCATGGCTGCTGGGAGCTGGGGAAGAGGCACTCCCCTTTCACTGAAGGAAACCTTGAGACAAGAGGGCCAGCCAGGCCTGAGGCCGTCGGTTCGTAGACATCCCAAAGAAATGCCTTTTCTCCCTCTGCCCAGTGGGGGCCCAGGGCAGAGAGGAAACACCAGCTGCCTATCCTATCCCCAGCCACTCACCATCCTGAACGACGTAATTGGCCAGGAGGTCCTTGATGGTGTCAGCATAGACCAGCCGCATGCGCCGGCGCTCAGCTGCCACACCATGCTCAGTCTTCTCCTCCTCTGTCCGAGGCGTGATCTGCTTCAGCTTTGCCTGCGGGCAGGCATGGGATGAGGGATGCTCGGGACAGGTTCCCTGAAATAGTGCCAGGGCCTGTCTCCTCAGCCGCCATCTCATGCCTGGGGCTATTAGATGGTTACAAGTCTTTGTTCCCTCTTTGTCCACATTTTCCTGTCTCCATGTTGACAGATGCACCATATACATCCTCCAAACGACCCCAGTCTCCCTTCTGGGGCAAAGGCACAAAGGATGGGGGTAGGGGTCACTGCAGGACATGAAAGAGAATGGTGAGGCCCAAAGAATCCTCATGTGAGATACACAGGGAGAGGTGGGCAAGAAGAGAGGGGGGTGTCTGGGGCTGGGTAGCAGTGTGGGATGGGCCTTCCTCTAGGGGCTGCAGATTCCCTGCCACACTCCCACCCCCACCCCTCTGCCAAACCCCAGCCTCACCACGCTGGTCCGGTCCTACCATGCCTGGTGGCCAGGCGGCCCAGCAGTATCAAGCAGCCAGGTGTAGCCACCTACCTTAGAGAGTTCGCGGTGGGCCACGAAGGTGGCCAAGGCCTTACACACGCTCCACTGCTTCTCAGAGCACAGGTCCTCGGAGGCTACCTGGATGCCCACCTGGAGAGGAAGAGCAGGTGGAGGAGTGAGGAGGGAATAAACAGAGCTCACAAACCTGAAGCCCCACAGCCCAATGAGATAGGAAGTCCCACCCGAGGCCTGGGCTCTGCTAGTATTTCTCCTAGACCCACCACGTCTAGGAGGCTTGAGACCTTGGGTAGGTTCTGATTTTGCCTTTGGCTCCCTGGTAAACTTTGGGCAAGTCATTTCCCTTCTCTGGGCCTCAGTTTCCTCATCTGTAAAGTAAGGATGATCATACCCACCCTTGCATGGCAATTGAGAGGATTAACATGAGACTGTGTCCATGAAAGGGCTTAAGGTAGCTGTTGGCTAAATGGAAAGGAAGGACATGTGGGGATACCTGGGGGTACCTGGGCATTTACAGGGGGCCCAGAGGTACAGATGAGGCTCGCTATCTCAGCCCCAGTGGTCCCTCAGTAACCACTGGCCAGCTGGGTGAAGCCTCCTAATCTGACCCTCATGGGTGGTAGAGTCTCTACCCGAGAGCTCACTGAGCCGTGTGCATCACCAAGAGTCCTTCAGCGGCCCTGAGGCATAGGAATCATGCTCCCACTTTATAAATGGGGCAACAGAGTCTGTGGGAGGTAGGCTAAGGACTGAAGTCTGGTGTTCTCCCCGCTCCAGCCCCACGGCCTTCAGGGTCAGGCCCAGCAGCTGTCTTTCTTGCATTTCCACAACCACCCGGCTGCTGAAGACAGGATCTGAGGCTAGGCGTGAAGACCCAGGAGGCTAAAAGTCAAGTGCCACAGTGGGATCTATGTGGCTTGGTGGCCTGGGGCAAACCCCTTTCCTCCCTGGGCCTCAGTTTTCCCTTCTGTGTTATGGGGTGTTGAACAGGAAGGTCCTCCCAGCCCTGCCAGCTGGTTTAGAGTTCTACTGCTTCAAGTGTGAGTGCGCCTGGGCTGGGGGCTGAGAGTGGAGAGGAGGTAGAAAGCCCACCCACTCATCCCCAGGCGGTGCCTGCCCCACACACCTCCATGCTGGAGTTGAAGGCCCGGTTCACCTTAGCCTTGATATTCACCACGTGTCCAACGCTGGGTGAGAAAAGCAGGAAGTGAGCCTTCCATAGGAGACAGAGAGAGCGAACAGAGGCCCCAGGCACTTGCAGGGCCTCTTCTAAGGTGAACTGGCAGGAAAATGTCAGTTTACATAGCATATTCACATATGGATGTCACCTGAGTCCTCAAAGCAAGCCGGCAAGATGAGTGTTAGCACCACTTGTACAGGAGGGGTGGCTGCGGCTGAGAGAAGTGTCATGATTTCATTCATCAGCTCCCTCTCTCCCACTCTCCACTGTCCAATGAATGCTCAGGCTTCGTTGTGCTCTCTGCCTACCACTCCACTCCTCAGGGAAGCCCTCCTGCCCCACTGTAGCTCTGCCAGGTTCACCTTCCTAATACTTCTTGCAGCAGACTGACCTCCGTCTTCCCCACAACCCTGAAGCTCCGCTGGGGCAAGGCCTAGCACAGGGCACAGGGCAGGACCTCCATACATAGAAGCCTACTAAATTAATACATCCCACATTTATGACATACCTACTAAGAGCAAGGGGCTATAAACAGAGGGTGGGAAGGAAAATGAAAATATTTAAAGAATACCTACTCTCTTCCAGGCACTGTACGTGACCTTATTTGAGCAAAACAAGTGTGGCAGGTAGGCCTAGGGGCAGATTGAACACCAGAGAGGGTAAGGCCCATGGTCACCTAGCAAAAAATGGATAAAGCCAGGATTCTAGACTGATTCTGTTTATTGCTCTGGCCCTGCTCTTTCCCGCTGCAGCCTGTCCCTCTGGGATGAGTCCCACATCCAGACGAACAACCGGAATCTCTGGGGGGCCACCCAGCCTGCCTTATGCTTACTTGCTCTTTTTTTTTTTTTTTTTTCTTTCATTTAACAGTTCTAACAGTCAGATAGAGAACTGTCCTTTTTAGGAGATGCATGCTGACATGCGGAGGGATGAGTATCATGATGTCTACGGCTTACTTTTAAATGGTTCAGGAAAAAGAGAGAGAGAAAGAATATATATTTATTTACCCATATATAGATAAAGTAAATTTAGCAAAATGTTAATTATTGAATCTCAGTGATGGTGATCATTGCACTATTCAACTTTTCTAGGATTTTGAAAGTTTTCATGATAAAAAAAATAAATAGAAGAAACCTTCTATTGCCCTCAAAATAAAAATAAAAGTTTATTTTCTGTGGTGCTAAAAAGAAAGAAATTTGTGACTCTCCCCTAACCCTACCCCCTCATCCTTGCGCTCCTCTTTCTCCTCCTCTCTGGCCCAAAAGCCCTGCAGACATCCATCTGGACTCCCGAGCGTCGCTTCCTTCTTAACTGTCCTTCTTCCCACAGCTGAGGCTGAAATTGGCTCCTTCCCCAACGTCACTGCCCAGCCTCTTTGGGGGTCTCCTTAAGCCCCAACACCTGTCCAGGTTTCGGCTGGCAGCGAGGCAGCGTCCCTAAACAAATCTGACTCCTGTTCAAGCCCTTCCCCAGGACCAATTTACTCTCAGGGGACAGAGGACCATATTAAATCACACTTCAGGGATACTAATAGCAAAACCCAGATGACAGAAAATTCTAGATGGCAAATGACCAGGTTTCTACAACAAATAAATTGCAATGAGAGAGAGAGAGAGCGAGAGATGGTAGGGGAAGAGAACGTTGGGGAAAAGTATAACATCTGCAGATTTTTTTTTTAAACTTAAGAAACATTATCAACCAACTGCAACCTTATTTGCATCCTGACTTGAACAACAAAAATAACTGTGAAGCAAAACAAAATAGAAACAAATTCATGAGACGGTGTGGGCAATTGAATGCTGACTAGGTAGTTGATGTACGTGAGAAATTACTGTTAATTGTGTTTTGGTCTTGAAGTTAAGTTTAAAAAGAGTTCTTACCCTTCAGAGATACTTTTTGAAATATTTTTAAATGGCAAAAGCAAAAACACAACACAAAACAAAACTTCTCCAGTTTTTCTCAGATGCAGCCAAGCCTTTCCTGGCCACCAACCATGTTCCAGACCCTTCCCCAGACTGCCCTCCTTCCCAGAATCCTCTCTTCTACCTATACCTTCCTCTGCCCAGACTTACCTTCACCTGCTGGGTCGTACAGCAGATCCATGCATTATGCATGCATTCCTCCACCAGTCCTCTCTATCTGTAGCTGCGACCAGGACCAGAATCTCTGTTGGCAGCAGAGACCCAGAGCTGGCCCAGAATAACTCTGCTGTTCCTCAGTGTTACTACCTTTAGTGCTGACAGTGCCGGAGCCAGCTCAAATACTTCTTCCAGGAAGCCCCCCTTGATTACCCTTTATGCCATCACACCCACCCCGAGACATATAGGACACATGGTTCATTGGTTAAGAGCAGGTGCTCTGGGACCGGGCTGCCTGCCTGGTAGGATATCCTGGGTCCTCCTCTAGCTGTATGACCTTAAGCAAGTTATTTCACTTCTCTGTGCCTCAGTTTCTAATTCTGTAAAATGAGGATACTAATAGCCAGGACCTTATAGTATTTATCTGCAGATTAAATAAGTTAACATATTTTAAAAGGCATTGCAAATAATGCACCAATATTGGTTCATCAGCTGCGACAAAGATACCATGTGAATGTAAAATTTTAATAGAGAATCAGGATGTGGAGTATATGGAACTCACTGTACTATCTACAACTGTTTTGTAAACCGAAAACTATTCTAAAATAAAAACATATTTAGAAAAAGTCTTACAAAGCCCGTATATGTCAGAGATCATTATTAGCATGGAACTCACACCTATGAATTGCTATTGTGTTTCTCCGTCTGCCTCTCTGGAGCCTGGGAGCTCCTGGGGCACAGGGACTACACTCCAGGTGACTGTGTACCACAGACCCAGCCGGGGCCCTGACTCGGAAAAGGTGCAAGTAGTGATGATTGGCCAAACAATGAATGTAAGTAGCTGCCAAAACTTTCCCTTAACCACAACACTCTGGGCACCAAGTCCTGAATAAGCCCTTGGCACTTGATGTTCTGGGCACTGATGGAGAATTTAGGAGCAGGCCCAGAGGCAAGAGCACTGTACGCAGTCCCTACAGTTGTTCTGGCCTGAGGGCTTGGCATGGACCTTGGGTCCCAGCAAAGCTCTGCAGAGATAAAGCTCAACACAGTGTAACAAAGAGCTTTCTAACTAGTATAGGCATTTAAAAAAACAAAAACTAGGAGGTAGTGAGCTCCTCATCCCTGGAGGTATGTGAGCAGACACTGAATGACCCAAGCTTCTGGCTCAGGCTTTGCCAAAGCACTCTGTCTAAGAGAACTCCCTAGAGTCCAGCAACAAATGACCCACAGAAAATGCCCAAGATCAAAAAGGCATTCACTGAATAAGTCTAATCCTTTCCAGAGAAAAAGTTGGGCTTTCCCAAAGTCACACAGCATCCCACGATGCTGCCTCAGCAGCATTCAACTCCAAATTTGAGGCAACTTCCTTGGCTCCACCCAGGTTGAGGGAACCCACCCCACAGCAACTAGCAGCAAGTCAGCTCCCAGCCCACCACTGCCCCAGAGACCAAGCAGGTGGGTCATTGCTTCCTAGACACTTCCCTCACTTCATCATCAGGTTCCAGGCAGGAGAGACAGTGGAGGGATCCCTAGGCTTGTGGTGGGTGCTCACAAGTACCTAGAGGCAGGAGGGGCCACTTACCTAATAGTGTGCTCAAAATAGATATCGTCCATGGAGGCGGTGACGCAGGGACAGCCAGCATGCCTCTCCGCTGGCATCAGGAGAAGAAAGCATGCGTTAGCAGCCTCCCATGTTATGCAGACCTCTGATCAAATGTCAGACCTCCTGAACGGAGGCCATGCCTCCCCACCCACACCCTTCTTTACTTTTCTTCAAGGTTGCCGTGTCCTGTTTTCTGTATCTGGTTTTTGTCTATCCAGTATCGCTCCCTTCTGTTCAAATGAAAGTTACCTGAGGGCAACAACTTTTGCCTGCCTTGTTCATTGCTATACCCTAGCCCCACAAGAGTGCCTGGCACGTAGTAGACACTCAATAAGTAGCTGTGGAATAAATGAATAGCCACACCAGCTATTCTACTTCCCAGCCTTCTAGAGTGCCCACATGTCTGCCCAGCCAACTTCACCCACCTTTGTTTGCTTGCCTGAGTCATTCTTACCCTCAGGACCTGCTCACATGCCTGAGTCCCTCCAGAATCCTTTCTCTGTCCCCACAGCCTGTTCTCTCACAGCCCCAATTTCACCTCCTTTTCCCAGTCCCCAGAAAATAGTGCTTGGAGGCAGTTGGGCCACCTGTCTGTCCCACCTCTCCCCCATCAGACTTGAGCTCCCTGTGGGTTGGAGAAGACTGGGACGTCATGAGCAATGAAATGAGTTTAACTCCACTCAATGCAGAGAGCTCTTTAAGGTAGACAGCATGGTGCTTGCTCACAGCACTCCTAGGCCAGTCGTGGAGCAGCCATGTGCAAGGCCTCGCTGTGCTGGAGCAGGGACCTAAGGGCATGCAGAGCTGGAGGGTTTGGGGGAGAGGGTAGGCCGCAGCTGAGCATCGAGAAATTGGAGAGGGCCCTGCAGGCAAGCAGGCTGGGATATGGGACAAGTGTGGCACTCAGGGAGACAGCAACCATCTCAAAAAAATCTCAAAAAATCGAGGCCTCTCCCCTGGGTATGTGGGACCAGTGGTGGGGAGGATGGCTGTGCCCGTCGCGGTCTCACCAGACAGGCAGGCCGTGGTGTCGATCCACTTGAGCAGCTGCCCGATGCTCAGCTCGCCGCGTTGGTTGGTGTGGCAGGGCAGCACCAGCTGGCTCATCTGCACCTCTGTGGGGTTCCGGTACCCCTCATCGTCTGCCATGGCGCTGTCTTTGAACTTTGCGCGTGACTCTGACTTCCGGGACTGGCGACTGGGGAACACAGAGGCGAAGCCCTGGGGAACAGGTGGGGCCAGAGAGATCAGCTCACTGCAGGGTTGCCTAGGTCTGCCCATCCCTGAGACCCGAGGGCTGGAGGGAGAAGAGAGAGCCTCCAGGGCCACCTCCCACCAGACCCCAACCCCAAGAGTGGTCTCCATGCTCCAGCCCATGGCTTGGGCCCAGGAGGCACTCTGCATGTACTCTTGTGCCCAGGTTCCTTCTGGCCAACAACTCCCTGTTAACATGACCTTGGATGAGAGAGAGAGGTAGGGGAGAAAGGAATCATGGACAGGATTCAGTCCTCCTTGCTCCAGGTTGTGGGCCAGCGTTTTAAAGTTTTGCCCCTGATTGACCTTCATGCCTGAAGGATTTCCCCTCTGTGTGCAGAGGCCTAGTGAGTCTCTATCCAGCAAGCCTGAGAATTTGTTTCCAATCAAGTGTTTCAAGAACCAGCTCCTATTTCATCCCCAAGGGCCCTTTCCTTGAACTCCTTGTTCTTCAGATGACACTTCTGTTGGGTGCTCATCTGTCTTTAGCACTTGGCTCTACTGACTTGGAGGGCTGGGGACAGTATGAGCAGCTGTGTGATCCAGGCCAGGGCTCCAGCAGCTGCCAGCTGGAGAACCAGCTGAGAAAATCCTCAGACTCATGAGCAGAGGTGGAGCTTCTGCCCAGAGCACAGCTTTTGTTAGTCCTCAGGCAGAAGAGGTGGCGAGGGCTTAGCAGTCCCTTGGATGGGGTGGGATGGAGAAGATGGTGCCAACCTGCCATTCTCTCTCCCTAATTAGACTCTGAACAAGAGCTGGGTACACCTGCACGTGTGAGAAAAATGACAGGAGGGGCAGGCACGAGTTCCGATTCTCATGGCACATGCCGATTGTGGTAATGTTAACAGTTGCCACCAACATTTATATAGTACTTATTAAACATCAAACACTCTTCTAAGCACTTTACATGTACCAACTCAAATTTATCTGCACAAGAAGCCCTTGAGGTAGATTCATTATTATCCCCAGTTCACTGATAAGGAAACTGAGGCCCACGAAAATGACAAAGCTTAGCTGTGTCCCCAGAGGTCTGGCTGCAGTCTGAGGTCCTACCCACCACTGTGCACTGCCCGCAGGAGCTCCTGAGGCTGAGAGGAGGAGGAAGTCAGGAGCCTGGGCCTGGATTCAGCAGCGAAGAGTGCCAGGACCTGGTGCTGACCCTGCCACTGCTGCAGATGGGGGCACTGACAGCTCAGGGCTGTGACGGCCCTCGTGCTGGGGGGTGTCCTCCTTAGATAGTTTCCCCCATCCAGCTCTGTAGCTAATTTAATAAATTCAAAACACACTGACATGACTGGTTCAAGGTCGCTGACTCATAAGTGGTAGAATGGGGATTTGAACCAGGCCTGTCTGACCCAGAACAGCTTGTAGGTGCCCAGAGAGGCAGCTCATTCCCAATGGCCTCTGGGTACCAGGCACAGAGCCGGGCACCAAGGAGAGAGAGAGAGAGGCAGCTGTCCCAGGAGCTCTCAGCTTGGGTAGAAGCCTTCGAGGTGCCAGGCTGCCAGGCTTGCAGGATCTTGCAGGCATCTCGCAGGCCTTGTGGTCTAAGCAGGAATGTCACCATGGTAACCACTGCCAAGGCATTTCCAGCCTGGTGTGCCCTGGGGGCCTGCGTGGATGTGGATGCGGGTAGCTGCCTTTCTGGGTGTGGGAGATGGGAGAGTGGGGAGGCTCTACCCACACTCTTCCCAAACCCCTCTCACAGCCAGGGGTTCTGCACAGAACATTCCAGAAAGAAGCCTGAGAAAGCTAGGGAAACGGGGGAGGCAAGATGCACAGCGTGAGCAGGCAGAAGCAATGGAGCAGACGTGTGTGGTTTCTGGGCAGTTCTGGGCATGTACACATGATATCCCTGCTTCACGAGCCTATTTTCACATCCACTGCCTCACTGGATCCTCACAAGGAAGGCAGACCCCATTGTTACAGATGAGGAAAGTGAGGATAGAAAAGCCCTAGACCAGCAGTCAGGACACCTTAGTTTCAGTCTTTTCTCCACTTCTCACCTGGTCACTCCTCACTAGCACCTGCCTCCTCTTTCAAGTTCTACCAAAAGGAGTCACTATCTTCCCAATGGACTCTACATGCCTGAAGGCAGGATCTTTGCCTCATTCATTCATTCGTTCATTCATTCACTGAGCACCTCCTCTGCGCTAGGCCCTGGGCCAGGCACTTGAGAGTGCAAAGGTAAATCGAGCCCTGTGAGAAGCTCCTCCTCTAGGGCTCATGTCTAGAAGAGCCTGGCATGCAATAGGATCTCATCAAAGATTTGCAGAGGGACAAGCAGAGACAGACTTGAGTTCAAATCCTACTCCCATCGATTGGGTGCTATGTGATCATGAGCAAGTTCCCTCGCCTCCTGAGCCTCTTCCATCACTCCTAAGGAGGGCAGGGGCAGTGGGAGATTGCTAATCCCCAAGGTATCCCCAGCCCTGGTTCCAGGATTCTGGGATCTAACGCTGCAGGGCTCAGGCATGCCCTTTTGAAATTTCCCAAGAGCAAGCTAAGGAGCTGGTTCATCCTGTCAGACAGGAAATACTGAGCTTCTCCGAGCAGGGCTGAGCTCCCACCTTCTCACCCCCTGCAAGGTACGGGACAAGCTTCACTATGGCTATCCCCCAACTCCTCTCAAAAAAATGGGGTGCAGAGCCCCAGACTGTAGCACCCGCAGAGGGAACAGAGCAACCCCTGTGGCCTAGGACATGGCCTCTCAGACTCCACCTCCTTCTTTAGCTCCAAGAGAGCCTGCCCATGTCAGGCCAGGCCAGGCCTCCTTCTCGTCCCAGGGTGGGCAGGCAGCCAGCTGGGGAGGCAGGGGAGTGTGCAGCCCCGGAGGGTTTGGCCAATGGGGCCCCAGAGCTGGGCCACTCCTCCCGGGGCCAGCCACAGGGAGAGCGGAGGCCCTGGACGGACTCAGGTCCTGGGGCAGCCAGGCAGGCTGAGCCAAAACAGCTGACAGGGAGGGCAGAGCCCACTACAAAGGGGGGGTCAGAGCCGTGCCCTCTCCGAAGGAAGTCGTGCCAGGCTCTGGCCCCTGGCCACATCAGAACTGGCCAGATTTGATAATCCCAGCTTATGCCTCAGCTGGCTACCCCATGGGCTCTGTGTCCCTCGTCCTGGGCCAGCCATGCCACAGACCTGCTGGTCAGAGCAGGAGGGGCCACTTTGCCCAGTCCTTTTATTGATGGGGAGACTGAGGTACATGGAAGGAAAGGCAGGTCCAGGGTCACGTAGCTGAGAGTTAGTATGCGCCTCCGTGGGCCGGGGCTCCTCCTAGGCAATTTGACCACAACTCCACACTGACACACTTGACCAGGATTTCCTCCCTCCCCCAGGGATCCAAGCCCTGAAGCTCTCAGCCTACCCCGCCGCCCTAACTCACGCTGGGCCCCGCGCTGCTTCCAGAGCCTGTTCACAGGCCTCCAGTCTCCACCGCCCTCTGGCTTCCACACAGCACCAGATGGATCCTCCCAAAAAGCAGATCCACTGACTCCACGATCACAACTTATTGTGTCCTGCCTAGCAGAGAAACGAGGTCCAGTCCTTGTAACTCCTCCCACCATGGGACTTCATTCTGTCCCCCAGGACCACACAGACCTGCCTGAACAGTAAGCCTGATCAGACAGCTCCGCTGCTCCAGACTCCCTCCTGCTCTCAGGATCAAGGCCCTGCTTCTTGCTCCTGCCACAACTCCCAGCAGCTTCCCCACAGCTCAACCACAGGAGGTTCCTCAGAGCACCACTCTCATCTACCTCTGTTCCCCTGCCGCGTGGCTGCTGCTTCTGCCTAGGGCCCTTTCATCTGCCTCTCTGCTGGGTGAGTCCTTCCTCCTCCCTCTCCAAGCTCCCGCATCCCTGCCTCTTCCCCAGGGAGGGCTAGGGTATCCCAGTCACCATGGCCTTGCTGTCTCCATCACAGCACTGACCAAGCTGTGCAGTTGCTGTATTCACAGGCGCCTCTCCCGTCAGACGGGCGTTTCCCCAGGACAGAAGCAAATTGAGGCCTGGCCCAGAGCCAGTGCTGAATAAACACCTACGGAAGAAACTCATGACAGGGGTCACCTTGGAGCTGAGACCTGAGACTTGTAGATGAGGAAGGTCTGAGGTACAGAGAAGACGTGAGGACAGCAGAAAGGACAAGCAGAAACAGGATGCCTCAGGTGGTGGGAACAGCCACAGCAAAGGAAAGCGTGAGGTAAAGCACTAGGTACCTGTGCAGGCAGTGACAGAGAGAAGGGAGCTAAGGCGTCCCCAGAAACCATGGAAGACTCCTGGGAAGGGGTGTGTCCCCGAGACTACCTAGAAGAGGAGACCAGCCAGCAGAGCGATCTTTGTGGCTGCAGGAACCACCAAGAACAGCAGGGCCGAGGAGGCCCACCAGACCAACCCAGCCAGGACGGAGCAGGCTCAGGTGACCTCTCACCTAAGCCGCCGTCATGACAAGCCTTGGAAGCTGGCCTGGCCTGGGTTCAAATCGAGTTCCTCAACTAACTTGTGTGACCTCAGGGCAAACTGCTCAACTTCTGTGGGCCTCAGTTTCCTCATCTGTAAAAAAGGGGATTATAATACCTACCACCTCCAGGGGTCATCCTAAGGATGGAACTAAATGAGATCAAGGGTTTAAAGCTCCTAGCACATGCCTGCCATATGGCTCACATTTTTGAGCACTTACTGTTAGTATTATAAAGCTGAGTTTAGACTTCCTACAGAAACATAGCTGGGAAAGACCCGAATATAATTCACACTGGACTTTACACAGCTTTTTCTCACCTATGAGTTCACCATAACTTCATGGTGAAGGGGCAAGACTGTTAAGGGGCAAGATTATTAGCCCATTTGAGAGGTTCTGTGAGAATTCAAAGAGCCATTGATATTGGAGCCTGGACTCAAGCCCAGGGTGTGAGACTGAAAAGCCCCTGTTCCCCGTACTCTCCCTCCCTGCCTCTCCTGAGGGGCTGGGGACTAAACTGCAGGCCCCAGGGAGCAGGGGGAAGCAGCCTTTGACCCACCCTCAGAGCCCGGGGCCAGGCCCAGGAAAGGCCTGGTTGCTTGAGCATGACCACCCTGAGCTGTCTCAGGGAGCTGCCTCACCTGATGCCCTGTCCCCGCAAAGAGGGCTCCAGCTTCTCAGAGACACCAGGATGCCTCCCAGCGGTTCTCCCCCTTCACCATCAAGGCAGGCACATTTGTCAACATCCTCAACTCCCCTCCAGGTTCCCTACCATTCTCCCAAAAAAGGCCGAGGCAGCCTGCGCACACCCACAGGACACGCATGCGCTGGGAGCTGAAATGCAAACAGACCGCAGAAACCAGAAAATGAGAAGTAATTGTGTTAGGAGTCCAGGTGCACAAAGGGGCTGCCATGGAGAACTGTGTTTGGCCTGGAGACTCCCAGCTGGCAAGGCAAAAAAGGGGAGCAGTGGGTACCACATTCAGGCAAAAAGAGGGAGCTACTGTCCATGAAGCCAGCCTGGGGGCTGCAAGGACACCAGTGGGCTGTTTCACAGGCTTCTGGTTGTCATATCAGATCATACCTTCATTCTAGAAGGCAAATAATGGTCTGAGTGCCCTACATGAACATCCTCACCTTACTTCTAGCTGCAGGTGTGCTGGCACTTAAACTTTTTCAAAATTTTTGAGGTGGGAAAGGTAGAGAATTAAAATCAATATTTTTTTCTATTAAGACCTCCCATATGCCATTCACTTGGTTAACATTTATTGAATACCTAGGGTATGTCAAGTCCCTATGCTAAGAGCTTTCAGATGTATTATCTCAGTATTCTCTTATCTTCCCTGTGAGGCATTGTTATTTGACCCATTTTACTGATGAGCAAATCAAGGCTGAGAGTGGGTACATTGCTTCTGAGCACCTGGGAAGTGGCAGAGTTTAAGACACTCCCAGACCCACAAGCATATAGATATAAAAGTCCATTTATATCTATATGCATAGCACTTCCATAGGCCTTGGAGATGGAGAAGATAGAAGAAATTCTTGGCCTTGACCGAGTAGCTCAGTTGGTTAGAGCACTGTCCCAATACACTAAGGTTGTAGGTTCAAACCCTGGTCAGAGCACATACAAGAATCAACTAATGAATGCATAAATAAGTGGAACAACAAATTGATGTTTTTCCCTCTCTCTCTCCCTTCCTCTCTCTCTCTAAAATCAATAAAATAAAATAAAAATAATTTTTTGAAAAAAAGCAATTCAGCTCTGGCTGGTGTGGCTCAGTAGATTGAGTGCCGGCCTGTAAATCAAAGGGTCACTGGTTTGATTCCCAGTCTAGGGCACCTGCCTGGGTTGTAGGCCAGGTCCCCAGTGAGGGGGTGCGTGAGAGGAAACTACACATTGATGCATCTCTCCCTCTCTTTCTCCTTCCCTTCCCCTCCTTAAAAAATAAACAAAATTTTAAATATATTTATATATATATTATTTTTATATATATATGTATATATGTAAAATAAAAGTTTAAAAAAAAAGAAATTCTTTCCTTCTGAGACTCAGAGATGGGGAGCAAACTCTCCGCAGTCATATAGCCAGTCAGTGACGGAGGAGAAAACAGAGGCCGCAGCACTGAGCCCAGAGCCCACGGCCTGGTGCAGACTGATCAGGCCCTTCTGACTGCCAGCCCTTGGGGGAAACTGCTTCATAGGTAGGGAGTTTTACTTTGGAGTGACAAAAATGTTTTGGAACTAGATAGAGGAGGTGGTCGTACAACATGGTGAATGTACTAAATGCCACTGAATTATACACTTTAAGGTGGGTAATTTGTTATATTTCACCTTGTTAATTTTTTTAATTCTTCAACAAAACACTTCAGATAAATATCAAGTAAGCCAGCTAAACTACAGTAAATATAAAATGCTAACTACATTAACAAAAAAAGATGAAGGAAGCAGGCTGTTTAGCATGCCGCCTGGTGCATGGTAAAAATGGTAGGTAGCTACCATTAATCCAAATGGTAGGTAGGATTAGATCTCTGGTCCTCAGCTTCCTCATCTGTCAAACGGAGCATTTAACCATGCTTTCCAAGATTTGGTTTCTGGGAGGAAGTCCTCAACAAGGTCCCCGAGGCCCCTCACCAACAGCCCAGCCACATCTCCAGTCTTGCTCGCACCACGTGCTCCCGGCCTCACGGGTTTCTTTCAGTCCCTCATACTCCTCATGCCACTGCCCGCCACAGAGCCTGTGCCCGTGCCGGTCCCTCTCCCCGGAGCACTCTTACCTCTCCCCTTCACTTCCGCCTACTCATCCCTCAGTTCCATTATCTCTGCCCCCATCCTCATGCTCCTGGCGCTGTACCTCGCCTAATGCTCTCTCTGTGATGAACACAACATTTCATTAAATAACACCATTTATTTAATTGTGGGAATATCTGGTTGACACTGGACCAGAAGATCCACCAGGCAGGAGCCTTCTCTCTTTACTCCTGGTGTCCACAGGGCGCCGCAGGGAGCCTGGCTCGTTGAGGACCAAATGAATGAGTCTGTTCAGTGAGTCTTCGATTTCCACTAGTGTCGCCCCACGAAGGCAGGGAGAAGCACAGGCCATGAGGTCAGGAGAGGTTCCCCACCACACGTCCAGCTCCCACCCCTTACCCCTTCACCCCATTCTAGAACAGAGAGCCCGAACATCACCTGCCTCCCTCTACTCCCAGGATAAAAATAACCTTGTCTGAAATCTGATACCTACCCTCAGCCCCTGCCCCTCAAGGAGCCTGCCAGGGGTCAGAGAACATTTCCTGAATGCTTCCCCATGCCTATCCCATCTGACCCATAGGCACATACTTGAGGGGTTATCACTGGCAAAGTACACAGGCGACCCAAGCCCAGATCAGTCAGTCCCAAGTCCTGTCCAAGGTCTCCCTGAAACCAAAGAGCCAAGCATAAGCTTAAGTGCAGGCCTCCTGCCTCTACCTACAACGCAGCCCTTTCCTCCCCCAGGAGAGGGAGGAGGGTTTCAGAGATCGATTATAACGGCCTGCTTGTATGACTAGGGAAACTGAGGCACTCTGTCCAAGGTCTTCAATGAAAGGGCCCAGAGTTAGGCAGACTTTGGTGAGTTATTGAGAAGCTGAGGATAAATACACCTACCTCATCTTACCCAAGTGGCATGTGAAGACTAACAGAGGCCCCAAAATTGAAGGCACCCAGCTAACTGGAAACGGCTGTACACGTTAGGAAGCATCGTTTTGAGGAGCCTGGAGAGGATGGAGCAGTTGCGCCGGACAGGGCCTTGTCTTTCCTAAACCACGAGAGGCTCGAGCAGCCTCGGTTGATCAGCTTTGGGGGAATGAAAATGTAGGGAAGGGAGGCACTGTGGGACCATGGGCTCTAGAGCCAGGTAGGCTGTATGCAAACCCCAGACCTACCCTCAGAAAGGCAGGGGCCACGGCAACTTGCTTCCCCCTCCATCAAGGGATTCATACCATCCACACTGAGCACCCCCACAGGCAAGTTTCCTCATTTGTAAAGTGAGATTTGTAAGTACTTTGCAGAGTTGCCCTGAGTGCAAAGGGAGGGGATCGACAGAAAGTGCTTTGTAAATTGCAGGGGTTCCGCCCTCCTTTTATTCCAGCACTGCCTGAGAGTCTGAGCAGGGCCCGCCAGAGTGGACAAGCCCGGTGGCTCCCGGCCCTCACACAGCTGTGGAACAAGGGGTTACCTAGGAGATGCTGTTACACCGAGGGGCGCAGGGGCCTGTGGGAGTGTGTGCAGAGCCTGCAGGATGAGGGACTGGCCTGTGCGGCTAGGGTTCAAATTAACCTCAGCCAACACCCTTACCCTCACTACTCGGCATTGCCTGGGTGCTGTCCCCTCAGTATGCCACATAACTAAAGGTCGCCGGGACATGAGAAAGTTTTTCGTGTCTCTTCTCTGGCCACAGCTTCCTCATTTATAACATTAAAAGGGTGGGTGTGTCGGTCAGATTGAGAATAATCCCTCTCTCTTGCTTAACTATTTAATATGTAGCCCTGACCAGCATGGCTCAGTGGGTTGGGCATTGTCCCACAAAGTGGAAGGTCACTGGTTTGATTCCCAATCAGGGCACATGCCTGGGTTACAGGCCAGGTCCCTGGTTAGGGGCTTGCGAGAGGCAACTACACATCAACGTTTCTCTCCCTCTCTTTCTCCCTCCCTTCCTCTCTCTCTAAAAAATAAATAAATAAAATATGTATGTAATATGTGCCCGGCACTGTGCTAAGCATTTTCTATGCCTTATCTCATTCAATCGTCACACGGTTCCAATAGTTGAATGTTGTTATTATTTCCTTTTTTTTTCAAGATTTTATTTCTTTATTTTTAGAGAGAAGGGAAGGGAGGAAGAAAGAGAGCGAGAGAAACCTCAATGTGTGGTTGCCTCTCATGTGCCCCCTTCTGGGGACCTGGCCTGCAACCCAGGCATGTGCCCTGACTGGGAACTGAACCGGTGACCCTTAGGCTCGCAGGCCGGCACTCAATCCACTGAGCCACACCAGCCAGGGCCTAGGTCCATTTTATAGATAGGAAAGCAGAGGTTCAGAAAGGGGAAGTAACTTGTGTGCATACACATACACATACACAATCACACAGTCAATAAAGGACAGACTTGAACCAAGTCTGTTTAATGCAAGTCTGAGGCTGCTTGGCCACTTGGCCATAACTGCCTCTCTTGTTTGATAGTCAAGGTAGTTATTTCATCATCCTAGGCATTGGTGCCAGGCACAGCCCTTCCTCACCACACATGCCGAACCAGGACCCATACAGGGTGCTCCCTTCCCTGTATCCCTCACGTGCTCCACAGGAAACAATGACACTATTAGGACCTCCTCTCAGCACATCCCAGAGTCAAGGTACTTGTCCTGCTGGATGCTCAAGGTCCAGAAGTCTGTCAAGGGACAAAGTGGCCGCCACCAGCATCAGAGTTCTTTCATCCCCCCACACACACACTCCACACAGCTGACAGCTGCCTCCCTGTGGATTCCTTCCTTGGGACTTTTGCCACCTCCCAAGCCCTACCTCCAGTGGACCCCATAAAGAGGCAGGACAGATCTGAACATAGGCAGTCTGGCCCTAAGTCCAATTGTCCCCAATCTCTCTGACAATATCTGTGGCCCCTCAGGGGAGACACTCTAATATCACTCAGCCCAGAACCCACATTCACAGGCAACAACCTCCATGCAAAAGCAGCTGGCAGTAGGATGGCCCTTCAGGAACTGTGAAGAACCAGTCTTTCTCCTACCAGAGCCCCTCACGCCCTCCCCACTAGACAGCCGAGGCTGCTGCCTGACAATGCCTCTGGGTCACCGTGGCAACACATGGCCAGGTGATGGGTCAGTCCTGCCTTGCGCCATCCACTCGGCACACCAGCTACAGGCCCCACAAGTCCTCTCCAAGAGGGCAAGAGAGAGGGAGAAAGAATGAGAAAACAGAACGGGAGAGAAAAAAAGAGAGGTTACAGAGACAGAGAAAGAGGGAAAGAAGGGAAAGAGAATAGAAAAACCATGATATAAGAATAGGGGCTGTTAGAGAACAGAACAAGTAGAAGAGACTCCCTCTCTCTCTCTCTCTCTTTCCAGAGACAGAGGTAAGGGAAGCAGGAAAGGGGCCCCTCACCCTCCCAGACTGCACACATTCCTCAGGCCTGAGCTGCTCCTCCCAGCGCTATAGGATTCGGGCTGCAGCTGGCACTTCCTGCCCCAGGAAGCTAGCAACACGTTGGGTGGCCCCTCGAAGGGCCAGCTGCTCCTCCAGCCCCTGCAGGCCCCTCCTTCTAAGGGAGGTGTCCTCCTTCCCCAGCAGGTGGGGCTGCTTCCCCCAGCTCCTCAGGCAGCCCCTTCAGGCTGCTTCCCCCACCCTCCCCAGGCTCCCCAGCTCTCTTGCCTACCGGGTCTGCAGTCCCCTTGTCTTCTTTCCTAGCTTCCCCTCACGCAACACACCAACTCCCCGCCTCCCCCCCCGCCATGTGTTCAAAAAACCCTTTCTAAGAGCCAAGTGGTAAGAACAGAAGTTGCAACTTCATTCCATGGAACACTGTGTAAGGAGTAGACCAGACCTCAGAATGAGGCCTAGCAAGGAGACGCCAACCCTTGAAGGGCTGCTTCTGAGGCCCTGAGTGACCAGGTCTAAGGCTGAGACCCAGAGCTGGACCCTTCCACTTGTGCCAGGGGCTGCTGTGCTCAGCGGGGGGCCGCCCACCCTCCAGTGGGCACTGACCGAGCTCCTAGGCCTCCCCTCGGCCTCAGGCTCTCTGGCTGCAAGACACTGCTGCTAGTCCCACCCCCACCCCTGTGTGCTCTGCACTGTCTCAGGGGAACTTCAGCCCACAATAAAGGTTTGTTGAAGAAAGGATGAGCAGGGCACAGAGAAGAAGGGAAAAAACAGGAAGACCCAGGGGCTGGCAGCAAGGCCCTCCTGACGCAGGCTGCATTGGCATCCTGGCCCCACCCGTCTCCCTGGATACCTTAAGCCATTTACTTAAGCTAAACCTCACTTTCCCCACCCATACAGTGGGAATAATGTTCATAGAGAGGATTCAATGAGATTTTATGTGCGAGGTGCCTAGAACAGGGTCTGAGCCACTGAAAGTGCTCACAAAGTGTCAGCTCTTCAACCTGTTAAAAAGCAAGAGTTGTTGCCTTGGCTCGTGTGGCTCAGGGGACTGAGTGCCGGCCTGCAAACCAAAAGTTCACCAGTTCAATTCCCAGTCAGGGCACATGCCTGGGTTGTGGGCCAGGTCCCCGGTTGGGGGCATGCAAGAGGCAACCAAACATTGATGTTTATCTCCTTTTCTTTCTCTCTCTCTTCCCCACTCTCTAAAAATAAAAAAATAAAATCTTTTTAAAAAGAACAAAGGAAATCATCTGAGCGTGGAAGAGTCTTGCACAGGTCCCCAGGGACAGGAGACAACTGCTGTGACCGGCCAGGCGGCCTTTGCTGAGCCCTGGCCAAGCGTGAGAATGAAGACCTGCTTTCAGGTAAATAGAAGAACTAAGGGGAAGCTCCCAGCAGCGGTGGGGGTCAGAAGGGCCGCGCCTTCCAGCCCCATTCTGTGACGGTCACTCTCAGGGCAGCTGTGCAGTCTGTCTCGCACCAGGGCTTCATTTCAGCCACGAATCAAGCTGTCAGACAGGACAGAGCCTGGCACTCCATGGAGGCCTCCCCTCCACTCAGTCTAACCGTCTCAGGGACTGCTGGGCCCCAAAAAGTCCTAAGATGCCCTCACAAAGGAAAAGCCTTCTTGGAACGGAAGGCTATGATCACTAGAAACCAGCTCAGGTTCACTGGAAACAAAGCATTCCAGGCATATGGGAAGAGGGCCACTGGGGCAGGAATAGGCATATTTTGCATTTGCATAGACCCAGAACATTGTTTTGCTCAGTAAATGTGTTAAATTGAACCTGGGAGGTGTCTCCAGTGGACTACCACATTTGTCTCTGTTCAACGTTTGATCAAATGGCTTGAATGAAGACACACGCGGTCATCAATGGCCACCTCAAATGTTGTAATATAAACATCAAAGAGGATTAAAATAGACAAGATTCACGGTATTAGCCTGCATTTACGTTTTCCTTTCCTTTTTTTTTTTTTTAAAGATTTTATTTATTTTTAGAGAGGGAAAGGGAGGGAGAAAGAGAGTGAGAGAAACATCGATTGGGTGCCTCTCCGCACCCCCGACTGCAGATCTGGCCAGCAACCTAGGCATGTGCCCTGACTGGGTACCGAACCGATGACCTTTCGGTTCACAGGCCAGCGCTCAATCTACTGAGCCACACCAGCCAGGGCTGCGTTTATGTTTTTCTCATGCCATGACTTTGCTTTAAGTTATATGCATACTGGGTGGCTCTAACTTAATGGTTGTTTACGCAAAGGCGGCCACATGATTTCACCTGTCCACAGCTCAACAGTCACAACCCCTGCTGTAACCAAATGAGCACTCTGTAGCTGCTGAAGGCTTCTGCTGTCATGAGAGGTGAGAGCATGTTTAGGGAAGGAACGATTTAGTGGCAGGGAGAAGATAGCCTCCCACTGGGGTACAGCAGACAGAGGCCCAGCCCTGTGAGGGGATCAGGGAGGACAGGGAATGGCAAAGGACAGTCATGACCCAGGAAGGGTGAGGGGGCTGGGCTACATTTGGCCTGAGTGACAGGCCTCTAGCTGTAAATCTAAGGGCTGGTTGTGTCGGAAGACAGGAAGGGTCCTAGTAAGGTATAAAACCAAGATCATACAGGCATGGACAAGGCTAGAAAGAGGCCAATACTGGCTGGGGGATTAACACTGATCCTTTTTAAAACTCCCTTTCATTCCTTGAAGGTTCTGGGACTCCAGCATTGAACAAGACACAGACTCTTCTCTCCAAATGGACAATAAACAAATAAAGGGACAAGATCACTTTAGAGAGTAAAAAGTGCTATAAAAAAAATAAACAAATGGCAGATGTGATCAAGAGAAAAGGTGGTAGTTGGGGAGGAGCTAATTTAGGTTGGTTAATCAAGATCTGAATAAACGACAAGGAGTGATTTTGCAAGGTTCTGGGGGCACAGGCTCCAGGAAGAGGAACAGAGGGTACAAATATCCCAAGGAGGGACAGGAACAGGCCTGGCAGCTGGAGCAGTGTCAGGAAGCGGGGCAAGGTAGGAAATGCAGTCAGGGGAACAGACAGGGCCCTTGTCACCCAAAGTCTGGTATGTTCTAGTGGAATTTAGATTCAACCCCAACTGTGATGAGAAGAGCTGGAAGCTATATAAGTGGGGAGGGAGGTGATCTCACTCTACCGCTCTGTGGGGGTGATTTAGAGGGTGAGAGAGAAAAAGCAGGGAGACTCCTCAGTGGCCCACTGCAGTCCAAGGAGAGGGGATGGAGCTGGGGCTGGGCTAGGAACACCGGAGATGCAGAGAGAAGACAGCCGCAGGAGTGTTTGGGAGGTGGAACCAGCACAACTTGCTGACCGGATTCCACAGATTCCACGTGTGAGCGTGAAAAAAGGGAGGACGCAGGGAGGACCCAGGCTTTGGACACATGGCTGGTGGACGGTGTTGCTGGTTACTAAGTTGGGGAGAAATAAGTAGGGGATGGAAACCAGAATTTTTGAGGTGCATTTAAAGACAGATGTCAAGGAGGTGACTCAAGGTTCAGGTTTGGAGGTCACCATGAGGAGGCTGCCCCTCCCTGGAGACACGAGAGTATATGGGCATTTAAGATCCCCAGGACTCTGCACCCTTGTGGTCAGTCAAATAGTGCTGCTCTTTCTTTGCTAGTCTTCCCTATGACAGGTCAAGTCTAATCCCCTCCCCTTGAATCTTCGTCACCGGTTGTGGCATTTCAAGTGGTGATTTCTGAGACTAGATCATGAGAAACATGGCAGCTCCCACCCAGGCCTATCAGAACTCTGGCTCTGGTGGAGCCAGCTGCCAGGTGGGAAGTCTCACCACTCTGAGACCACCATATGGAAAAGGCTCCGTGTTGGTGCTAGGAATGACAGTCCCAGCTAGTCCCAACCTTCCAGCCACGCCAACCAGCCAGATACCAGCGGCACCATCTTGGACTCCCTAATCCAGCCCACCGGCCAGTTTTATACCACCAAGCAACCTCTGATGGAGTGTTCTCCCCCAACGACGCGCAGTGCAGAAGAGTCACTCTGCCCTGCCCAAATTCCTGGCAAATGAAATCTCAAGATATAATCAAATGGTTCTTGTTTGAGGCCACTAAGTTTTGGGGTAGTTTGTCACATAGCCATAGTAACTTACTTGAACAGGCCTCATCCTAAGCAAGAGTGAAGCCAGAGCTGTTTAGAGGTAGGGTGGGAGGGGAAACCTGCAAAGGAGACTGAGAGGAGCACTGGGCGAGGGGGAAGGATCACCAGGAGAGGGTGCATCTCCAAAGGAGGGGAGCTGCTGGTCCGGGGGCACGGAGAAGTCAAGGCAGGCAGACAGAGAAGCTAAAAGGGAGCCAAAAGGAGGGAGGGTGGAGAGAGAGGGGAATCCAATTAGAGTGAATCAGGGAAAGGAGAGAGGTAAATAAGTGGAAGCATGGAGCACAGAGACTTTTCAGATGTTTTTGTGGAAAAAGGGAGCAAAGAAACAAGATAGTAGTTGGAAGGAGACATGGGAACAAGGGAGGGATGTTGTTTATCTAGAGGCTTGGAAGTATTAGAGCTCATTTGTCTCCTAATGGGACAGAACAGTGGGAGAGGGGTCCCCCTGAGCCAGAGAGCTGCTTATAGAACAGGGCCTTCCCAAGAATTGCCCTTGCAGCTCAAAGATCCCTTTTTAGAAACTGATAGCTGCCATTAATTGTGCACCAACTGTGTGCCAGACCTGGTCCTTGGAGGTCCTTTAATTCTCAATTCCACACTGAAGTAGAACTCATTGTACGGTTGAGAAAAAGGAAACTCAGACAAGGAACATGGGAAGATCCACCCAAGGACACATGTCCAGTAAAAGGTAGAGGAGAGATTGAACTTGGTTCTCTGACCCCAGAACCTGGCAAGAAGGGGGAAGGTGGGGGAGATGCCAGTAGATCCAACCACCAGCCTGTGGGACTTCAGAGAGAGCCTGGCACTCTGGACACCCTCCACGGGTTGCCTCCCGGCTCCCCTGACTTACAGGGGATACGGAGAAAAACTGGAAGGAGGGTGGTCTGACCAGTCCATCTCACCTGGGCGTCCCCCCTGCCCCGCTGTCATCATCATCCCTCCAAGGTCTATCCACGGGGTGAGCAGGTTCAGAAGCCCCTCCCAGCCTTCGCCTTCGGTCAGCCTAGCTGAGAACAACAGGTTTAGGCAGTGAGACACACCTTCTCCTGGTGTGTCCTTTTATCTTCAAGGTGTGGCGGGTGGGGACCAGGTAAAGTCTAGGCCTAAGGAGGCCCTGAGGGTAGGGTGGAGTGCCGGGAAACAATTCGGTGCCTCCCCCTTCCTCTTCTCTTCAAGGGACGGACTCTCCCCTTGCCCCCAAGTCATTTAATCCTCTGGCCCCTTCCTCTCCCTGGACACCCCTTTTCCCATGAACCCCACTGTGCTCAAGGCCTGTAGGCACACCATTCAAACTCTTAAAACTCATCCTCTCAGTGTAACTGCCGGCATGGAGT
This sequence comes from Pteronotus mesoamericanus, assembly GCF_021234165.1. NCBI lineage: Eukaryota > Metazoa > Chordata > Mammalia > Chiroptera > Mormoopidae > Pteronotus > Pteronotus mesoamericanus. The sequence goes on along the minus strand of NW_026555006.1, from coordinate 5,884,593 downwards.
AAACCTGCGTGGCATGAAACAATCTCAAGTGACAAGGACCATTATCTGAGTCCCCATGTTACAGATGAGGAAACTGAGGCCAGGAAAGGAGTAGCCACTACCCATTAGCCAAAGCAGCTGGAGCCTTCCGATTCCAGACCATCCATCTGCCCCTCCCACAGCTCATGGGGCCGTAGCAAAGAAGGAGGAAAGAGGGTCTCTCCATACCCTCGCTAAGGAATCCAAAGGAAAATGAGACCCACCTGGTTCAGCTCAGCCCTGGAGTGTGCTAGAAACCTGAGGCTACTTTAGTAAGGCCCAAGGGCCACGCCCCTTCCGACCTCTGACCAGTTTCCAGGCCTGGGAGCAGGGCCACACCCCCGGGGCGGATCACAGACTGCTCCAGAGGTCACAAATAGGACAATACCAAGGAGTGGGGAGAGTGATTTGGCAGCACCCAGTCCTGAGCGTAGGGCCCCCGGGGAGGTGCTCCCATCCAGCCTGCTGGCTCTAGACCTTTGAACAACCGGACAAGGTATAGCAAGTACACTTCCTCCCTAGCCTGTAAAGTGTGTGCAAGAATGAAGAGATAAGAAACTCCTCGAGGACAGGGGGCAGGTCCCATGTCGCTGTAGAGTCCCAATGTCTCATTACAGTTTTTTCCAGCTTTATTGAGATATGACTGACAAAAATTTTATGTATTTAGATTGCACAATGTGATGTTTTGATATACATACATATACATTGTGAAATGACTACCCCAATCAAGAGGTGCTGAATACTTAATGTCTACTAATATTAACTAATTAATGTCTAATTTGGTGAGGACAAATTATTACTATTTAAGAAACCCCAGGCAGGATGTACTTATTGCATGGACAAGGGAGCCAGAGAGGGACTCCTCAAGCTGTCACCTCCAAATTCTCTCCCCACTCCTTGAGGAACAAGCTCTCTCCCATGTTTCACGCGTCTCTGCCTGGAACCTGGGAGTTTTCAAGCTCCTCCAGGGAACCTGGCCTGCCCCCTAAGCTGTGAGGGGCCACCTGCAGGCCTCCCTCTGTCGCAGTCTGGGCACACTGCTGTCATCATCAGCTTGTTCCTCTCTCTCTGTCTCCACATCAGCTCAGGGGCCCCGGAAGACAGGTCCAGTCTGACTCACTCCTCTGTCCCCACAGCTCTGGGCTCTGGTCCTTCCCATCACTGCCCTGACACCACCTCCTAACCACAAGGAAGCTGCTGTTAGGGAATAGCAGGAGCACACAGGCCCACAGCCAGGGAGCTGGCAGAGGACCCAGCCGCCAGCACCATCTGTCCCTGGAGCCAGAGGACAGAGCAGGCACAAGGCAGCACTGTCAGTTCCTCAACTCAACCAGGTCGGTCCAGGACAAGAAGAGCCCCAGCCCCAGCGCCCCGCCCAGCTGCAGTGGGGGGTCAGACAAGGCTTGGAATTCTCGAATTAGCTCAAAGCGACTCCATGCCAGAGCCTTGGTTTTTTTATCTGTGAAGCCAGATGCAAACGAGCAGCCTGGCAGAGCAGTTGGGAAGTTTAAATATGCCTGACACTTAGCAGGTACTCATCAAGAGCTAGCTTTTACCATCTCAGCTGACCAACTGACCCTGTTATCCACCCACTGAGGAAAATGAAGTGCAGATGAGATGAAAAGGGAAAAAAAAAAAACAATCTTCACCATAGATAATTATATGCCAAGTTCTGCAATCCTCCAAATCTTTCCTCTCACTAATGACGTAGCAAGATCTGCAGGAAGATGAGAAAACTGAGGTCCACAGGAGCGAAATGAGTTAGCGTCTCCAAGGCAGGTCTCTGGGCCCTTACACTGTGGGCAGTGGTGAGCCGCCACCCAGAGGCACCGGGGATGCAGGCACAGCCCCGCCTGGCTCAGGCACAAGTGAAGGGCAGCGGAGTGGCCTCCCTGGACCCTGGTGTGTGTGAGGTGGGGGCAGGCGGGCAGCCCTGGTTCTGCATTATCAGTGTGTGCAGAGGAGGTGGGTCTGAGTGTGAAAGACACTAAGACCAGGTCCTGGGTGCACAGAGGCTCTGGATGCCTCCCTGGTCAAGACAGGGGGTGGAAACATAGGTGGAGGTTCTGGGTCCCTCACCAGCCACACAAGCCCAAGCACATCATCTCACTACCTGGTGCCTCCTCTGAACCAGGGCCCTCATCCTATTGCCCATTTATCTGTTGTGAAGGGTCAGGGGTGGGTGGGAAGGCGACTGGCCATTCGGAAGAAAGAAACTTCGGAAGAAAGGAACCATGATGATGTGCTTCCCTGGGTCCCTGAGCTCAGTGTGCAGGGACTGCGTGCCTTGGCACCAAGCCTCAAGGACCAGCGAGCCCTCAAGGAGTGCACAGCCTGGTAGGTATACAACCCAGGGCATTCCAAACCCCAAACCCCGCCTACAGGGCGCAGACCCCTGGCCTCTGCACGTGGCAGCCCTGTCTCAGCCCCTCCAGCTGCTCTGCCTTTGCTCACTTCACTCCAGGCCACACTGGCCTCATTCAGCAGCTTAGATGCACAAGTTCCCAGCTCCTTGGAGCCTGCGAATGGATGCTGTTCCCTTTGCCTGGAATGCTCTTCCCTCCACCCCCCTACCCCCCAACCCCCCACCCATTCCTCCCACAGCTGCCTCCTTTTCAGCTGCTAGGTTCACACTCAGTTATCTCTTGCTCAGAGAGCTCTCCCCTCTCATTCTCTAAGCCTCCTCTGTTCTCCAGACAGCCTGAGTTCACTCTCAGCAGTGCCACTTACTAGCTGTGTGATCTTGGGCAACTTACTTAACCTCTCTGTCTCAGCTTCATCTTTAATATGGCATAATACCATTATCTACAACAGAGCTGTTATAAGGAATACTGAGTTCATGCATGCTTGGCACATAGCTAGCACTTGTATGACATTCGCTCCTATTATTATATTAACAGCACTTAGCACTGATTTTCCTTGTGTATTTCTTGGACTCCTTTTCACTGGGTCTCCCTCGTTAGCTGTCAGCCCCACACAACAGCCTGGGTTCATTACAGTGCACTCAGAGCCTGACACATGCTAATCCTGTGGAGGGAACAAATGAAGTGAGGACAACATCCTGAGGAAACGTCATTAATTCTGGGAGCAGGAAGGATGAGAATTGGAAGGGGAAATAATGGCTAAGTTGGGTTTTGAAAGATAAAGAAGGGCCCTCCAGGACAAATTAACAACACTAAGGGTGTCTGCCCAAGGCTGCAACTGGAGTTTGAACGTGGCTCTTAAATACGCTGAAGCTAAGTGTCCAAGTCTTGCCTCTTCCTCCAGGAAGCCTTCTAGGACCACTTCAACCCCCTTGCGAGCTCCCATTGACACTCAATCATTAGTAGTTTTTGTGCTCCTCTATGTGATGGACATGTCATTTTACATTTATGAGTTTTCCTTCCACCACGAGACAGTGGGGTCCTCAGTCAGGTGACACTTGCTTTTCATTGCCAGGACCAACCCCACGGTGAGGCACAAACCCTTCACAAACATCCAGACCCATAGGATGTCAAGGCTGGCGGGGATTTCAGGGACACCCAGAGTTAGGGAACACTTGGCCCAAGGTTACATGTCAGCAATGGGGTGAAAATAAAATTCTAATACAGGGTGACCAAATGTTACACCCTAAACCTCCCCACATCTGAACTAGACCCCAATTGAAGCTGGGGGGTTCGTGGGTAGGTAGGCACACCTCCAGCTGCCCTCAGGTTCAGGGTGAAGCAGAGGCTCACCACAGTGGGTCGGGAGCGGCGTGTATTATAGGTCTATGGGTTCATGTCAATAGCACTACCCAGTACAGGGCTCCTCAGGGGAACTGGGACAAACAGCCCACCCCTGTTTCCAGAGCAAATAAAGTTCCTGAGCCCCCATGGGAGCTGACCTGGGTCAGGCTGGAGCTCAGGCTGAGCAGCATACCCAGCCTCCCACTGAGGAGCCAGCAGGTCCCCACCAGCCCAGGGGTGTGGAACTGAATGTCCAGCGTAGACTGACCCTGGGATGGGAGAAGGAGAAGGGCCCCCACTGAGAGGGGCAGGGCAGAGGGACCTTTCCAACACCACTGCACAGGCACTGTGTTCCTCCGGCCTCCTGCCCCAGCTCGGCAGCAGACTCTCCACCCCCTTCATTCAGTCCCTCCCTCTACCTCCCTCCCTCCCTCACGTGTGCAGAGTGCTTGCTGGGTACCCAGTGGTGGGTAAGAGCCAGAACATTCCAACTCTAAAATGCCTACTCTCTGCAGAGCCACAGGACACTGACAAGGGTCCCCAACCAACCCTGTGATGTGGGGCTGTGGGCTGAGGCCCTCTCCTCTGTTCCCAGTTTTAGCACAGCTTTCTTTAGTCTCCATGAAGAGAGCCAGGTGGGGGTTTTTGATTTTCTTGCTTTTCATTAAAAATGACTTGGGTAACAGCTCAGAAAACAGTCCCCAACTCTCCTGTATTCCTGGAGAACTTAGGGAATTCAGGAGGGAATAAAGGAAGTCCAAGGGGACCCACCATGCAGGCAACGGTCCAAAGGTGGAAATGCAGGCCACAGAGTTCTCAGCCAGCGTGAGGTCACCCGTGTCACCTTGTGGGCCCAACTTCCACCATCCCACACCCACCTCCACTCCCAGACTCCGTGGGGAGTGGGGGACAGCGTGGGGAAGAGGACGGCCAGCCGGGCTCGAGTCAGCGTGTGCGGGTTGGAATCCCACTCTGGGCTTTCAGCCGGCTGAGCCTCTGGCTCCTTAAGAGCTCAAACTCTACAGCCAAATTTGAGTCTGTTGAAATCTCGGCTCTGCCACTTTCTATCAGTGTGATCCTGGGCAAGTCTCTCAATTTCTCTGAGTGAGTGAAGCTCACCTGGGACGTGGGGATGATAGCTCTACCTACCTCCCAGAGAATGGAATGGGTTAGTATACGCACAATCTGGTGCCTAGCGTGGTCGGCATTGTGTAAGGAATTGTGCTGGAAAAGGTTACTGGCTATCTCTGTAAAAGGGTCACAGTGATACATCCCTCCCCTGCTGCCTTCTCCCCAGTTACTGATAAGGATAAATGGGGAAAAGACTCAAATCAATGGGATAAGAGTTAAAGATGATGGGACATAAGCCAAGACACCGACAGCCCCCTACACCTGGAAGATGCTCTTTGCCCTGTGCTTAGGGAACAGAAGTAAGGCACCCTGCTGCTCAGATCCCACCCCTGGCCTTGCTGTGAAGTAGCCTGTGCCCATCTATTCATTAAGCATTTCCCGGGGCTCTGGCCCTGCCCAGCACTGTGCTGGGCACCCCAAGAGCAGCCTTGGGGAATTCACTGGCTGGTGGAAGAAAGGCACATGCAAGTCCACCACACAATCAGGGTGAGAACAGACTAACACAGAGGTTTGCTGTGCGGAGAGAAATCTGGGAAAGCTTGCCAGAAGAGGCAGCATCTGAGCTGAGCTCCGAGGTCTCAGAAGTACCCTTCCAGGAGAACAAGTTAGTAGGGGGTGAGGGGAGGCTAGGAGTCACTCTGGCAGAAAGCATAATATGTATCACAGCACAAGGAGAGAACAAAGGCGGTACCCTGAGACAGAGACAGGCAGTGCCGGCTGGCTGCCATACTGGATGCATAGGGGCGGGCGAGGTACAATGAGGAGGGAGAGATGGGCAGGGCAGATCACCAAAATCCTTTTGTACCAAGCAAGGAATGTGCACGTTATACTGAAGGCAACCACCTGCGGAGGTGGTGAGGAATAATCACATTTCCCTTTCAGAAGCATCCCTCCAGTGGAGGAGGATTGGAGGGGGCTGGACATGGGACAGGGGAACTGGGGAAGAGAGGGTACACTGAGTCTGAGCTGAGTAGCAGTCATGTCGATGGAGGGAAGGGATGGATAAAAGAATTCTTTATTTGCCCCTGCCCCTTTGAAAAAGGCTTTTCCTGAAAACATCCTCAGAGGACACCTACTCTACACCCAGCACAACCTCTGCCAGTGTATCCAGAACCCTTCTCCGTTCACCGTAACAAAAGTCTGCTGAGCACTTGGGTCTGTCTCATGCCTCCACATCTAATCTCACTCTGCTCCAAAGTCCCTGTTAAGAGCTTCCAGGGAAACATTCTCTGCGAGGTGACCTTGCAGGACACGTTTCCACCAGCCCTCACTTGGTCCTGCACTTGCTCTCCCAAGAGTTTATTGTCCTCAAGAACCCCGACTTCACCCTGTCATAAGGGCCCACACACCCCAAGCCCTGCAACGTCTATCAGCTCTGTGGCCTTTGAGCCCTGAACTCTGAGAATTAAACACCACACAGCCACGGAGCTCAGTGTGTCCTGCGGAAACACACGCAGACCTGCGGGAAGAAACACACACCCCCCAGATAGAATTCCAGACATGCAACACAACCTGCCCCTGCGGAACTAGCAGCCCCTGGGGCTTATTTGGCAATTGCATCTCATAATAAACCAGCCCAGGGGTCCTGAAATTTTTTTTTCCAAAAGTGAGTTAGAAAATGGCCCATGGAAAATGAGAGAGGAGATGCAGTACTTCTGACTTAAAATGGAAACTTCAGTCCTCTTCTGGGATCCCCAGATCACCCGTCCCGTGGCCTCCCACCCACCCCCAGCACACCCTCCGTACCCTTCGAAGGTGATTTCCGACATTCTGGATCATCGCGGCTGAGGCCCCGCTAGCCGGTCGCCCGGATGGCAGCACTCTCCAAGGGACGTGAGTCACCTGAGCAACAGCCAGGCTCCAGCTTCATATGAAGCCTCTTGGCAATCTCCTCTCGCTCCTCCTCCCAAGTGCCCGCCCCTGCTGAGCCCAGGCCCCAGCCTCCACTCAGACTGCCCTCTGCACCCCTCCTCCCGGAGCCCCCACGCCTGCCTGGTGGAGAGGAAGGAAAGAGGCTGCCAGCTGGGACTCAGCCACGTCAAGGGGCCCTGTCCCCGCCCACCAGGTTCCTAGCTGGACACTCACTCCGCTTCCAGCCACAACCAAATGTAGTCACTCCCATTTGCAGTCCCTGGCATCCTCCCCACAGGGTCCCTTGGCTCTGGGGTCACTCCCAGGGGCTGGGAAGCTCCAGATCCCCAGCCTCAGCCAAACTGGTAAAACGGGCAACAGGTTTCCATCTGTATACAGGGAGGAGATTGGAAGGTGGCAGAAGGCCAGGGAGCTGCCACCAGTGTCCCGGAGAGATACCAGACCCACCTGCTAGGACTCTTCACCCTTGGGAGTGTTACCCCCCGCCCCACCGCTCCAGGCTGCTGGCGTCTATCAGCTGCTGGCCAGGGACAGGGCACACCCCCCTCTGCCTTAAAATAAGCAGCATGACTTTTCTAAAAGCCAAACCCCACACCATTGGCTCCACAGGACTTAGCTCCTGGACACCCACCCTAGGCCTGCTGTAGCCACTACCAACCAAGAGACCACCAGGAGTTCCCCTTCTCCCCTCTCTTCTGCAAGAGGCTTAATGAGGAGGCCTTGACCCTCATGCTGGACTGCCTAGGACAGGGCAATGAATAATGTGCTTGGTGGTTAAGGGATGAAGGGGCGGTGATCCAGGAAGGGGAACTGGATGGAGAAGTGGGCCAGGACTAATAATGAGCTCCTTACAATAACTGACCACTGCTGTATGCCAGGCCTCACTACGGTCCTCTATCTAAACCCACAGGGTGGGGGGGGTCCCTTGGGGGAGGCAGGTGATGTGCCCCAGACGGCATAGCTATTGAGGGCAGAACTGTGCCGGAACAGAGCTCAGCCTGATTCTGAGGCCTCTGCCCTTTCCTCTGCCCCTCATGGCCTCCATTTCACGCGCCACATGTCTAACACTGTCTCCCCAGGGGCCCTAAGACACCTGAGTCCTCAGCCTGGTTCTTTCACATAACGTGCTATGTGACTTTGGGCACGCTCCCTCCTCTCTCTGAGCCTCCCTGCCCTAGCAGTCAAGAACTCCAATGTCCATCCCAGTGAGCTCAGGCCTTGCTCTCTGTCAGCAGTTTTGTGTCTACAAATGAGAAATTAAAGTCACACCATAAAGACTGCAAGATGGGCCAAGGATAGCGCTGAGGGTTGGGGCCAGCCCGGAGGCTTCCTGAAGGAGGTAGTGGTAGAACTGGTCTGCAGATTGAACGGCTTTGGACAGGCTGAGAAGAGGGTTGAGGGGGAAGGCCTAACAGGAAGAGGTCAGGATGCTGCCGTGCGCAGTGAGGATCTTCACCTTGCAGAAAAAACCTGGGAATCGGTCGAGGAAGGCCTCGAATGCCAGGCAACAGGGTTTAGGCAACAAGAAGCCTCTGAGGAGGGAAAGCACGCTTAACATGATACAAGCCACGTGAGGCGGACAGGACAGGTGTCATGAGACTGCACTGGACTGGTAAGGAAACCAGCTCAGAGAAGAGACAGCTCATATCACTCAGCCTCGCTGGATTGAGGCAGGCAGCCAGGAAAACCTCAGGGTTCTCACTATGCAGATGAGGAAATAGAAACCCAGAGAGCTTCTGGTCCCCAACCCTACCCTCTCTCCAAAGAACTCACTGGACTCAGTCTAGTCCCCTCATCTTGCAGGTGGATACATTAAGGCCAAGAAATGAAAAGTGAGCCCTCAAAGTCACACAGTGAAGAAGTTGTCTAGAATCACCATTCCTGACCTCACATTTAGAGCCCTGTCCACCCCACCCCACAACAAGGCATAAAATAAAAGAGGCTGATGTAGATTGGGTTCCAGCCTGCGAACCGAAAGGTCATTGGTTTGATACCTAGTCAGAACAGATGCCTGGGTTGCAGGCCAGGTCCCCAATTGGGGGCGTGCGAGCGGCAACCGATTGATGTATCTTGCACATTGATGTTTCTCTCTCTCTTTTTCTTCCTCCTTCCCCTCTCTCTAAAAATAAGTAAATAAAATCTTTTTTAAAAAATAAGAGAGGCTTCAGTTAGACTTAGGAGAAGATGTCCAGCAAAGTTCAATCAACAGAGGAATAGATCTTCCTGCAGAGGCCCCTGCAGCCCACAGAGGTCCCGCTCCTCTCTGTTGTTCAGTAGAGAACTGACTCCTGTGTCCCTGCGGCATTCCCGTTCAGGATGTTACTTCGGTGCATATTTCTGTGGATACCTGCCTCCCCTTTCCGCTACCCCCCGGACCAGGGCCCTAAATTCAGGAAACATAAAACACACCTGCATGAATCATAGTCCTGAAAAGGCCAAGAGGAGGTCTAAAGTGATAATTAAGTCAGTGGTTCTCAAACTTCAGCCTGCATGAGAATCGCCCAGAGGACCTGTTAAAATACAGTAGTGCTGGGCCTCATCTCTAGAGCTTCAGTGGAGCCCAGTAATTTGCATGACTAACAAGGCCCCAGGGGACGCAGATTTTGCTGGTTCAGGGACCATATTTTGAGACCTAGTGAGCAAGTCAGCCCTCCCTCTTTCCAGCTGGGGAGAATGAGATCCAGAGAGTTTAAGGGCAGTGCTTGACTGTATATCAATATCATCAGCATAATCATCATCATCACTCATTGTCATTATAGCCCTTCTCACATGCCCAGCCCTGGGCAAGCACTTCAAGTACCTTATCAGCTTTGGACCTCGCCCAAGAGAAAGGTACTATGATTATTCTCTTACAGAGGAGAAAACGAAGGCAAAGAGTCATTGGTCCGATGTCGCACAGCTGGTAAGAGTTAACAGCAGAATTTGAACCCTGATCTAAATCTGGAGCTCACAAGTTGAACCACCACTTTACACAATCTGCTTACAGCTTATGCTGGTCAAGGAATTCTCCAGAGGTTCCCAAATCCAGTAGGTTCACCTCTGGTGTGGGATGAGCTTGCAGTGCACTCAGCCCAAAGGCCTGGCCCACTGGGGTATCCTACATCTTCAGAAAGCCAGCCTCTTCCACCCTGTGAGCCCAGAGAACTTTCTCCTACAAACACTTCTTTTCCCACATTACGTCTTTCATATGGCCCCACTGATGGGGCCTTCCTGACTAGAGGACAAATGTCTGGTCCTCTAGTCAGGAAGAAATGTTCAGGTCCATGTCTCAGCTCTACTTCCCCACTCAGTGACAAAACACAATGAAATAATAATCTCCATCTATATTCCGCGGTGATACTGCATTGCCACCAATAGGCACCGGTCTGTCTCCCCCATCAAACCGGGAACTCGCACGCAGGGACCTCATCTGAGTCTTACAAGGTCTCAGCACAAGGTCTGCCCAGAGCAAGCGTTTAGTGCCTAAGTGATAGATGGATGGATGGAAAGAAGGAAGGAAGGAAGGAAGGAAGGAAGGAAGGAAGGAAGGAAGGAAGGGAGGGAGGGAGGAATGGGTGTGTGTGTATGTAGTGGTAAATGAGGGAATGACTGAGTGAATAAATAACCAAACTCCCAGGAATTCCCTCTGCTGGGCCTTTGAGTCTTCCCAGGTAGGCCACAGACTTCCTAGGTAGGAGGGACCTCTGGCATCATCCACTCCAGCCCCCACTTTCAGCACTGCCCTGGCTGAACCTGTCCATGGGCCAGTACCTACAGCTCCTCCCCTGCACACAACCTTCTAGTACCCAGCCTCCACTTACAAAAGTCCAAGATTGAAGAACCCCCTCCATCTAAGGCTGCCCGTACAATTAAGGTGCTCTAAGAGCCAGAAGGGTCTTGCCATCAACCCATGACTCTGAATCACCCAGAAAAAAGCTGCTCCCCTGCTCCCCTGCTCCCCTGGCCTGTGACATTGGCAGAGGTGTGGGAACACATGTCCTGTCCTCTGCCTGGCCCTGGCCTCCCTGTCCAGACTTATTTCTTCTAATCTTCTTAAGCCATGAACAGAGCTCCCTACTGGTGCCTCACACACCTGGGGTTTCCTTTCTTCCTGCTGTTCCCCCCACTCTGATGCCCTTTAATAACTCTACATCCAAACCCTGCCCCCTATCAAGGCCCAGCTCAAATGGCACCACCTCCAGGAAGTCTTCTGGGCCCCTCCTAAGTGGAAATCACATCTTTCCCCTTCTGTACCCTCAATCCACCTGCCCCCAACACACACACACTTTGCATCCTTTTATTTCTCTCTCACACTGTTTTTTCTCTTAAGTCGGGCGGATTTGTGCCAATTTCTCCTTCTTGACCTTGAGCAAACTGGCAGCAGAAATGGTGTTGATTCATCAGAGTATCCTGCCTCCTCCCACCAAGCACTCAGGGCCTTGATCATAGTAGGTGCTCAGTGTCACATACTATGAAGAATGAGAGAATGAAGGAATGAATGTTGAATGGGAAAGAACAGGGGAATGTGTGAGTGGATGGAAGTGAATACATGTGTAAATGAATGATAGAATGAATGAATGAATGCAAGAATTTTGTCATCCTCTCCTATTCTCCAAGCTAAAGACTCCCAGTTCCAGGACAGAATAAATGAAGTTGTGGGATAAAAGGGGTGGAGGACAGGAGGGAGGAACAAAGAAAAAAGGAAGTGAAACCAGCAAGACAGGAAGCAGAGGTGACCTAAACACTGCTTCAAGGCCAGGCCCTCCTCAGAACCACATGCCCTGCTTTCAGAAGAAGCGGGGCCAGGAGAGCAGTGAGAAACCAGTTCAATGGTTCAGGGGAGAGAAGGCAGAGTGGTGGGGATGGAAAGGAGGGAATGCTAACAAGTCTTGGAGGCCAGATTCCGGGATGCTGTCTAGCCAGCCCTGAACTCCATCCTGACAAATGGGCTCAAACTTGCCCTCCCTCCCCCTCTCTTACCGCCTCCTCCTGTGGGCACTGAACGCCCCTTTGGACACAGCCTAACTTCCTCAATCGCGCCTTTGCACGAAAGCTATTCACAACGTGGGCTAATGCTCCCACACACTCAACCGTGCCAGAGTAAGTCAGCAGCGCCTTCACACTCTCTGGACTCTGAGTCTTGCGCCCTTCTGTCCTTCCAGGGCCGGCCTCCTCCATCCTGGTGAGAGGCCTGCCCATCCCAGCTCAAAATCCCAGATGCTACTGCCCCAGGCTGCCCAAGCACAAGTGCACCAGGCACCATCACGCTTGTCTGGAGCCAAGTGCTGGGGTAGGGGCGGAGCTGCTAGGGGGGCGCTGGGACAGAGGAGGAGCCCGCAGCAGGAGGACCCCAGGGAGAGCGGCCCTCCTGAGGCCAGGAGGTGCGGGAGGGACTGCCGGTGGCTGGGCCCTTACCCAAATGGTGGGGCACTCTAGACCCAACAGCTCGCAGGGCCGAGGCGGGTGGAGCCGAATGGGGAAGTTAGAGAAGCAGGTCCGCCGGGAGAGGCTTCGAAACAGGCATCCAGGTCCCAGAGCAGAGTCTAATGGGGGAGGTTGCAGGAGCCTTGAGGGAGGTGCAGGAAGCAGTGGAGCAGAGACACAGGCGGAGGCGACTGGGTGAGTTCCTGGAGGAGCCTGGTTCCCTCTCTCCTCCCCTCGCTGGAGCGGGCCGGGTTGTGGCGGGGCGGCGCGGGAGGGAGGAGGTGGAGGCGGGAGGGAGCCTAGGCTGCCGAGCCTGCGGCTCACAAAGAAAGGTCCGGGGCACCGGGCTGGCGTCAGACACTCGGCCCTGCCCTGAGAGGCAGGCGTCAATCCCAGGCACTGCCGGTCAGAGGCGGGAACGCGGGCAATGGACCCACCGTGTCCACGTGGAGCCCGATAGGGGCTCCAAAGCCTGTACCTGTTACTGTTAAACCAGCCCCTCACTGTCTTAAAAATTAACACCTCCTATTCGTCCACACCTTTAGTGAGCACCTACTATGTGCCAAACACTGCTGCTGGGTTCTGGGATGAGGTTCTGAGCCAGACACACTGTCCTTGCCTTTATGTGTATTCATAGGGGAAAAAAGGACAGTCTGAAAAAAAACAAAGAAAACGAATACCATCTATAATTTCTCTCCATCAGAGAATCACTGTTGATCTTTCATGATCTCTGTTTCCAGCTAGACCAGAGCTTGAAGATGTAGACAGGCTGACAGGGGGAGAGGGAGGCACCTCCCCTCCACCCCGACCATGTGTATGTGTATATGTTATATAATATGATATGATATGAAATATATAACATGTGATGCAAACATAAGCACGGAGGAGCTGCCTAGAAAAATCTCCATCAGTGTTCATGTTTGGGGTACAGGCTCATTGGGACCAGCCAGAAGGTGATAATGGTCCCTGAAAAACGACTCCTGGGGAGAGGAGTTTGGCGGTAAGAGTACGTTCCACAGCAGGATGGGAGAGTGGATGGGATCATCCATTCCATACACCTGCCAGAAGCTGGCACGTTAACTCACCCTGCCCCAGCACCTCTGGGGAGCAAAGGACGGTCTAAAAGAAGGGAGCTGCCATGCTGAGCCTGGCCACACATAGGGCCCAGCCAGCCCTCGGGGTGGGGGGACCTCTGGCTGAGTAATAAGATAGGACACTTCCCCTTGTCACGTTGCCCGTTGCCAGGCCATGCTCTGGGAGCACCCTAAGGCTGAGCTTGTCAGGGTAGCAATGACAGGCTGCAGTTTGGGCCCGTATGAGCCAGCAGCATTAATGCAGGTGCCTAGGCTCAGCAGAGGCCCCAGGTGTCAGCAACAGCAAATGACACTTGAGATTGCTTTCCAAGTGAGTCGCATTTGAGGGCACCCAGAAACACATGAAACAGGTGGACTTTGCAGGGAAGAGGAATCCCGAAACTGGCAGGATGGCTATGGGCTAGCATAAACCATGAATTAATTTTAATGCGACACTATTTGTAATCAAACGGTGAATCCTGGAGATATTCAGGCTATTTATTTAAAAAAGGAAGAAGTGACTGGCATCAGCCAGGTACCTCAGTTGGTTACAGTATCATCCCAATAAGTCAAGGTTGTGGGTTTGATTCCCCCATCAGAGCCCATATAAGAAACAACCAATGAATGCATAAATAAATGGAAAAACAGCCCTGGCTGGTGTGGCTCAGTGGATTGAGTGCCAGCCTGGGAACCAAAGGGTCAATTCCCTTTCAATTCCCAGGATTCAATGATTAGTTGTGCCATAAATGTTCTGGTTTTTAAAAAAATGTGAAACACATCTATGACCTGGCCTTCCTACTCTTAATTATTTACCTAAGAGAAATGGAAGTATATGTCCACACATAAATTGAACATGAATGTTCATACCAGCTTTATTTGTATAACAGCCAGTAACTAGAAACAACCCAAAGTCCATCACTAAGTGAATGAATGACCAAATCGTAGTGTTCAATTCCCAGTCAGGGCACATGCCTGGGTTGCAGGCCAGGTCCCCAGTGGGGGGCATGCAAGAGGCAGCCATGCATTGATGTTTCTCTCCCTCTCTTTCTCCTCCCTTCCCCTCTGTCTAAAAATAAATAAATAAAATTTAAAAATAAATAAATAAATGGAAAAACAAACTGATATTTCTCCTTTCTCTCACTTCTCTCTCTCTAAATATAAATAAATAAATAATAATAAATAAATATTTTTAAAAGTGACCATATAGGCTATATTGTCTTGTAATTTGATTTTTTTCTCTCAATGATTATCATAAACATCTTTCCAAAATTTTCTTTTTATGAAACTGATATTTAGTTTATTTTTTTAATTTTATTGTAATTTTTCCATTACTATTTAGTCCCCTCATATCCTCTCCCCACCAAAATTTGTATTGCTACATAGTGTCTCTCCTTACAATCTACTCAAATTTATTTAACCAATCTCTTTCTTTTTGCTTTTATATATAGCTTTATTGAGATCATTGAAAAATTGCAAATATACAATATACAATTTGATGAGTTTTGACTTATATTTTGGATATAGATATAGATATATCCATGAAAACATCACCACAATCAACGTAAGAACATAGTCTTCATCCCCAAAGTTTCCTTGTGGTCCTTGTCATCTCTCTCTTCTGCCCCACACTGCTCCTCCACATCCTCAGGCAAACACTAATCTGCCCCTGTCTCACTAGATGAGTCTGTATTTTCTAGAATTCTATACAAATGGAATCATACAGTATGTATTCTTTTTGTTTAGCTTCATCCACTCAGAATAATTATTTTGCATTCATATATATTGTTGCACACATCAATAATTCATTTCTTTTTATTGCTGAATAGAATGCCATCTTACCAATACACTACGATTTGGTTATTCATTCACTTAGTGATGGACTTTGGGTTGTTTCTAGTTACTGGCTGTTATAAAAATAAAGCTGGTATGAACATTCATGTTCAATTTATGTGTGGACATATACTTCCATTTCTCTTAGGTAAATAATTAAGAGTAGGAAGGCCAGGTCATAGATGTGTTTCACATTTTTTTAAAAACCAGAACATTTATGGCACAACTAATCATTGAAATCCTTAAGATGAACTGGATGCTGCCACAGCTGGCCTCTTGGGTTTAGGTGTTGTTCCTTCAGGGAATGTATGCTTGAATCTGCAGTAAACAATTTTTAGGTGCCTCATGTGACCAGGGTTTCACATTTTTTAAACTGCCAAAATTTTCCAAAATGGTGTTATAATTTCACATCCCCACCAACAGCATTTGAGAAGTCCAGTTCCTCCACATCCTCACCAGCAGCTGGTATACTCAGTCAGTTCACTTCTAGCGATTCAGTGGATTCACAATAGTATATCACTGTGGGCTTGATTTCTATTTTCCTGTTCAGTAATGTTAGGAAACTTTTTTATTTCTTTTTAAAGTACCTTTCTGTATATTTATTTGCCATGATCTTGGTAAAATGTTTATTAAATATTTCCCCCATTTTTAAAAAATTGTATCATTTAGAGTCATTGTTGAGTTATAAGAGTTCTTTATATATCCAGAAGAATTGAAAGCAGGCTCTCATTTGTACACCCATGTTCATAACAGCATCATTCACAATAGGCCAAAGGTGGAAGCAGCCCAAATGTCCATAGACTGATGAATGGATAAACAAAATGTAGTACATACACACAATGGAATATTATGTAGCTTTAAAAAGGAAGAAAATTCTGACACATACTACAACATGGATGAACCTTGAAGACATTATGCTAAGTGAAATGAGCCAGTCGCAAAAATACAAATACTATATGCCTGCACTATATGAGGTATCTAGAGTAGTCAGAACTTTTTTTAGGAAGCATAGAATTTTAGCTATTACATGTAGACTACAATCTATTTTGAGTTAATTTTTACATTTGGCCTGAAGTAAAGATAAAAGTTCATATTTGTACATATGGCTATCCGGTTGTTCCAGCACCATTTGTTGAAAAGATTTTCCTTTCCCCATTGAATTGCCTTGGCACTTCTGTCAAAAGTCAATCAAATATATATGTGTGGGTCTATTTTTTGGACTCCTTGCTTTGTTCCATTAATTTATATGTCTGTCTTTAAGCCAATGCTATATTTTCCTGACTACTGTAACATAATAATGTCTTGAAATCTAGTAGCCTAAGTCCTATTTTGTTCTTCTTTTTTGAAATCGTTTTGGCTATTATGAGTCCTTTGCATTTCCATTTAAATTTTAGAATCAGCTTGTCAATTTCTAAAACAAAAATCTATTGGATTTTTGGAAAAATCCAAATCTCATTTGGATTTTTTTGGTATTGTGTCAAATCTATCACTTTGAAAAGAATTGACGTTAATAAAACTGAGTCTTTTGACCCATAAACATGGTATAGCTCTGCATGTATTTAATTTTTCTTTAATTTCTCTCTGTAATGTTGTGTGGCCTTTTTTTTTTTTTTTAGATTTTATTTATTTACTTTTAGAAAGAAGAAAAGGGAAGGAGAAAGAGCAGGAGAGAAACATCAGTGTGTGAGAGATACATTGATCAGTTACCTCTCACATGCCCCCAGCTGGGACCTGGCTGGCAACCCAGGCATGTGCCCTGACTGGGAATCAAACCAGCGACCTTTCGGTTCACAGGCCTGCATTCAATCCACTGAGCCACACCAGCCAGGGCATTTTGTTGTCTTTAACTACAGGTTTGCACATCTTTGGTCAAATTTATTACTAAGTATTCATATATTTATACTATCTTAAAAGTACTTAAAATTTTTCAGAGTATTGATAGTACATAGAAATACAATTGCTTTTTGTATATTAAGCGTATATCTTGGAACTTACTAAAATCACATAGTTTTAGTAGCATTTTGTAAAGAATTTTCTTTATAGATGATCATATCTGCAAATTAAGACAGTTTTACCTTTTCATTTCCAATCTATATGCCTTTTTTTTTTTTTTGTCCTGCCTGATTGCCCTGGCTAGAAACTCCAGCACAAGAAGATGATCCCAACATCCTTTCTGTGCTCTTGATCTTAGGGAGAAGGCATGTATTATTATTTTACTTCTATGCTAGCATAGCTAGCAATAATGTAACTATATACAGAAATGTCTGAGAATCACATAAATATATTCCACTAAACCCACACTCACATTTCCAACACTACTCTCCTTTAGTCACCTCCCAAAAGCCCACAGCCATTCCAATACCACCCAGTACAAGAGAAAGATTTAGGAAGAAGTCAAAGTAGAAAGAAATAGCAATCTCAACTGACTGTGGTAAAAATAGCTTACTTTTTCAGATTTTATACAATCACATGATTGTGTGGCCACATTGCATTATAAGCACTGGTTGAAGCATCTGCCGTTCTGCATAGACTATGAACAGTGTGCGGGCTTATTCATCTTGACCCTAGCATCGGCCATCATAGTCAACCAAAAGCAGGTGCTCAATAAATGTTTGTCAAATGACTTGTGTGAGCATGTGAAATAAAACCTAGACTAAAATTAAAGAGCCTATGTTTGAATCCAGCTCTGCCACTAATAAGCTCTATGACCTTGAGCATGTCACTTAATTTCCTTGATATTCAGCTTCTTCAGTTGTTTGTAAAAGTCTTTTTTAAAACACAATTGTAGTTTAATGACTTTTTTTACCTAAGTAATATATGCATATGGTTTGAAAATTAAATCGTACTGAAAGATTTATACTGAAAAGCAACTATACTCCCTCTTCTCTTAACTGCCAGTCCTGCTTCCAAGAGGCAACACTTTTTAACTCTTCTAGCTATTTCCTTTGGTTGGGATCTACATTTTTATAAACAATGAGCTTATATGGCAATTTATTGCTTTATCAATTTTAAACATTATCTATAGCTGTACTTCCATGACAGATGATATATTAACAGATACCACCATTATAACCCTTCTCTCCCCAACGCCAACAGTGTTCTATCAATGTTTTTAACTCCTCCATGATTATCTTTGTAAAGTTAAGTAATATATATACACTTTTTTCCATTGTTCCATAATCTATAGACAGTAGTGCTTGACTCCGCACTTTGTAAGATAAGGATATTAAGGCCTTTACTTTCCTCTGTAGCTTCTACCTCTCAGCTTCCCTATCTGAACTGTTATTGCTTTTTTTTAATTTTTTATTTTGAGAGTATGTTTATTAAAGCTGGGTTAGTGAAACAAGGATAGGACAGAAGAAGCAACAGGAGAGAGCGTAGGGGGGCTGCTTTTGCTCAGAGAAAAGGGGGCCTTGGAGACAGGTTCAGTGGTTAGGCCAGGGTGAGCGGCCTCTGCCCGTTGCTCCCCTGGTTTCAAGTTTCATGGGGTCCCTTGGAGTTTAGGAGGTGCACATCTGTGAAGGAAGAAGAGGAGGAAGGGAAAGGCCCAGGGAATGCTCCTGGGAGGGAGAGTACAAATGAATTTTTAAATTGTCAAGGTTGTTGACATTAAGTTACATTCTGTAGCCACAACTAAGACTTCAAAGCTTGGACTATAGATTGACTTAAGACAAAAACAGGGGACCATGGATGAAAAAAAAAAAAGTGGGTTCTATGGAAAGTAACCTCACAAGGTGATCTGGTTATAAATTCCTAACTGGGCAGGTGAGGGTGCGTAGTCCTGTCCCAGGCTTATAACTTCTTAGTAAAAAGTTTATTTTTGCTTTAAGTAAACCCTTTCCTTTGTTACTGTGCATTGAGGTTAACATATAAGCTCAAGAGAGCACATAATCTTGTTAACTATCCTATAATCCAATTTCCTACCTTGCTTTTCCCACCTCCAAATAATCTTTCATAGTTCCCTCCTTAATTTCTTTTTTTTTTAATTTATTTATTTTTAGAGAGAGGGGAAGAGAAGGAGAAAGAGGAGAGAAACATCGATATGTTAGAGATACATCAATCGGTTGCCTCTTGCACGCCTTCAACTGGGAACCTGGCCCACAACCCAGGCCTGTGCTCCTGACTGGGAATCAAACCAGCAACCTTTCAGTTCGCAGGCCAGCATCAATCCACTGCGCCACACCAGACAGGGCTCCCTCATTAATTTCAAAAGAAAGGAAGTAAGGGAGGGAAGGAGGGAGGAAGGAAGCTGAGAGAAGCTGTAGGCTGAATCCATAGCTGGTCTTTTCTACTGGAGGGATGCTGGTAGATGCTGAAATTAGGAAGGAAGTCTCTCTTTCCCTTATGGCACCTTCTCACCTTCTGCCAATTCCCCCCATCAGAAGAACCTAACAGGAATCCAAAAGGCAAGGATGCCTGGGGAACGATAGTTTGCTGAGTTCCAGGCAGCACAGACCAAAATATTTAAGAGTGAGCTTGAAGCTGAGAGACAATAGGAAAACAACAGACCCAACAAAGCATGCTGGCCCAAGATACCCACATTAAAGCAAGGAGTTATATAAGATATATAAATATCTGATCACTATGTTGTACACCTGAAACTAATATAATATTATATGTTAACTATAATTAAAATATAAATTTTAAATAGTTTCATTAAATAAAGACAACATGTAACTCTAATCAATCAAGGAGGCATAGGATGAGAAAACAAACAAATACAGTGAATCTATATGTTCTATGTCTACAAAAGAACTGTGGATATGGCTTATTGGCATATGGAACTGGTCACAAAGCAACAGATAAAAAGTCAACTAAGTTTTCAGACAGTGCTACTCTCAAAGGAACTACGAACTTGAGCTAAGAGACTGTAACTGTTCAAGTAATAAAATGGCCCTTGGGCCCCTAGGCACCTATGGGAAAATTACTAAGAAATGTCTCAATCCCCAATTTGGGTACATCCTCCAACATTCTTTTGAGATGTGGCAAGGAGGATGATGGAAAAAGGAGGACACCCTGCAGAGCCCTGCAGAGACCACAGAGAACAATGCATAAAGAAGCTGTTACCCAAAGAATATTTTCCATCTCCAAGGAAGAGGACCAGGTCTGCCTAAAAGTGTCTGCCTAATGGAATTTCAGAATTGCTAGGAACCACTATCAACTACTGTGTGTCTCCCATTCTTTCCCTTTCAGAATAACAGTGTTTATTATAATTGCCATGTTCCAGTTCCACCATTTATGTTGTTGGGGGGCGGGGGGAGAAGCAGGCACCATGTTCTCATTTTTCCAGTTCACTTCCTGGGGTTGCAATGAGCCACCACTGGACCTGACTTAGAAAGTTCCATGCATCTGCGGAAATGCTTCCCCCTGGATGACGTTAAAGGCAGAGGGCACGGCTTGTACCACACCCTGCAGGTACCAGAGAGCATAATGGCGCCATGCTCCGGAACAAAGAAGTGGGCCTATCACCCCACCTTTGCCCTGTTTGTTGTTAGAAAGTTTGGCTTAAGGTAAGGAAGAATATCAGAGCTGGGAGAGTCCTAGCTCTGGTTCCGTCCATGCCTCCTAGAGGTAGAGACCACGTCCCAGAGAAGGGAGGGGACTTACCCAAGGTTACAGAAACCTGCAGGAATGCAGCCAGAACCCAGGCCTCCTGACTCCCAGTATATTATGAGTGGGTTTTCCCCTACCAGGCTCACGGGCACCTCCTCCCTTCTTCCTGCTGCCGCCCCTTCCCAGGGCCAGGCCATCAAGCCCTCAGAGCCCCCCAGGCTGGTCCTTGGCCCTCACACTGCCCGTTCTTATTTACTCCCTAAAGCACCCCCACAGTATCTGACCCCTAGAAATTTTAGACATCCCAAGGAGAATAGCTGCTTATAACCATTTGCTAATTACACATATGGATGTCACTTAATTCATTTAGCTAATTAGCCACTCAATGAGCACCACGCTCCAAAGAACTGTAAAAGACAGGCATATGGTGGGGGGTGTAGGGGGTGGCCGGGTGCTTATGCAGCATGCAGGGAGAGGGACAGGGAGGCATGGCGGCTGCAGCTCCCCCCAGTCCCCAGATGAGTGGAGGGAGGCAGCTTAATGGCAGGGGAACGAGCTCCTGCTGCTGCCATAAAGCAGAATTATGGCTTTCTACTAATGGTGTTGGGAAAACACACACATGCACACACACAGGCGAGCACACATACATATACACACCCACACTCAGGTGCTCGCAAACACAGCACACACATACTCATAAGCACAGCACATGTGCACATTCACACACAGATATACATATACATATGTGGACACATGGGGTCATGTGGAATCAATCCACAGAAATTGTTGTTGTTTTCTTTTTTACATTTATTTCTTTTCTTTTTTTTAATTAATTTTTTCAAATACATTTTTCTCTGCCTTCCCCCCACCACTTTCCCTTGCCCCCTCCAATCCTTCCTGTTGTTGTTTTTAAATGACTAAATTAAGTCTTTCTTGTAGATGTTCTTCAAAAGAAGGGTATTTCTGGTTGGTTATTTAACATGGCGGTGGAGAAATCTACCTGAAAAGAAATGACAAGGGCCATACTTCAAGTTCAAGGTGAAACTGCTCCCTGACCATTACCCAAAGTGAATACTGTCTATAATTTTCATTTTTTCTTTTAATATTTATTGAATTTGTTGGGGTAACATTGGTTAATCAAATTATATAGGTTTCAAATGTACAATTCTATAATACATTATCTTTATATTGTATTGTGTGTTCATCACCCCAAGTCAAGTCACGAAAATTTTCTTAACCAAGTTCCACCTTAGGTGTAGGCTGAACAAAGGGAATTTTCTCTTTAAAAAAAAAAAAGATTTTATTTCTTTATTTTTAGAGAGAGGGGAAGGGAGGGAGAAAGAGGGAGAGTAACATCAGTGTGTGGTTGCTTCTTGTGCACCCCCTACTGGGGACCTGGCCAGCAAGCCAGGCATGTGCCCTACACTGGAAATTGAACTGGTGACCCTTTGGTTTGCAGGCTGGCACTCAATCCACTGAGCCACACCCGCCAGGGCAGGGAATTCTCTTTTATTGGAACCAACTTTGTGCCAAGCACTTTCCATATATATTACTTCATTTAATCTTCATCTAGCCCACAGAGAATGAATTATATTCAGTTTACAGATCAGGAAACTAAGGATCAGAGAAACCAAGACACTTGCCCAAGGCCACACAGCTGGATTTTTATCTGCTTGTAGTTGGTGGGCTTTTGGGAAAATATCCTCTTTTGGGGGAACCAGCTACTTAAGAACTGAAAGTGGGCCGCTCACAGGCTCGTGCCACAGGGATGAGAAGAAAATTGAACACTGATGAGAAAGAGGATTGATGTGAGGAGACGGAGACGCACACTTGAGACTCTATCACAAATGTCCTTTTCACTGGGAAAGGGATCGGCCTCAGCTTCACCCCATGAGTCCACTCTGATGTCGCCTGTGCTAGGCCCAGCACTCAGGACACGGGGCGAATTGGATCTGAGCTCACAGCCAGATGAGACCGACTGTGACATAGGCTATCACCCAAAGAGCAAGCATTTAAACTGACTGGATCTAGAACTCAAGCCTTCTCATGTTCTATGCTCCCTCTTTCTTCCTGCCCTGGAAAGAGGCTGGGCTCCAGAGCCTAAGATGAGTCCCCAAACTCCCTGTAAGGGACCCTGGCGTCCTCTCTCAGGCCGTCTCCTTGGGATTCTATCCTGGTTTGGCACACCCTTCCTCATCCCCACAATGACTGCAAGGTTTGGCCTACCCCACAGAACAAGAATGAAAGTTTGTCCAATTTTAGGAAAAGAGGAAAATTCTCTGACACCCCCCACGCCAGCCTCTTCTTTCATCTCCCTTCATGTCCGTTTCTCAAAGTGATAATAGGAGACTACAAGTTCGAGGAATCATTCACTCATCTATTCAACAAATACTCCAGAGCATTCCTCTAGTCTAGAACTGGATGGTCTCAAACACTATTTTAAACCAAAAACAAAACAAAAAACAACCTTGCCGCTCAACCCACAGCTCACATCAATACAATGTCCAGTACTTCTCTCAGTTAAAAATTTTTCTGTTGCAAGTGACAGAAAATCCACCACAAACAAGATTCAGCAGAGGGAATGTATTGGCTCATATAACTGAGAGGTTGAGGGGTACTCGGCAGCTGTAGGCACAGCTTGATTTAGGGACTCAAACAGTCATTAGGACCTGCCTTTCTCTTTCTCTCTTATTCTTACTCTCTCCCTGTGTTGGCTTCATTCTAAGGTGTGACTTAGTGATAAGCTTGTTTTCCTTTCAAATTCAAGGCCACCAGGAAGAGCTTTCCAAGAGGTTTCCAAGAACTCCCGCAGAAGCACTGAAATTCACTCTGGTTGGTGGGGCTCAGGGCACGCATCCGGCTCTGAACGCATCGGCTTGGCCAGGGGATGCCCTGTTCAGACTGGCTGGATCCAGGGGTAGACTAAGAGTGGGGTCCCCAAATGTTGTCAGAGGAAGGGCGAATAGACAGAGGATGGGAAGGCAAGCTACCAATACCCACTACAATATTCTCCTAAGCATTCAAGTCAGGCAGAGTAGGGAGTATTAGCCCCATTTTGCAGCTAAGGAAACTGAGGCTGAGAAATGAGATGAGACTAATAAAAATGATATAGCGAGTAAGGAACTGAGTCAGAGTTTGAACCAATTCCTCTTAACTTCCAGCCTGAGCCTTTCCCCTAAAACAAATATGCAGCAGCACTCTCCAGGCATCCAGTCTAGAGCTAACCACCTTCCTACAGGGTTCGCTGCCCACCAAGCAGGAGTCTGGGCCAGCAGGGCCTTCTGACTCCCTGGGAAAGGCCCCAAGCCTTGGGGACTCTGTCAAAGCCGGCTTGCTCTGTCTGCAGTGGCAGCACAGCCCCACCCGTATCCCTCTGTGCACACTCCAGGAAGAGCCAAGGTGCACTCAGCTCTCCCCAGGCTTCCCTCTGCCCAGGTGTGGTGAGGACAGGCAGGGAAGGCCCACGAGCAGCCCAGCCAGCCACCAGTGAGAGCTGGAGGATAAACACCAGCTTCCCGCCCACGGTGGCATGACAAGGTGGGGCCTGTTCTGCCCAGTTGCCCACAGGGATAACTGGCCTGATAACACACCTTTACTGGCCGCCTTCCCTGCCCTGTCTCACTCCCCCTCCTTTCCCTGCTTCCTGGGATCACTTCTCAAACAGGCTTGCCTTGAATCCTTGTCTGGGATCTGCTATGGGAAAAACACAACTTCAGGTATTCCTCCCTCTCCTTCTATAGAATGAGGGAGGGAAAGTTTGAGGGAGTTCAATCGATCCATAATTTTCAAACATTTTTCTAGTAGAATCCTTTTTTCGAAGACTCTTCTTCTCTGTCTAGTTTTCAACCCCATCCCCTTCTGAAATCCAGGCCTCTTCCTTCCCTCTCTCCCTCCCTCCCTCCTTGCCACCCTGTTGAGTTTCTGATGTCCCACAGCCCCTTTGAGTCTTGTGAATTCTTCTGTCCCTGGCATCCTCTAAGCCAAAGGCATTTTATTCACCACCAGGTTGTGTGCTGAGGGGAGGGGTTGCAGAATTGGTCACAGTGTGCTTCCCTCCCTGTGCATCTAAAATCAGACACATCCCTCACCTCAAAAAACTAGCCTCCTGTGGAAAACTCTCATCATGTCTACACATTCTTTCTGATAATGTAACTTTGGCCTAATTGCCCTACAAGAACTCTCAGCCTCCTCTCACCGTGGAAAACTTTGCAGAGCCCTCTTGTGTTAATCCTGCACTGGAGAATGCCATGTGTAAGCTTCCCAGACTGGTGGAGTCCTGGGTTTCTCCCTGCTTCGTGAGGAATGTGAGAGGTCAGTCTACCTTTCTGACTCTCTTGATCTGCCTCCTCACCCCTCGCTCCCAAGGATCATCTTTCCATCTTCCTCTGGAGTATCTGGAGATAGGCAATATCAGTTATCAAATGCTGTGTAACAAATTACATCAAAATGTAGTGACACAACACAAGCATTGATTATGCTCACAAATCCTGGGTCAGGATTTCAGGAAGCCGGGCAGTTCGTATCTGGGGTCTCTCCAGTGGTTGCACTCAGATATTGGCCAGGGATGGAGCCATTTGAAGGCTTGACCGGCCTGAGGATTCACTTCTGAGGCAATGCACTCATGTGGCTGGCAGGTGGGCACTCTCCCCTCACAAGCTCACGGGACTCCTCGGGGGAAGGGAGGGGAGCCCCACTGCCACCTGCTGCCCTATGGGGATCAGAAGCCCTAGGTGGGGCAGAGGGACGGATCAGCTTTATTGCTGGTGAGGCAAGATTGGGGAATGGGGTCGGGGCATCTCCATCGACCCCAGCTGTTGGCAGACACTGTAGGATAGCAATCCCTCCATCCCAGCACCACTGAAGAGAGAGAAAAGGAGAATCAGTCCAAGAGGCTTTGAGACCTGTACTTCACCTAAGGAGACCCTGAACAAGAACTGCCCAGCCAGAAGTTCCCAGAATGTGTGATCCCCAGGATCTGTGAACGGAATACAGGATTGTTTTATGCCACTTCATTTTGGGATAATTTGTATGTATTATTAAATAATCGAACACCCCCTATCTCCAAATACACCTCATTTTAAAACGATGATTCTGCCCCAGGCTAATCTGGCTCAAAAGTGTCAGGCTCCCTGCAACTATATTTAGGTCAAATGGGTCACTCGTCCCCCTCCCATGGGGACCAAGCAAGAGGAGCGGAGAGAGAAGCCAAGAGTGTTCATTCCAACACATCTTCCACTACAGCCGGCAAGGGGAACCGCACGCAGGAGGAGATACTCCCGCAGCCCAGGCCCACCCACCTTGGCTTGTTCTTCCCCACCTCTCTGCCCAGCTGCCTGTGCACAACCTCCCCTTTCCCCACTCCTGTTGCTTTTTCAAGCTCTTAGCGCTTCCTCCTCTCCCCTCCGCCCCCACCTTCCCAGGCCTCTAGCCAGCATGTATAAATACAGAGGGCCTGGCTAAACACAGAGACTTCTAGTCCAGCCTCTGCTTTTGGCAACACAAAGAATCTGCAGAAGCCAGGACATTACAGCTTGTTCCCGAGCTTATTGAATGAAAATGGCAGGAACCAGCCCAGGGGTGGGAGTGGGGAGAGGGGAGGGGATTAGAAATGTCCTACTCCTTGAGTTCGACCACACTTGAAAGAAAAAGCATCAAACAATTTTTAAGACAAAAAGAGAATTTGGAGGGTCCCCAGGCTAGTCCACAGGACAGGAAGGACCTCGGCAGGAATCCGGGCGATGCCTCCAGGAACCTTGGGAAGTGGACCTCAAGCCAGATTTCTAACAACGTTTACATCTAGGGAATGGGACCATGGAGGATCTATGCTTCTCCCAGACAGTGTTTGGATTTCTTTCTCAAAAATCATGTATAATCAACCAAGAGAAAACTTCCATTTAGGGAGAAAATGGAAGTTGGAAGCAAGGAGGGGGATGCCTAGAGCCCCACTACCTCTGCCGCCCCTCTGCCTTCTGGGGCACCTCCATTGAATGACCCCTCAAGACCTCCCAGCTCAGACCTACCATCAAATGCTACGGAGTCTGGACTTGTTCGGGGTCCAGGCTCTGCCTTGCCTGCCAAGACCTGGCCCAGGATGGCTCAGGGCCCACCAGTACCCCATGTGTAGAGATCTGGGTCCCCGCTGTTGATCTTCTGCCTGCTGACAAATGATCCAGCCTTCCTCACGAGCCGTGACTCCCGGGCCCATCCATCAGCCGCCCGGCCAGTGCAATCGGAGTTTAATGATGTCATGACAGAAGTGATCACAGTTGTTAATTACCTTCCAGCCATCAGCAACTTCTGCAGGCCCTCAGCCATGTGGCGGCTGCCAGGGCCACCCCACGCCTGCACGTACCTCTCCTGGCCTCCTCGACTGCCCTACTGAATTTCCAAAAGCCCTGGGAAATGGGGATGGGCATTTCAGTGGGAGATTTCAAGGCACCAGCATGTCCCCTCAGGCCCTGGCTCTCTTGAAGGCCTGAGTACTTTCCCCCTGGTTTATAGAACCCATGCTGTCGGGGTCCTGAACGGAAACACTGACCATATCATTAACTGTGCTCGGTCAATGGCACCCCACTGCCGCAGCGTGAAGTCTAAACACCCTAGCTCTGCATTTAAAATGTTCCACGAGGGAACGCCCAAGGAGGAAGGTTCCTGCCATCCTCTACTTTCATCTTTCATTACTCAACTCCATACACCCCGCCAGTATAACTGCCCGCTGTTCCTAGGCATCCTCACACTTCCCCAACTCCATCCCCTGCCCACACTGTCCCCCCTACCTGGAAAGCCCTTCCCCCATAGTTCCATGCATTTGATTCCTACCTGGCCTTCCAGGCCTGTACCAAGTGCTAACTTTATAGAAAAAGAGGTCGAGAGATGACCAAGATGCTCTCCCCTAGCCCACGCACTGCCCTCCCCCGCCCCCAACAAGTAAAGTTGGCCTCCTGGGATCCCCCACAGCATTTCATTTGACCTTCCTTTCTCACACATCAATTCTCTAGTGTCACTGAGGTATCTGTCCATGGCCTGTCTCTGCCACAACAGTGAGCTTCCAGGGGCAAGGCATCAGCTCCCAGCACAGGGCCTGGCTTGGACTAAGTGCTCAGAATCAATAGATGAGTTTAGAGCTGGCTCAGGAGGAAGGAAATTAAAATGTCCCAAAGAAGACGGACGGCAGCATGAGCCATTGCCTCCTCCTCAGGGACCCTGTGCCCCCATGCAGGCCCTCACCGCCCCACGCAGGAGTAACGGCCTCCTCCCTGGTGTCCCTGCAGCCCGCCTCCACCCGACAGCAGCCAAAGCAAGCCTTCCGAGCGGTGGGTCGGATTCTGCTATTCCTTGGCATAAAGCCCTCGTCAGCAGGGGATAAGTTCCTTAGTTTAGTGTTTAAGGCTCTCCATGATCATACCAGCCACTTGCGCTCCTGCCAGCACAGCTCACGGCCACACCCTCTCCTTTTGAAGAACACGCCCCACCACACACACAGGCCAAGGCCCGTAACCGCCATGTTTGCACCTCACAGGTGACTGGGCCTCAGCCGGACCTACCTGGTCCAACCCCAGCCAATTACATTTTCTCTCTCCCCCTGAGAAGTGGCTTCTGGGATGCAGAACTGAGGGGTGAAGTGCTCAGGCATCATGGGGAGGTTATTTTCTACTTGGAACCCAGAGAGGACAAATGAAGGGACACGCATGAGGAAGGGAAAGAAGAGGGGGCACAGAGAGACAAAAAGATTCAGACCAAGTTCCATTGGGGTCCTGGGGAGGCTCCTGTTTTCTTGAAATGTCCTCTCTTTCTTACGCTGCTATCTGTTAAATGTGTAAAAAGATGGAGGAAATTTTGCTCACCCAGACGTGTGTAGTAGAGGAAAATTTTTCTGCTACTTCCATTTTTTTTTTTTGTTTTGATAATCAAATTGACATGAGACAGATGAACAAGAGAAAAAAATTTAATTTCGTATACAAGGAGCCCCAAAGATATGAGACTCAAGGGCAAGTAGGGCATGAGGCATATATACCACCCTGAGCTAAGGAGTGGGCACTGGATCTTCAAAGCGAAGGGAGGTGATTTACAGGACAATAAGAAGGCAGATGTTTGGCCCTGGCCAGGTTGCTCAGTTGGCTGGAGCATTGTCCCAATACTGCAAGGTTGTGGTATGGATCACCAGTCAAGGCACATACAAGAATCGACCAATAAGTGTACAGATAGGTGGAATAGCAGACGGATGTTTCTCTCGCACTCATCAATAAATAAAATAATAATAATATTAATAATAATAATATGCAGATGTTTGGTAATTAGATGTTGGCCCTGCCATACAAATAGGTCATTCAGATAAAAGTTATCTCTAGTGCCCTGGCCGGTGTGGCTCATTTGGTTGGTGTGTCATCCCTTGATCAAAGGGTTACAGGTTTGGTTCCCAGTTGGGGAACATGCCTAAGTTGTAGGTTCAATCCCTGGTCCAGGCTCATACACCAGACAACCCGTCAATGTTTCTCTCTCACTTTGATGTTTCTCTCTCTCCCTTTTTCTCTCTCTAAAAAGCAATGAAAAAAAATGTCCTCAGGTGAGGATAAAAATTAAAAAAGTTATCCCTAGTAACAGTTCTCTTTCTGGGCCAGGCTCCCTATCTAAATTCTGTTAGGTAGTTATGGGAGAGGTAAAAGCTTTTCTTGACTCTGCTAGATCTTGACTTCCTTTCACTCAAAATAGTATACATGCCAAAGTGGCATATTCCGGGATGGCCTATTCTGCTCCCCCTCACATGTATAGTTTGGAACAAACATCATATGTGTTAGGAAGAAATACTCTGAAAAGCCATTTTGGGAGCAGTAGGGATGTGGGGATGCAAGTTCCAAGGGCTTGTTCACATTCCACAAGGTGGTAGGGAGTCTGCCCTCTGAGAGGCGGGCAAGAGCATCATGCTGCTTCTAGAAGCAGTCTGGAGTTGGGATTCCAGAGAACCAACCATTCTGTTTTAGCCGCAGCCCTGCCACTTACTGACTGGCCCAGTTTCCTCATCTATAAAAGGGGTAAGCTGATGATAACAGTACTACCTCCATGGGCTATTGTGAGGATTAAGTTCATTAATATATAAAAAGCATGTAGTAGTGCCTGTTAACAGCAAAGATGAAATGTTAGCAAAAGTGACTGCTATTGACATTTAGTCGCTATTAACTGGAGTCCTGAGGTAAATTTAGGTGTGTAAATTTGAAGCCAGGAGCTGGGACACAGGTGAGTTCAAGAAGAAAGGTACTTAAAGTGGATAATTCACCACTGCATTGCTGGTAGCATTATGGGCACAAGGCAGTCCGAGTCCCTGCTGCCACAGAGCTTCCATTCTAGATGGGGGACAGGTAATAAACAAGGGCCTTTCAGATGACGATGCAAAGATAGCAGAAGCCAGGGAGGTGATGGGGGTGGCTGGAGAGCTCCCCTGGATCCGGGGGTGAGGGAACGCCTCTCTGAGGAGGTGACTGAGAGAGGACTAAACAAACATTCAAAGGCACCAGCCTTGTGCAGGGAAGCCATCAAGGAGGGAACAGCATGGATGAAGGCTGATGAAGGTAGGAGGGGAAAGAGATGCCAGCAAGATGGAGAGCAGTGTGTGAGAGGGGGAGAGAGGGGGAGCCCCCTGAGCAGGCAGCCGGGCAGGGGCACAGGAGAACAGAACCTCCTGGAGATTCTGTTAGGTCCTTTGCTGTTAAGCCTCGACCATCTGTGCTTTAACCTTCCGTCCATCCCAATGCCCGTTCATATTTTCAGGTGGCTTGGTCTCTTGAGGGATGCAGGGAGGCTCTGAATTCAGTGAAGAACAAAAGCCAAGACAAGAGGTGCAAGTGCCTAGTGGGCCAGGCCCCCTCTAAGCCTCTCTTCCTCCAAACCTGGCCCTTCCAAAAAAGGGTCCACAAATTTCCAGATTCACCCAGAGCCCAAGGCTGATTAACTCACTGCACAAATGAAGTTGAGAGAACTCACCTTTGTTCCTGCCAAAGACCAGGAAGCTCCCTCAGTGACCTCTGGTAGCGAGAGGAAGGAGCACTGGTTTGGGAGTCAGCAGACTGAATGTTGGTCTTCACTCTGCCTTTTATGTCCTACCTACCTGGGCAGGTCACTCAACTGTCCTGCTCTGTGAGATGGCATCACGGTCCCTAGGTGGGGTGAGTGGGCCTTGCTCGCACTGCATCAGGGGCTATCGGTCTCCAGAGACCCACACGAGTTGTCCCTTTTTCCCTCCTTGGGGATGGGACCAGTGGGACAGCGTTGTCTCTGATATGAAGAGCGGAGACAGGTGCCCCTTGATGAATGCCTTCCAGGTGCCAAAGAAAAACAGCAATAGATTAAAAACACAAAGAATGAGCAATGAGTAGGGCGCTTTTACTACTGAGTAGGTCGCCCAGTCTGGCATAGAGTCCAGGCTCTCGGGGATGTGAGTTTGGTAAGAAAAAGATGAACTAGGTTTTTAAAAGCCAAAATACTAAGCACTGTCTTTGTTCAATGTGAAGAAAGTAAAGCCTCTGAACAGGCCAGCTATACCCAGGTGGCAAGGACTGGGCTGGAGTTATGGGGTCCAGTAGGTCTGCCCCAAGGTCAACAGGCTGGAGTTACATGGCCCAGGAGGTTTGTCCCAAGGTCAAGGCAGAGTTTGTCACTCTGTACAGAGCTCTGCATACATTACTGCTGATCTGCAGCATAAATGGCTTCTTAAAATGGGAAACTAAGGCCTAGAGAGCTCAAGGATGGTCCCACCCTCACTCAGGTCACAGCATTAGAAGGCGGCTGAACTGGGATTTGAACCTAGATTTATCTGGCTGCGAAGGACATAACTGTCACATCAAGCTGCAGAAATGCCAGCTCTGGGGGATAACAGGCAGTAGTTGGCAGGCTGAGCTCTGAAGTCTGGGTGGGGTGGGGTGGGGTGAGGAGGAACCAGGCCAGAACCCTCCCTCTCAGGCGCCTGGAGCTGGTGGGAAGCTGGAGCGGGATAGTACATGAAGAAATGTGGAATGCTCCCAGGCTGCCTGGGCAGGCCTAGCCTCCCCCCTCTCCTCAGCAGCCCCCCACCACCACGGGGTGAGTTTTTAACCCAGATTTTCCAACCTCACCTCTCCCTGGGCGGCAGAGGCCCCTGACCTCCCACAGACAGCTGCGAGCCAGCCCTGCCTCACTCCTGGAGCTGCCGGAAGCCCGAAGTCGCTCTGCAGACACCCCCTGGTGGAAACAGCTCATTATGGGATGGGGAAAATGTGCTAGAACATTAGCTTAATAAATCAAGCGCTCCTGGAGCCCTGAAGCCCTGCCGCTCTGAGAGAAGGGGCCTCGGCACCCACCCCTGCTGGGCCTGGAGGGCCCTGGAGCTCAGAACCATAGCGGATCCACCCGCCCCTCCTGCCCCGTGGAGCCAGGCTTGCAACCCTACCTCTCGGGGGCCACGTTTGCACTCCCACCCATGGACACCTCCCCTATGGGACCAAGAAGACTGTGGAAAGGGCTTGGGAGTTTGAATCCCAGTGCTGCTGCTTGCTCACCTGTGACCAAGAATGAGGAGCCCCTGGGAGGACCTCTACAGTGAGGCAGTAACAGACACTGCTGACGGAGGGCTAGAGAGCCAGTGCCCGCCACGACTCATCGCAGCCCTGTGGGGGCGGGCCGCCCCATTTTCCAAAATGGTGAGATTCAGAGCATGTAGCCTGGTTATTTCCAGCCTTGCCAACCCTCTACCCAAGGCTACTACCAACCTGTGTCCCTGCCTCTGTCTTTTGAGGGTACTGAATGTGAAAAGAGACCTGCAGGGTGGCTGGAGCTGCATAGCAACAGGCTTAGGTCTTGGGTGCCCAAGAGGCTGGACACGCTACCCCAGCCGAGGAAACCCCACCAACGGTCAAAGGGCTCACTCCTGCCAGGAACGCAGGAGCCCCAGGTTTCCAGCAGCCTGCCACTCCTGTGTCCCTGCTCCCCACCTTCCTGAGCCACTGCAAGGACTGGCCCCTCACCTTTCCCTTCTAGCCTGGCTCAGGTGCTAAACAACTTAATACCTGCAGCGAATCCCTCCCCTCCCTGGGCCTCAGTTTCCTCATCTGTATAAGGTTTAGCCCAGAGGATCTTAAGAAGGCTCCCGTTTGCCACCCCTCCCGCCTCCCCACTGGTCTAGGCAGGGAGGGGTTGCAACACCAGAGCTCCTTAGCAGGGAAAACCACTGTCTAGAGAGCTAATTCCTCCTGCTCTCTGGGGGGTGGAGAGAGGGCTAGACAGAAAAAATTCAATTACCAGACCGTCTATTTGTCAACTCCTCCCTCCCCATTGACTTAATTTTCTCCAGCCAAACCCAGAGTCAGAGGAAGCAGGAAGAGTGAAGCTGCAGGCCCAGAGAGGAAGGGAGAAAAGAAGCTGGAACAGGGAGAGGGAATGAAGAACCCCAAAATGCACACGGGGATGGGCCCATTGGACACACATCAAGCCAGGAAGCTTCATTTGGGCCAAGAACAAACAAGCAACACCCAGAGACAAAGAAGAGATATTCTTGTGGGTCTAGCCCTGCCCAGCATCACTTCCCCCAGGAAGCCTTCCGGGATCTCCCAGGCTCAGTTAGAAGCCTCCTCTGGGCCCCCACAACCCATTTGGTTTCCCAACACCGAGCTGATCTGCTCTGCTCACTGTCATTCATTTACAAAATAAGCATCTGTGGAGCGTAGTATGTTCAAAGCTAAATGCTATGAATAGAGCTTAAAACAAAAACTAACTGTAGTTTACCAGGGAAGACAGGTAATAAAATAAGAGTAAACCTTTTTGGAATATCTACTACTGTGTAACAAATCATATCAAACCTTCATGGCTTAAAATAACAACCACCACTTTCTTCCTTCCCACGATTTCTGTGGAATCAGGACAGCTAGGTGGCTCTGGCTCAGAGTCCCACAGGCAGACAGCAGCTGGAGGATGGAACAACAGAGGGCTGAGCAGCTGAGAGATGACTGAGACCCCCCTCTTCATTTAGTCTCAGGACTTCCCACCGATCTCTTCATGTAAATGAGCTGGGGCTTCCTCATAGCATGGCGGTTTCAGGGCAGTCATGGCAGCTGGCTTCCACCACAATGGGTTTTTCCAAGGGAACAAAGCAGACAGGCTTGGTGTTTTTACAGCCTAGCCTTACTCATACAAATAGTGTCGCTTCTGCCACTCTGCTGGTCAAGATAGTCATGAAGGTCCACCTGAACTCAAAGAGAGGACATATAGACCCCATCTTTTGATTTGATGGGAGGAGTGTCAAGAGTCACATTGAAAGAGGAACATATGGGATGGGAGATATTAATGCAACCATTTTTGGAAAATAGAATCTGTTACAAAATCCACTTAGATTTAAATAAAATTGCCTCAAATGCTCCATTCACTCTCAGAAGTTATTCCTTCACATTTTACATTTCTGCAAATTCCGCAGGGGCTGCCTTACATTCCCATGATCACCTCTGATTCTAACTTACTGCTTCAGCGGTATTTGATCAATTTTTGGATATATCACTAGCCTGTGGTTGCTACTTTTGTCATAAGCCATACGACTTTGACAGAAACTCAATCCCTGCCTCAGTTTCCACAAAACAATCCCCTAAGGCAAATGAAGATGTGGTGGGCTTTGCTGAAGATTTAAGGAGGCAGAGGACAACTCCAGTGACTTGAAAATGAATATTAGACATCCCTGCTTGTAATGAAGGGTTATTTCTGGTCCTCTTCACTCCACGTACCTCACCCTCTCCCCTATCTCTCCTCTCCCCTCTTCTGCCCTCCTCTCTCTTCCTCACACTTTCTTCTCAATTCCACCCCCATCCAAATTTTTGTCAGCTAAGCAGTTCTCCTGGACTGCTTGCCATAAACTTGACCCTGGGTATTCTTTTGGAAGTTTAAGGCCACCTTCCCTAGAAGAATAGCATGGATTCCTTGATGTAGCAATGGATTTTTCCTCCATTCCCCAAGCCAGGACCATCAAATGGGACAGAGGCACTAATGGGGAAGGACTTTATATGTGTCACATCATATAATCTTTGGAATAACCATTCTGTCTAGCCTGCCTCCCTCACTGCACCGAGTCTTTAGAAGGAGGAGCAACCTAAGTCATTCGGGTCCTTGGAGCCCACACAGGGTAAGCACAGAGGAAAAGTTTATGAAATGACAGCAATTCAAAAGGCAGTGAGCCAGAACTCAGGCCCCCTCTAGGGCCATATATGGAATTCACTGGAGTTGTCCTTTACAGCCAACCTGACCATTCCATCCCCGGAGGACAGACCTGCTCTGAGACAGTTGCTGCAGGTTGTCCTCGGTGCTAATTGTGGAGCACCCAACAGGAAGGCAGATCAGGAAACTCAGCAGACAAGTGTGCAAAGGACATAAACAATTCACAGAAGGAGAAGCCCAGATGGCTAATAAGTGCATAAAGAGCTGTTTGTATTCACGAAAAATCTAAGAAACGCAAATTAATGTGCTGGCACTTTATATCCATCATACTGGCAAAAAGTAGAATGGTGGATAATACCGAGTGCTGGCCGGCACACAAGAAGGTGGGAACGTATTGCTGGTGGGGTGGAAAGTGGTCCAGTGATTCTAGAAAGCAACCAAACAACGTTTAGTAAAATTAAGTAGGTGTGTATCCCATAACATAGCCACTGCACCCCTGGATATCCCAAGGAAATTCTCACACAGGTCCAAGGGGACCCAACCATGATGTGTACGAGGGTTTTTTGTCAAGGAATTATTTGTGAAAGGAAGAAATTTGAGGCACTGTAGAGGTCCATCACCAGGAGAATGAATAAGTAAAATGTGGTGGATGTGTCATCAGAAAACTATACGGCCACTGGAAGCAAACTAGAGAAGTCTTCAGATATGCAGTGTCGGGGTGTGGGGGGTGAAACATACAGAATGAGACCTCGAACATCCAAAACAACACTCATATTTTACACCCATACATGTACATTTAAGGTCATATATGGAATTCACTGAAGTGTGTGCTCATGGGAAGAAGAGACTAGGAGAGGGGACTGCAAATGGGGTAGTGGGGTTAAGAAGAAGAAAAGCCCAACATAAATTATGTATTTACTAGGAGCCAGGCACAGTATTCAGAGCTTTGTATCACCTCATTTAATCTTCGGAAAATTCAATGGGGTAGATACTATTAATATCTCCATTTATTTCAGTTGAGAAAACTGAGGGGAGGGGAGGTCATTATATTATCCAAGGTCACATCGCTGTGCAAGTGCCAGGTTCCCACTGCAGGCCTTGACCATGGCAGTCACGTCCTTCCTGCCCTGACTGCCTTCACCCAACTCACCCGAACTCTGAATTTGGCTGCACAAGCCTGGCCTTGCTTCTCCATCTGGTGCTGTGGCCTCGGGGTATCCGCTAGGCTGCTGGCATTCAAACCTCTTCAGACTCAACCTTTCTTTTGTATGTCTGCATGCCCTGGGATAGCCTCCCGCTCCACCCCCACCCCTCCACCCCCCCAACAGTAGCCAGCAACCAGGACTCTCACCCAAGAATGGATCCCTCCAAGAGAAGCCCAGGTGAGTGCTCTCTAGAAGGCGATGGCTCCCACCACCTCTACACTAAGTCCAACTCTATTGGAGAAGATTCAGTGCTCCCCACCCTTGGACCGAGCTGCTCTGGGAAATCTCATCTCGTCTTATTCCCCTTCATGCTTCTAACACTGGTACTACTTCAGACCAACCTTCTAGCCTGGACATGCCATGGACTTTCACACTACCTTGAATGCCTTCTTCAGTCCTCCGCTGCCAGTGGGACCCTCAAATCCTGGAAGGACCGTTTTCTCCCAGGAAGCCTTCTTGGGGCCCTCCAGATGGCTTATTGGACTAGAGGGATATTGGACCAACAAAGGCTTAGGACAGACCCCTTGGGTCAAGGGCTGGCCCTGCCTCTCATCAACTGTGCCTTCTCTTTTTCTTTCGTAATAACAAAAAACTATTTCTCGAAGTTTTTTCAGACCTAAGAAATATTATACGCTATAGAAGTTTTCTTGCTTTTTTTTATTTTTAAAAATTGAAGTATAATTTGCATGCACTAATCTTAACTTCAAGGAATTCAATGAGTTTTGACAAATACCTTAGTCATCTTGCTAGTCCTCTCTCGTCTCCGAGTCACAGTTTCCCCAGCTACAAAATGGGATAATGTCAACCTTATAGGGTTGTTACAAGACAGAAAAGTAGTACGACAAGTGGTTAGCACAGTGCCTGGCACACAGCAGGCACTCAATGAATGCCTATCACTATTATTCATCACAAGCAGCTTGTACGCAGTTCTCAACAAGAAAAACTTAACCGAGCATCTACTCTGTGCCCCGGATGTGTACGACCTGCAGGAGACCAAGAGGTGAATCAGAAATGGAAGCTGCCAGTCTCCTTTGAATTATTAAACTATGCCGAGATGGGTACTGTGATAAAAGAAAGCACAAGAGCACTGACCAGTGTGGTTCAGTTGGTTGGGCATCATCCTTCAAAACAAAAGGTCGACAGTTCAATTCCCAGTCAGGGCACATGCCTGGGTTGCAGACTCCATCCCTGGTCAGGGTGCATATGAGAGGCAACCAATCCATGTTTTTCTGTCCCTCTCTTTCTTCCTCCCTTCCCCTGTCTCTAAAATAAATAAATAAAATCTTTTTAAAAAATAAAAATAATTTTAAAAAAGAAAGCACAGGGGACAACAGGAGTTCATAAAAGGAACCCGGCCCAGCTTTGAGGACCAAAGAGGGCTTCCTCAAGGGGGTGATGCCTGAGCGACATTTTCCAAAAAAAAAAGCCAACTGTTGAATGAAGAAAGGGCAAGACCTGGGTGCTGGGGGATAAGATTCCAGGCAGAGCAAACAGTACAGGTGCAGATCTGATGACTGGAGGGAATGTGGTGTAGTTGAAGGATGGCAAATAACTCAGTTGGCTGGAGCGAAAGGAGTGTGAGGGGTTCGGCTAAGATGGGTTGGAGATGTCAACAAGGTAGACCACAGGGGACTTCAATGCCATGCGAAGGAAACCAGCTTGCCCCTGAGAGCACCACAGAGCCAGTGACAAGGTTTACAGTAGGGGTGCACAGGGCCACTCGGTGTGTATTTCAGAAAGATCTCACTCTGCTTTTTTCATTCTGCATGGCCCAGTATGTTCTTCACATACCCCAGTGTGCCAGCTCCTTGAAGGCAAGAACCATGTCTCATGTCTCTTTACAGCCTTTCAGATCTTTTATGGAAAGACGCAGGGAATAAGAGGGTACACTGGGTACATTAAAATAGTCATTTCTGCATTCCCAGGGTCTGGTTGCAAGAGAAATGGTGCCTGAAAGTACAATTCAGCCCAGAGCTCAGAGCCCTCCCCTGGCTCCTTGTGGCCAGCACAGAGCAACCCCAGCTCCTTAGGCCAGCACATAAGGACCATCTCTATCCATCTTCCTCTTGGGCTGTGTCATTCTGGACTGCCCTCTGTCCTTATACTTCAGCTACATTGTCTCCCTGTTTCCATAAGGCTCATGCTCTCTCATGACTTGTACCTGCCCACGCTGTTGTTTGTTCATATCATTCCCTCTCCCTGAACTGTCTTCCCCCTTTACCTCTGTGTGTCTGCCCAAATC
Organism: Pteronotus mesoamericanus; assembly: GCF_021234165.1. Lineage (NCBI taxonomy): Eukaryota > Metazoa > Chordata > Mammalia > Chiroptera > Mormoopidae > Pteronotus > Pteronotus mesoamericanus. The sequence continues at coordinate 5,846,399 of NW_026555006.1, read as the reverse complement.
CTACTCTTCCCTTGGGACTCAGCACAAACATCACCTCCTTCAGGGAGTTTTTCCTGATTTCCCCCCAAGGCTGGGTAAGGGTGCTCTCAAGGCCCCATACTGCCACAATCATTATATGACCCTGCTGGGGTCTCTGCCCTGCTCTGTGGGCTCTCTGCAGGGATGGGTAGTCTTGTTCGCCTTAGTATCCCCAAGGTCTGGCAAGACCTCATAATGATGAGTCCAGTGAACAGGCCAGGCTCTGGAAGTCACGTGCGGTGTCACCAGTACACAAAGGATGTGTCAGAGAAAGGCCCAAAATGAGGTGGAGAGGAGAGGTTGATCCTGAGGGCAATGGAAGGAAGGGCAGGGAATGTGATTCAAAAAGCTCAGTGTAGGGGACAGAGTGGAGGAAGGCTCAGAGGGGCCGGTCACAGCCCAGGAGAGACCAGCAGGCCTGCAGATTAGAGTGTTGGCTGAGGGATGGGGAGAAGAGAATGACTGCAGAGAGATTTAGCAGGAGAAAGCACCAGACTTTGTGCCTGAATGTTCATGGGTGGTTAAGGAAGAGGAAGGAGTCCAAAGAGCTCTCAGTGCCACTCCCCTAGCCTCTAGGGAGAGGGGAAGGAGGCCAGCAGCCACCTCAGACACCAGTTACCTTGGACACAACCCCCAGAGACCCTTCCCCCACTAGCGCCAAGCTGCAGACTCTGGCAGCATCCCCCCACCCACCCAGTTTTCCCAAGGGGTTGACCTGACGCTCCGCTGGCTCCTTGCCCACCGCTCCCTCCTGCAGTCGGCTCTGCGCTTGCCAGAAGGGCAGGGGAGGGGCGGCCGCAGAAGCCCTGCAGGGAGGGAGGAAGGACGGGTGGAGGAAACTGCCTGGTCGACCCCAGCGGAGAAGCAGGGAGGCGCTAAAGAGAGGGCGTGACAGACAAAAGAGGAGGAGGAGCCTTATGGTGCCACCAAGCACGGGAGATGCAAGATGCCTTCCCACCCTCTTGCCCACCCCCCATTTTAAAGATGGGGAAGCTGAGGCCCAGAGGCAGCGGCAGTTTAGAGGTCCAGAATCCAGGTTTCAGGAGACCCACACCTTTCTGTTGGACCCCTCAACCTGGAGCAGGCACCTCCGCCCAGGTCTCAGGGGTCCCAGTAGAAGGGCAAACTAGCTCAGCCCACAGTTCAAGTCCCCAAAGTCCCCATGGTATAGAGGGCTGGACTGAAAGACAGGACACTTGAGTTCTTACTCAACTGTATGACTGAGCAAATAAAGACCACTCATTTTTCATTTGTGAAATGCCTGAAAATGCCTCTCTGATGAGAAGCCCCTCAAGTCAAAGATAAAAAGGACTTTGTGAATCCAAAAAAGCCACCGGACCCCAGGAGGATTGGGCTCAAACCTCATGTCCTTGCCCTGAGCAAGTCGCCCCTCCCTTCAGGCCTCAGTTTCCCCAACTGCACATTGAGGCAACTAGATCCATGGATCTTGAAGTCACCGTGCATCGGAAGCCTGTAGGACGCAGCCAACTGCCTGCAAAAGCTTTAAAGTCTAGAGAAACCATACAATCCTCTCCCCCACATACCCCCAGAGCACATTGCTGACGCTTAGAAGTCCTCCTCTGGCCTGTCACCGGTGGGCCAGGGGATCACTGCAGCCTCTGCCCAAGTAGGTACTCCTGGCTTCAACCACAACTAGGCTAAAACCTCAAGGCCCCTGGACGCCCTGGCTGCAAACCTCCGTCAGCGGCCCCTAGGGGGCAGTGTTGCCCCGAACTTGGGTTGCTGCCGCCTCTGCCCCCGCCCCAACCGGCGCCGGGAGAATACTTGAGTTCTGGGAATGTTTGACACCCCCAGCACACACACCGTCCCCCGCTGCGGGCCTCAGCCCCCGGGGCTCCCGCGCCGCGCGCAGCCCGCCCGGTGCGGACTTGCTGCTGGCTTCCCCACCTCTCCCAGCAGAATACACTTCGCTGGCACGGGGCTTTTGTTTTTGTTTTTTTGCAGAATTGGAGGACAGGTATTGGGCTCAGGCAGCTTGCGCGGACTAGGATGTGAGGACGCAGATCTCGGGGAGAAATTTGAGGGGCGAGGGGCTTGCTTTTCCACGAACCTGTCAGCTGCATACCCCATCACCCGTCATCCCTTTGACACCCGCTCCCCGATGTTTGGCCGACATCCACCCTGCACCTCCTCGAGGCCCCAGATCCACCTCCAGGGATCCCCCAACCCCGTCAGGAAGTGCCCCGGAGCTGAGAGTAGGGGCTCTTAGGATCTGATGTTCACGGCTCCGCCAGCAGCCTCCCTTTCCCCGGTTCAAGCCCAGGCTCAGGGGCTGGGACAGAGCTGGGATTTGAGGGGTTGGTTTTGGGGGGCGACCCCTGCTGCGAAGTCACCCCACCCCCAGCTGTGAGCAGCAAAGTCAGAGGCTGGGATGAAGACGGTAAAGGGGAAACGGAGGGAAAACCCCATTCAAGTTTGGTCCAACGGTTTAATGGGGGGGGGGGCGGTAAGGAGGAATTTAAAAGCCCCGAACCCACAAAGCAGACTTTTTTTAAAATTATAATTGAAAACATCTCGAAGTAGGGGCCGCCAGAAGCGGACCAGCTCCCCCCCACCCCGCCTCATCCCCCTCCCCTGCTCCCCGGAGTCCGATGAAGTCATGATAAGTAGGCTGCAACAAAAAGTGGGGGGGGGAGCTAGGGGCACAGGGGTCCTAGGCTGGGGCCCCGCGCGGACACAGTTTGGATACTATGGTTACGCGATCCGACCCAAACAGCGAAACCGGACAACAATAGCGGCCGCCAGAGGAGGAAATTCCTTCCGGGGTGGACGGCGCGGGGGGAGGGGCGCCTGGCTGGAACGCCGAGGCGGCGGCTCAGCCAATCAGCGCGCGGCCGCCGGCGGTTTCAAGGTGCCCCGCGCCGCGCGCCCCCACCCCCCCGCGCGCTCCGCTCGGGCGCTGGAATTGCTGAGACGTTTCCCTGCACGCGCCCGGGTAACCCTGCGGGGGCTGCTGCCCAGGCCGACCCCCTCCCCAGCCCTTCTCCCCGCCCCCCTCCCGGAGCCCACCGCCCTAGGAAGGCCGAGCGTTCCGCTGCATGAGTTGCTTGTACTGGAGGGAAGTAGGGGGAAAAATCGCTCCAAACCACCCCTTTCTATGGGGTTGGTTCCTGTACAAGCCTGTTTTCTATTTTAAAGCTTGTCTCAAGAAAAAATGAGGGAGGAAGGAAGAGAGAGCAAGGAGAGCGAAGGTCCACCCCAACTCATGAAGCCTGGGAGTCTCTGACCCCTGCCTGGGCTGGAGGGGGCTGTTATATAATAAGTTAGGTTATTGATATTGGCGGTCCTGGCGGGGCATCTGGCATGCAGAGGTCCAAGGGCAAAGCTGGCATTTAGAACCACCCCCCAGTTAAAGTTACCTGCCTTGTAGGAGACCAAAGAAACCAGATTATTTATGTGGTGCCCATGGGGTGACTCCTCTCCCTGACCTAGTAGGGATTCTGTGCTCAAGTCCCCCTCATTTAGAAGCCCTGGAACTGGCTCCCAAGCCTCCCATTACCCCCACCCACCCTCATCCCCGCGGCCAGGCCCTCCACCTTGCCTCCTCTCCTGCCAACTACCCAAAGCCGGCATGCTGGGTGGGCACTGCCAACACTAAGTTGGTCCCTGTTCCTTTTTTAAGCTCCTTGAACCTGGTTTCTGCTTTGATGCCCCCTGGGCCTGGAGCACCACTTCGCTGAGGAGTAGGTGCCTTTTTATTCATTGCACTTCCCTGGAAGGAGCTAACGTTCAAAAAGTATTTGCTTCTCTCTCCCACTCTTTCTCTTCCTCTCTTCATATATAATGGGGATAGCCCTAATTCTCCAGTTCCTCGTGTGTCTCTTTATAAATAAATAATGAGATTTTATTAATTATGCACGTATACTATCTGCAAGCAGATTGCTATGTCTCTCGATGCTTAATAAGATAAAAATAAAGGAAACCCCTCTACACTGATGCTGGATATTTTTCCCTTGCAAGCAAACAAAAACTTCAAGGAGCCATATGTCCTCCAAGGGCGGGGAGGAAGGCAGAAGTTGGGGAGTGCACGGGGTAGGGAGGGAGGGATTAAAAGGGGTTGCTTTGCAGATTTTCAAGGCAGCTGGAAGCGACCTGCTTCAGTTTACGACTGAGCTGCTGGTCTGAAAACACACCAAGCTTCGCTTGGGCGTTTGTGCGCTAGGCGGGATGGGCAGCTGTTAATAGTAAACAGGAAACCAGTCAGCAGAGAGCTGGCCGCAGCCCAGTCCCTCTCTCAATTCTGTGCCCCTCTTCAGAGCCCCCAAACCCCAGAGCTCTCAAAACACACTTGATTTCTGGGCATGTGTGCAACTATGTCCTGAGTGGCCAACACAATTCCTGGCCCATAGTAGTGGCTCAACAAATATTTGCACGTTGAGCAAATGGAGCATGGAACACACACACACACACACACACACACACACACACACACACACGGGAAGGGGGAATGGTTGCAAAAGTGGCCAGTGGGTAGGTCTTGGGGCACCATGTATTAAAGATGCAAGAGTTCAGGCTTTAGCCCTCAGATATTGGGAGAGGGGTTCGCCCCTCAAGTTTTCTGGCCGAAGAAGTGACAGACCAGAGCTGTGCATTGAAAACCTAACCTGGATGAGGGACACCAGAGAGAGGTGCAACAATGCAAGGGACATTAGGCAGAATTAGTGTGCCTAGAGAGAAAAGGATATTGGAGGGTGAGGAGGTCAGTACCTTTTTAACACCTGGAGAAAAGGGATTGGGAGCGGTCACAGGTGAACTTTAATTCCAAATGTTCTGGTTCCAGTTCTGAAGAGCAAGTCAGTATGGAAATAGAGATTTGAAGGGTGCAGAGGTGAGATGCTGGGTCTTCTATGGAACAGGAACCTCCAGCTAAAATTACAAAACCCAAAAGGAAGCGCATACAATTAACAGTCCTTAGAGCTGTTTGTCAGGGAGTTGTCCTTTGGGACCCAGAGGCTCTAAGAAGATCACGGGCCATTCTTGGGTCCCATAACAAGACTGGCAGAGCTGGCGTACCAGCCCCACGTTTTTGTTTTTGGATTTTTTTGTTGTTGTTGTTGTTGCCTTTTTCTCAATAATTTGCACTATACCCGTCTCACTGGAGAGAAACAGCTTTCTCACCCAGCCCAGGGCAGACCAAGCATACTGACAAAAGGGTTAATTAAACTGGGTGTGTGTTGCGCAAGTTCAAAAATAATTTTTTCTTCCAAGGGAGAAGTTCTGGAAGCCATTTCTCCTGCCTATGAGAGGTCTATATATTACTGAGGAGTTAAAACATAAAAATAAATTTGTGCTGGCTGAGGTTACCACAAAGCTATCAAGCTGGGTCTTGTTGCTGGAGCCCTGGCATCTGTTGTGTAATCTGGGGAGCATTTAGTCTCCCAACCGTGGGTGGGGGCAGCTGCCTGACTTCTCTCTATCCTCCTAATTAAAAAGGACCAGGATCATTTTCCACATGTGTTGAAGAACACCTCTCGTGCCTAGGAAAGGTAAAGAGAGGCAGATGCTATAGGCACTTGGGATTTGGGGAGGTAGTAACCAGATCCAGCATGAGCCTCTCTCTCAGAGAAGTTATGACCTGCTATGTGACCTTGGGCATACTCCTCAGTTTTCCCACAAATCAAACAGGAGGGAGGAAAAGAGGCTGGTTGACGAACAAGGATCCTTCCTACTCTTTGGCTCTAAGATATGGGTCCAACAGGATCTCAGGGCTATTTTCCCTCGTGGTCTGTTGGGATGGAGCCTCTGCCCCACGGCAGCTGTCATGCCTATATCCTGCCCCCAGTTCTGGTTCTGAGCCAAGGTTCAAAAAACACAAACCACTTGTACCTGTGGACTGCAAAGTTCCCCAAATTAGAGACATGCCCCAGTTCCAATATTCAGTGTCTCCTACACATATTTGCAGCCAAACCCTAAGGTCAGACACCATCTAGGCTGAGAGGTCATCTGGGATGCACATAAGCCCTCTACAATATCCCAAGCTAGTGTTTGTTCAGCCCCTGCTTGAATGTCATTACCACTTAACGAATTCTAGCACAGTATATGCTAAACACTTACTACTCCTGTTTACCAAGATGTCCTACTAATATTTCAAAGCCCGCGTGTAACAACATTGAACTCTTGTTGTTATCCTCAACAGACTTGCTCTTCCCCTCCTTCTTCCTATGTGTCCTGGCTCAAAACACTAGCATCAACAAAAATAAATAAATAAATAAATAACAAAGTATGAAATTTAGACAAGAAAAACAAAAACAAAAAACCTAGCACCACAATCTAAAAACTTGGGACTTATTTTTGACTTTCCATTCCTCCTGAAATCAGCCAGTCTCCAAGTCCTACTGTTCAACCTTCTTATTGTCTCCACAGCCCCGCCTCCACATCCCCATTTTCTCATCATCACTCTCCTATGCGGTAGTATCAGCCTCCTAGCTGGTCTCTCTGCCTCCTCACTAATCCCACCCAAAGTATCCTCCACAATGCCTACCAGAGGGCTATTTATTTCTAAAGCTTAACCTGAATACAATTCTTCTCTGCTTGTAAATAGATCATCTGAGTTGCCCCATAATCAAAATCCTAATTCCTTAGCACATTATTCGAGACTTCTCTCAACCTGGCCACAGACACACATGCAATCCCACGGCGCACCCCCAGCTCAGGGACCTTTGCACTGCAGCCTCACCACATGGCTGGCTCTTCCCTGAACATACTTTTGTTCCTCCATTCCTGTAACTTTGTCCATGCTGAGCCCTCTACAGGGGACACCCCTCCTGGTACTGAAGAAAAGGATAGAAAGGACAGGGTCTCTGCCCTAGAGGAACCCACATTTGAGAGCTGCACTATCCACTACGCTAACCACTCACCACACAGGCTGATCATGCCCATGAAATGTGCTAATCCAACTCAAGGTGCTCTGTGAGTGCCTAACACATGCCAGGCTTTAAAGATTTAGTTAAAAAAAAAAGTAAATTAGCTCATTAATAACTTGTTTATATCAATTATGTGCTTATAACATTTTGGGTATATTGGGTTCAATAAAATGTATTATTAAAAGTAATTCCAGCCCTGGCTGGGTAGCTAGTTCAGTTAGTTTGAACATCATCCCAATATGCCAAGGTTGCAGGTTTAATCCCTGGTCAGGGCACATACAAGAATCAACCAATGAATGCATAAATAAATGGAATAACAAATAGATGTTTTTTTCCCTCTCTCTTCTTTCCTCTTTCTCTCTCAACTCAATAAAAAAAATTTATATTCTTTAAAGACTTTATTTATTTTTAGAGAGAGAGAAAGGGAGGGAGAGTAACAGTGTGTGGCTGCCTCTCACATGCCCACTACTGGGGACCTGGCCCACAACCCAGGCATGTGCCCTGACTGGGAATCGAACTGGTGACCCATTGGTTCACAGGCCAGCACTCAATCTACTGAGCCACACCAGCCAGGACTGGATAATAATTTTTTTTTTTTAAGTAATTCCATCTGTGTCTTTTCACTTTTTAAAACATGGCTACTAAAAAATTTTAACTTGCAGACATGCCTTACCTTTGTGCCTTGCATGATGCATCTATGGGACAGTGTTGCAAGGGGCACAGCATGAAAACAAGCGGTTACACTGATAATGTGGTGGGAGCGAGCACTGGTGGTAGGAAACACAACATGGGTGCTTGAGACACAAGCTGGGGGAGAGCCCCATCTGACCGCGGTCTACTTAGGCTCCCCAGCATAACCACATGCCTCAGTTAGCACCCGGGTCCAGCTGGCATACAGCGACCAGTGCTGGTGGAAATAAGTGAAAAAAGAAGGTAAGGCAAACATTCAGATCCCAGCTCAGCTCTCACCTAGTCCCTTTCTCTGGGAAGCCATCCCTGACCACCCTGTCCCTGCCCCCGCCTGAGTAAGGTCCTCCTGGAGGCTCCACACCCACCTCCGCTTCCCTGTCACAGCACTGAGCACTCTGCCTTGTCATCGCCTTTAATGGCTGTGACCATCTGCCCACCCCTCCCCTGACTCAGAGCCTGAGGGCAGTCACTGCTTCCTCACAGTGGCGTGTCCCAGGGCACACACATAGTTGTGTCCCAGGGGAGATGCTGTGTGAAATGCTGAAAGTTGAACGAATACATTCGTTCAACAAACATTCACTGACCCTGAGCAACCTTTCCAACTACATCCTTAACATCTTTCGACCAACCATTATGCACCCACATAATTGCGGTAACAATAACCGAGGCCGGGTTTCAAGGAGCGCCAACCACAGGCCAAGTTCTTAATGCAGGTTTTCTCGTCCCATTTTCTCAATGATTTTGTGAGGTCTCCATTTTTTTACAGATGAGGAACTTGAAGATTGAAGAGATGAAGTGACTCGCCCAAGGCCCAAGGTCTCAAAGTGGGGTTAGACGGAGCTCTCACAAATCCAGCCTCCAACTCACAGGCCTTCAGCTCATCCAGGGTGTTCCCCAGACTCTCCCAGCTGACCCTTCTCCATTCTCTTCCCTCACTTGCTTCCTTGTCTTCTCCTATCATCTCCAGCCTGCGAGACAGCTGAGTTTAAACCAGGCCTCGGCAACAGGAAGGGCCCCTGCCCCACACCCTGTGCAGGGGAGGTGCCTCCCCCCAGAGCTGCCGAAGGCTGAGCACCCTGCCCCCAGCTGGGGAAGGGAGGAGGGAGGGAAAGAGAAACCCACCGGGGGCCTCTGGGGCACAGCCCTGGAGGAGCCCCGGTGTTTGGTTTCAATTAGGAGGACAAATTCCAGGAAGCCAGGCCAGTGCTGGGGGGATGGGGGTGCGCAGAGCAGGGCTCAGAGTGAGGAGGCTCCTGGAATCTGGCCTCAGGAAGAGGCTCCCAAAGGGCGTAGGGCTGAGGGGCCTGCTGGGAAAGAAGCCTGGCCTGGCAGTTTAAGTCCCAGTTCACAGTTGCTAACTTCCAGGGTGCTGTCAGGGTGGCGGATAACATAGGTCAGGTGCCTGGCACACAGTAGGCTCTCGTGGGCTCAGTAAATGGAGGCCAGCATTTGCTTCCGTTCAAGCCCACACTGGTCTATAAATTCCAACGTTGGTGGTGGGGAGGGTGCCTGGTAGTTGACAATGCACCCTGCAGTGTATCAAGCTGCAGGCTGGGCCCTGGGGCCCCACGATGACGGAAGCTGAGACCTCCAGCACAGCCCAGGAGCAATGGGCACAAGCGCAGAACTGCAGTGTGTGTGGCCAATGCGAGAGCAGCATAGGAGCGGGGCTCTGGGAGGCTCTGAGGAGAATGGAAGATCCAAGAGGAAAGGAACCTTGTCTGTCCTGTTCATTCTTGCCTCCTTAGCCAGTAGCGTCATGCCTGGCACACAGGAAGCACTCAATAGATCTTTGTTGAATGAAAGAGTGAACTTTTCTGGGAAATTTCAGGGAAAGCTCCTTAGAAGAGAGGTGCATCTACACAGGGCTTTAAGAAATGAATCAAAGCTTGGAGACCAAGAAAAGAAGAAAGGGCATTCAAAGCAAATGGCTGACGCAGGGATGAAGCAGCATGGAACACGTGGCAAAACATTCATTGATTCACTCATTCAACAAATGCTGATGGCGTGTTTGTGATGTGGCAGGCGCTGTGCTCAGCAGATGGCTGTGGCTGGACTGCAAGGGGATGAGCTGGAGGAGGCAGAGGCCAGACCATGGGGGTGAGGGTGGGGGTGGGCTTGTATGTCTTGTAAGGGAGTCAGGACTCTGCTCTGCAAGCCATGGAGTAGCACTGAGGGGTTTATATTTTCTGGGACGTAATCCCAATAACAAAACTGGAGGGTGGGAATGGAGGCGTCCTGCCACACACTGAGGAACCTGAGGCTCAGGGCAATGTTGGCACATGCTCAGGGACTGCTAGGTAGGCAATGGCAGAGCTGGGCTTCTTGTGTTCCACCCTCCGCCCAAATCCTGGGTGCCTGGCTCCATTTGGCTGACTGGCCTCAGCTACATTTCCCCCTCTCTCTGGACCAAAGGGCTTGAACAGAGACAGTCTCCCAAAGTATGGGTCAGGTAGACCCAATGGATGGGGATGCAGACAGGGAGTGCACAGGCCTGGCCACACAGAACATGCAACCTCAAGCTCGCCTCCGGGAAGTTATTCCTTTTCAGTTCTTGTTTCGCATCAAGTCAAAGAGAAGGGGAAAGGCCCAGTTTGTGGCTGGTGCATCTTTAATGCCTCTTGGCCACTTTCTCTCCAACCTTGATAACAAAGGGAGAGGCTTCCTAGCAAGCACGACTATCTAAGCTAAGATTGCCTTGTTTTCCTTGAATTTATTTCTGTATTTACCTTCTGTTTTTATAAAGCCAAAATATTTAGAGTGCAGTACAGTTTCCTTGTTAAATTTTTGTAAAAGTGAGTTCATTTAAAGAAAAACACTAAGCAAATGAGGTAAGACAATCTGGCAAAAATTATGGAGGAGATACCAATGACGGGACCTTAGGGAACTCCTAGGGGGTGCATTTAAGACGCTTAAGTTCTAACATCAGCCATTCTCCTAGGGAACTGATTTAGAGTCTAGGTGCTGTTGTTCTTTTTTACAAAGGGTGCAAAGGTTCCTGGAATTTCACTGGGCATTTCATGAAACAACTCTATTTAGCAGGGAATTTCCCTCTGCAAACTTCAATGGCAGCTGCATCACCTTGGCTATGTCCTCTGTGAAGCTGGGGGTGAGGAAGGAGCCCTAAGCTGGGGTGGCTGGTCCTGAGCCATTCCCTCTCCTGCTCCCTCTCCTGATACTGGAGGTGCTCTAGGGAGGGAACTCTGGGACTCCAACACCCCTAGAGTCAAGAGCAGCTGCCAGGGGGGCCGTTAGCAGAATGCCTGACTTTGCAGCCTTTTGGAGAGTATGGCCAGGGAGGGCAAAGACTTGTGATTGGGCCCCCTTCACCTTTCTTTCTTTCAAGATTCTTGTGCCATCCCCAACGTGTTTTTACATATGCCTCGTCTACCTAGCTGATTCTTACTTCTCCTTCAATCTCCCTTGTCACGCCTTGTGGGGAGCCCTTTCTCATTTTCTCCAGTCCCCCAGCCTCAGTCTGAGTTAGCACCTCCTGTGGGGTCCCAGCTTCCTTGACATCCCAGCTCCAGGAAACCTAGGTCATCATTGGCTATTTGCTGCACCCATGGGGAAACAGTACCTGTTTTATCTCCACATCCCAGCACCCAGCACAGGGTCTGCAGCAAGAAGGTACTCGGCAAAGCTCTGCTGAATTGAAGAGGGTACTTTTAGTGCGCAGAGTGGTAGCATCAATTCCAAGCCCCCCTGGGACCTATCATGGACTTCCTCCTCCTCTGCTGAGTCTCCTATAGGTACACGTGCCTGGGAAGAGTAGTGAGAGGCAGGGGAAAGGCCAAGATATAACACCAGGAAGATGTGGGTTCAAATTCTGTTTAGCCATTCAACTAATGTAGCTTAGCCAGAGCATTCTCGTGAGTTAAAGGGGGATCCTAATCCCCCCTACAAAGGCAGATAGGGTGTGATGAATAAATGAGATAATGTGAGAAAAGCAACAGCTACAGACCAGGTACACACTTGCTTATGAAATTGTGGAAGTGTTAGAACTGTAGAATACACAGAAAGCCCAGATGCCTAGGGAAAACAGGAACTCGTTCTGCCTAAAGGGCTGAGGCAGGGAAAGCTCTCTACTTGTGGGGGGACTTTTGAGTTGGGCTTTGAAGGATATAAAAGTTCCCCATAAATCATCAAGAAAAATTTTTTAATGTTTATTTATTGATTTTTAGAGAAGAGAGAGAAAAACATGGATTTGTTGTTCCACTTATTTATGCATTCATTAGTTGATTCTTGTATGTGTCCTGACAGGGGATCAAACCCACAACCTTGGTGTATCTGGATGACACTCTAACCAATTGAGCAACCTGGCCAGGGCTTTATCAGGCAATTGAGATGAGAAAGCTGAGGGTCACATAGGAAGTATACTTCCACCCTCTATGTGGGCCTACAGCAAGAATAATTTGGGTTTAGAAGAAGGAAGGACTTCTCATTCCGGAGCTCTGGGCATAGAATTCTAGTCCAGGATTTGATCAACAGTGTAAAATGGCCTATGAAAGGTCAAGGGGCCCTTCGTCATAAATCAAAGGTCAGCTAGTCCATACCTCTCTGGCTAAGCCACACAATTCCTTTTGCCCCTAAACCTTGAATGAGTAGGAGAAGGGGGATGATCCCTACCAATGCCTAGGTTTGTAGCTACAGGCTGGGCCCACGGTCAATCATCCCTCCCTTCCATCCCTCTGCAAAAAGCCTGGCCCCCTCCCTGCCTGGGTCCTTCATTCGCCCCTGATGCCCTGACCCAGAGGAGTGACACAGAATTGTTAAATAATCCCCCTTTCCTGGGCCAGGGAGGGGCAGACAGAAGCAGGGTCCTCTTTCTAAGTCAGAACTCTTTGTCTTTCCTTTCCTAGCCCGTTTTTCGAAACTAGACCTTGGGGAGAGAAGGAGAGAGTATGGATGCGTGTGTGTGTGTGTGTGTGTGTGTGTGTTTGTGTGTAGAAAGGGAGAGGGTGGGAGGGAGAACAGAGCCTGGGAGTGCGTGTGGCTGTGAGACTGCATGGCTGTGTGCAAGAGAGACTGTGGGGTGGGTGGGTGGGTGGGTATGTGTGTGTGGCACTCCAGCGGTAAGCTGTACCTTAAAGGTACAGGCCCTGCCTCTGCCCTGCTCCCGTCCACCCCAACCAGAGTCACCCCCCACCACCATCAGCTGGGAACCAGAGCAGGCCAGTCCCCAGTGACTCCTGCCTGAGGGAAGAGAAGCAAGCCCAGCCCTCCCTCTCAGACACACCCCTCCCCTCCAAGGCTGAGGCTTTGAGAGCTCAGAAATGGGTCCTACCAGAGGGAAGAGAAAGGGGCTTTATTCCTGAGGAAAGCAGGGCCTCCCAGAGGAGGCTGGGGAGGAGGCCCAACTCTGGGGCACGACTGCCTGGATGGGGTCCCAGTTCTTCACTTACTAGGGGTCGGGTGCGTGGATGGGGTGCACGACCTCCCCGCCTCTTTTGTAGGGCGGGGACACCTGCGCAGAGCTGTGCAGTAGTCTCTGATGGAGACCACGAGGGTGTGGATGGTGGCAGGACAACCACGAGGGTCTCTGCTGCAGACAGGAAGCCCCTATCTCAAGTCTGCTCTCAGGCAGCCTTCCTGCCATCTTGGCAGCTGGAGCTTGCACAACAGAGTGCGGGGGTGTTTGTTTTCTTCCCACAGCAACCCGCCCTTCCCCCCACGCTCACACCCGGTTTTGGCTCCTAGGCTGGAGGTGATGATGGGTGGAGCGCTTGGAGGTTCAGACCTGGTTTCTCATTTTGCCTCAACGTCCTCTCCTCCTCACTCTGTGACCCTGGGCAGGTCCCTCGCCTTCTCTGGGCTCCTGTTGCCTGCTCTGTGTAACGGAGACGTTGGGGTCAGAGACTCTAGCAGCTCCTCTAACTCTACCCTTCCCAGGTTTTGAGTCCTATGCCTGGCGTAATTTGATGAGAAAATGCCTTTATCTGGGAAGAGAATGAGAAATTACTCAGCTCTGCATTCTCCAGCCCTATCCCAGAGCCACCTAAAGTAGTGGCGCTGAAGTGTCCATGAAAATCTCCTGGCCCAACTTCTCCATTTCACACTTGAGGAAACTGAGGCAGTGATTTGCCCGAGACACACGGGGAGTGAGAGCTGAGGCTGGGACCAGAGTCCTGGTCCCTTGGCCCCAGCCTCCAGCTATGAGGCCAAACCCGGGTCGCCGAGAGAGCAGAGGGAGCCGGGAGGCGGAGAAGAAGAGGAGGAACAGGGGGCGCGCCCCACCGGCCCCGGCTCCCCAGCGGGCCCCTTCCGGCCCCTCTCCCAGCCTGCACACCGTCCCGCCACCTGCTCCCCCGCCCGCTGGGGCGGGGCCGCCGCCCTGTCTCCATGGCAACGCGCGGCCCAGCAGGCCGTCTTGGCCTCCCTGCAGCGGCGCAGCCCATCTGGCCCCAAGCCCGTCCCTACTGGGCTGCCCGAGGCCCTGTCACAGGGCGGGGGCGAGGCGGGGAGCCGGGCTGGTGGGGGGGGCGGGGGAGGCGATCCCTCACAAACCCGCAGCAGCAGCAGCAGCAGCAGCAGCAGCAGCAGCAGCAGCAGCAGCCCGAGACCCAGGCAGGAGCTCCAGGCGTCAGGCCCTTACCCGTGCCAACACCTGGGCTGGCTGCTGGGCTCATCCTGATGGATTAAAAGCCTCCCTATCCTCTGGGACCTCACATTCTAGACAGACACCCTACCCCCAATATCTACCCAATGGGGCAGGAGGCAGAATCTCGGGATTAGAGGCCAGCTTTCTGGAGCCAGCCACCTGGGCTCAAATCCCCAAGTAGTGTGACCCTGGGCAATTTACTTAACCTTTTACCCATCTGAAAAATGGAGGTGATCATAGACTCTGCCTCATAAGGTGGTTGTGAGGGTTAAATGAGTCATTAAAGAAAAATACATGGAGTTAGCACTCAGTAAATATCAGCTATTATTATTACTGCAGGTGGCAAGAGCTGTAAGAGAGGTCTTTGGGAACTGAGCCTGGGGGCAGCAGGGAAAGCTTCTTAGAGGAGGGAATACCAGCAAAGACGGAGAGGTGAAAAATAGCAGGGGTGTGGGAAGGGAATAGGCAGACTTACAAAGCCCTTCAGTGTTGCTGGAGAGTGTAGAAGAGCTTGGCTTCCAGACGGCAGGCACTGGGACAGGAGGCACTGAAGGGTTTTGAACCCAAGCATGACATGCCTCTTGTTTTCCTAGAGATTACTCCAGCTGCCATACATGCAATGGTTGGGGTCCGGTGGTCCTTTTGAAAGATGGTAAGGCCTGAACTAGGGCAGATACAAGGTCAATGGAAGGTGGGGACAAGTTCATAGCTATTAAGGAAGTAGACCTGGCAGAATGGTAACCTATGGATTGGTTGCAACTGGAGAGGGCAAAGTTAAGAATGGACATGGACACTTAGGTTGTTGGCTTGGGTACTGGGAGGGTGGCAGGGCCAGAAAGAGGAGCAGGTCTGGGGGTGGGGGGAAGATGATGAGGTGTGAGGTGTAGCAAGGGGGCGGGAGGTGCTGCCTAGGTTGAGAATATTGAGTTTGGAGCCGACCAATGTGGAAGACATCAGTACCTGGATGGTCACCAACGCTGCCACGGTCGGAGAGCTGCTCAGAGTCAGCAGGGGTAGGGGCCTTCACCAGGCCACGCCCTCCTCCACTGAGAGGGAGACTTAGGCTTCAGGATTCTAAGGAGAATTCTGAAGTGCCCTTTCCCTGAGTCCGAGTAGAATTTGTCCAGAAGGAATTCAGGAATTCTGACCCAAATTCTTTTTTTTTTAAGATTTTATTTATTTATTTTTAGAGAGAGAGGAGGGAGGAAGAAAGAGAGGGAGAGAAACATCAATGTGCGAAAGATACATGCATCAGTTGCCTCTCTAACGTCCCCAGCTGGGGATCTGTGTGCCCTGACTGGGAATTGAACTGGCAACCTTTCAGTTCACAGTCCAGTGCTCGATCCACTGAACCACACCAGCCAGGGCCTGACCCAAATTCTATGTGTGTCATTATCTCTTTCCGAGGTTTGGGGGTTAGGGAGGTTTGTCTGGGGTGAAGGAGGGGCAGAAGAGCACAAGGTGATAGCATGTTGTGCCGCTCTGTCCCAGCTTTGTTGTTTACCAGCTGTGAGATCTTAGGCAATTCTTCCCACCCAGCCTCAGTTTCCTCCTAGCTACCTACCATGCAGGGTTATTGTAAGAATTAAATGGTTATTGTAAGACAGCAAAGTTCCCAGCATGACCCCTGGTCATCTTTGCTGAACATGAAATTTCCAACCCTGGCTAGTGTGGCTCAGTGGATTGGACACCACCCTGTGGAATAAAAGGTTGCTGGTTCGATTCTTGGTCAGGGCACATGCCTGGGCTGTGGGCCAGGTTCCCGGTTGGGGTGTGTAAGAAGCAGCCAATCAATGTTTCTCTCACACATCAGTTTCTTTCCCTCTCTTTCTCCGTCCTTCCCTTCTCTTTCTCCCTCCTTTCTCCTCTCTCTAAAAATAAATATATAAAATCTTAAAAAAGAAAGAAAGAAAAGAAAATTGCAGGGTCTTCTCCAAGACACAGAAATATGAATTTCCATGGGTGGGTCTGGGAACCTACAGGTAAAACTGGTCCATTATTGGATTAAAGCCTCTGACTGTCACCCTGGTACCCCCCTGGCACTGGTCCACCCCTGACAAGTTCCTGACGCAAATGACAGCCCCCTGCCAGGCTCCTTCTTCTTTTCCCACCTGTTTCATTTCTACTGCAAGAGTCCTTATGTGCAGGCATGTGGACTCAGGCTTCAGGTCTAAATGCCCAAGCACACTTGTCCCTCACCCCCAAAACAGCTTGCTTCCTTGTTCCCGCCTCACACCTAGGATTGCACATACCTGCAGCACAGTCTACTGGGAGGATAGACTCAGGTCCTAGAAGTGGGCTCAGGGCCAAGGGCAGGAATTCCAGATTCCAGATACCTGGAGAGTGATCTAGAATGATAAGCTTGGGCTCCAGATGAGCATGTGCCCTTGGCCTCACCCATGTACACCTTACCTTGAAAGGAGAAGTAGGGCCAGAGGAAGGCATAGGACAATCCTATGTAACAGGATTCAGAGCAGAGGCCCAACTTGTCCATTCTATGAGTTCCCCTGCCTCTGTCCCTTTCAGCCTTTCCCACCAAGGCCCTCTGGCCAGCCCCCTGGGCCCCAGCAGCCATATCATGAAGGCTGCAGGCGTTTGTCTATTTGCCTGGTCGCTGCCCAGCTGAGATTACCTCAGACTTTGCCTCCAGCCCCTACTGGCCCTGAGAAACACAGGGTTCTGAGGCCTCCCGCGCAGCCATCTTGTGGGCCATCATAGCCCATCTGTGCCCAGGACCTGGCTTGTCATCGGAGGTTAGGTTATTATTCTCCTTTAAAAATGAGAAAATAGAGGCTCAGAGAACGCAAAGGAGGAATTAGTATTATAGAGCACCTATTGAATGCTAGAGGCTGAAGTTGATGCTTTTTAAAGACATGACCACACAACACCCCTGTAAGAATTATGCCCAATTTACAGGGGAGAACACTGTGGCTTAGGAAGGAGAGGTACCTGGCCCAAGGAACACCTACTTGGTGGAAAACAGAGTCAAAAATCAAAGAGACTGGTCAGACAACCTGGGCCAGACCCTAGGAATACATAGTAGGCCTTCAGTGAAGTCCTGCCAAGAGGAGCTGAGGTTGGTTGGAAACTGGGCCTGCCATTTCCTGTGAGGGCCATGGAATGTGAGGAATGTTCTCCCCCAGGGCAGCGCTGTGGGCAAGGTGACCTTTGGGGAGATAAAGTCAAATTCCAGTACTTAGAAGGAGACCAGCTGAGGTGGACCTGGACTGGTACTGCCAGGGACCAGGACCAGCTGCAGCCAGGCACCCGCCCCCGCAAGCCCCTCCATGAGCCAGGACTTACAACTGCTACAACTCAGCCCCTGCTGTTTCCTCAGCTGGAATTTCCCTTCCCCTGATCTGCCAAGAACACCTCTGTGTCTATGCCTCTAACCCTGTCCCCAACTGTCACCTGAGCATTTCCACTTGGAGAGCCTTGGTGAATCTCAACCATAGCTGTCCACGACTAAACTCACCATACTCGTTGACTACCTCCCACCCTCCTTGGAATGCTGCCTCTGTACCCCAGCTTGATTGCTCAGATGTTAGGGTGCTAGCCTTGCCTCTTCCTTCTCCCTCTTACTCCATTCAAACTCCTCCTCTCCTTGCTGCCTCTGACCTCCAGTCTCAGGCCCTCCAGCCCCATCTCCACATGGCAGCTAAGGCCAGAGTTGCCAGATATAACAAATAAAAAATACAGGACTCTCAGTTAAATTTGAATTTTAGACAAAAAGTGAATAATTGTTTAGGATAAGTATGTCCCAGGTATTGCATAGGACATACTTATACAAAAAAAAAAAAAAAAAATTATTTGTTTATCTGAAACTTTACTGGGCAGCTTGTGTTTTACCTGGCAATCCTAAGACAGAGTGCACTTCAGCACTTAAAACTCTCTGGTGGTTCCCTGAGGGACAGAGGAGGCACGGAGCACTCTTCCCGCACTGGCGCTTCTCTGCCTACCTCCAGCCGCCTTTCAGTTCTCAGAAATCTCCTCCTCCAGGAAGCCTTGTGAACAGCCATAAACAGGTTAGGGATTTCGCGGTGCAATTAGAAGCCACCATGCTTCCCTTATGAGGACCTTAAGTGCACTGCTGGTCCCCCATCAGCAAGAACTCATGAGACCAAGGTCTTGTCTTTTGTCCCCTGTGTTTACTCCCCAGCCCCTAGCCCCTCGAATGGCACTTAGAATGACTTGCTGTGGAACCTTGGCTAAGTCCATTGCCTTCTCGGGGTCTCAGTCCCTCCATCCATAGGAGAAAGGGTCATTTAAAAAGGTCCGAGAGACCCCTTCCAGCTCTGAGGTCTGCCCATCTCAGCCTGACCCTGTACTTTGACCCTGGAGATCCTGGTCAGGGGTGGCATAGGAGAGCTCTGAACTCAGCTTGGAGGACCTGGGACAAGGCCCAGCTCTGCCTATATGTGGCCTCGGGTAAGTTTCCACCCTCTCTCAGCCCGACTTTTCTCCTCTGCCAGGTTCTATACTTGTGGGGATCAGCCCGGCAAGGGGGAATAAGCCAATAAAGTTGTTAGGAGGCTGAAATCAGAGAGGTAAGGCGTGCAGCACAGCACAGGGCACTTTGGAGGCCCTCAAAGAACAGAGGTTCCTGCCTGCCCTTCCCCTCAACTGGGAGGCCTGAATGGCCAGGAGGGGCCCTGGAGAAGTTGCAAGAGCTCCAGGCAGGGGAGGGAGAGGGGCATGGAGGGAGAAAGAAGCTGGGCTGGGAGGATTCAGGCAAGACTTTAAATCTGGCCTTAGATTTATTTATTTTATTTATTTATTTATTTATTTATTTTTAAAGGACCTGATCATCTTCCGCAAGAGACCCAGGAATCAATCCAGCTGACAGACACACAACCTGAAGTCCACTCCCCCGTTCTTTGTGGGGGTTAATTTTCTGCCTAAATGGAGTAGGGCAGGGTGGCGGGGAACATGTGGGGGGAACATGTGGGTAGAATGGGAGCAGCCTGGGGCGACCTGGGTCAGAGGAGACACCCAGGTAGGGGGCTTTGCCCAGACTTACTGTTCCCATAACCTCTGGACTCCCCAGGCCACCCCACGTAAACATACTTAAGTGAGAACAGGATGCTCACTGGCTTCAAGACAAGCTTTTCCACCACCCCCATTCCGGCCCCCTTCCCACCAGTGGGCATGGGAGGTGGGGAAACCCTGGCAGGCCCCTGGGGGCAGGGCGGCCCTACCCCGTGACCCTGCTCTTCCAGTGCTTGGATGGGGCCTTCCCATAGCCTAGTTTTGTCTCCTCATCTGGACGATTTGGGGAAAGGGTGGAAGATGCTGGCTTCCAGGACAGACAGTCTGGCGTTCTGGAGGGCGAGACTACAGTGAGTAACTCAAGTGTTATGAGCCCCCAGGAAATGAATTCTTGCCTCTGAACAGGAATCTTCATACAAGGCTCTCTCACGTCACCTCCCTCTGCTCTCACAGCTCTTCCCTGTCTCCTCTCCTGCCTCCTCCTGTAGCCCAGCCTGTCTCTCACAGCTCCTGCTCAGCTAGCTTCCTGTAGCCCATTAGTCAGGCCTGATCTGACCTCCAGGCCAAAGAGGCAAGAGGAGGAGGCAAGGAAGGAGGGAGGAAGAGAGAAAGAAGGAGAATATTAACCTTCACTGAGACCTGGTCAGCTCTGCTCACCTCTGCTTCCATTGTCTCTTAGAGCCCCCAGCCACCCAATGAGACAGAACCTATTTACAGAGGAGCAAGCTCCGTCTAGATGTTAGTTCTGACAGAAGTCACACACCAATAATAAGGAGCCAGCTTTCATGCTTCCCCTCCTCATTCCAGGGCTCTTGGGTGAAATCCAGGAACTTAAACTGACCAAGAGGAAGAAGACAGTCTCCCAGATGCCGAGGCTCTGAGTCCTGGAAAAGGTTGTTTCTTGAAGCGAGTCAGAGCAGGTGGGAAGATGGGGCTGGCCAGTCCCTGTCCCAAAGAGGCTCAGTGACTTGAGGCAAGTTGCTTCACCTTTCTGAGTTAAAATCTGAATCAGTGTAACCTTTGCCCTCAAGGGAAAAGTGATAACGGGCTGGGCTTTGGAGCTACGTGATTTCAAATCCTGGTTGTGCTCTTCCCTAGTTGAGTGGCTAGACAAGTCACTGCCCTCTCGGATCATTACTTCCCACGCCTGTGAAATGGGGGCGATGAAGCCACCCACATGGGGTTTTCTGAAAACTGGGAAAGATAAGGTACATAGAAAGGACAGTACAGTGCTCGGCACCCTGAAGGGCTCGCCAGTTGGTGGGTGAGGGGTAGAGAGAAACCCAAAGTAGAAGCCTAGCGGCTATGGTCTGTAGGACCCACGCCTACAAGGTTGCCACCACCTTGCTATGAGACTAGGCAAGAGGCTTCCCTGACCAAGAGGCCAAAACTTCCCTGACTCTTGGGCCTGGGAAGGCAGACTAGAGGCTCATATGTGTGACCTTTCACCCTCGGACCCTCGGAGAGTGAACCCTCACTCATTCTACCCTGTCCTGGCCCACACACATCCACCTGCTCCATTCTTCCCCTTGCCGGCCCAGGCTCTGCCTCCACCCCGCCCCCAGAACAAAAGGGATGTGTTGACATTCTTTGTCTGGTACAGACTCATTCTGTGAGTGTAGGTCCCACGAGGCCTTGCAGCTGGGACCTGCCTGCCACCTTCCCCCAGTCCTGGTCCAGCTCACCGGAGAGCTCTAGAAGAACAGAGGGAGGAAAGAAGGAAGGAGGGAGGGAGGGAAGGAAGGGCCTTAAAGGAGCAGAGTCTTCTCTCAGAAAGTGTTCCCCACCTCCATCATTAGAATTGGTGAGAAGGAAACCAGGTGGGGGAGCGTAACAGGAGAAGAGTCCAAAGAGACTACAGTTTGTGACATGTTTGAGATTGGGGTGGGGGCTAAATTGTGGTTAATACCTAGTCTTCTGGCTCCCAGGGGAGGGCTCTTTTCATTAACTGGTTTCTTAGTATCTTTTAAGAAACTGGTCCCAACTTTGCCCTGATTTGCTGTGT
Source organism: Pteronotus mesoamericanus (assembly GCF_021234165.1). Lineage (NCBI taxonomy): Eukaryota > Metazoa > Chordata > Mammalia > Chiroptera > Mormoopidae > Pteronotus > Pteronotus mesoamericanus. The sequence continues at coordinate 5,825,212 of NW_026555006.1, read as the reverse complement.
GACCTTGGTTGAATTCTTTTCCCTCTCTGGGGCTCGGTCTCCCTCCTATAATATGAAGAGAAAGAACTGGAAGATCTTGCACATGCACATGAGAGATTTCCTGAGCTAGACCCTGGCTAGGGGCCGGGATACAAGAAACAAACCATACTCCCAGAATCTAGTTCTAGAAATTCATCAGGAATGAGCACAAATGACTCTTGAGGTGAGAGTAATGTTTCTCTGAAAGCAGGACCCCCCCCCACAATGCTGAAGAGTAACCTCCATCCCCTCAGATTAGTACAGTCCTGTACAACCTCCAAAGCTCTCTACCCCCTTCATCTATTCATAGACATGTGAGACAAAACCAAATCGTGTTTTCCTTTTATAGAAAATAAGGCTGCAGGCGCACAGAAGACAGGCCCCAACCTGGCCTGAGAGTGAGGGGCCTAGAAGGTGCTGCCTGAGCCCGATGGGAAAAGTTGGTAAGATATTCTGGTGGAGGGACCCAGGTAAGCGAGGAGGAGGGCAGTGTGCTTGCTGTAGCAGCCCAGGGTATGCTTGAGGGGAGTGGGGAGAGGAGGCTGAGGATCTTGGCTGCCCTGGCTAAGGAGTTGGTCCTAGGGGTGCTGAGGAGCCAGGGTGGGGTGGGGTAGGATTTTATGCCAGTTGGTTGTCATTCACTCCCATTGTAGTAAAGGGAGTGAATGGTGGGGGCCCTGCCAGAGACCAAGAGAGTCGGGACAGCTGTACACACAGGTACGTCCTGACAAAGGGGCCATGGAGCCTCTGTGGGGGAGGGGAGCAGAGCAATTCCTCCCGGGAAAGAGGGGAAGTGAGAGGGGAGATGAAGCAGGGGAGAGGAAATGAAAGATTAAGTGCATAAAGGCCATAAAGCTCAGGAGCGTCCAGGCCGGATGGATTCCGGTTTATAGATACATTTATGTCCGAGGGTGCCCAGCCAGGCCTGATGTCCCAGAAAGAGGAGCCACCCAAGGAGGCAGAGAGGACGCTAGACTGGAAGGGACGCCTCATGCCCCTGTGCTCTCTTCTACTGCCCCCCTTACGGACCCCCAACTCCTCGGGCTGGCTGACAGCCCAGCTGGAAGCAATTGTGGGAGCCTCCAGCCTGGAGAGCTGCATCCCACAAAGAGCCCTGGTAAATAGCAGCCCACACCCCAGACGGCCTGCAGCTCCCCCTCCTTGCAGCCCCCTGCCCGGAAATTTAAAACAACTGCTCAACACAGTCTTAAATCCTCCAGGAAGGAGCTGGGGTTGGCAGGCAGGAAGCGTGAGGCTGGCCAGGGCCCTGCCTGGAACTCCCACTCTCCCCAGCTCCCACCCTGAACTCCTCTGAAATACCACCGCGCCCCCTGGCCCCCTGCAAAGTCTTGCCATGGGCTTCCCATGTTAGTGTTCCTTGAAGGGCACTGCAGTTGCAACTTCTCAGAATTGCCAGGTAGACTGTGAACATCCAGCACATGGGAAGTCTTGTCCCCTGCTTATACCCAGTACTGGGTCTGCTACAGAGCAAATACATACTGTATATATGAAAAATGAATAAAATGAAGCCACCATGTGATTGTGAGCCATTGCTCTGCTCTGGGCCTCAGTTACCTCATCTATCAAATGGGTATGATAACTTTTACCCCAGTCTACTTCCCAGGGATGTGAGAGTTAAGTAAGAACTTTTGTGCAAGCATTTTATTAACTGCAAGTCTGATGAGTCACAATGATTCCATTCTTGCCTTCCTGGCCTCAGTTTGCTTGTTTGTCGAGTAGGGGCCAAAGCTGTGCTAGCTAAGGTCCTTAGCAGTTTTGACAAAGGTCTGAGGATGCCCAGACTTTCCCAAGTTCTGTAAATACCAGCTGGGTGGTGGGAGGAGGGCAGAGAGTGTGGTGTCAGGGAAAGAGCCCTGCCCAGGGTTCAGAAGGCCACTATTTTAGCTCCAGCATGACCCCTGACCCACTCTATGATCTTCTCTGGGCCTCAGTTTCCTTTTCTGTAAAATGGGAGTGTGTGGGCATGGGATGCCTGAAGTGACCTCTAATATTCAAGTTCTACGATGACAGGACATTATTCAGACGGCAGTGAGGAGCCACTAAAGGGCTTTGGGCAGGGTGGTGCCATGGTCAGAGCCATGTTTCGGAGCTTGCTCTGGCAGCCCTGTGGGTTATAGGCAGAAGGCTGGGATTTCGGAGTCTGGAGACCTAGAAGGGGGCTGTTGCCTTTGCCCAGGCGACAGAAGATAGCAGCCTCCAGATCTTTCTTCATTCTATGCCCCATGCCTGGGCTGCCCTAACTCTTCGCAGTGTCTCCAGCTCGAAACGCCCCCCCCCCCGCCCCCGCCCTAGCCCCAAATCTCCAGCTTTGTAAAACTCACTCATCTTTAAGACACAGTTCAGGGACCACCTCCTCCCTAAGGTCTTCCCAGATTGTCTCTGATGCAGTTAATTTTCTCTACCGTCCCATCTCCCAGTTCTAGGTACCTTCATCAGCGGACCCATTTAAATTACTGCTGCTGTGTGTGTATATACACATGCGTGCTCGCGTGCCTTTTCTTGGGCTGTGAGCTCTGGAGGTCAGAAGGGTGCACTGCCCATTCCAACGTCATCCCCAGCCCCATCACGTGGCCAACCCAGAGGAAGTACTCAGTCCATGCAGGCGGGGTACTGACGATGCCAAAGCATCCTACACTTTGAGTCTGGCTGCAGGGTAGGAGACTAAGCTCCAGACCCAGTTTCACGGCTAAGAGCTGTGTGGCCTTGGGCAAGTCACTTCTCTCTGGATCGAGGTCCTTCTTGGCCAGATAGCAATTATCTCTATTATTCATTCTGAAGTCAGGGCTCTGAAGGGAGGACTCGTCCTTGGGCCTCTTCCCCGGCACCTCCTCTCAGCATTTCCGTTCCTGTGCCCCGTATCACAATGTCACAATGATCTGCTCCAGTGTGGTTCCCACCACAACCTGAGCTCACTGAAAACCTCATCCCTGGGTCCTGCATAGTGCTCTGCACACGGGGTACTCGGCAGGCCTGTGTAAAGAAGCGCTTGTCTACTCCTCAGCCTCCAGAGAGCGAGCAGTAGGATCTTTGTGAACAGTGATGTGCCATCAAATGTGTGGCTTCGCAAGAGGCCAAGAACATTCACTGCCCAAGTCCAATTGCAGCCTTGCTCTGGGTCCCTGTCCTCCTGCCCAGCCACCCTCCTGGGGCTAGGCTGGCCTCTCCTGAGAGGTGTGGAGAAGGGGTGCCGTCAGCCCCTAAAGCAGATGGATCTTGAGCCAGCACTACTCTGCCCCAGGCAAGCCCTGCACGAATCTCAGCCAGAATCCCCCTCCCGCTCCCCCACCCCCATGCGCTGGGACAGACCTCAGCCAGCAGGCCTCCCAGCTTTGATCAATACAGGGCAAGCAGCCAAGGCGGCTGCAGGCTCCATCCTCCCAGGAGGCCCCAGCTCAGCCGGGGTCACATGGGGGAGGGGCTGCAGCCTGGCTCCAGGGCTCTGGGGGGTGGGGCAGGGCAGGGGAGAGCAGGAAAAAAGGCATCACTCGCAGTCATTTATCCCTTCACCCACTCACTCTTCTGCACACAATTGTTCAGTCCACAAATATTTAGTGAGCACCAACTATGCACCAGGCCTGTCATTGGCTCTGGGGACACATTAAGGACAAGATAGCAGCTCTTGTGGAACCGATGTTCTAATGGGGGAAAGAGAGAACAGAAAAATGAGCAAATGAAAATAAGAGGTAATTGAAAAAGTGATAAAAATAAAATAGGGTAGGGTGACGACAGAGAGATAGGGGCAACATTCCATGCCGTAGCCAGCGAGGCGATGCCCACCATGCTGGCTCAGATAAATTCCCAGAAGCGGAGGTAAACGTGGAGACTTGCATGCAGGAAACTTGTTGGGGGCACACTCATGGGCCAATGCCCTATGGTGAGTGAGGGAGGCAGGGTGGAGTAAAGGGGGAGGTTAGTCAGCTGACCCCAGGGACCTCTGGAGCAAATAGCCTTTCATGGTTGTCCCAGCTGGAGGCAACAGGGCCAGGCCTTGGTACCCTACACTCAGCAGCCATTGGGGAGCTCCCTCCAGGAAGGAGAAAGACTTTGGGCAAGCCAGCTATCATCAGCGGGGTCATTCCCACCGCCCTCTGCTGAGAGCTACGGCCACCAACACTTTGCGGCTGGGAGAAGAGGACCTCAGCCTTGAAGGCAGATCTGGGTGGCACATGTCAATATCCACTAGGTAGGCAAAGATCAGGAGGAAGAACATTCCAGGCAGCGGGAACAGCAAGTACAGAATTTCTAAAGCAGAAATGAGCTTAGCCTGAGGCACGGCCAACATGGCCAGAGTGTGCAGAGTGAAGGTAGAGTCATAGGAGGGCTGTCAGGGAGGTGGGCAAAGGCCAACCCCAAAGGACCTAGTGAACCAGGGAACTTTCCATGTAAAGGGCCACCCTGGGAGGGCTTTAAGAAAAGAGTCATCTGGTAATTACCTATTAACATTCCTCTGGCTTCAGGGTGAAGGAGAGAGGAGGGGAGGGGAAGGGAGAGCAGTGTCCGGGAGAACAGTTGGGAAGTGGTGGAGGGGTCCAGGTGACAGTGTCACTGGTGGTTTAACTAGGGCACGGCCATTCACGCCTTAGTGAGATGAGTGAGAACTGAGGGAGGCCAGGGTGCTACCGGGGCTCGCGGGGAGGGCTCCAGGTAAGCCTTGGCTGTCATGGTGTAGAGATGCTTCTAGCACCCCATGGGGTATATTAGACCAGATGATTTGATTTTTCCCATCCTAAAGATCCTGAAATTTGTGGACTGGGAACGGAACCTCAGAGACTGCTGGGCAGGAATCCCCTTTCCAAAGTCGTGGGCTAGTGGTTATGCAGCCCTCGCTGTGCCCTGCAGGGGATGAGGAGCTCCCTGTCCCCAAGGATCACTCTGTGGGAAAAGTTCTGAGAGCTGCCTCCTTGCAGCTATGCCCAGGGGTCCCTGCTCTGCCCTGGGCCAACAAACTAACCACCTCTGTTCTCTCTGCCCCGAGAGGCCCCCAATGGTGAGGACATGGCTCTTGTCCCCACTTCTACCCCATGTCTTCTTACCTTATGGTCATCCTGGGGAGGGTCCCAGATGGTGCCTCCTCCCTGCCCCAAGCCTGGTTCCTTGCCTGCCTGTGGATTCATTGCTGTGATACACATCTCATTCCGGAAAGATGTGGAGAGAAGTCACTTTGTAGAACTTGGAGAAGTGCATTTTCTCCTGAGGCCTGACACTTGCGGAGGCTCGGAGTTAGGAGAGCTGGGTTCTAACCTGCCTATGTGACCTTGAACCAGTCACTTCCACTCTCTGGGCTTCATTTGCTCCTCTGCAAATGAGGCTGGCCAACTGGGTGGTATTCAAGAGCTGAACCAAAATATGGTGAGTCCATGTGAGATTTGTCCTTGTTCATTCTTCAAAGCCTGAGCCGAGGGATTTTCTTTTTCCCGTTCCTCTGACTTTTGGAGTCAGAGAATTCCAGAGCATTAGGGCTAAAAAAGCCTTGAAAAGCCTAACCAGCTTTCTCTGCCAAATTTTGTTTCAACATCATCATCAGTTGATTGTCTACCTTCAGAGCTTGTATACCTCCAGACATGGGGAGCTCATTACCTTAGTTAGGACAGTTCTATCAGAAAGTTCTGTAGCTAAACACAAAGATTTTATGATTTTACCATTCAACAATATTTACTGAGCTTCCATCAAATGGAGCAAGGCACTCATAGCCAAGTGATGGAGCAAAATCATCATTATAAAGGTAGTTTAGCCCTGACCAGTGTAGCTTAGTTGGTTGAGCATCATCTCACAAAGCGAAGGGTCCCTGGTTCCAATTCCTGGATGGGTACATGCCTGGGTTACGGGTTCGGTCCCTGGCCTGGGTGTGAGTGGGAGGCAGCCAGTCAATGTTTCTCTCTCACATCGATGTTTCTCTCCTTCGCTTTCTCCCTCCCTTCCCCTCTCTATAAAAAATAAATAAATAAAATCTTAAAAAAAAATAAAGGTAGTTTATGTGCCTTGAGCACTTACTATGGCCAGCAGTACCCTAAGCGCTGCACATACACCACCTCATTTAATCATCACAGTTGCCTCCCAGATCACAAATGAGCAAATGAGGGTTAGGGAGTATGTGAAACTGGGTCCCAGAAGGAAAAAGATGGCAACTGAAGGGTTTTTTGAAGAGTTTAGTATGGAGACTATTTGCAGAAGTGAGGGAAGGGTTAAAGAAACCAAGGAGGGATAGTGGGGTGCCCAAGGCTAGCAACCAACTGCAGGTCTGAAAGGGGAGGGGTTGTCCCTAGCACCTGGTAAAGCTGGGGCTGTAGAGAATGGGGTGGGAGGTGAGGAATTAAGATCCTCTTCTCTGGCTACTGCTTGTAGTTCCCATTGGCTGAAGCCACAGGAAAGCAGAAGGCAAGGTTTCCTAGGTGATGTAGTCTACAGAGGTCAGCCTTCTGGGGCACACAAAGGGAAGTGAGAGATAAAGAATAGATCTTGGGGAGGGGGTGCATGCAAACTGAGAATTATGTTTGATTCTCCCAAAGAATGAGAGAACCAGCCCAGAGAGTTAGACAATTTGTCTAAGGTCTCAAAGTCAAGAAGGTGTGGAACCATAGAAATAACAACATAATAATAAATATGCTGTATTCCCATTTTAAGAACATGAAAAAGCGAGTTGTAGGAGGGATTGGAAAGACCTGGAGGATAGACAGGAGTCTGTGGGACAGAGAAAGGCGAAAGGACATTCATTCCAGAACAACTTTGGCAAAAGCTAAACATGTGCAAGAACACTGCCTGTCAGGCAGGAGTAAGCCACTCTGCAGGGCGAGAGAGTGCTAGGAAGGTTCCAGAAACCTGGAAACCTGACAGGAAGCTGAAGAAGGAGCTCAGAAATGTTGCTATTGGAACAAGATAAAGCCAGTACTCATTCACGAATTTATTAAAAATATATATTGATTGCACATCTTCTCTTTGCCAGGAACTGTGCTAGGAGCTGGGATTATAGTGGTGAAAAGTGTAGTCAAGGTCCTGGTCTCATGGAGGTTACAGTCTAGTGGGGGAATGGGTAGCAGCCAAACAATAAACTAATTAGAGTGGGGATCAGTGCTCCAAATAAAAAGCTGGATTTTCTCTTGTAAGCAATAGGGAGACATTGATGGACACTGGTGGTTTAAACTTTTTACTTTTTTTAAAATTAAGGTATAGCTCATAAAGAGTAGACTGTCTAAATCGTAAGTGCATCTTTTAATGACTTATAACCGAACCGCCGCAGATCAAGATTCAGAAAGCTCTTTAAGGGCCTCCTGGCCATACCCTCTGCAGAGTAATCACTATTTTGATCTCTGTCAGCGTGTATTTGTTTTGTCTGTTTTTGAACTCCATATAAATGGCATCGTATAGTACATACTTGTTTGTGCTTGGCTTCTTTCGTCCAACATTATGTCCAAGAGATTCGTTTGTGTTGCCTCATGCAGCAATTGTCTGTTCCTGCTACTGGCTATGTGATATTCCATTGCATACATAGGCACTATATTTTATTTATCCATTCTACTATTAATGAACTTCTGGGTTGTTTCCAATTTTTGACTATTATAATGTTGTGATGAGCACTCTTGTACATTTCTTCTGGTGAACATATGCACGCTCATTTTTGTTGGGTATATATCCAGGAGTGGAATTCCTGAGGCATAGAATATACATATGTATTTGCTTTGGTAAATACTGCTAGTTTTTGAAAGAATTGTATCAATTTATATTCTTACTACCAATGTATAAGAGTTCCTCCGGCTCCACATCCTTGTAAACACTTGAAAGTGTCAGTCCTTTTCATTTTAGCCATTCTGATAGGTGTATAATAGCATCTCTTTGTGGTTTAGATGTGCATTTCACTGATGACTAACAATGTGGAGCACCTTTTTATATGCTTTTTGGTGATTTGTGAAGTGTCTGTTCCAGTCCGTTGCCTATTTTTTAAAAGATAGGTTGTCCGGCTTTGTTTTCTTGATGTATAAGAGTTCTTTAAATATTCTAAGTATGAGTCTTTTGTTGGATATATGTAGTTCAAATATCTTTTCACGGTCTGTGGCTTGACTTTTCAATCTCAGTGGTATCTTTTGATAAACAGAAGTTCTTAATTTTAATGACATTTATTTCCTTTATCTTTTCAACCTTTTCTTTTATGGTTGATTTTTTTTTTTTTTTTTTTTTTTTGGTGTGTATGTGATAAGTTCAAACAATCTTTTCTACCTCAAAGTCAAAAGAAATTCTCCTATGTTTTCTTCTAAACACTTCATTGTTCTATCTTTCACACTTAAGACCCTGATCCATGTTGAATTAACATTAGTGTGTAGTCTGAGGTAGGAGTCAAGGTTCATTCCCCTGACGTTTGCCCATCCAAATTTCCAATACCAGTTATTTTTTTGGAAATACCCCTTTCCTTCTAGTGAATTGTAGTAGCCCTTTTCTCATAAGTCAAGCGATCATATATGTACGAGCCTGTTTCTGGGTTCTCTGTTTCGTATCATTGGTCTACTTGTCTAATCTGTGTCAATACTGTATTGTCTTAATTATTAACATTTCATAATGAGTTTTTATATATGACCGTGTAAGTTCTTAAGCTTTCTTCTCCAATGTTCCACTGTCTGCTCAGATTCCTTGCATTTTCATATAAATTTAAGGATCAGAGAGTTGATTTTTAAAAAAGCTGTTGTGTGAGTACCTAGGCAGAGGGCTTAGCAGCACTCAAGCCTCCCAGGGATGTTCACAACATATACATGTGAAGCTACTGGCAAGATTGTGTGTGCTCCTCTTTTACATAGATCTCTGAAAAGAATAGTGGGACTCATTCAGTAAATGGACTATTCTATTAACACTAGAAGCACTAGGGCAGGATGATGGCCAACTATCTTGCTCTGCCTGATCAGCACTCACCTCCCCTTTGGTGACAAAGACCACCTTTCCTTTCAAGAACTCATTCTGTCTTACTCTTGGTTCCAGTGAGGTTGACTTCAGGCTGCCTGGCTTATCCGAGCATTGGTCCTGAGGTAGTTATGTGACCCACCTCAGGCCAATGAGAGGAAAACCTGGGATTCTTGGCAGTTTCCAAGAGAGAAATGCTGCTTTCTTCATGGGGGTTCTTAAGCCAGAGGAATATAAGTCTGGAACTGTCAGTGGCCATCTTGGAGGCTTTCTAAGGAGCGTCTGTTTGAGAATGAAGCAAACACCAAAGAAAGAAGAGCCAAGACTTATGACACACACAGAAACACATGTTAATCGTGGCGTTTGAGTGTCTGGACTCAGCCAAGCCTGAAGCCAGCGCTACCCTTGGGCTTTTCAGGACGTAAGCCAAAAAATTCCCTGTTTCGCTTAAGCCACTTTGAGTTAGGTTTCTGTCAGTGCCAGATTAAGTCGCTAGGTATGGGAATCTTTTTCCATCTCAAAAATCACACTAGAAAAAGCAACCAACAAACTGGTAATAGTGGGGATCACCACAGAGCGTGAGTCCCTGGTGCTTGTAGGACAGGGCTGGGCAGGAACCTCATCCATAGGCATACAGTTTTATACCATTATTTTTTTCTGACCATTAGAATGTATTTTCTGATTAAAAATTCAACTATTGGCATACAATCCATGTAATTTATTTAAAGAACAATAAAAACAGTTTGCTTACTACCTAAACACATATCCTTCTTTTCTTTTTAACATTTATTTATTTTTAAAATATTTTATTTATTTATTTTTAGAGAGAGGGGAAGGGAGGGAGAGAGGAAGAGAAACACTGATGTGCAAGAGAAACATCACTGATGTGCAAGAGAATAGGTAGTCTCTCACACGCCCCCAACTGGGGACCTGGCCCACAACCCAGGCATGTGCCCTGACCAGGAATCAAACCAGTAGCCTTTCAGTTTGCAGGGCAATGCCCCATCCGTTGAGCCAACCAGTCAGTGCGAACTTATAAAACATTAATAACCAATGTTACCCCAATATATTTAATTTTTTAAAAAAGAACCAAGACCAAAAAGGAAAGAAACAATGAAATATGTTTAGGATATGAGAAGATATAAAAAAAGGAATTACTATAGTTTTCCTAGATTATTAGAAAAACACTTTAAATTTCCATGTGGCAAAAACACTGTAAAAAAAGTCAAAAGATAATCAGTATATACAAGGTCTGTCCTGAAAAAGTCCATCCATTGTTAATATAACAAGAACAGCTTGCATGACATTGATGTAACCCGGCAGCCAAGGAGAGTGAACTGGAATACACATGCACGAACAATGACGACTTCACTGTATTAGTCAGCAGAGGTGGTAGACACTGTTGAGTGAGCATGTGTACTGTGTGGCTGTCGCATTCAAAATGACTGAGCAAGTAGAACTGTGAATCTGCTTCCAATTTTACATTAAGCTTTAATATTCCTCTGCGGAAACTATTCAGATGATTCAGGAGGCCGCAGCTGTGGGCACCTGGTGACTGGCAGCTTCATCACCACAACACACCTGCCATCATGTCTCCTGCAGAGTCTTTCTGTGAAACATCAAATCACCCAGGTGACTCAGCCCCTCTGTAGCCCAGATTTGGTGCCCTGCGACTTCTGACTTTTCCCAAAACTAAAATCACCTTTGAAAGGGAAGGGATTTCAGGCTGTCAATGAGATTCAGAAAAATATGATGGGGCAGGTGATGGCAGTTGGGAGAACTGTGTGAAGTCCCAAGGTGCCTGCTTTGAAGAGGACTGAGGCATCATTGTCCTATGTACAATGTTACTTGCAGCTTGTATTTTCTCAATAAATATCTCTATTTTTCATATTACATGGCTGGATACCTTCGGGACAGACAGTGTGTGTGTGCACGTGCATGTGTGCATGTGCGTGTATGTGTGTGTTTAGAGGTATATAGGGAAAATTTGGAGGGATACACAAGAAACTACTACCTATACACAATTAAGGTTACCTGAGGGGAGTTAGGTGGGTGGAAAGGACAGTCGGGGCTATTCTCACTTTTTCTGTACTATTTGAACTTTTCAAAAAACATCATACATGTTTTATTTAAAATATATAAACCATGCATACGCAAGTGTGATTTTCTAAACAAAATCTCCTTTTCCTACAGAATTGAGCACAGGAGCTACCTCCCACCATTACCCTTCACACTGTCCCCTGATGCACCACGTCGTTCCACACTTCTGTGATTTCACTCGGCTGATTCCTTGTTTCTTCTTTATTTCCCCATCATCTGCCTGGAAACTCCCCCTGGCCCTTCAAGACCCACCTGAGCAGCTCCTCCTTTGGACAGTCTTTCCAGATTTCACAGAATAATATATCCCTTGTGACATATCGCATGTCCCTGCATCTTAGCCCTTATAAATTTCTATTAAACTTTACATTTGTGTCTGTCAGCTTTATTAGACTTGGAGGGTGCAGGTACTCAATACGTAAGCTTAGTTAATGCTGAGAGATGAAAAAATGCATGCCACTTGACGCATCTCTATTCACCAATGTATCTTTACTTACCATTCTCTCCCTACAAGTGATACTTGGTCAGTGACCAGCAGTATGACCTCTTCTGAGGAAAGCTGGCCCCGTGGTCACGCAGGCAGGCCTGTGCCCATGCGTGCGGTCCCCCAGCACACATTCATTCTTCACTTACGGTGTGGCTCAATCCTGTGCCCATAAACTCATGACGCCCCATACCCAAGGCCAAGACCTTGGTCTAAGCCAGCAATTTTTCAACCTTTTTCATCTTGTAGCATTCATAAACTAATTACTAAAATTCTGTGGCACACCAAAAAATATAGTTTTGCCGATCTGACAAAAAAATAGATATAATTGCCATTCATTCACAGCAGATGGCTATTTGTTATGTGGGCTGTTGTCATTTTTTTTTATTTGACAGTCTAAGGGAAAAGGAGACAGTGTGGCACACTTTGACTGGTGTGGCCCAGTGGGTTGGATGTCATCCCACAAAGCAAGCGGTCACCAGTTCCATTCCCTGTCAGGGCACATGCCAGGGTTGTGGATCAGGTCCCCAGTTGGGGGCAAGCAAGAGACAACCCGATGTTTCTCTCACACATCAATGGTTCTCTCCCTCTCTTTCTCCCTTCTTTCCCCTCTCTCTAAAAAAATAAATAAAATCTTTTACAAATTCTTGCAGTATACCAGTTGGAAACTGCTGGTCTAAGCTGGCCCGCCCTTAGATGCTGTACCTTCACGACCCTCTTTTAGCCCAGGAGCACACAGCCATCCAGGGGTGTTAATGAGATAAAGGTGTGGCCTGCTGTTCTTAGTCAGGGGCCTGGGTGATAAAGGGGTGGACTCTCTCCCCTTAAGTATCAAATGTTCCCTTAGATTCGGGGAGGACAATGTGTAGGGAGGCCACACCCTCAGAAAATATGCCTCAGCCCTCCATTTCTACCAAAGGACTTTTCAAGAAATACCATAGAAACGTGTTTTATTTGCTCCATAACAGTTTTTGAGTTGGCTCTCTAGGATGCCATGGGCTGCACCCATGAACATTTTTTGGTCTTAAGCAACAGAAACAGACTATGGCTACCGTGAGTCCACTGGAAAGCTACGATGTGGTTTGCAGAACTGAAGGAAAAGCTGGACCACGGGGCCCGGAGGGCATAGTTCCGGAGATACGAGCAGCAGGAGCCTGCGGGTGCCTTTGGAGGCGGCCCGTATCACACATCTCGTGCTTTGCATACTTTCAGCCTCCCCTCTGCCACTGCGGTCTTTTCTACACATGTTTTGACCCAATTTTCACTGACAGCGCTTCATCTCAAACTAAGATGTGCCACAGCTTCTCACTTCCTGCCCCAAGCTTCTCTGACGCTGCCCCCTGAGTTGCCTATGGGAGTGGCCTGAGCACACAAGCGTAGGCAACCCGGGATGCATGGGTGAACACCCGCACCCAGTGGGGTCAGGAGACAATGGGCACAGGCCTCTCCCTTCACCCCTCTTGCAGACTGTCCTGAGACTTATGGTCCACTCCTCAAAAGGTTCCAGGGGGCCGGGGCACCCAAATGTGACAAACTTTAGATTAGGTTTCTCTTCCCAGCTCCTCTCTCCTGCTCCCTGGAATCACTTCCCAAATACACTTCCTACGCACAAACCCTTGCTCAGGCTTTAAGTTCAGGGGAGCCCAAACTAAGACAAAATTTAATCTTGGGGATGGTTGAACACTTCAGCTGAGGCAGGTCAAGGTTCAGATTCCAAGAAAAGCTCCCATTCCAAGGAATTGTCCAGGCTTGGATTGTGGTCTACCCTTTGACCAGACTGATGGCAGGTACCCCAACTCTCTGTCCAGTGGTAGAGGGAAAGCTCCCCAAAGCAAATCAAGATGTTTAGCAGGAAAAAAAGGTGACCAACACTCTCCAGTAGGTTTCCCTACACTCATTGTGTCTTGAGGCACCATGTATGTACCATGTCTACAACAAGCTCTCGGTTTCCCACACAAGCCTACTACCAGCCGTTTCCCACACACTGCCTTTCTCACACCCGCCTCCTAGATGCCCAAGCATGAACCCTGGGAGAGAGCCCCATCCCCTCTCCTCTCCACCACAGCCGGTTGAACACCCAGCCTGGCAACTCTGCCTCCTTAATATTTCTTGACTTTTCCTTGCTCTCCACCTCAGTACCATGACCCCATCACCTCTCCCCTCATGCAACAGTCTTCCAACTGATCTCCCTGAGTGCTTTCCCTCTCTCTCTTGCATGTTATCTTAGCTCCTAGAGTGATTTTCATAAGACACAGATTTGAACAAATCACTTTGCTGCTTATTACTCTTGACCAGCTTAGTCATGAGACTTTTGATGACATAATCTTGTCATGACCCCGCCCTGCTGGCCGGTCCGTTGCCAGCCCTTGGCATTCCTCCTCCCCCATCCAGCTTCCCCGGAAGCCGTTCTGCACTACGGGCCATTCTCTCTCACCTCTTTTTGGTGCTTGAAATGCTCTTCTGCAATGGTTAGCGTGCTTTCAGCTGCAAGTAACATAACACCCTGACTCAAGCCTGCTTGGACAATCAGGACATACAGTATCTCCTTTGATATAAAGGCAAGATGGACCCCTGCCCACTATATAATCAATGCTCAAAAATGTTGAGAAACCAGCTTTTTATGTCCTTTTTCTCTGCCACCCTGGGTATCAGGTTCATTGTAAAGCTGAATCTTCTCTGGGTTGGAAGAAGATGGCAGTAGACTCAAACTTCACACTTAGACATGAAAACATCCACAGGAATAAAAAGTGACCAAGTCTAGTGTCTTTATTAGGTACTCAAAAACTTTTCTCAGAAGTCCTCTAGGAGGCTGCTCTTCACCTCACATTGGCCAGAATTGGCCCCATGCCCATTCCTGAACCAAGCACCAACAACAAAAATAGGATTATGATTGGTGGAAGGGATGAGCAGTGGTCAACATTCATGACTATAGCACTTGCCCTCTTCATTTTTCTGGCTAATTTATTGCAGAATGCAATTCAACTGTTATCTCCTCTTGAAAGTTACCAAAGAGAAACATCACTTCTTTTATGTGTCTGTCTGCCACCAACACTACCACCATTACCACCCCGCCCCTGGAATATACCAGTAAATTCTTTCACATCATGAAGCTGGTTCTTATTTACTCTGTATCTGTATCCCCAGGGCCTAGCTCAGAGCTGGCACAGGAGAAACTCAATTAGCTTGCTGAATATTTTTGTAATTAAAAACAAAACTAAACTATAGTTCTGACCAGTGTGGTCCAGGGGTTGGGCATTGTCCCACAAACTGAAAGGTCACTGGTTCAATTTCTGGTCAGGGCACATGACTGGGTTGTGGGCCAGGTCCCTGTTGTGGGCATGCGATAAGCAACTGATTGATGTTTCTCTTGCACATCGATGTTTCTCTCCCTCTTTCTCACTGCCTTCCTCTCCCTCTAAAAATAAACAAAATCCTTTTTAAAAACTGCATTCTTTAAATCAAAATGTATCTTACTATAAGATCTGCCTGCAACCAACTTTTTTCATTTAACATTATAAAAATCTTTCCATCATATTATATCATCTTTTTAAATAGCTACATAGTATTTCATAGTATTGACACAGTATTGATACACTGTACCACAAATTATTTAACCAATTCCTATGGGTTGTTGGTGATTTAGATAGTTTCCAGTTTTTCAGCATTATGAACAATGTTGAGAGGTAAACTTTGTTTTGCATACATCTTAGACACTTACTTTAGTTCCCTATGATAAATCCCTACAAGTGGTGTGTGGTTTAAAAAAAAAAAAAAAAAAAAAAAATGGTTGACCTGGCTGATGTGGTTTACTTGGCTAGAGCATCATCTTGTAAACTGAAGGGTCGTGGGTTTGATTCCCATGCAAGGCACATGCCTGGGTTGTGGGCCAGGTTCCCAGTGGGGGCATGCAAAAGGCAAACAATCCATGTTTCTCTCTCACGTTGATTTTTTAATCTCTTTTTCTCACTCTCTCCCCACCCCGCTCTAAAAATAAATAAATAAAATCTTACTAAAAATCAAGAAACACGTTCTAAGGTGAGGAAATAAATAAATATTTTAAAAAGCAAATGTTTTCAAATTCTTTGTTACTCCTCCCATCGAGAGGTATGGTCTACATTTTCTCCCCCGAAAGCTGGATGAATCACACAGCTTGGACCCCAAGGGTACAGCAGAAATGGTGATAGCTGACTTCCAAGGCAAGGTCAGAAAGATCCACACGGCTTCCACCTTGGATTTTTGGAATGCCTCCTCTCAGGACTCTCCCTTTGGAAACTCAGATGACATCCAGGGATATGCCTAAGTCATGTAGAGAGGCTATAATAATCCTAGCTGAACTCAACTTTTGAGTCATCTTAGCCTAGGCACCAGATGTGCAGAGAAGCTGCCTCTGGAATATTCTAGTCCCTCCACTGTTGGAGTCTTGCTAGCTGCGTCCCCAGACACCATGGAGCAGAGAGTAGCCTTCCCTGCGGAGCCCTGTCCAAGGCCCACTGACATTCCCGAGCATGACAAAACAGCTATTGTTCACACAGCTACGTTTGTGGTGGTTATATAACAGTATCTCAAAAACCTTATAAAGAATATACATATAGCCCTGAATGATGTGGCTCAGCTGGTTGGGTTGTCGTCCCACAAAGTGAAAGGTCACGGGTTTGATTCTGGGTCGGGTACATGCCTGTGTTGCAGGTCCAGACCCCAGTCAGGGCGGGCGTGAGAGGCCACCGATCGATGTTTCACTCTTGCATCGATGTTTCTCTCTCTGTCTTTCTCCCTCTCTTCCCCTCTCTCTAAACAACAAATATTTTTTGAAAAGAATATACATGTTTTAAACCTTTTGATTCTACATTAAATAATTAAAATTTTATAACTCAATGCAAAAACATTGTTGTCGCCTTGAGAAACTGTCTTCATGACATGGTGTGGCAGGTGTATACGCAGGCTGTTACCTTGAGCAAGTTTACCAGCATGTCTGCTTAGATGAGGTTTTGTAGAAACTGACCCTGACTTTGAGAGCTTCGGCCTAAAGTCTATTGGGATGTGTTCTTGGCAAATGTGTCTGTAAGGCAGGTAGGAAGGCAAGGTTGGTCAGAGGCCAAAGCTGACCAAAGCGATAGGGCTGTGACTGAGGCCTCAGCTGTAAGGCCCTTCAGAAGTGCCCCAAATTGTTGCAAGGTAGGCGGGCCTGCAGCTCCACATTAGCCACTGCTGGGATGGGGCATAACAATTTGAAGCAGCTCAGGATGGGTGGGGTCCGGGTGGAGGACCAGAGTGTCCACCACAGTCTTCCCCTTGCACTGTCCCAATCCATTTGCTTCTGTGATATTTGACCCATTTGGGAATCACTTCTCCATGT
Organism: Pteronotus mesoamericanus; assembly: GCF_021234165.1. Taxonomy (NCBI): domain Eukaryota; kingdom Metazoa; phylum Chordata; class Mammalia; order Chiroptera; family Mormoopidae; genus Pteronotus; species Pteronotus mesoamericanus. The sequence goes on along the minus strand of NW_026555006.1, from coordinate 5,808,359 downwards.
TTCTGGTTGGGTTTGCTTCCTGGGAAACTTGAAAGAGGTTAGTGTGTGAACTACAGCACCAGCTGTGGAAGTTGATCTCAAGGCCATAACTGACAGCAGGATTCTCCCCCCTTCTGCTCACATCTCTTCTGGTCTAGGCAGCTTTCCTGGTGGAGACCCAGCCCTTAGCCATGAAGGGTCTGAGCCTGGATTACCATGCTCTGCTTGACTTGTCCATGTACCATTGAAGCTGGGCATGGAGCACAAAGGACTCCCCGGCTGGTCATGTGAGCGTGACATGTGTTCCTCTCTGTTCCTGTTCTTAGCCACACGGTCGTACCTTCTCCTGATGAGCAGGGCCCATGACCTCTGCCAGTATGAGTTTTCCTCTCCTTGCTGATCGTCTCTTAGTTCAAGGAGTTCAAAACAATCAGGCAGAAGCCACAGTTTAAAGTACATTGAAGTCTTACTGTGTCCCCTGATGGAAACATTACTCCTTTGGGACCTCTAGACCTTCAGAGCCAGAATAGGAAGCCTCCCTTGAAGGGCGTGCACCTTTGGGTGGGGTTCCTAGGGAGGAATGGCACTGTGAGCTGCCAGCAGCCTAAGTTCCCAGCAGCTGAGGGATAGGTGTGTTGGCCCTGGAGAGCGCATCTCAGTGACGCGCCACCAGTGGCCATGGCCACATCTGCCATTCACTTTTCTTCCCAGAAAATGAGAATAACAATGGCTTATGGGCATGGGTATTGGGAAGGAAGTGAGATCATGTATGTTAAAAATCCCAGATTGTACTAGATAAACATTAGTTCCTATCCCCTTGATGTCAAAAGCTCCATAAGTGACCATGTTTCCCTTTCTACCTTGGAGGGTAAGGAGCTTATAACTTCATCTCATGCTCAGTCACAGCAGATGTATCTCTCATTTTCATTCTTTCTCTTATTTCCTTGATCCTGTGTGTTTTTGTTTTTATTTCCTCTTTAACTAAATTTGACCATAATCCCTTCGTTGCAAGCTCCTAGAACTGGAATCACATTTGCAAAGTGGCAGAGGATAAATAAATAACTAGCAGAGATACTTGCTGCTCTGAAGACAGTTCATTTTCCAAGAAGTGACAGTGCCTCAGCCACAGTACCATCCCAGCACCTTGCTTGAATCTAGCCAAGCAATTCGCTACTGAGTCTTTGATTTGTTTTGGCATCTGCCAGCCAACCAGCACCTAGACGTGGGAATCCCTTCACTTAGAGGGTGACTCACAGCTCTGACAAGTTGGAAAAATACAAAAATGGGGGGGGATTAGTGTTATCAGGCACTCTCATCAGCCAAAGACACTGCTGGTAATCTCTATTCCCATCTTCTGTTTCCAGAAGGGCCCCTCTACTCACCCCCAGATGGCTCAGTTACTAGTCCCATCCTGCTATTGGAATTGAGCCATTTAGGGGCAGAATGAGGCATATGTGGCCCAGATGTTGTGACTGAGCTGGGTCCTCCCACTCCAGGCTACACATCAAGTTTGTGCCAACCTCAAGGCATTCGGGGGACTCAGTCATGGAGTCAGCAGGCACAAGGTGTGCCTTGCTGGTTTTTCTCCCTTGAGATCTCTTCACCATCTCCAGGAGAATTCTTGTAAGCAGACACCTCCTTCTCTTCCCTCCCTCCACAGAAGACCTCTGAAGGTGGGGTGCCACACCGTTTATTCTCATTTGCATGTCAGTATGTAAGATGAACCACTCATGAATAACCCTTCCCTGGAACTTGCATCAAGAGACACTTTTGCTGAAGGACTTCACATGGCCCATTGTTCATGGCTCTTGGCTCCCCTCACCCCTGGTCCCACCATGTGTGGTTCCATGTCAAGTTCAAGAGCCTGGGGTATCCTGAATGGGCTTGGGTAGTTAGCTTCTCAGGGCAGGTGTCATGCTTCCCCGAATTGCTTTCTCTTGCAATCACATCATAGCCAAGGAAGAGTGAGCACATGAGAGTGCTTAGGGAAGACTTGTGGGCTGCGGCTCACTTGGGTTTTGGGGAGCTCTGGGAGGGAGAGAGAAGGCTAAAGTACAGATGATGCTGAGAAAGAAGCTGCATTCAGGAGGCCCAGATTCCAGTTCTTGCCCTGCCACTTGCTCACTAGCTGACCTAGTGAATGACCTCTCCTCTCCAAGCCTCAACTTTCCACTACTGGAAAAGGGGCCAAATAACATCAGTTTTTAGGATTGCGCGACAGTCAACAAGTGAGCATTTGGAAAACTAGTACCACCTAATAATTCCTGATCACACACCAGGCCAGGCGCTTGGCCAAACACTTTGTAGCTGTTTTCTCACTTAATCCTCTGACAAACCTAGAGGTGGTATAATGACTCCCATTTTACAGATGAGGAAGCCGAGGCTTACAGAAGGGCAATGACACAGCAGAAGTGGCAGGCCCAGGCTTCACACTGAGGTCTCTCTGACCCTAAATTTACCCACCACAAAAGACCAGCACAGGAGCTGGCACAGTACAGATACCTAATACATCTTTATTGCATTTTTTTCCTTAGCAGATTCTAAGAAATCTGCTAAGATTTCTCTCATTGAGAGAAATCAAAGTGATCATTCGCTGAGAGTATCCTGTGTGTGAAGAGCTTTGCACACCTTGCTCTCACTCTCACCCCAAAAAGGTGGCATCATGATTCCCACTTTCCAAATGAGGAAACAGAGGCTCAGAGAGGTCAAAGCGCTTGCCTCAGGCCACACAGCAAATAAGGGGGAGAGCAGAAGCTGAACCAGATCTTCGATGGCCTTCACACCCCATTCCCATCACCACATGACACTGTCTCTCGATTACGGGGTTCTCTACAAGGTTGGTATCTGGGAGTATGCAATCTCTTTCTTTAAATCCCCTTATATGCTGCCCCTCATACTTCTAGGGGCCTAAGGCTCCACTTCTGGGGCAAAACCTTCATTTTCCACCCCACCCTCCAGAGAAGAAACTTTGGGACAGGCCCCTGCAGAAGTCTGATGGTGACTAGGGTCACAGCAGGGCAGTGAGCGGCTGGTCTCAGGACCTTTCCCTAGAGCAGACTATAGGAAGGGGCAGTCGTTTGGCCCTGGGGGCCCTGCCGTTCAGGAGGGGCACGGGGCAGAGAAAAACAGTGACTCAGGAGCCAGCTGAAGGCATTAGCAACAAATTGCTGACTTCCCAGTTTTGCTGTGGGCTGCCCAGTGCCTGGCCCTGTTTATAATGGTAATTTGGGAGAGGAGGGAATGTGTGTAGGCGGCTCGCTGAGGGTTGGAGCTGGAGGCTTGAAGTTAGGTTTCTTAAACCCACATCAACCTAGGAAACAGTTACAGGAAAGAACGCCGCAGATGGTTTTCTGCGTTTGTGAGTGTGCATGTAAGAGAGAGGCCAGCAGCAACTGAGAGGCAGAACAGTGAGAGGCTGAGTGAGAGAGACAAAGAAAGAAAAGAAGAGAGAGAAGCAGAAGTCAAAAGATACACAACAGCAGATGTGGTCGAGAGACGACAGAGAGAGGGGACAAAGATATGCAAGGAGGGAGAGAGGGAAACAGACAGCTATTTAAAAAGAAATTCATTCAACAAATGCTTGTTGAGTACCTACTATGTGCCAGTATCCTAGGTATTGGGAATGCAACAATGGATATAAAGACAAAAATCTCTGTTTCTCTGGATGTCACCAGTGAGAGACTAGAGACACCCAGAAAGACAGGTGAAAATCTAGAGAAGCCCAAAGAAAGATGGAGAGAGAGCTATATGAAGAGAACCAGAGATGGGTCAGGATAGGGAGACAGAAGAGGCAGAGACAGATAAGGGTGTATAGATAAAGAGAGCGATGGGTCCTAAGACAGAGACAGAGCAGAGTGACAAGAAGATGGAGGTCTGAGCACAAGCGGACGAACAGCCTTTCAGAGGTGGAGAGAGGCTGAGCCATCCCACCGGGTGTTGCCTGAAGAAACCCTTTCCCTGCGAGCCTGCTGGGGGCCCTCTCATTCACTTCCTGCAGCATCCTCTGGGGCAGGGCTCCAGCTCTCAGTGATCAGGGAGCAGGTCTTGGGTTCCAGTGCCATCAGCCTTGGAGACTGCGGGCCGCGCTGGGGTCAAGCTCCCAGACCCACCACCCTGTACCCATCGTTCTGGGCTCGCCCGCACTGAGGCAGCAAGATCTGAGATGCTCAATAAGCAAGTGCTGACTGCAGGTACTTTCTCCTCATTATAGGAGTGGACAGGCAAACCAGGCCCGGGCTAACGGGCAGGATGGCTGTTGGGCTCCCTGGGTGAGGGGCAGCATGAGATGAGCCCTGAACTGGGAGCCAAGACGACATGATATAGCATCAGTTCCCCTCTTCCCAGCCAGGGGAGGGTGGGACGCTCACTAAGGCTCCTACAGCCTCACGAGCGTGGAGTCTATGAATCATGTGAGAGCAAGTTTGGGAAGAGACCCGTGTGGGAAAGCCAGGAAAGCTGGGACTTCGACGATTGCCGATGTCTGTTTCCGTGGAAACGGGGCTCAGAATCAGAGGCTGAGCCTGCGAGCTCTGCTCTGGGTGCCCCAGATAGCTGGGGGAGATGGCCACCCTGCATCTCCTTCATTGCCGGTCCCTGGAGTCCCCTCAGCCTCGCCGTGCTGACCCCTGGGGGAGAGACAGCTAGGAAGGAGGATGTGAACTCAGGGCTCCCAGGGACACAGCTCCCATTTACTGAGCACTCACTGGGTGCCCCACCCCAGCCCCGTGTTGGCTCGTGGAAGGAATAGAATGAATGATTCAGATGAAGAAACCTTATGATCTCCATGATATTCATCCTCAGGATGGACTTATTCTATCCCAACAAGGATCCTTCTTTCATTCAACACACATGCAAGTCCCAGAGAGAGAGAAGAAACAGTCCTTGGCTTCCCTCAGGACCCACAAGTGCCCAAGCAGGGCCCTGAGTGCACAGGTGCTCATGAGGACAGCGTGGAAGGGTCTGAGAAGCCCCCGTTCCTTCTCGCCTTTCACCACGCCCCTGCCATGTCCCAAGTGCCACCTCCTCAACCAACCATGGTCCTCTAACCTGTTGGCTGTTCCATGCCTCATGCTGCAACCTTGGTCGGGATCCCTTTGTCACTGCTCTGTGCCTACAAACTCCTGTTCAGTCTTCAAAGCTCAACACCAAGTTCATGCTCTCTGCAAAGCCCCCTCCCCTAGACTGTGAGTGCCTCCAGGGCACGGGTGGAGCCTGCTCCTCTCGGAGAGCCCTCTCAGGAGCTTTGCTCTAACTGGCTAGGTGTTGGTGCGTTGTCCAGAGATGGAGTGAATAGAGATTAGGTGTGGATACATAATGAGTCCAGTTCTGGACACATGGACTTTGATGTACCTGAAGGACATCCAGGTGGGACTGCCTTGTAATTAAATAGATGATGGGTTGGTGCTCAGAAGTAGATCTGACCCAGTGGGATGGATTCAGAAGTCATCATGGAGGTTCAGGTGTAATCAATGCCATGTGCATGGCCGAACTTGCCCAAAGAGAAAGAGAAGGTCAAAGATGAAGGGCAAGTAAAGCCCGTGTGTGGTAGATTGTATTAGTGTTCAGCAAATATCCACCCCCTTTCTGTGGGAGGTACATGCACATACTTCCCCCCCCTGCTGATGTTGGGGGTGGCCATGTGACTTGGGAGCAGGTGGGAGGCTTGCATGGATTGGCTTGGCCTCTGGAGCTCCTCTCGTCCACTCTGAAAGGTGCCTGCCAGGCAGCCTCTCCCCTTCAGCATGGGCCCTGGCAAGGGACACCCACAGAGCCCACTAGAGCTGCTCCCTGAAGCAGAGGCACCCAGCTGATGACAGACTTGTGAGTAAGAAATAAATGACTTTTATTATGAGCCACTGAGATTTGGGGGCTTTTTGTTATGTAACCTGGTATCAGCAATAGCTTGACTAATAAATGTGTAAGAGGAGGCTAGAGAAAAAAAGAATCTCTTAAAGCAGTGATTGCCGACCGGTGTGCTGTAAGAATTTTTAAAATAGGCAATATGGCCCTAGCCGGGTAGGTCACTTGGTTATAAAGTGTTGTCCCGATACACCAAGATTGTGTGTTCAATCCCTGGTCAGGGCACATTCAAGAATCAACCAGTGAATACATAAATACGTGGAACAACAAAGTGATGCCCCCCTCTTCTCTCAAAAAATCAATTAAAAAAAATTCAACAACATGCAATACCTGACTAAATTTCAGAGGCACAGACCTCTTTCCCTTAGATTTTCAAATAAAAACTGACAACAGCCAACACAACAATAGCTGTGCAGTGTGAATAAATCAAAATTGTACCTATTTTTTTTGTCAGATTGGCAACAAATACACTTTTGGTGTGCCATAGAATGTTAGTGATTAGTTTATGTGTGCCGTGCGATGGAAAAGGTCGAAAAGCGCTGCTTTAAAGGGTGACAGGAGGAAGGGTCAGAAGAGGAGCAAGGACACCGGGAGAGCAGGGGCCCTGGCACGGCGGAGCGGAGGGCTTTCGGGGCACCCTGGCCTCTGTGCCACGCCCATGTGTCTTCGTTCTCACACCTGACGCTCAGGCCACCCTACTCCCACCGGGGCTTGGATCTAAATTCTAGATGTTGATGACCCCCAGGCTACGACAGCTTCAGGCCGGACTTCTCCCCAGAGCTCCAGACTCATCACCTGCCTGTCTCCTGGATATCTCTACCTGGCCATGGAGTGGGCTGTTCACACTCAACTTGTCCAAGACTGACCCCATCATACTCCCTATCAACAGACTTGAGTCCCTTCCTGGGCCCCTGGACCGGCAGCCCCCTCAGCCACACCAGCACCTGAGAGTCACCTTCTGCACCCTCACACCCCATCGGTTACCCAGCCCAGGAGACTCACCCGTGAGCGCCTCTCCGCCTGGCCCTCCCCAGCTCCAGCTGGCACACCTGCTGCCCCCGCTACTGCCCCCCAGGCTTGCTTCTCCCCCAGGCTCCCGGGATGCTCTCCCTGTCCCTGGTTAAAGCCCCTGGCTGCAGGGCAAAGACCAGACTTCTTAGCAGGACATTCAAGGCCCTGAAGGGTGGAATCTCAAGTGAATACATTAATTAATGCAGTTCCTTCTACCTGAAACGTACTCCATACCTAACCCCGTCATCCCCCAACTCCCACTCAAAACACAGTTTAGATTTGTTCTGTCCATGTCCCAGTTCACCGTCCCCCCGCCCCCCAACTACTGGGCTTGTTTAAAGGTCTCTCGTCTCTTTAGCACCCTTTTTGAAGTCCCATTACATGCTGTATTGGACCCCTTCTGTGCTTTGTCTCATAGCTCTCAGCCCAGTATTTCTTCCTTTCCTTTTTCAAATTGTGGTAAAATATATATAACATACATTTTACCATTTTAACCATTTTAAGTGTACAGTTTAGTGGCATTAAGTACATTCACATTGTTGTACAACTATCCTTGCCATCCATCTCCAGAGCTTCATCTTCCCAAACTGAAGCTCTGTACCCATTAACCATAACTCCGTATTTCCCCTGCCCCAGCCCAAGGCAGCCACCATTGTAGTTTCTGTCTCTATGAACTGGGTTACTCAAGGCACCCCGTATCAGTAAACTTATACAATAGTTGTACGCTTTTGTTTGCTTATTTCACTTAGCATAATATCTTCAAGGTTCACCCACATTGCAGCATGCCTCAGGACTGCAGACCTTTTTCAAGGCTGAATAATATTCCATTGTATGGTCATACTGCATTTTGTTTTTCTACTCATCTGTCAAAGGACAGTTGGGTTGTTTCCATCTTTTGGCTATTGTGAATAATGCTGCTATAATTATTGGTGTAAAAATATCTGTATTGTGTGCCTGCTTTCAATTATTTTGTGTATAGGATCTACCTAGAGGTGGAACCAGTGAATCATATAGTAAATTTATATTTAATTTTTTGAGACATCACGATACTGTTTTCCATAGTGGCTGCCCATTTGACATTTCCACCAACAGTGCACAAGAGTTTGAGTTTCTCCATATGGTCAACACTTTTTCTCACCCTCTCACTCCCATACATGTACTCTCTCTTTCTTTTCTGTGAGAGCCATCATAGTGGATGTAAACGTGGTCGGCCCATTTTGACTCCAGCAATCCAATCCCCACAGTGTTGCCCAGCAGCACCCCTCTCGGCTGTGCCGAAGAGCTCTTGCTTTCTGTCCCGGGGCTTCTCTCATACCATGGCAAGAAACACCAGCAGAACCACTGGGCATTCTGCTCCTGTCACAAGGACCCGCTATCAATAACTCCAGTTGGCAGGGCTCCTCCCTGCTGCAGAGACTTCCTTTCCCTGCCTGGAACATGGTTAACTCTCTCACATCCCCTTCAGAACACAAATGTCACCTCCACAGAGAAGCCCTCCCTGACCACCACCCCCTTCCCCACGGAATCAGACTTAATGGTTACTCGCTCTTACAGCATCTTCTACTTGGCAGTTTGCGATGACATATTTATCCGTGTGCCTATTGAAGTAACCACTGTCTCTCCCCCTGGGGTGTAAGCTCCACGTGGAAGGCGCCGGAGATCACCTTAACCACCACTGCATTCCCAGCACCTACCATGATGCCCAGGCCGCCCCAGAAAGCCTTCGTTAAATGAATTCCTTACTCAACATTTAACACATTTGTATTGAATATCTGTTCTAAAAGTGGGGATAAAACTCCCACAGTGCTTAACTTCTAATGAGGGAAATAAGTAAGAAAAAAAATAAGCAAACATAATATGTCAGGTGGTGATTGTTGCTATGGAGAAAAACAGAACAGGATGACGGGGGCAGATGCCATTCCATGGAGGCTCACTGGGGGAGGGGCCCTGGTGATGTTTGATCAGGGCCCTGGAGGAAGTGAGGAAATGAGTGAAGCTGGGAGACAGTGTTCCAGGCAGAGAAACCAGCATGAGGAATGTGTGGCAGGTGAGTGAGAACACAGACGTACTACTGGTCCCAGGCAGGGCAGAGGACACAAGGGGGACTCTACCCTGGCACAGAGGCTGGGATGGCAGTAAACTCAAGGCCAGTGCACTCTGGGGAGGAGGTGGGGGAGGTGCAGCGGGAACCCCGGGAAGGACCACAGCATCGGCTTCCTCTCTCCAGCGACCCCTGACAGGACCTTGCCTTATATTTTCTTATACTTCCCCAGCATCTCTGGCTCAGGGCTCAGCACTCAGTAGGTGCTTTCTAGATCGAACTAAACCCATGGAAGAAATTGCCTAAAACCAATTTGCTATGACACGTTGGCTCAGGATAGGTGTGTGACCATCAGAAGACATTTCAAAACACATTTGATTTTAAACTTAAATCCACTACCTTTTTCCTTAGCACCTCTTTGCTGGTTCTGCTATGGTAATAACAGAAGTAATTTGTTGTTTGTTTTTTTTTCAATTTACAAAACATTTCCCCAGTTAGTATCTCCTCTAAGCTTCTGAACAACCTTCCAAGCAGCGCTGCTCTGTTGTGCGGAGGTGCTCAGGACCTAGGCTGGGCCAGCATTAGTGGACAGCCCAGTAGGTAGTTCCCTATCAGTGCCTGCTCTTCATCTTCTGCCTGCCTGCCTCTGACATAGGTGTTAACATCCCCCTTCCACAGATAGGCTCAGAGAGGGAACATCACCTGCCCCAAGTCCACCAGTGAGCCTGAAGCCAGGTCTCTGGGTGCTGGATTTTGCATTCTTCCCCATGGAGGCCCTGTCCCCTTGAAGGGAAAATTTCCCCCCCTTTTTATTGAATTTATTGGGGTGGCACTGGTTAAAAAAATTATACAGGCTTCAGATGCACAGTTCTACAGCGCTTCATCTGTACATTATGCCCTCGGGGAAACTTCCGCTGAAACCAGGGCTGACCAGTGTGGGCCCAGTCCTCCCTCAGCAGAGCAGCCCATGCTTTTAACCAGAGTTGTCTCCATGCAATTCCAGGACCCAGTGTGCTGGGGGCAGGAGGGAGATGGGCTATGTGCTCAGTGTCCCCAGGGGAGCCCCCATTCTCCCAGCAGCTGTGAGAAACACTGAAATACAGCTGGAACCACAGAGAGGAAACGAGATTCTGTATATCCTTGTCAGGCACAACCTCCTGGGTTGAGCCTATGAGCTTGAAGTCCCTTTCCTTTAACGGCTACCTTCGGGAGTCTTACCCCCCATCCCACCTGATCCCAGAACACCACCATCCCCCCTCCGGCTTTCTCGTTTCTGGCAGCTGAGAGAAGGTGTGGCAATTCTAGCCTAAGCTTGGAATTTACCTCTCCGTTTTCTTTCCCACCTCACCTGCCTGCCTCTTCATACTCTGGGCACTGTTACTCACATCTTCTGTTCCTTTCACCCCAGTTGCTGTGCACTGGGGGTCCACAGGTGAATGGCCATCATTCCCTGGCCAGGAGGAGCTCACATTTTGAGGGGGAAATGCACACATGACCACACCCGTGCAGTGTTGCCAACAGCAATCAGCTGTGGTCAAGGGGAGGTGCAGGGTCATCAGGGGACACTTGGCACAGACTGGGAGCTAAGAGAGGGTTTCCTGGGAAGGCTTTCTGGAGAAGGTGCTACCTGTCAGCCCAGATTTTAGAAGAATTAATAGGAGTTTGTTATAGGAAAAGGCTTTTGGGCAGAGGATTTCACAACAGTGTAAGCTCCACAGGGTAAGAAGTTTTTTTAAAACGATTTTATTTGTTTATTTTTGGAGAGAGGGGAGGGAAGGAGAAGGAGAGGGAGAGAAGCATTGACTGCAAGCCCCCAACCAGGGACCCGGTCCACAACCCAGGCATGTGCCCTTACTGGGAATAGAACCAGTAATCCTTCGGTTCACAGGCCAATGCTCAATCCACTGAGCAGATGTCTTGTTTGGTTTGTTACCCAGTGCCTAGAACAGTGCTTTGTACAGAAGAGATGCTCAGTAAACATAGCTTAAACGAAAGGAAAAAAAGGAAGAAAAGGAGGGACAGCAGGGGGGAGGGAGAGAATCGAGGTCGGGGAGGGAGAGAAAGGTCTGGAGAAAGAATGAATGAGTGGATATGTGAAACCCCTTAGTACATTCTGGGAAGAAAGTACAGTAGTTCCAGGTGGCCAGTAGCTTAGGTGGGTGGGGCTGAGGGAGTGGCCTTATCTAATCCTATTGTTGGTGTTGTCTATTTCTTATCTCCCACTGGACCCAGAGCTACTCTGGGGATGGGACCATTTTTCATCTCGTGGTCCCTATATCCCCTGGTGTCTGCATTGAATGTTAACATGCACACAGGTATTAAACCTGTGCTGGGTGCTGGAGACACACAGATGACTCAGAATTACTTTCTGCCCCGTACCCCCTCCTCCTCCGCCACCAGTCTGGCTGGGGAGACAGACAGTAAACAACTGGCTACAACAATGGGCGGAATGAATGGGGAGCTACTATGTAGACTCAAACAAAATGAGACCAAGCGGAGGGATGGAGTGATGGGTTTTGCTCCAGGAGTGAAACACAGGAGGGGAGTTGTTGGGGGGACTGTGGAGGAGATGGCAGTGGAGGAGATGTCAGCTTTGAGTAAGGAAATGGTTAAAGAAGGGGTTGAGGTGGGAGGCACTCTAAGGAGAGAAACCAGGCCTAAAGATGTGGTTCAGGGAAGGTGGGGCCTTGGGGACAGAGCAGGGTGAGATAGGTTGGGGTTTTGAATGCGTTTCAGGGTGTTTGGATTTGCTGCTTATGTGACTGCATTTTGGATTCTAGTGCCAGTGGCTGCACACTTAGTTGGGCTGCTGAGCGGTTCTGCTTCCCAGGAACCCATCAGCTCCCTTCTCTCCTGCAGGCTGGGTCCTCCCACTATCTTTTAGCTTCACCAGGAACCTACTGACGCAGGGCCTCATTCTGTATGAAACCCCAGCAAAGAGACAAAGTCTCTGGCACTGGTTTCCCAAAAGCCGCCCCTTTCTTCTTGCCCCAAAGACTCTGGCAGGAGGTGCTGGTCCTTGTTAGTTTTTTGTTTTTGTTTTTGTTTTTGTTTTTAAACAGGATAGGGGGTGTGGAAGTCAGCATTACAGAACAGTAGGCTCTCAAGAGATGGTAAGATCTCTTAACCTCCCTTTCTCATTTGACAGATGAGGAAAATGGTGCACAAACAGACGTGCCTGTGCTGCAGCCCAGGTGCTGATAGGGTTTGGTAGTGTCCTCAATTAGAAGGGCCAGAGAAGGGCAGTGTTTTCCTTTTGCCAGGACCTAACAAATACTCATAATTTGTGGGCCTTGCAGACCCAAGATGAGTCAGGCTTCTTGTGAGTCAGTCTGTTGACAAGCCATCCCTGGCCATTCCTAGCCCATCAAAAATAGAAGTCCAGGGGAAGGGTATGAGCAGGCCAATTTAATTAACATGGGCTCTATGGTACCTTAAGTTAGCCCTATTAAATTAAACTGCCTAGGGGAAAAAATAACTGTAATTATTTCCTTCTCTCTCTTATCGTTGTATTTCAACTCCCTCCCAATCTCCATGTCTCTCTCATTCACAAAACAACCTTCAAACTAGGCGCTAAGCAAAGTCAACCATAGACTAGGGTTCTGTGTTTCCCTTTTTCTGTCCTCTTCTCCTGAGAGCTCTAGGTCCCGGCAGAGAACAGAGGCGTCCCTAGGGCCTAGCTGTATTCTAAATTAGGGAGGCTGTTACATTGAGTAGAACATTATTCCAAAAATGCACCCAGTGTCTCCTTCCTGAACCAACACAGATCTGTTTGCGGCGGGGCATTTCTTTTAAAAGCCCCTTTTCTCTCTTCTATAGATCAAAATAAGCAAACTTTAATGATAGGGAATTATTCTTTATTTTGTTGAAATCTAGTTCTGAGTTTTCCTACTCGAAACGTGTTTTCCCCAGGACACTGACCTACCCTTTAATTGTTTGGAGCTAGGCATGTTAGGGGGAGGGGCGTTACTTGTTTATTGGAACAGCGCAGTAAAAAAAAAAAAAAAAAAAAAAAAAAAATCAACCTAGGCTAACAGTTTCAAGGCTCCCCTAAAGATGTATCCAAACAGGCAGCCAATCAGCGCTTACACAGCTTTTTCTGCTTGACTCTTTTAAAGAGACAGTGCCGAGAGTGTTTTATCACATTTAAAGAGAACCGCGCTCTAAAAACATTCTGAAAATGGGGGCGTCCTCCCTATTTCGTTGGTTTCTGGTCTTAAGAGTCTCTAATGAGGGACTCACAGTGTGTCCTCGGGGTTCTCGGTGTGGGCAGAAAGGAGTCAGCAGCAAATAGCTGGGTCACTCTGTCAGCCTCCCTTCAATTTCCCATTGTACACCTGGGTCACTGACAATGGAAGCTCCCCTCCCCCCATTCCTGACTCTCGTCACCCACTCCCCAATTTAGCTCCATTTATTTGAAGTTTGCTGATTTCTTTAGCGGGCAGTTCGTGTCGCGGGGTACCCAGGTGACGCCCCCCACACCCCAGAATGGCACTGTTTCCTCAAGTCAAGGGCTAACTTGCCCGTGCTGGTCGATCTTAGAAATTAAGGGGCAATCACTCTCCCTTATCTTAGCCCAAGTGCCCTGTCTCCTCCCCTAGGCTCCCCAAAGCAAGCCAGGGGCCATTTTCGCGCAGCTCCACTTTGGGGCTTTCCAAAGTATTTTAATGATCTAGTAAAGGAGCAGCCGCACGCCTCGGCGCCGGCTCCAGCCGCCCAGCTCGCAGCGTGGAACCCCAGGCCGAGCGCTCAGAAAACAGACTGGGCGAGAGCGAGGCCCCGGGGGGTGGGGGCTGGTTAGTGTCGGGGCGGCCGGCACGGAGTGGGGGTCGGGTTGTAGGCTGAAGAGGTGGTCGGGGTTGGAGCCCAGGGGGAGAGCCGGCGAAGGGGTGGGGGAGATAAGGGTTGGGCCGACGCGGACCGTAGCTGGGGGAGGTGAGGGGCAGATAAGAGGGACGTGGCGGGAGGAAGCCGGCGGTGCCGGGCTCAGGGGTCCGCGCCCCCTCCCCTCTGAGGCTGCCGCAGCGACCCCCCCCCCCCCGCCCACCCCCAATGTCCACGCCGCGGAGAGCTCTGGCCAAACCCCCTCCTCGCTGGGGCCGGGGACCAGAGTTCCCCCATCCTGATTCGTGTCCCCTCCCCACATCTACAAAAAAGAGGCTCGCACCCCCGGTCCGCCGGCAGGAGCACGGGCAGCGGCTCTACTGAGGTGGCCGCAGCGGGGACTGCCGCGGCTGGGCGCTGACAGGGCGTCCCTCCCGGGCCGCCCCGGGCCCGCCCCCACGCGTTTATTGGTCGGAGCGGCTATCAATCGCGGGACGTTGACGCCCGCCCCGCTCCCTCGCCGGGGTAGCCACGTTCGGTTGAGCTCCAAGTAGACCAGCGGCAGCGGCGGCGGCAGCGGTGCCGGAGGCGCAGAGGGCGGCGCAGGCGGAGCGGGGCGGGCGGGCGCGCGAGCGAGCCAGCGGGCAGCCGGGCCGGCGGGCGAGCGGCGGCGGCGGCGGCGGCCCCGGCACCCCAGGCCGAGCCGGCGCGGGAGGAGTTCCAGGGCGATGGGGCCGCGGCCGGGGCTGACGCTTTGACAGCTGGAAAGAGCGCGGAGCCAGAGCCTGGGGGGGAGGGAGGGGAGCGCGGCTAGGAGAGCGCGAGCGAGCGAGCGAGCGGGCGAGCGCCGGGGAGGGGGCCGGGAGCGAGGGGCAGCTCGGGAGCAGCCGGAGCGGTAGCAGCGGCGGCGGCGAGGCTCGGCGCCCTCTTCTCTGCAAAACATGTTTGCCAAAGGCAAAGGTTCGGCGGTGCCCTCGGACGGGCAGGCTCGAGAAAAGTAAGCCTTATTTTCCAAGTGGCTGCCGGGCTGCGGGCGAGTGGGCGAGCGGGCGGGCGGTGGGAGGCAGGTGGGCGGGTGGGGGCTGCTGCACCCCGGGCCCCGGCGCCGCCAGCCTGGTCCCGTCCCCGAGGCCGCGGCGGCGGCGTGGGAGAGCCCATTGTTGGGAGCCGGCAGAGGTTGGGGCATCGGGGAAGGGGCGGCGGGAGGCGCTGCCGGAGGAGGGGGCACTTGGTGGCCGCGGGGCGTGCCGGGCGTGGGGGCACGCGGTGAGGGGTGGGCGAGGTCCCGCGAGCGAGCCGGGATGGCTGCCCTACTCGGAGCGCTCGCCGCGGTGGCCGCACTTCGCCCACGGGGCGCGGGCAGGGGGCGCGTGGCTTTTGCAGCCCCGAAGGCTCCTTTTGTCCGCCCGCGGCGTGAAGAGTGCGTGCTGGGGGCTTTGTTCGGCCCGGAGCGTTCTCCCGTCCCTGCCCTCAGTCTCACCGCCGGTTCCGTGCCCTCTCGGGCGCCGGGCTGGGCAGGGACGGCGGCGCCGGCTTGGCCGAAGGCTTGGGGGACAGTTGTTTGTTGGGGGAGGTAGTGAGGGTGGGCGTTACTGCCTTCTCCAGTGCTTGCCAAGCAACCCCGGAGCCCAGGACTGAGAGTCCCGGACCCTCAAAGCTGGGGAGAGGGCGGCAAGGAGTGGGTCGCAAAAAGGAGGGAGGCT
Source organism: Pteronotus mesoamericanus (assembly GCF_021234165.1). Taxonomy (NCBI): domain Eukaryota; kingdom Metazoa; phylum Chordata; class Mammalia; order Chiroptera; family Mormoopidae; genus Pteronotus; species Pteronotus mesoamericanus. Next base: position 5,792,942 of record NW_026555006.1, on the reverse strand, counting down.
CTGGGATCGAGAGGCTTTCGAGTTTGAGAGTTAGGTGGGTTTGGTTCTGACGCCACTTGGAAGTTCAAGTTTGGGGGTTGTTTTTCAGGCCCCCGTGGCTTGAGGTAACGCGTCCCTTGATATCCAGCCCCTAACTGTTTCCACTCGCGGCTTTAGGCAGGTCCGAGGTAGCTGCTCACCTCTGGTCAGGGCCACAATGGGACAGCGCAGACAGGGCTGGAAGCCGGCTGGCAAGGTCCAGGAGCAATTGCTCCTTGTGATCTGACACCTTTCCTCTCTCTCTTTGCCCCCTGCCTACTTTCTAGGTTAGCTTTATACGTCTACGAATATTTACTGCACGTAGGAGCACAGAAATCTGCACAGACCTTCTTGTCAGAGGTGAGTGGAACTCCCCCCACCATCCAATTTCTTGACACCCCCTCCTCCCCACTATTCTTAGAGCCTTTGTTTTCAGGATCAGTCACTGTGGCCACCATTTTGAATTTTTATCACCTTTTGGCATTTATTGTTAGTTGGTCCTCACAACCTTTTGGCTCAGAAGCCCCCAGACCACCCCTTCCCTCTGCTCCTCTAAGCTATCTCTGCTCTCTCCTTTCTAGATTCGATGGGAAAAAAACATCACGTTGGGGGAACCGCCTGGGTTTTTGCACTCGTGGTGGTGGTAAGTTTGTGTGATAGTTTTGTGTGTGTGTGTGTATGTGTGTGTGTGTGTTTTGTCTGAGTCCCAGGTTCAAGTGAGCAAAGATGAGAGACCTGGAGCAGACCCCCCATGCTTCACCCTCACTCAGCATTGCAGAGCAGGGCACCTCTGGATATTCAGGCCAGGATTGGTGAAGGAGGAAAAGGGCAGAAAAGGCTGGTGCCTAAAGTTTTTCTGCCTCTCTTCCCTCCTATTGAGAACCTACTAAGTCATGCCTAGTGTTTAGATAGAAACTCCTTATTTTTCTATCTCACTCCCATCCACTCAGCAGGCTTGGAAAAAAAACCTTGAAGGATTTTTGTCAATTCTGCATGCTGCTTTAATTAGAGGGAGTTGGGGGGTGGGGTGGGGCGGGGTAGAGGGGATACCAGGTCTGTTTTACAACTGGCCTATCCTTTCGTTTTTTTTTTTTTTTTTTTTTTTTTGTTTTAACCATACACTCAAAATAGAGAAAGAAAGAAAGAAAGAAAGAAAAAGAAAGAAAGAAAGAAAGAAAGAAAGAAAGAAAGAAAGAAAGAAAGAAAGAAAGAAAGAAAGAATCTATTGAGGCCTTTTCCAGGCACCCTGAGAAAAAGCAAGAGGCGGCTGCCACTTCCTTTAAAGATACTGATTCAGACTGACTGGACCTTCCTCTCTTCTGTGGGCTCTCCCTCCACCCCACCCCCAGCATCCCTAAAACCACAAAGTTTCATTTTACTGAGAACTTAAACTTGTCGCTGTTGACCTTACAGAGTACCTGTAGTAGTTAGGGGCTCTCTTATATGTGACCCCCTCTCAGGCTCCTGGGTCCTGCTGGTTGGAGGACCACCTCAGTGTGGTCTTCTGTTTGTCTGTAGGCAGGAGGGAGGCTTAAGGTCAGCGGGAGCCAGTTGCAGTGCAAGGAAGACCGGGGTGCTTTGTGCGACTGTTCCGTGGAGTCTTTGACATCCTTTTGAAAAGGAAAAGAAAGCAGAGTGGCTTTTGATATTTTGGTGGAGTTCAGGAAAACGGGAGTGCCATGTCTTGGGATCTTAGTGCGTTTACCTGACAGCCAGCTCAGGTTACTATTTCAGGTCTCTTTGAAATGCAGGGGGATGAAGTGTCTGTTCTACCTTAGGCAGGGAAAATGAGTTTTTAATTACTTCTGCCAACCTCACAACTGCCAGTGTTGTAGGCATTTGGTGTGGCATAAGGATTCTACCTGTTGGAGTGGGTGATGGCTTTTCTGTGGTGGTTTTGGAGAGGAGGGTGGATGGAGTTGGCACATCTGACCATTGTCTGTTTTGCAGAAACGTAGCTTTTGAGTAAAAGTTACTTAGAAGGAGCTGGGGAGTTTGTAGTGTTAGCAATCTTTAGTATGTGGAAGAGTTAATCAAATTTGTGCAACTTCAGAGGACAGCAAGGAATGTTCTTGAGCCCCTTGCAGAATGTTCTGCAGCTAGTAGAAGTCGCTGATTTTCCTGCTTTATCCATAACCTCCCTGAAACTTCTCCAGCCTTTGTCTGTGGTTCTGGGCTCAGGCAGCGGTGGCTCTGGCTGTGGTCTTGTTAGTTAGAAAGCACCTCAGGATTTGACACTGAGCAAATGACCACGACTTTTGGGGTGGGAGGAAGTAGTGGAGGTGATCCAAAGAGAGCTAGGCTGTGTTATTCATGTACCTTGAGTGGGATGCTTGTCTGATGACTGGCAGAGCTGGCGGTTGAGGTGGTTTCTCCTGTGCTGGCTGTTCACAACAGGGACAGGAGCACTGGGCTAGGATTCAGACTTCTGCTCTGGTGCCCATTTTACCCTTCAGTCAGTCAGTTCCCATCCCTGGGCCTTGGGCTCCTGACCTGAACAGGGTTTCTAGGGCCTCTTGTTAATACATTGACTACCCCATGGTTGCATAGGGCTTTACTGGGTGACGAAGGGCTCGTATATCTGTTCTCATGTAATACAAAGTGTAGGAGTGACCATACAAAGTCATAGAGGGGGCTGGGGCAGGGATATCTATCCACCTCCCGCCCCCCCCCCCCCAAATCTGCCCTTTGCAGGACAGGTTGACAGTGTCTTTCTGAGGAGGGCTCTCTATTTCAATATGTAAGGATAAGATACTTGGTTGACCTCTGGCTAACTGATACTTGTTCTTTGGTGGGATGGGGTGGAGTGGTTCTTGCATAAGAATACCTTGGGGGAGGGCCTGGCTTGGGGGGGCGGTGAGGTGGGAGGGCTGAGGGTATGGGTTCCTGTATTAAGAACCTGTAGGTTTCCTTTATTGGCAAAGTCACACAGTTTGCTATGCATATGAATCATAGTCCTGATTTTGACAATTTAACCTTTTAACTAAATGCAGCCATTTTGGGTTGGGGAACAGTAAAAGGAGCACAGATGAGATGCATGGATTCTCATCCAGATTCCCACCTGTGCTGTCTGGGTACCCGTGGGTGGATTATACTGACCTGTGTGAGCTTCAGTGCCACCTGTGTAATGTGGGGATAAATCAGTCTTAAGCGCTGTGGTCATCACAAGCAGGATCATAGGGGTAAGGCATTCTAGTACACAGTAGATGCTTGATAGGTGAGAACTGTTACTCTTACTACAGATAGCTCGCTAGAAGAGGTTAGGTCTGTGTTGTTTTCTAGGCTGAGTTTGCCCAGTGAAGTCTGGAAAGGAGGGGTTGAGCCTTTGGGAGACATGGTGCTGTTAGCACCGTGCATTGTGCACTTGCCGTTGTGTACACAAGTCATAATTAGTAACCTGATCTTATTTTATTTTTCAACTTGCAGTGTATTTTGGGACCTTTACTGTGCAGCTCCTGAAAGGCGAGACACTTGTGAACATTCAAGTGAAGCGAAAGCCTTTCATGATTACGTGAGTAACAAAATTTTAATCCTGGCAATAATTACAGGGTTGGATAACTCTTAACTTCTTTAGGACCAAAAGCAAATACATGGCCAATTGGCAGTGGGTTTTGTTTTCTCCTTGCCTTTCTTCTCTGCCCGTCTCCTTGCTGCCCTCACCCTATACCCTCCTCTAGCACCGTTCTAACTTGGTGAATGGTATTTCATAATGTTGTAATTATGCAAAAGAGTGTGTAGATACCTATCTGGAGAATTAAATGGCGCTGAGCAGGGCTCAACCATTTGAGTTTTATGTTCAGAGTGGACAGTTAGCTGGGAGGGGGCTGAGCCTCTTTGGTGGTGGTTTAAGAAAAGATGAACCACAACCAAAAAATAGAAAAAGCAAATATGAAACTTGTGTTTTGGAGTAGAAGGGATGTTGAGTGAGAATTTGGTGAAATGGGCTCTTGTGTTACTTTCCAGGGAGTGATCTTTCTTTTTCCTCTTTTTTTTAAAAAAAGGTTTTACGTATCTATTTTTAGAAAGGGATGAGGGAGGGGAAGAGAGGATGGGAGAGAAACATCAATCAGCTGTCTCTAGTATAAGTCCCATTCTGGGAGTGAACCTGCAACCGAGGCACGTATCCTGACTGGGAATCTGACCCAATTGAACCGATGACTTTTCACTTTGCGGGACGATACCCAACCAACTGAGCTGTACTGGCTAGGGCCAGGAAGTGAGCTTTCAAATTGTGTTTTGGGTGTTTATGTTTGATGAGGAGCTCATGTTGTGTCCACTGAGACGATGTATATCTTAAGGTCCTTGACTGGTCCATAGTCATGTGTTCAAAATATTCTTGTGAACATATTTAATGTCATCACATTGTAGTGCTTTCTGTCCTAACCCTAACCTGCTACCTGTATGAGTTTCTTAAAATTTTATGAAATGCTTGTAAGAGACGCCTGCCCCTCATCCAGTCTTATACGGCAGTCCCCCTCAAAAAAAGAAAAAAAAAGACTCCAAACCTGGGTTGGTGTCAGACTTTATGATTGGATGAAACAGGTTAGTTAGGATGTTTTGGGGGAGATGGAAGGAGAAATGTCGGAAGGTCTTCTCAGCCCTCCCTCCAGTCTGCTTCCCACTGGCCTTAACCTTCTACAGGAAGGCTAAGTGTGTGTGTGCCTCTCTTTGTGCATATATGTACATATAAGAGGTGTGATCTGTTTTGTCTAACACTTCTGCATGAAGTGGAGATGAATTGGTCCCCAAACTCCGGGGCATGGAAGTTGGTTTTTTGAATGGCATCTGGGCCCACCAGCTTGGCCAGCACACTTGTGTCCCCTGCATGCAGAATTTGAAACTGGCCTAGGAGACCAGAACGCGTCTTGGTTGAGTTTCACAAATGGTCAAATCCCATTACCATGAATGTCTTTATGGTGAAAATATCTCCTGTAAAACGAGGAGTTACAGACTCAGCTGGAGGCTGCTGGTTTTGAGAATATTCAATGTGATGAAATTCTGCTGTGAGTGAACAGTTAATGCACTTGGAGTAGAATGCTGAGGAAATTGACCAGTTCTCATGCCTTCTCCAGGGTTGAAAATGAGAAGCTGGCAAATGGTACTTATGGCCTGGTAAACTTGTAGTAGTGAGAAGTGAGGAGACTCTTTTTACTTGTGATGTGGTTCTTCTGGGAAAATCCATGGTGATGATCATAGGGTTTCCTGAGCTGGAAGTCTGGGGAGGAGGCTAAGAGGCACCTTAGCCATAGAAAAATAGTTGGTGAATTTGACCTTTCTACCTAGTAAAAATCACGTGTGTGTGCGTGTGCGTGCGTGTGTGTGTTTTAACCTGTGGACAGCCAGTTCCTGTGTGACCAGTCTTTGACTGCTATGCAAATAGTGTTTTTTTAGAGGGGGCGGATGGGCAGATGTGCCTATTTCAAGTCAATCACTAGATATAGGTGTCTGTGCTCTTTTTTGAAGTTATCTTTACAGAGACGTTAATGATTTTTAACTAAGTTTAGTGCACTAGTAAATAATGAGAGATTCTCTGTGGTTTGGTCTTCCACCTAGAAACAGTGTGGTGGCTGTGAAAGCTTACATGGGTTTGCTTTCAGTAATTTTGTTAAGGAACGGCAGTAGAGATTTCTGAGGTAGGCATAGTTATTTAGAAGATGCTACCAAGAGACGAGGTCACATTGAGTTCCAGGTTTTAGAGTCCAAATTCTTTTTCTTGGTTTGGAATACACTTGCTTTTATGTGCGCAAAGAGTCAGGTCATATGGGGCGGGGGAGGGATGGAGTCATGAGTAGGGACAGGAAAGGGTCACCTCCACTGTGAAGGAGTTAAGAAGTAACATTGGGTAGCAGGGAAGACAGAGAAGCAACTTGAAAATTAAGAACTCTTTAAGAAGATTAAGGAAAGAAACCCTCTTTTATCTTTGTACTTTTCAGATCTTTTGTGTTCTCTCCATTCCCATGGCTACCATCTAGTTAGCCCATATTCCATGGCTACCATCTAGTTAGCCCATATTGCTGTAACCTCTTTCTGGACCCTTTTCTGGAGCGCGTGCCTCTCATACCCGTCACATCCTATCCATCCTTTAAGTTCTGCATTCTGGAGGGCTTTCATGATAGTTTTCTGTACAGTCGGATTGATCCTTAATCTCAGTGTCTACAGAAACCACCTATACAAAGCCTTTGTAGGAGGCTTTCCATGTGCTGGGTCCCTGTGCTGAGCGGTACAGGTTCAGCAACCCTGTGAGAGAAGGCATGTTGTTAATTCCATTTTGCAAATGGAGAAACTGAGGCACAGAGAAGTTAATTCACAGCTGGTAGGGGGTAGCATTAGAATCTAAGCATAAGTCATAAGTGACTCCAGAATTTGTTCCCTAAACCATGCCGAGGCTCGGCCTCACAGGTCCATGGTGTCATTTGTCCTCACCTATTCTGACTAACTTCTCCTTCAGGTTTGTCTTTCCAACCACAACTTACTAATTTTTTCCATGGCAGAGACAGTTTGTCCACAGCTATTCATCTGTGTAGCTCCCATAGTATCTTGCACATGGTAGGCATGCATGCTAATTGAATGAAGGATTAAGGAACTATGTGGGTAAGAAAAAAATAGGCAATTTGGGGTCAGTGAGTATAGCCTGGTCTGGAACAACCAATGGAATACTGCAAAGTGTTCATTTAAAAAATATATATATATGTATATATTATTTTTTGGAGAGAGAGGAAGGGAGGTAGAAAGGGAGGGAAACATCACTGTGTGGTTGCCTCTCGTGCACCCCCTACTGGGGGCCTGGCCTGCAACCCAGGCATGTGTCCTGACTGGGAATTGAACTGATGACCTTTTGGTTCGCAGGCTGGTACTCAGTCCACTGAGCCAAACGAGCCAAGGTGAAGTTGTTCCTTTTTGCCAGGTGATCTTGAGCCAAGTGATTGAATGTGGGTTAACTAGTTATTTTAAATGCTTTATAGAAGATAAAGTGGAATATCCGTTTTCGATCAAGGAGATTAAGAGAGTCTCATGATTTGTGGGGAGTCTGTGTAGCCCAGGTACCAGGTTCAGGGTTGGGTGGGTAGTAAGTGGTAAGTGCTTGCTGGGCAGAGATGAGGAGGGGATGCCCGATTCCTGAGGGGCTGGAAAGGACCTCTTTCCACAGAGGAGGTCCTGGCCTCGGTTCTCTTCGGGAAATGATTTTGTATACCTGCAGGTTGTCTCTTCTTCTTGATGGGTCAGGGTGATCTCAAAGGCTCTTCTCAGGTCAAGGCTAGTCTGGAGGGCCTGGGATGAGCTGTATGACTCAACGGGGAGAGGGTTTAAATTTTCTTTGAGTTGGTGAGTTTTTATTTGAGTCACAGTCTATTTTGCCGCACACATCTGGCAACTTCAGGTTTCTTGGCTCATTGTTCATAAGCTGGAGCGCCCTGTTGTTGACCACATATAGCTGTGGAACATCGGGGGATTTGGTACCCGGAGTGGACTTTCTGAGAAATTGGTTTGTCTTAAGTCAGAAGAGATCTGAGGCCATGTAAGGAGACTCACAGGGACCCTGCCTATGGTTTCCTTGCTGTTCCCTTCTGGCTAGAAGAGTGGTTGTCAAGTGTGTTGATGAAAGCCCTTGGGGTCCCATTGGGTTTTCTTAGATGCTATTGTCTGAGTTCTGGCCCTTTGTGGAGCAGATGCTCCCAGCTGCCTGCTGTGTCTCTTACTGTGAGCCCAGTGGTGTCCTGGTATTCTTCTTCACTTTGATCTCCTCCAACTGCACGGTTGGTAGAAGTGTCTTGGTGCCTTCTCAAGCACCAGCAGTCCTTTCCCTCCCTGTGGGAGCTAATTTTGTGTTTTCCTTTTGGTGGTAAGAAATGAATGGAGTAGGTAAGTCCTTGAAGTGGCATCTGAGTGGACGGTGCTAGAGAGCAGTGATGGTTTCATGCACAGCTCATGCTGCTGTACTTCTCATGATGCCTTTTCATTGTGTGGTTGTGGTTTGGTCCCACCGCTGCCTTTTGGGTTAGGTTTTTGAAACCTCATCTCCATTTTACAGATGGGGAAACTGAGGCTTGGAGTTTAGGTGCTTTGTCCAAGGGCATTCAGCCAAGGGGTGGAGGGAAGGTATTTGTTTGCTTTTGACTCAAAGCATGGCCACACATTTTCACTGAAGAAATGAATTTAGAAAAGAATTAAACTGAAGTTCCTGAGAGGTGAATTGCAGAGTCACTGGCAGAGGCGGGACCTGAGCCTTGGGAAGGGAATTTGTTAAGGTCCACTGGCTCTTTTGGCAGGGAAATAAGATGAAAGCTATGGCCTTTCCTTCCAGAAAGTACATGTGTGTGTGTCCCACATAGGAGACTTCCCATGATTTCAGGAGGTTCACAGACTGTTGCCCCAAATTCCAAACCCCTCTTGTGATCCCCAGTGAAAAATTTGGGTTTATAGTGGACATAGTGTCCCTTGACCTTGTGAGCCGTGAGCCTCATTTTCCCTACTCTGAAAACCTCTGCCATGTGAGCCCCTTAGTCAGCCTCTGTTTGTGGGGCTGGCTTCCTTACCCCTGTGCTCCTGCCCAGCAGGACTCTGCTGACCCCTCCGCTCCCTGCTGTGAGCCTGCTTCTCCAGGCCGGTTGGTTAGGAGTCCAGGGTGTGCATGGGAGCAGAGGTATTTGTGGCTCAGTGGCAGGGGTCCAGCGTCCTTGGTGGGTTTGAAATAGCAAAGTGATATTTGAGAGGGCTCTCCTTGGATGTGCTGAGCTGAGGTTCCTGCCAGGCAGGGAGTGACCATGCCTGCTGGAGCCCTTGGGAGCAGGGGTATGAGAAGGTGGCGGTGCAGGCAGGAATGGGAGGAGAAGGCTGCAGCTGGACCCGGGGTAGCTTGGGAGAGCGCTCTCCCCCGCGATAAGCCGGCGTAGCTATCTGCTCAGAGGTCCTGACAAGTTCACCACGTTGCCTTTGGCTCTGACCCTTGGCATCCTTGTGTGGCAGATTATGAAAACAAAACATACACACAGTTGTTTCTTTCCCCACTCCCATTGGAGCTTAGACTTTGTGTTGCGTCCTTTCTTCGGGCTCCCACCCCATTTGCTGCAATTCCTCTTAACCCCCGGAGGCTGGCAGACTCCTCCATCGGTAGTTAATTAAACACTAAATGAGTAACTGGAATTGCATTTTGCCAGAACCCAGGCAATGCGGCCACTTTAATGGGTTTCAAGTGGCAGCAAGACCCCAAATTGCAAATCCTCACCCTTTATTTCAAGGCGGGAGGTGAGGTGGGGGGAGTGATGGGGACCCAAACAAAGTTTTTGGCAGTGGTCACTTCATTTGAACTCCAAGACTAGCTGTGTGCACCAGTCTTTGCATAATGCCATCCTTGTTAGCTAAGCATTTGCAAACTTGGACTGAGAGCCAGCGCTGTGCCAGCCGCTGTTCTGAGGGAGCTGGGAGACACCCGGCTCTCCCTGCAGCCTCCCTTAGGCCGTCTTAATTTTCCAAGGGAAGCAGGTTCTCTAGTGGGAACCTCAAACCAGAGCCACCTTGCCCCCTTCCCTTGACCTTCCCACCTCTGTGTGTGAGTGTGTGTGTGCTTAAGTCTTAAGAAGCAGAAGTGGAAAGGAGGTGTGTGCACTTGAGGGTCTGTCAGCCAAGATAACAGAAATGTTACACTAGCTGTAGCCTTTATTATGGTGCTAGGGTTTAGAGTATTTAGAAAAATTAATCTTTTTTAGCTGGGTAATAATTCTGACCATGGCACAAGTGCATTAGACGATTCACATAAACTTCTTTAATGCAGGTTGCTGGGAGCTTACAGCAAACGGACAGTAATGACCGTTTTTGATTTGCCAGGGTAATGGGGTTTTCTGTAGCCTTGGTGAGATGAGTATTAGGAATGTTTCTCCCTGTGTTAATGCTTTTTAAAAAAATTTTTATTTTTTTATTTTCCTGAGCCTTGAATCTTCTGGATTTTGAAGCGTTTGGGCTTTGATTAGCAACTGGGATGCATACCTGAGTTCCAGTTCTCATTTTGTCATTCCCTGGCAGGACAGACATTCAGACACTCAGTTGTCACATTTGCAAAATGGGGAAATGGTGATTCCTTTGCGTATTTGTCATGAGGGTGAAGTAGTAATGTATATATTTATATAAAATGGTTGTTTCTCTGAGGCTAGTACTTGGTGAGTTTGTTTCATTTCTCTTTTACAACGTGGAAGTTTCCCCCCAAAACTCTTGTTTTTGTGTGTGTGGTTTTTTTTTTTTTTTTGCTTTTACTTTTACTATTATTTATTTTACTTATTTTATGCTGACTTTACTCCCGAGCCATAAGTTTTTGTTTCTTCAGTTTCTTCTGGGATATCTTTTTCTTCTGTGCAACTTCCTCTTCTGGTTTAGGAACAATCTGTTCTTTTTCAGTGAGGATCATCTCAATGTGGCAGGGAGAGCTCATGTATGGGTTGATCCGCCCATGAGCTCTGTAGGTTCTACGTCGCATCTTGGGAGCTTCGTTCACCTGGATGTGCTCAATGACCAGAGACTCTACATCTAAACCCTTAAGTTCAGCATTACTCTCTGCGTTTTTAAGCATGTGCAGCAAAAACTCAGCACTCTTTTTGGGCCACCGACCCTGTGTCCAGCCCCACTGTTGGCTTGGGCACACCTACCAACTCCACCATTGTATCGATGGAATGGGACACACTGCTTCTTCAAAGTGACATCTTCAGATACTTGGTGGCTTTGTGAATATGCATACCCTTGATGGCCTGGGCAGTTTCACGGGTGTTCTTGAAACCCGAAGATTTGAACCTTGTGATTTGCATGATTTTGTGGGGTTTTCTGGGTCAAGTGAATAGCGAACCATCGTCAGAGGTGACCTCTGGTCGCCTCTGGGAAGAGGAAGAGTGGAAACTCTAAAACTCTTACTATCATGGAGACGATAGCGTGCTTTTCTAGACAAATTGACCCTAGGGAACCGGACACTTGAATTTCCCAGTGAGGCCCTCTGGTGCCTGGACTCCCCTGATGTGTCATGGAGTCCTCTCTCGGTCCCAGCTATCTTGTCTCACCTCCACACCCCTGCGCGGGGCAGAGCAGCACCCTGCTGTAGGCTGGCACTGATCAATGCTTCCCTGAGATGTCTGCGCCCCTTATCTGTGTTGGACAGGGTAGTCCTGTCCCAATCCCACATGTCGCTGCCATGTCGCTAAATGGTGAGACCCACAGGGCCAGCCACTTGGCATCAGCAGAAATCTGAGTTCAAATTTTGGCGTGTCCCCCCGCCCCCCCACCTTGGTATCTGGGGAGATGGAGTTGCTTCACTTTTGGAGGACTGTTCTCTTGACTGTGAAACACAGGCGCAAAGGGTCATCCCTGTGCAGCCCACCATGGGGGCGGCTGGGAGCAAGGCACAGAGAGCTGTTGTGCTGTGAAGTGCTGTATAGATGTTTATAGGGACGAGCAGGATTGAAAGCCCTTCAGTTGGGGTCTTGTCATTGTTCTCCTTAGGGTGTATGCTGCTCTGACTGGCCTTGGGCCTCACCTGACTTTCTGCTTGAGCAAGGAGTTCCAGAGGGGCCTGAAGGAGAAGGTGGGCCTGGGAAAGGTCCATGGGAAACAGGTTCTGGGTGCATCAGTTACTTTCTCCTTTTGACTTCCGAGGCCTTGGTCAGCTGGCCCCCAGACCAGGAGCAGAAGGCGCTGCCAAGTTTCGAAATGTTGATTCAGTCCCATCATGGACTGCCTGCTCTGTTTAGTCTAGTTGAAGGGAGAGATGCAGCTCAGGATGTGATAAGTGCTTAAAAACACTCGTGCAGACTGATCTTGTTCTTTGGAGAGATGGATGCAGAGGCAGGACAGGTGACAGGAGTAGGCAAACAGTCCCACCCCTGGTGGCAGCCAGGAAATGTATTTAATGCAGGGTTGCAGATAATGGAACCAGAGGTTACCTAGTCATCTTACATGTAGGTAAACTGAGGCCTGGAGAGGAAAGATGCCCTGCCCGATGTCACCAGTAGGACTCCAACCTGCAAACCCAACAGGATACAGGACTCTTGGCTTTGTCTGGTGCTGCCTTGCTGCACTTACAGGCTGTGTAGAGTTGGGCATCTTAACCTTTCTGTGCTTCAGTTTCCTTAGGTCAAAATGGGGTTAATAAAGTATACTTGCCTCATAAGGTTGCCATGAAGATCAAATGCGTTTATGCATGTGTGTGTGTACACACACACACAGACACACACACACAATACATGTAGTGCCTGGCACAGCGTAAGTGCTGTATAAACATGAGCTATAATTATTATCTCACCTTGCCTGGAATAATCCTGGCTCTCTGATGGCCAAAAGGGGGACAGCAGCAGGGGTTTTGGGTGAGAAGTGAGAAACATGAGCCATCATTGGCCCACATGTTGATTAGTTCTCTGGGTCCCTAGGTTTCAGTCCACCTTCTTCAAGCTCATTCAATTGACTGGGGCGGGGGCGGGGGTCACCCACACAGCCTCCATTCTAGTCGTGCTCCCCTCACCCCCGTGCCCCCCCACCCCCGTGCTTGTGAGGAAGAAATGAGATGAGCGTGGACATTCCTGGCCAGCACCTGTCCTCTGTTACTCAGTGAGTGTCCATTTTCTCCTTTCAGCCGCTTTTCTTGCTCTAGGAGCGTGGAAGTTTCCCCAGCCCCCTCTGCCTCTTCCCGGCAGTCCCTCCTTGGTACTGCACCACCTGAGATGGGTGTTTTTGTTTCTGTGCCAACCATCCCTTCTGTAAAAGCAGATGCCAGCCTGGAATGTGGCTGCCTTCACCATGCCTGCCAGGACCACCCTCAAGGGAAGGCCCGCTTTTCTCCTTTTCCCCCCAAGAATGTTGTGTCTTTCTTATTCTCTTGCTGCTTTGCTTCCTGGAAGGAGAGTGAGTGATTGGGTCATGGTTGGGGTCATGGTTGAATCGTTTTCCTTCCTCCTTCTAGATTGGAAACTCCTGAGGGCAGTTTCCATCCCTTTCTGCTCTCCCGCTCCGGGGGCCATAGCAGAATCTTGAGTAAACCCCGGGGTGAGTGAGCTATGGTCTGGTGTTGAGAAATGCGAATGGTTTGCTTCCTGCTCAGGGATCAAGCGTGTTAAATACACATTTTAATGGAGACGGACAAATGGCTCATGGTAACCCACTGTTCTGCAAACCGCGCTGTGACCCCTTAGTGTTAGTACCTCACGAAATCAACTTAGTGGGTCAGGTTGATAATTACAGAAAAATGAAACAACTGTATCACAGAAAGTAAACGTAAGTATTAATTTGGGAAACTTGTTTTCAATGATTTATGTGTGCCTATAAATGAACATGTGCCCTGGCTTGTGATGTGAAATTTGCCGTCTTGTGTATCTCAGTCTAAACTTTGAAAGCTACTAGGCTGGAGAGGCTGAGATTGAGTCTTGGGACCTGAAGGTTGGAAGACTGAGGCGAAATGACAAGCGATTGCTGACCTCAGTTCCCTGATCTGTAATAAGGAGGGAATCATCCCCACCTCTGAGGGCTCTTGAGAGAGTTGTCTCCCCATTTTGCTTCCTGAGTGGTGCCTGGGGGGTGCTCAGCACCTCTGCCTTTGGTGTTTGCTGCCATATTGCTAGGGCATTGAACACACGTGGAAGGTGCTAGCAGATGCTTGCAGAATGCTGAATAAGCAGTAGCTCCCACTTGAAGTCTGCTACTCGTCTCTGCTGGCTGGCCTTGGGCAACTACTCCTGCCTGCCTGCAGTCGAGGGGGGCTGGGGTCCCAGCCCCCTGTGGAGGGCGTTATCTTAACATTTGCAGGGCTCAGGCTCTGACCACAGCAAGAACCTTGAGACTAGATCTCGGCATCCTGTCTGACCCAGGTTGGCCCAGCCTCCCAAATTCCCTTTCCCCTCCGGATGACAGCTGTTTGCATAGCTCGCAGGCAGGCTTTGTGTCTCCTGCTCTTTGTGTGTTTGGGTGCAGAGCCTGACATTTCACTTCTGTTTCACAGTTCTCTGACCTTAAGAAGCACGGCTGCTCCCTGCGGCCTCTGTCTGAGGTTTTCTTCTGATCCTTCTCTCCCCGTCACAAAAGGCTGTTTGAGAGAGCAGGCTCTGGGGTGGCCGACCTCCCCCATGCCCGGGATGTGAGCCTCAGCTTTGCCAGTTCTCTGGGGATGGACAGTGCGGCTTTGCAGACTGGTCCGGAGCAGCGGTTGGTTGTTGGGATGTGAGTCCTGCATTCTTGCTGTGTGCCTGGCTCTTGGCTGGTCAGTGATGGGGACTAAAGCTGTGTCGTGGACAATACACAGGATTTGGACCTGGATGACCAGGGTTCAAGTTTCAAGTTGTGATTCTTTCAGATGGCCTTAGGTAAGTCAATTGGTCTCTCTGAGCTGTAGTGTGCCTGCGATATGAAAATATGTAAAATAAGCTTTTTAAGTTTTTTTAAGCCAGGTGAAAGCATTTGAAATTCGTTTGTAAATTGTCCCCTTTTGAGAAGGCAATTTGAAATTTGAACACACCTTCGAATCTTGGAAATGTATATAAAAAAGGAGCTTCTGTATTTATAGGTAGGGAAACTGAGGCCTGGAATAGGGTGATAACACCCCAGGTCTGTGGCCAAAAAGGTTGCTGAATCCCGGGGCAGCCACTGATGTTAGCAGACCTCCACTTAAGAGGTTGGCGCCTGTGTCTGTGTCTGTGCCATCCATTAGGAATTTTGCAGCTTTCTTTGGGAGATGCCCTGGGCTTCCCGTGGCTTTGGCCACCCGGCCTGTGCTGGGGGGGAGGGAGGCAGACGGCCCAGCGGGCAGGCTTGGTGTCGGGCGTGTGCACGCTGCCCTTCTTTTCTTGCTGTCTTTTAGACGGCTTCCAGTAGAAAATGTTATCCTCTCTCTGGAGGCCCTTGCTCTTGGCAGCGCTGCCCGCCAGATCCCGCTCTGCAAGCCCACTTGTGTTACACGAGGCAGTGCTGGCCCACAGCTGCGGATCTCCGGGCTGGTAAGCTTCTTCAAAAGGGAATTTTACAGCATGACAGGGAATTTCAGCCACCGCGTTATCTCCGAATTGGCCAATTGATGGTTTCAGCAGAGCATTTCAGCATCGGGGAAGTCAATACAATTTGAGTTAGTTGTGATGGCTGCCACTTTAAATACCGCAGTGAATTTCTGTCAGCGAGCGAATGCGTGGAATAGGGAATTGCAGAAAACTTGATCACCAGAGTGCTTCAGTCAATTCTGACCCCAAGCTACAGAAAATGAACTTAAATCCAGTTGACTGTCGCCACATACTTTCTTTGGCATTATTTTACTAGCAGCACCTTCATCAAAGGCAACTTGAAGAGATGAGACTTGGTAAAAATCACAGGGCTTGACTCTGGCCCTTGTGATTTCAGGGAGTGATGATCTTTCCATGGGATGTTGAGCTATTGGGGGTCAGAGTGGTAGTGTCCTGCTAAGGGATAAATTACTAAACTATGGTGTTGTGGTTTAATAATAATGCATCTCTTATTTAATGAAGGAAATGAGTGTTAATTGGGCACTTACTATGTGCCAGGACTTTTTGAAGTGTTATTTCATTCTTACCCTACTTGGACAGTGTAGGGGACAGAATTTTCTTCCCATTTCATGGAAGAAGAACTGATAACAATAGCGAACAGTTATTGAGTGCTAACTGCATGCCAGGCACTGCTCTAAGTGCTTTAGGTTTTATCTCATGTCATACTCAAAACAGCTCTGTGGGTTAAGTCCCATTTTTCTATATCGTAGTTAAGGAAACTGAGGCACTGGAGAGATTCAGCAGTGTTGAAGGTGGGTTTAAAGTGCTCTTCACTGCTCTATCACACTGCCTCCTTAAGAATTATACCAGATTTGACATCTTTGCTGCCTTATTAGTTGGTGACCCGTACCCCAACCCAGGATAATTTGATACAGGCGGTGGCAGGACTAGGGTGGGAAGTGGGTCTTGAGGGGCACAGTCAAGCTCAAGCCCCGCCCATGGGTTGCTTTGTTTCTCCGTGGGCAAAAGGGCTGGGCTGGTTTTCTCTGACTTCACCGGGGAAGAACACATCCTGCTTTGGATTCGTACACCTTGAAGAGTTTAGTTTCTCTGTCTTTTCTCTTATGAGGCCTTCTTGTTTTAATCTTCTACCACCCACTGTGGATTCCATGCTTGAAAATGTTTTATTTACAAACAGCCTGCATGCACTGAGTCACCATTCTTTTTTTTTAAATTTTAAGATTTTATTTAATTATTTTCAGAGAGAGGGGAAGGGAGGGAGAAAGAGAGGGAGAGACACATTGATGTTTGAGAGAAACACATCGCACATCCCCACCTGGGGACCTGGCCCACAACGCAGGCATGTGCTCTGACCTGGAATCAAACTGGTGACCTTTCGGTTCGCAGGGAGATGCTCAACCCACTGAGCCACACCAGTCAGGGCAGTCACCATTCATTTTGATGAAGAAATAGAAACAATAAGACTATATAGTTGATGATAATTAGAGCGTCTTACTAGCTGAGGGGAACCGAGGTGAGCATACCAGTTTGGTGGAATTCTAGTCAACAGAAAACATTTGGAATTTGGATTCCAATTCAGTTGACACAGACCTGATTCTTGAGCTTAAAAAACACAAGCAGTTGTCCAGAGTTCCTAAAATTTTCAGGCAACTTGAGTCCTCAGGCTGGGAACCTCTAGCCTAACGTCTGTGCTGCTCACACCCGTCTAGCAATGTAGAGGGTTCCTTCTGGCTTTGTTCTGGGATGGCCAGGGTTGGGCTCTCATACAGCAGTGACCAGCATTTATTGCACATTTGCTCTGCGGCAGGCACTGTGTGAGCCTGTGACATTTAATTTCTATAACTCTACAAGATAGAGTCTGTTTTTATCTTGTTCCTTTGATAAAAAAATTGAGGCTCAGAGAAATGAAGTCATAAGCCCATAGTTAGGGAGTCATTAAATAATGGAGTCTGGACTTGAACCCAGGTCCCCATTCCTTGAGCCACACTGCTATTTTAAGAACCCTTTGGATGACTTTGGGAGATGGAAACCTTGGGGGGGGAAATGCACTTTGAGAGAATTAGATCACTTAAGTAGAAACCTAGAAATGTATGTCTTAAAGAAAAAAATGTTGGTGACAGTTTGCCTACCCAGTGAGATGAATGCAGATAAACCTATTTTGACTGTTAACTTATTTTGTTTCTTAAAAGCCAGTGACATGTAGCATTGAATTTATTTTTCTTCACAACATTTAAGTGTTTGCCACTTCTTGAGTGATGTGTGTGAATTTGGGAATTGCTTGTACTTTGGGAATGGAGGCCACTGCACGTACTTAAGGATTTTGCCCTAAGAGGGACCTGTAGGAAAGTTTGTGCGGTGTAGGCTGTGGCTGAGAAGTGGCTGGAGAGCCACGTGCGCACCTGTGCCTGAGGTGGTTGATGGAGCCACAGTTGCTCTGAAGTTGGGGTCACAGCGGAGAGCTGATCGCAGGAGTCTTTGTGACTAGAAGCCTAAATATTTATTCTGTTTTGTCCCTAATGAAAACAAATTGTCAACAGTTGTTCAGTAACTGACTAAATTAAAATCTGTAATTAGTCAATTAGATTAAAGAGTTGGCACAACCTGATTGTATCATGCTGGTTAGGTTATTAAGAGAAAGGGTGTGATTTTTAATTACTGAATGCTAATTTTGACAGTTTCGAATAGAAACAGACGTGTTTTTCCCCCCTTTCCCTAATTCCGAATGGTTTGGAAAGTAAAGACACTCAGTGTATAAATTATGTTTTTTGTTTTGAAGGAAAATAATGTGAAAATGCTCTTCTGTCAAATGGGGGGTGGGGTTTAGTTAAGAGGCCACACTGGATTTCGGTGTACAGGTTAGTTGGAAATCCTTCCTTTTTGGAAGGAAGTATGGCCTGATGTTCGGCAGCTTTTGCTTTAAAGGAGAAGTTGGATTTCAGCTTCAGGCAGTCGAGTCATTGAGTTAGAGAGTCTTTTCTAGGGTCTCTTCCCTGTCTGTCACCTAAGGGCTTTTTCTGATCAACCCCCAGTAAGCTGTAGGCAACAGGAGACAGATGCCAGTGAGGAAGTGAACTTCTGTGTACAGTGGTGGGCAAAAGTAGGTTTAAAGTTGTGAGTACATGAAATACAGAGTTTATTCTTACATCACTATTTAGTAATGACTGTACTATTTATTCTTATTACAACTCTAAACCTACTTTTGCCCACCCCTGTATATGAAGTGTGGTGGGACATCAGACACTAGAGTAGGTGAATAACAATATCCAACTTTTTATAAAATATTCTCTTATTCTCTGGGCAGTCCAGCTGGGACAGATGGAAGGAAAGTTCTTACTGCCTCTGCTTTAGGGCTGAGCAGAGGGGAGAGCTGGGCGATGGGGAAGTGAGGTCCTGGGTGTTGGGGGTTGAGGAAGGAGGAGGGGGATGCAGACAGGCTGTGGAAGCAAGGGAATTTTTACAGGTAGTAGTTTGGGGTGGACAGAGATCAGAGAAAAGAGGGGTGTCTTGCTTGGGAGGGAGATGGGATCAGAAAGTAGAGCCAGCTTATGGACATAGAGATCTAGAAAGCCAACCGGAGAATTTAGGATGAAGAGGGCAGGCCAGTTTGAAATGGAGCAAGTGCCTTTTCCATTTTGTGTTTCTGTGGGGGTGCCATGGTATTGCCCCTGGAGACATTGGAATATGGTTTATCAGTATCCTTGGAGCCAGGAGAGAGCAAATCTGGGCCGCGTCCAGCCACTGACCCCAGCACAGGTCTCCTCATCTGTCAGAAGGGGCCTCCCGTCACCCCGTCCTCCTCCCCATCTCTTGGGAGTTCATGATGGGTTCAGCTCTAAGTTTGAAGGCACAGTGCACGTGGGTCATTTTATCTGGAGGGCCTTACAAGAGGTCCAGGGGCCACTACAGGAAGGCCACCAGCCTTCACATCTCCTTGCCCCACGTTCTGTGGGCAGCAAGAGGTTGAGAGACTAACTCTAGGCCCCTGACCGCTGACTGGGCAGCTGGCTCCTTACACACGATTGGGTGGCCTGGCTTTCCTGTCTTGGGGTGGGAAGGCTGCCCCAAACCCTGTGCCTCCAAGGAGCCACCTCAGCAGCATCATTGGTGTTAAAGCACAGGCTCTACATGCTGCTGGTTGTGTTTTCCATGATCGTTTTGAGAAGAAGTTAAAATGACCTTTAGCTTTAGAGATTTAGTATTACAGTGGCTGGTGATCCCTAAGTTCGTTCGTTCCTTCCTTCCTTCCTTCCTTCCTTCCTTCCTTCCTTCCTTCCTTTTCCTTCCTTCCTTCCTTCCTTCCTTCCTTCCTTCCTTCCTTCCTTCCTTCCTTCCTTCCTTCCTTCCTCCTTCTTTCTTCTTCTTTTTAAGGAAGGAACTTTGCTTTTTGTGTCTGATACACACAGGGTGCTGGGGAACCAGGGTATGAAGAACAAGGTGAAACAGCCTCTGTTCTAATTCCCTCCAGGTTCTTTACTCACAGGGTAACCAGTGCTATTCTCTTTCTGCACCTTAGTGTCCTCATCTGTAAAATGGAGATTGCATTCAACTGGCAGTAGTACTGTTTGAGGTAATGATGCAGAGCCCCCTAGAAAGATGCTCAGTAAATATTTCTGTAATGACCACATGAGGGGCTGATAGTGTTCTTGGGAAAATATCTGCTTAGGGAGCTCTATTGTGGTGTGTTCAGATGCATGAATAACTGAGAGGAGCAGAATAAAAAGCGGGAAGTTTTATAAGTGGTGGATTGGTGTATGTTCTCAATTTGGAATTCCTCTTTCAGACTCAGGATCCACAGCCAAGGTTAAAGAAACCCATGGCTGGGGCGGGGGCGGGGTGTGTGTGTGTGTGGTGGCAGCGGCAGCAAATAGAAGAAAGGAAGTGACAGCACTAGGAGAGAGTTTATTTTAAAAGCTTCTTCACTGATAGATTTGCAGCCCTGGGTAAATAGGGAAGCTTGTAAAACTTGATTCATTTTCTTCCTGAAGTCTGTTTTTGGTGGGGATTGGGGGTGAGGACAGAGTCAGCCAAGGGAACCAAGTGCTCTGAGGTTAGAAGTGTTTGTCCCCAGTGCATACCATGAACAGGGCCAGAGCAGTGTTCTGACCCCTGCTCCCTGCCCCCCAAAGGATCTTTCCCTTCCTGGGACGGAGGATGGCCTTCTGTTGCTGGGGTCTCATCTAGGGATGAGCAAGGACTTCCTGCACTCAGGATGACTTCCTACTTCCTTCCTGGCCTATGCTGCCCAGAGCAGATCGGGTTTGCTCTTTCCTTTGGCTTAGGAAACATGTCCTCCCCTGTCCCTGTTCCAGGACTGCACTGGAGACATGGATAGGCAGCTGGGGCAACCATTGGCCCGCAAGAAGCTAGGGTGTGGCCCAAACCTGAGGCCCATGTGAACTGTTCGGGAATTAGACGCTACTACTGCTACTACTGCTGCAGAATTGGAGAGGGGGCCATCAGGGAAAGGTGAGAAGTTAGTGGACTTGGTACATTAGAAAAAAAATATTTCAGGGAAATTTTGGAATGTTTCTGTTTCAAAATAAAAATTAGCACTGTGTATTATTGTTGTTAGGGTGGAGTGAACTCTGAGGTTTTGATACCAACCAGTTGCCAGGCTATAGTTAAGGAAAGAAAGAGCCAACTTCCCTACCTCAGGGCCTTTGTACAGGCTCTTCTCCTTGCTTGGAGCACTTCCCTCTGTAAAGTCAGGGTCTGACACCTGATGGATACCCGGTTCATATTTGTGGACTGAAAGACGGACCAGGAAGTACAGGAGACTGCCCACCTGCAAGGGCCACATCTGTACATTTGAACAGCTCTTTGAAGCCTTTATACCCTCAGAATAAGGCCAAGTTTGCCTGCTTGGTTTGAGCTCTGGCATTGGCATTTGCCTCTCCTTTCTGAAATAGGTCTTTGACATACTGATATAACTTCAGATGCGACGTGTCCTCAGAGATGTGTGCAAAAATGCCCAGTGTTCAGTTAGCCCAACCTTTTGCCAACTGATGAGACCTCTCAGGCTGGAAGCCCTGTAACTCTTCTCTTGCCCAGTTTTTGCCTTTTGTAAAGGGGTTTGGGGAATGGGTGGGCAGGGATGTGATCTGGAATCCTGAACAGTCACCCAGCTGATGTGGTAGTGGAATGTTAACCTGTGATTATGGGAAATGGCTTACCCCTGATTCCTCTAACTCTCCTGCTTATCTGGGCGGGAGTACTTTATGATTCGACCCCTGTAATTCAGGGTTGGTGGCGATATTTTCCGGCCACACAAGTCTACAGTTGACCTTTGCATTATCTGCGAAGACCCCTGTTTGCTTAGCTGAGGAGGATAAACAAGATTCCAGGGGGCTGCTTGGGGGTGTTTGTGCAGGAGCTGGCTTCTCATTGTGAGTAGCTCTTATCTACTCCTCAGGCAGGCCCCAGCCACTCCCTAGCGGAGGGGTTTCTTTAGTTCTAAGCTGGCCATTTAGGCTTTTCCAGGGGCTTGAAATAAATGCTCACTTCCTTTAAATCCCTACTTCCTGTCAATACAGTCCTAATGGGAGACTTTTATCCAAAATCCACTGTGGGGGTCAGAGCAGATTTTTTTTTTTGCTCAGATATTCATCCCATCACTCATCAAATAGTTAATACCTCTGAGGTATGGCTATAGACAGAAGGACACCAGCAAAGTCTTTGCCCTCATAGAATTGAAAGATAGTTCTTTCCTTTTTCTGGAGCTTATGTGTTTTAAGATGCTAGCTGTGCATCTTTAAATGGAAGATACATCCTGCAGGTTCAGCTGGGCATGTCCCCCAGAAAAGCACTGGAATGTATTCCTGCCTGTCCTCCCCGTCACTGCTGCTGGGACTCACGGACCGTGAGGGTACCCTTGCCTGGGCCGGCCCTGGCCCAGCTGACTCAGTGATTTTTGGACTAGTTAGTTGACGTTCACTGGGTATTCACTTTCTTCTCTGTAAAGCGGTGGTAAAGGATATCTTAGCGGTTCCAGCATTGGTTTGTGGCTCTCCGGGGCCTTGGGAGGGCATGACTAAGAATTTGGAGAAAGCAATGACTGCATCTTCAAGACAGACAAGTTGGAACAAAAATGTTCTTGTCTAGCTCATTCTAGTAGAAAATGTAAAAAAATTAGTTATTGGGAACATAAATCCACAGGAACATAAACTAAAAGAATGAAGGATATACTACTTTTATAAGGAGGCTTGAAGGGGCCTATGTTCTCTCAGACCTGAGTTAATTTTCCTAGGCTTTACCAAAAACACAAATCCCCCTCCTCATGGTTAGGGGTTGGGCATTGGCCATTGCAGCCAGGCCGTGGCTACCCCCGGCCATGTCCTGGCCACCTTCAAGGTGCAGGTGCCTGCCACAGCGCCACCCTTTCCTGTGACTCAGCGAGTTTGTCCTGGACTGTCCCTTCCCTTGGGAGGGCTAGGGTCATGGACTGGGGCTACTCTGGGCCAGTTTCTCAGGAAGCTGGTGTTGGCCCCATCCAGAGCTGCCTTGAGATACAGATGGCTTCTTTCCCCCTCCCTTTATTCTTTTTAAAAATGTTTTTAATTCTGAGCGTGTGTCACACCAGCATTCTTTTCAGGACAGAGGACAGAAGCTGTCACTGCACGCTGCAGAGAGACTGGTTCCAATCCAGAGCCAATTGTGGCCTGATCCTTGGTCTAGTTATTTGACAGGCCAGTTGCTAGGTCCCTCTCCTGGTTACAGTCCAGACTCAAGCATTGGGCCCGGGTGAGGCGGAACCATCGGGGAGGGGCTGCTGTCCTAGGGAAAGGAAGAGAAGTGGGAGGGGAGGTTTGACTTAGGCTCTTCAGGCCATAGACAGGGTCACTCCCCTCTGGAACAGCAGCACTTGCTGCTCTGGGGAGGGGTCCGCCCCTGACCTGATGCAGGCAGAGGCCACGGCCACCGCCAGCTTGGCCACCCAGGCTAGACCCCACAGGAGGGAGGAGCCTGGGACGGCTCTGGTTTGATGGCCCCTGTTTCATTTTCTCCTCCTCTGGATACCCATTGAGAGACTAGAACGCCTCTCTCAGGGCCCTAACAAATGAGTGAGCCGCAGCACCTGGCATACAGTTGGTGCTCATTAAAAATACTGCATTTTTAAAACAGCAGACGTGAAGGACTTGATGCAGTATGAGTGATGCTCTTGCCGGAAGGGCAGGGACCGTACTACCCTGTGCTGCGCCTGGCACACTGGAGTTGCTCAGCTATTTGGGTGAACGAAATTGTGTCTAGAGGACAGGGCTCTGGCATGGGCAGCGGCACGGGTGGCAGCAGGGAGGGAAGGAGCCAAGCTTTGTGGCTTCTGCCATTCTGCTGTCCCTTTGGGTGGTGATAGCCAGCCTCCTGGCCTCACCCTTAAACTGCCCGTTAGTTGGCTTGGGCCTGGGTATGGGCGCCAGATTGGCTTTGTTAATGTAAAATGTGAGGGTATCGTGTCTCTCTCCCTTACTAAAATCAAACCAGAACCAAAACAAGACAGTTCAGAATCTGCCATGAAGACAGCATTGAGGTTCCCCTGACCGTGGGACAGAGGCCGCAGACTCTGAGCCAGACGTTCAAGGTCTTTCTGGTCTTACCTCGCTCACATTTCAGATTTTGCCGTCTTTATTGCAGACCTTGTCCTGCTGCTGGACACTCTCACCTTCAAAATAGATTAATCATCACAACCACCTGGTGAGGTGGACAGTGGTCTTAACGGAGGAAAATCCAAAGGGCCAAGCAGGTAGGATTTAGGGAGCATGAGAGGCCCTGTTGTGTAGTGACAGCGGCCTCTTCCACCCCCGCAACCCGCAACCTCACTTCTGTCTCCTTACCCCTTTGTAGAAAGTGTCATGTCTGTCGCTGGCTGACACTTTGAGGGGTTTTCTTCTCTCCTAATAAATAATCCTTTGTCTCTCTTCAGGGTGGTAGATGGGGTTGGAGAGAGGCAGCCCATCAAACAAGTGGTCTGAGGTGGGGGCCTGGACAGGCAGGAGGAGGGATGAGGAGAACCAATGTGCAGCTGAGGCAGCCAGGGGTATTGGGGGCGCCTGAAGCTGCCTCCCGAATTGTGTGATTGAGTCTTTCTTGCCCAGGGATGTGAGTGAAATATTAGGCTAAATGGAGAGTTTCTTCCTCAGAGGAGAAAACGGCTCCCTTTTCCTGTCCCTTTGTCTCTTGTCCCCTTTGTCCCAGCCCTCCAGCTCTGCGGCCTCCCCTCCCCCAGCGGTTCCTTCCTTTGTGCCCCCGCCACTCACCAGCGAAACTTAACTCGAGCCTCCAGCGTCCACAGAGGCCCCTGCCTTCTCTGCTCCCTGTGAAACAAAAGTAGCTGGTAGGTCCTGGCCTGGCTGTCGGCACACGGACTGAAAGGAACCAGACAGGGGCCCCAACCCCCCAAAGGTGGTAGTTAGTTTTGAAGTTTGGTGCTGGCTGTTGGCAGCCCCTTTAGAGGGAGCAGCATTATTGGGGGTCCTGCTGTTCTAGTCTGAGGGTCTTGGCAGGGGGCGGGATGGACCCTTTCCTGGTGAAGGGCCCTGGGTTTTCCACTCAAGCCACCCTTCTGCTCTGAGTGGTTCTAGGGCCTTTTTCTTCATGAGCTCTGTGTGCGACACCTAGAAGTAAGGACTCACTAAACTTGCAAAAGAGGCAAACTCACACTTCTGAGTTCCAAAGTAACCGCTTTCATTCTAAGATTGTCTTAATTATCTTTAAGCAAGCATTAGCAGTCACTTGGGAATTAAGCAAACATTGGGGGAGAAAAGCTGAACATTTTGGAAGAATCTATTCATTAATTTAATGTACTGAGAAAAATGGAAAGGATGGGCTTGATTTAGTTTTTCATGAAGAAAATGGGCCTTCCAGTGCCTGGTCTCTAACTTGATGTCCAGAGGTCTGTTTCATGCTTCCTGGGGTCGCAACAGGCACATCACATTAGAGCTGAGAGAACCACCATGCCCAGCAGAGGTTCGGTGGAAGTCGGGGTGGAGTTGTTGAGGCAGAACAGAACTGTGGTCAGTAGGTGTAGCTTCATTGGTGCCAGAGTGTCTTTACTTAAAATATTTGTTATTAATTTTAATGTACATGCTTAAAATCGTGTTATTGAAAATAACCTGTGAATTTAGAAAGTAGTTTATCCTGCTCTCAACTTACATAAAAATTTTTATTTTATGTCTGTTTAAGCATTTTTGACCTCATTGTCTTAAATGCTGTCACCCAAAGCCACTTTGTATTCTAACCCATCTTTCAGCACATGTTGCAGCACTTGAGATACGCTTTTCAAACTTATGTATGATTCAGTCTCTAGGATTCTTATCTGAAGCCACAGGGACCCATTATAACATTAAGACAACTTGTAAAATTTGTCTCATAGATGTTTATTGCTGGAAATGCTCCAGCAAATTTGAGACCCTGTTCTGATGTGGGGGATGGCACTGCCCTTCTTGAGTGTCCCTGTGTGACCCTGATATTTTTCTGAACCTTAGTTTCTTTATCTGTAAAAAACACAACAGTGTCAAAGGCCCACTTCTCAGGATTAGGTGTGAAGAACGCAGGACAGTGCCCTGTATACAGTAAGTACTCAGCAAGTGCACTGTTGGAGGTTGACTGTTTGGAGTACCCTGGTCCATGCTGGTTTTGCAGGGTGACTTTGAAGGCTTATCATGTGAGGCCTGGAGCAGCCCTTGTGGGGAAAGCCAAGGACCACGGTGGTTTTTGGTTTTCAGTTTTGGAGTATGGAATCCATTCCAGGGGAAAGAGGGTGCACTTTCTTTCAGCTGATGAGAACACAGTATTGGGGTCAGGTGAGGCCTGTGGCCCTGTGACCATTTATTGATTCTTTAAAAGTAATCCCTGTGGCGGGCT
Organism: Pteronotus mesoamericanus; assembly: GCF_021234165.1. Classification (NCBI taxonomy): domain Eukaryota; kingdom Metazoa; phylum Chordata; class Mammalia; order Chiroptera; family Mormoopidae; genus Pteronotus; species Pteronotus mesoamericanus. The sequence goes on along the minus strand of NW_026555006.1, from coordinate 5,767,098 downwards.
CTCTGGCGTTCCCAGAGTGTCATGTTTTAAATGTCCTTGCTTAGGGGAGGTGAGAGAAGACTTTACCAGTCTGTAGCTAGGACGCATAGAAAACATTTAGTCTTTGTTTCTTAACAGTCCTTTATTTCAAAGCTGGCAAAAGCTTAAATGGAGATATAACAGGCGCCAGGTTCTGCGTGTGCCCACAGATGTTTGTCATTGTCATGGTCATTGTTTGCCATCTCTGGGCTTCGGATGACAGATGACACACTCCTGGGCCTTGGTAGGGATGGGAACTCCTGGGATGGACAGTGGCCACAGTGCGTGTTGCCAGTGTCCAGGTTTACAGGGCAGATTTGCATCTCCCTTTGTAAATAAGGGCTGCTTTGAATATCCACCTCTGATGTACCAGTGGCGGAGGCCCTGGGATCCCCAATTTAGATGGCTGACGGTAATTTGAAACTGAAACAATCAGAAGTATGTATCTCTTGAAAAAAGAAGAGTGTGTCTTTGTTGGGGGGAATAGGAACTACCGTACCTCACTCCCACCCTCCTGGAAGTTGTCACCTGGCTGAGACTTCCCATGTGCATGGCAGGGGTCTAGACTGACCACATGTTGAGGGCCCTGCCTCGAAGCTAGTTTTTCCTTCAGATGCTATTTCATTGAGAGACTTAGCGAAATGAAATGGAAGAGGTGGTGTGTTCAGTTATTGTGAAGCTTGAAGGGCTGCGTCCCTCCTTCCAATGTGAACTCTCCCTGGCCCCGTACTGAGAAATATGTAGTGGTTTAAGAAGCTGGCATTGGTAAAATTGGGGTAAAATTAATTTCAGAAGATTACAGGACCTTGAGGGAGGGCATGGGGGATAGGGGCAAGCTTCTGAATGGGCAAGGCTTCAGGCCGCCGGTGCCTGTGAGAGAGGGGTGGGGGGAGGTAGGGCGAGAGAGAAAAGAGGGAGACACCCGAGACTGAGACCTAGAGACCCAGAGGGAGGGGGCGGGGCCAGGAGTGGTGGATGGCTCAGGTTGGGGGAGGGGTCACTATTTGCATAACTGATTGTTGTTGCTCCTGGGGATTGTGGTGGGGGAAGGGAGGGCAGCACAAAGGCTCTCTCCTCCCTCTCCCCTCCCCGACCTATCCTTTCCAGTTCCCTCCTCCTTTCCCCTTTCTTTTTCTCCCCTCCCCCTCCCCGTCAGGCCCCTGAGCCTTGTCAGCACCACCTGTGCCCCTTCTGATGGCACAGGGTTGGCCTTGTCCCTGTTGCCCAGTGGACAGGGTTTTATGGCCTGGTTTCCAGTTGTAGGCAGGGCCACCGCAGCCGCCTGTCAAGTCAAGATAAAGTCCAAAGGAAGGCCTCTGGCTGTGCGTCTCCTTAAAAGTTGGTACTTTATGAAAAACGGTTCCTTGTGTGAGCTCTGAAGTGCTTGCCCCACCATCTTTTCCTCTAGAGACTGGAGGCTTCTGGAGGGGGGCTGTGGCTGAAGCTGAGGTGGTTTTCTAGGGCCTGTTTCCTGTGGCCCACAACTTGACACTTGGAGATTCATTAGAGTTGAGGGCAGCTCTGGAAATGAAAGGGGGGCCGGTGGCTGGGTGTCCTGTCGCAGCATTGACCAAGTATCAAAGTGGGAGTCCCAGGGAGGTGCAGTGGAGATGCCCGTGCATGAGCTCGGAGTGTCTCTCCTGCTGCTGCGGACCCCAAACATTACTCTCTGGTGGGCCCACCACACATCTCAGCTAAACAAGTAGGCGATATACACATGTGGTGTGACCCCCAAATAGGAATAAATACTGCCTAGTGGTTTGTCATCCCCCTCTAGGTTTTTCTGTTAGTGAGTCCATGTCATCGAGTGCCCTTGCCTAAGGCCACTTCCCTGCCTGAACCTCAGTTTCCCCATTTGTGAAATGGTGGTGACATTCCTTGGTCAGGTTGTCTGTTAGACTCAAGTTGGATACTTCATAGTGATAATTGGCATAATGCTGAGCACATTGAGCCCTCCAGGCTCTGACCAGAGGGTTCTGCCCAGTGTCCGGGGCAAGGGACAGAAGCAGGACCTGGATTCATCTGCTGACAGGGGAGAACCCCCGGCTGGAAGCTAGTGGGCAGTACGGGCTGCTGATCTGAGAGGGCTGGCCTCTTCTGCAGCCGGCTCCCTGTTTGTCTTGCCCCAGGACAAGGTTCTGTGTTGTGAGGTAAAACTCCCACAGTTTCCCCCAGAGGGTGGGAGCTGCTCCCTTTACATCTTCTCAGGGGGTGTTCTCCTTCCCCCACCCCCATAGCAGAGTTTGATCTTTGTGCTTAGGCTTGGGTCATGCTCCTGTCATAACCTGATGACTGAAAACATTTGAAAGAAAGTTCAGGTCCTAGTGGCCAGCTAGTTCCCTGGCACTGCCAGTTGGATTGGGTGGGGTTGGTATTTTAGACATCAGCTGCAGCTCACTCTCGGGGCTCCTGGGCGCCAGGGCTGGGTGCTTCTTTTTCCTGGCAGATTGCCTGGCGGGGAGTGTGTGTTTGCTTCACAACTCACACTGCCAGGTGGGGTGGGGGGCAGAAGGAGAAGAAGGGGGATAGCTTGTCCCGTGTGGTACAGGCTTCACTGACTGCTTCGTTTCTGAGCCACAACTTTTTCTGGGACATGAGAATGTAAGCGTCCATCATAGGCTGGTTGATGGTGGTTTGTGAGCAGCTTTCACTCAGGAAAATTGTAGGTGTTGGGTATTGAACGTCCCGGAAAGCTTTGGATAGGTCAAGAGCTTGCAGGTGAGAGGAGGTGGGTCAGCGGTGCCTGAGGGAGTGATGTCTCTGCCCATCTGTGACTTGCTGAGGGGATTAATAACCGCGGTCATATGGGGAAACAGCTTTCCCAGGATGTTTTCTCAGAGGGGCCATCTTCCCAGGGCTTGTGCCCCCTTTGCTGTAGGAGCCAGGTCTCAGGCCTGCCAGCCACCCAGGCGCTCTGGTCACTGACCCAAGGCACCCGCCTCATGTGCTGCCCACCACCTGGCCCCTGCACATGTTCCTACCCCCCGGCCTCTGAACACTCTGTGTAATTCCTCACTGCTCCCAGGAAGCTGCTCGGACTGCTTGGCGCTCTTCAGAGACAGGCTTCCAGCCCCATGCTCACTGGCTCTTTGAGCCTTTCAGTCAGCTTGTGAACTTCCTGGGTGCCAGGGAAGCTTCAGTAGTAGCCTGTCTTTCCTCTCCAAGTGGGCTTACGGTCTAGTAGGGATAATGGGATGGAGGTAATTCATGGCAGCTCTAGCTCCAGTGTCCCAAATCACACACAGCCTCCTACAGGCTCAGCCCAGGGCCTCAACTCAGACACCAGTATGTCTGGCTCTCTATATAAGTGGCTGTGGATACAAGTAGGTGGAGCAGTGGGGATTGGCTGAGCTAGGGTGCTGAGAGACATCCCTAGTTTTTAAAAACAACACTTGCTGACATCAAAGCCTACCCAAGGCACCCTCCAGAGGCCTGCTCGCTGGATTCCCTTAACTCTTCTCAGCTCTATAACTAGAACCGTAGAAGGCAGCGTCCGCTACTTAGAGAAGAGGAAACTGAGGCCCAGGAAGGGAAGAGGCCGCCTTGATTGACAGGAAAGGGGCCCCAGAGGCTGTTGAAAATTTCCCTCCAGCCTTCAGCAGTGGGCTGATAGGTCTCACCTTGCTCCCAAGACCGTTGCCATTAACAACCAACTTCCCCTGTTGGTTCTGGGGGCCCTTGAGGGGAAGAAGGAAGAAGGTGGAAGCCAGGCTGTCAGTCAGTCAAGTGGTATGTCACTGTCTGTGTCAGTGGGTTAGTGCTTGTGACACTGGGAGGAGGGCCTGGGCACATCAGAGCCATCCAGTGCATAGGCCCATTGGTTTGCTATTAATTGTCGCAGTAATGGGGAAATTATATGCAGGGACACCTTGCTTTGTGCAAAAAGATGCCTCCCCGGCCCCATCTACCCACACACACCGAAGAATAGAGAAGGACAGAAAGCACAAAGTAGAGGATTTCTAGGCGGTAAGGTCGAATGGGGTCAAGTAGATCTTGCTCTTGACCTGACTCATTTGTTCTCCAGTTCTGTGGCATTGGGTTAATCACTTGGCTCCTCTGAGCCTCAGTTTGTCCATCCATAAAATGGGTCAAGGCACAGGTGTATTTCAGCAGTGCATGTGTACAATGCCGAGCACCTTGCCTGACACACCGGAATTCTCAGTGGAACATTGCTGGTGTACGAAGAATTGGAAACCTGTGGATGAGGGGTTGCAAGTGACTTGGTTATCATTTATGGAATGTCAGCCAGGACCTGCCAGAGGCATGGTCCTGAGGATCCGGATACAAGCTAGGTGAGGGTCAAGTTGATTGTTATTCAGATGGTCAGGCAGACGAGTTGACAATTGAGTGCCAGCTCATGGTTCATGCTGAAAGGGGAACAGACGAAGAGTTTGGAGGGAGCCCAGAGAGGGCAGTTGCTGGCTGCTTTAGAGGCTGGGAGGCTTTCCTGGAGGGGATGTTGTTGCTGGACCTCAAAGAAGACAGAGAAGGAGAAAGGGGAGGGGAAGGCCATGCAGATCTTTGTCTTCAAGGATTGTGGACAATGTACAGTGATAGCAGCTGATATTTCTTGGGCTTTTAGTCTGTGCCAGGCCCTGGTCCAAGTGGTTGGCATATATGAAGTAATTTAGTTCCCATAACCAACCCTGTGAGGCAGGTATTATCCTGTTGTACAGTTGAAAAATGGGGCCAGAGAGAAATTAAGGAACTTTTCCAGACTCAAGCAATATGGAAGGTCCAGTGTTCAAATATCACCAGTATCCAGAAAGCGCACACGCATGTGGCCACTTGAGTCACTGCCTTGCCTGACAGGACCCAGGTCTGGCTTTTGGGAGACAGATGCTCATTAACTAGTGGTATGACCCATTAGTCATTAGTTGGATGAGTTGCGGAGTTCCCTCCCTACCTCCACCTCAGTTTCTTTATCTGTAAGAGGAGAGTAACCCATGTCCATGAACCGAGGTGTGAGGTTCTTGGATGGAGATTGCCCTTTGAGGTTTGTTCAGACATGCTTTGTGGGTGGGGAGCTGTCACCCCCAGCAACTTCACCAGGCTGTGGTTGCAAGGTAGAAGGTATTCAGTCTGAAGGCTGGCTTCCCTGCCCCGCCCCAGCTGTCCTTGCTTGAGAGGCCAGGAGCCTGTGGGACTTAGACAGGATTAGATAAAATGTGGGCAAAGTGCCCAGCATAGCACTGGCACGCGCATAGCCCCTGTAAACAGTGCTCACGTTCATTATTGTGTCTTATCTCTTGATATTAGTAATTATTATTGATGGTTCTCTCATCAGTCCTGTGGGGTGATTTTAGTCTTCACTTTATAGAAGAGGAAGCACTTGGGGAGTGGAAAATGCATCTAAAGTCACAATAATTGGCAGACAGACTGAGACACTGAGTTGGGTGTGTCACACTCCCATCCCTGTGCTCCTGTGTTACATCACAGGAAAGCTCCAGCAGGCCCTTCCTGTGTGTCCTAAAGCAAGGCTTAAAATTACCAAGGCCCCCTCAGAGGCAGCCTTCCAAAGCAGGCTCACAGACATGTGTCTACACAGGCTCTTTCTCCCACTTAAACGCCAGAGCTCATGACAGCGTCTGTGCTCCACGGGCAATGCAGTTATCCTTGCGGGTGGTGTGTGCACACTCCCTGAACTTAATCTGGACTCCAAACAACTCAGTCTTACAAGAACACACAGCTTCTGTCCGGAGACTATAGTGTTCACCTGCTGCGTGACCCAGTGGGCTATAAAAATAATGCAGTGGAAGAAGTGTCCATAGCTTTGGGGTTGCTTGCAGACCTTTCATCTTGGCCCCAATTTGGTACAACCCCTTTGGGTGGTCTCCTGGAAGTGATATCATTGCTCTTTTCCCACCCCACCAACACTGGGAAGAGGTGGATGGCTCTGTCAATTTGCAAACTGGGCCCTTTGGCTTTGAACAGTCAGGTCTCTGGGCTGTGTGTGCTCACGGCGTTGTACTAGACAACACTGTGAAAAACCAGTAAAGACAGCGATCCCAGTGTTTCTTCATCCTCTGTTACAGGAACAGAGAATCAGGCTGTGAGCTCTTTCTAAGTTTAGAATTGAGCTTTGCCTCTCTCGTTCTGCCACTACTTGCAGCCACCATGTTGGTGCTAATTCTTTGTTGATCTAGAAACCACTTCAGGATCCTGTAGTGCCTCAGGGCCACTCTTGTGGAGAGGAACTGTAATCCCTTAAATATAATAATCCCCTGCACTGGACACTTTATAGAACTGTCTCCTGTACATGAGTTTGTTGGCACCTTCCAGCAGTCCCAGGGGAGCAATAGGCAAGGCCTTTTATTCCCTTTTGTTGATGAAAAGGTAGGTAGGTGGCTTTTGTGACTTTCCAAAGTCACACATCCAGTATATGTTGAAGCTAAGCTAAAAATCCAATCTGAAGGCTAGTCATGGTGTACAGGACAGATGGTAAGTGCTTGGCACGTACGCCAACATATATGCCTTGCTCACGTCAGACCTTGAAAGTTGAACACAGTAACTCTTCTCCGACCTCAGGTTCAGAATTATTTTAGGAACCGTGTTCTAGTCAGCCATTGACAATTGAGTAACATGGCATGTATGATGAGTTCCTTGTCATCGGTGTCACACACTATTCTGGAAGGTGGCCAGTGATGTTGTGTGAGTTTCCTGGTTGTTTGGATTTCCAGATTAGTGAAATGTGGATACAGAGCGTAATTGAATTCCAATTAGAAGCCTCATCCCTGTCTGACAGAGCCAACTGCCAGCTTTCAGGAAGGCCCTGGAGAATCTCAGTAAGGTTTGTGGTGAGGAAGGGCTGCTTGAATTGGAGTGCCAGATAGTAATCCAGACGGGCGTGGAAGGTGGGACACGTAAAGTGCCAAAAAGTGATCGAAGCCTCCCAGTTGGAAGAAGCATAGAGAAGGAAGGATGAACACCTTTCTCTTTCAGACACCCTGATTGAGCTACACTCCAAGTTTTGATTTCTCCTGGGATATAACCTTTGACACCACACAGGACCCTCATAGGACTTGGGGATTCTGAGCGATGTAGGGGTTAGTGTGCCAGGATGTTGGGTGTACCGTCCTGCAGAATTCCATCTCAATCAAAGGAACCGATTGAGTTCTCAGGCTGGGTGTCAAGCCTGAATATCCAGTGCTGTTCAGGGCATCTTAATATACCAGGGTTGAGCTGGAGGTTGAGTTTGAAGTTCTCATTCAAGTTGAGCCTTGAATTCTGCCTTTGCCCTTGTAGTCAGAGATGAGCACCGGTGACTGTGGCACTTCTTCGCCTCAGTCTTTACGCTGAGCCACAGAAACGGTCTGCCACGGTCACCTAACTAGTGGCTTTCTTGTTTTGATCACATAATTCTTCAAACATCAGCCGCTTTCTTACTGTCAGCCTCCACGTGGGTATTCTTGACCTTGGTTTTCAAGATGCCTTTCATCTGTCCACACACTTGCACGATCCCTCTCATCTCCACCAGCAGTGCTCACCCGCACTCCCCCCACTTCCTACCCAGAGCCAAGCTCCCTGGTTTGCCCCCAGCCTTAAACCCATGGAGCCTCTTTTGGAATGAGTTCAGCTCAAACTCTTGCTTTTCCAGGAAGCCTGATTTGGCCCCTCCATTTGAGAGGATTTTTTCCTACATGAAATACAGATTTAAGGAAAGTCAACAGTAATGGTTAGAAGAGACCTTATGGGACATAGGCTTTGGTGGCTTTTAACTTACTTTCTTTTTCTTTTTAGCAGGAAAGCCCTTTTTTTAAATGAAATGTGGAAATCCAAATAATAAAAGAAAAATCGGAGCTGTGTATTAGTTTAAGGGGAGTGGGATACCAAGATTCCTGCCCCCTGAGCTTCCCACCTTTATGTTTCCCTGCCCCCCCCATTCCCCCTCTCCTCTGTGGCTCCCAAGAGTTTCACCCTCTGATTTAGTTTGGCTCCCAGATGGACAGGTTGTGCCCAGGAATAAGAGAGGACTTGGCTGAAGATTCCCCAGTAAATGAGAGGCACAGGGGTCCCCAGGCCTCCCAGCCACACCCAGAGTGCTTTCTGGACTATCGGCATTCCCATGAGATGTTTAGACATGTTTCAATAAAAGGTCTGCAGCCAGATGCTTGTGGGAAATGCAGAATTAGGCAGTTTCTTTAATGTACAGCTTCTCAAGAATTTTTAGTACATTAGAGGCATTGCAGATCTCAGAGGGTGGGGTAGGGTAAGATTCAGGGTGGGTAAATAGTGTAACTTAGAGTGATTCTCAAACTTATTTTGATCACAGGACCTCATCTGGTTAAGGAATCCTAAAATTGTTTCAGAAACATTACAGGCAGGGAGGTGACTGGGTTGTGAGCTGATGCCTGATCCTATTCAAGATGTGGGCAACTGTGGATCCAGTTGGCTGTCTAGGATCAAGTTCTTTTTCCTGGGTAGTAACCTACTATCTCCATCCTCTAGAGCTGTCTGTCAGTCTTCATTAAGCCTCTGTTTTGGTGTTGGGTGAAGGGCTCCCATAAACCTCTGGCCTCCATGCCATTAGGTATTTTCCATCTTTTTCAGTGATCATCAAGTATTCTGCTTCTTGGATGTGAGTAATTTTTCCAGTCACTATGGAACATTGAGATTGTTTGCTATTTTCTCATATTGTAAACAACACTGTCCTGAACATCTTGGTGGCTCAGTGTTTGTGCACTTACATGTGGTAGTATGCTTATATGTGGAATAGTTGGCTCGTATGGCATACACAACATACTTGAAAAACAAAAGTCCATCAGAACTGTCAGCACATTGTTTTATGGACGATCTGAGTTTCACTTCCTGGTGAAGGTACTAATGGTGAGTAGTGTCGGAAGGTGTTAGCTGCAGTGGAAGCCTTGGCCTAGGTACCAGTGCCCGGGAAGTCAAAGCAGGGCCTCCTGACATTGACTGTGCTTCCTTGTCTGGCCTATCTGGCACTGGAGGGCTGGGTCTCAGCCCCTCATTCTGTCTCCTCTCACCCTTCAATGCTTGATTCCAGTGGTGGGCCCTGTGGGGACTGAGTACATATTAATTGATTTAGATTTAGATGTTTTTCCCTGTGTAAGATTCCAGTAGCAAAGACCCATTTATCTGAATGCTTTTTATGTTCCTGAAACCTTGTGTGAGAGGCACAGATTGGACTACAGAGACAATGGGGCATCAGGGACCTCATTCGTAAGGTTTCTGTCGCCGCTTTTATTGCCTGGATCTTGTCTGACTCCTAAATGGCTGGTGTCTCAGAAGGGGGGAGGGTCTCAGGGGCGGGGGTTTGTGCCCTCGAGTGATTGATGACATTCTTTTTTTTTTGACTCTCCCAGCCACCTTTCTTTTTACCCAAGTAGATCATTTCGGAGAAGGACTGACTCATGGTTATAGATTAGGAGTAACCCTTCAAAACCAGAGGGGAGACGGCTATACCTGGCCCGTGTGCAGAGCCTGTATCAGAATTTTGCATGCTGCTTCAGGTCAGCCTGATGAAAACCCATGGGTAAATAAATAAGATCACAGCCCCTTCCTGCACAAGGAGCTCAAGTCTCAGAGGTTTAGTAACTTCAACAGTGTCACTTGGCTGTAAGGAGAGGGTTGGTATTAGGACTTGAAGCTTGGTTTATCTGACTCCAAAGCTGGTTCTTACCATGCTTTTTGTCCAAGAAGATACAACACCTCTAAAGTTTTATTAGAATTAACTGGTAATGGTTTCAAGGTCTTCTATAGGAGGTGAGTTTAACATAATTCTTTTTTATTAAAAAAATGTAATTTCTTTTTTTAGAGAGAGGGGAAGGGAGGGGGGAAGGGAGGAAGAGAACCATTGATATGTGAAAGATACATTGACTGATTGCCTCTCGCATGCCCCCAACTGGGGACCTAGCTGGCAACTGAGGCATGTGCCCTGACCAGGAATTGAATGGGCGACCTTTCAGTTTGCAGGCAGCCAGCACACAGTCCACTGAGCTACAACAGCCAGGGCCATTTCTTGTTTTGTTTTGTTTTTTTTTTAATTATGTAAGTGATACCCAAGTACTTTGTATATTAAATATTGCTAAAATATAGAGGTATATAAAGTAAAAAATAAAGAGAACCCCTAGACTCCCTACTGACCTCTTCCTTACTGTAACCAGATTTGACCAATTAGAGTGTATCCTTCTAAACCCATTTCTGTGCATTTGTGTGCATTATTATCTGTCTTGATTGAGCCCTGAAAGCTATTTTAGTTCTTACTGGAAGCCCCATCATTTACCTACTCTATTTCTTTAATTTCAACAAACCTAAATTAAATAGCAGTATACTAACTCACTGTGCAATTCTGGGTAAGTTGCCCATCCTGGAGGGATTAAGGGTCAGATTCCTCATCTGCCTACTTGGGGTAACAGTCTGGAGTATCACAGGTTTTGTTGAGCAGATTATGAGATAACTATGTAATGGCCCAGTATAGGGCACAAATGAAAGTTCTGGAAAGTTACCTGAGATTGTGCTCCCATGATGCAGGATATGGGAATGGATATAGTTAGTACTGCCAAACTAAGTCACGTGGACAAAAAATTATATAAATAGCCATGAATATAAAATAAGCTATAAATAAACTATAAGCGCCCTCAGAGAGGTATTAGCTGCAGTGAACCCACAGAGGGAAATAGGGACAGCTTTCTGGAGGAAGTGCCCTACAAGAAGGAATGGTGTGGGCCTTAGTAATACTAACTTATTTAGCCCTGACTTTGTGCCAGGCAGTATTCTAAGTGCTCTATGTAAACTAACTCATTTAACCTGCACCATTAACTATAAGATCAGAACTAGTATAATTAGTTTCCTAGGTGAGGAAACTGAGGCAGAGAAGAGGCTAAGTAACCTGCCCAAGGTCACACAACTAGTAAGTGTTGGAGCCAGGATTTGAGCACAGGCATTCAGTGCTTTTGATGGCGAGGTTGTACAGCCCCCCGGATTTCCAGGTGAGTCTGGGTGGAGGAGTGGAGGAACCAGTGTGAGCAAGGCGGGGTGGGGTGGGGGTGAGGCAGCTATTGGCAGATCTGGGAAATCGCAGTGTGCAGCCGAGTGGGAGTGGTAGTTCGTGACACGACTGGAGAGGGTGATTGCAGGCAGATAAGGATAAGGGAGCATCTAGAGTCCCTGGGGAAGAGCCTCTGCCCTCCCTGGCTTGCACCAGGGCGAGCGCCAGCTCCCAGCCTGCCTGCCTTCCTCTTGCAGGCCACTCAGTGGTTTATAGGCAAGCTTTGTACTGTTCAGTTCCTCAGTTGTTGTCTTTCGTGGTGAGTCCTCAAATACAGCAGTCCCCGGCCTTTTTGACACCAGGGATCAGTTTCGCGGAAGACAATTTTTCCACGGGGGTGGGGGGACACAGTTTCAAGCACATTACTTTCAAGTTCACCTCCTGCTGTGAGGCCTGGTTCCTAACAGGGTGGACTAGTCCACTGCCAGGAGATTGGGAACCCCTGCTCTAATAGTAGTTATTATTGATATTTTGGTTATTGCTTTATTTCTTTTTAAAAAATCTTTATTGTATTTTTTCCCATTACTATTTAGTCCCCTTATACTCCCCTCTGACCAGCAATCACCACAGTTACTTTTTTTGAAATTTAAATCTAATTCCAGACTTGTCTTACTACTAGTGTTACACACACATACACACAAGCATGCATCCCTTCCTTTAGGGAACCATGTTGGTGACATGACAGAGCATGTCCTCGCCTCTTTTACCTGTGGCTGCCAAGGGCCTTTCGACATTATGTGTGATGCCCTTGTACTCTGATTGCTTCACTGCACGGCACAATGGAGCCTCTGTCAACATGCCAGCTAATTAATTTTAACTTTGTAATATTGCTTCATCTCCATGCACCATTCACATTGTCCAGTGTTTTCCCCAGTGAGGATTCAAGGAAAGCTCTGGAAATGGAGGCTGTGGCTTCTGATGCTCCCTCCTGTTCCTTCTGTGAAGGCCTGGGTCCTTCCCATCTGCACTGCTCTCTCAGCCTGATTCTCCACAGCTGTTTTGGGGGAAGTGCTGAGCATTTCTTTGGGGAGAGGTCTTAATTATTAGACTGTTAAAGTTGAACACAAACGTCACAAATTTGGCCTCCTCAAGGGCAGGGTAGTGTGAGAATCAGGAAAAGCTGAAATTGCAGGCAACTGGTAAAGAAAGGCTGTTTGGGTTCAGTCCTGCCAAGTTCGCTATCGTTGTAGAGAGGAGGAGTGGCCATTTGCCTGGGCAGGGAGCGGAGGCAGGATCTGTAATTGGCACATGTGCTTTTGGGTATGTGGAAGGGGTATTTCTAAAGGGCTTAAATAGTCTGTCCTTTTGGAAATGAGTTTGTTTAGATCATCCTATGTCTTCCTCCTTCCCTCCCCACTTTTCACATTTTTTAAGTTTAAACTTGGGCCAAGCATTAACATTTGTTTGTAGGATTTAATTTTCTATTTCTGTTTTTCTCTGCTGCTGGTGTTGTGTTGTGAGAAGTCCTTCCCTTTACTTTGTGGTCTTTCTAGTGGTCTGACCATGGCGGGTCGCTTTTTCCTTTCTAGACCTCAGTTTCTCCATCCACAAAGTGGAGGTGTTGAACCAGCTGTCCTTATTCTTTGTAAACCATCTATTACTACACCCTTTGTAATGGAATGCATTTGACTCTGGAGTACGGTTCAGCATGCTTTTTTTGTAAAGGGCCAAGATAGTAAATACTTTATTTAGGCCTTGTGAGTTGTGTGGTCTCTGTCGCAACTATTCAGCTCTGTCATCAGCACAAAAGCATGCATAGGCAATACAGAAATGAATGGTGTGCCTGTGTTCCAATAAATCTTTATTTACAAATATGGGTGGTGGGCTGGATTTGGCTCTGGGACCTTAATTTACCAACCCCAACTCTAAAACGTTCTCTTTGGGTACTATAATGTCTTCTCATGCACCAGGCTGGTCTGCAGGAAAGAGATTCTTATTTGAAATAGAGACCAACACTTGAGCCCTGCAGAGGCCGAGCCCTGCAGAGGCCGAGCCCTGCAGAGGCCCAGCCTTGCCAGAAACCTGGTCTTTCCCCTTGTGTTTCCCCGTCTGGTAACACCTTTAAAGAGTTGCCCCTTCCAGAAGTCTCTGGAGAGCAGGTATGGCTAGCTCTATGCAAATCAGTCTATTCCTGAAGAATTGGAAGATTTGGTAAATCCCAGGTTAAGTCTGATTAAGGAAACTGCCACAAATAGTATACCTTTCCCTGTATATTTCCCCTGCAATATACCTTTCTGGTGGGAGAGAGAGAAAAAAAATCTTGTTTGCATCTGTCAGTGTAGGGGTTTTATTTTAACATTTAAAAAGAATTGGTGGTAAACAGGGTGGTTTCAGGGATAGCAATATTGTGCTCCCCAATAACACATAACTTCTTGGTTTTTAAAGAAGCTGTTCCTCTGAGGGCCAGAGAAAACTGTTTAGTTGGGGAGAAAGGAGTATAAATAAAGGTTACCCCTCTCCTTTGTAACTGTCCGTGTAGCATCAGTTGCCTGATTTGGTAGTATGATTGTCTCTTATTTCTTTGAATTTGCTAAATACTTTTCCTCCAAGTGAAAAATGCTCATTTTTCACATTAATGCTGAAGGCTGTGCGTGTCCTCTTCCGGTTCTTCCTCTTTGAGCTGGGGAGAAGGGAACACTGGTCCCACTTCCCAGATTAGCAAAAACAAGGCAGTATGCAGTTAGGGTTTGCAGTTCTGGATTGGAAATCTCATTTGGCTGTAAGAAGCCCAGTATCTTTATCATTTTCCCTTGGAAACCAGGATGTGACTCGGCGGACAGTTTCAGGGTCTTCGGGGCCCCTCTGCCAGAGTGGGCTTCCTAAGGCCCGGTGCCTCCCCTCCCAGGAGTGCTCTGCGGAGAGTGGGGAGAGTGGTGTGCCTGCCCAGTGGAGGGGATTATGTTGCACCCCGCTGTCCAAGACTCTGCATGTAAATATGCAATCTGAATAAAACAACAGTGTGCTATGCAGACCCACTTCAAGACAATTCGCTTTATCCCACCACCCCCAGCTAGTCAGAGAACTACTCATGTGAAGTATACAGCTGTTATAAATGTGAGGCCTTGTCATTATCGGGGGAGAGAATGAGGGGGAAAAAATCCACCACGAAAAGCAGAGCTAACCTCCAGGGCAGCTGAGCCTCTGGCGGAGGTGCTCTGACAAATGTTTGGACAGCTTAAAAGATAAACTAGAACTTAAATAAATAAAACCAACTACCTGGTCTGAAAAAAGTTAGCTTTGGAGGCCTGCTGCTCTCAAGGCCAGGATCTTGTGGGGTAGGAAATACACTGATGTAGGCTGTACCTTCCTGGTGGAATAATTCTCCCCTGTGCCTGTGTAGGGGCCTCCTAGAGGAGTTGGGGTGGGGTGGAGGCTTCCACCCATTGAGGTTCTCACAAAGCGGACTGCCACTGTTTGCAACTGTAATGGGGACCAGAGCACAGGTGCCCTTCCCCCTTTGTTAGGGATGTCAGTCTTTTCATAAAGCACCTGGGACCCCCCTCACTCTTTGCCAGGCCCTTCTGGGCTGTTGGGGAGAGTCTGCTCTGCAGACTAGCAGCACTTGGTGAGCATGAGGAAGTTCTTTACTGAGCACCTTCTTGGTACCAGGGTCTGTCCAGGAGTACAGTTCTGGCAACAGTTACCCACCATGCTCTGGGGAGGAAATAAATGAACAATGAGGGAGGGGGAGGGAGTTTTTTCTTGCTCAGATATTTGCATGGATGTATTTGTATGTGGTCACCTCTGCTTGTCCTTACCACAGAGGTGGAAAGCTGGATGCAGGTAATTAAATAAGATGCCAAATTGGGAATGAGAGGTGAATTCTAAATTTTGCCTGAAGCCACCCAAGAAACCTTTGTCAGGCCTCGAACCCCTCTTTTTCCTGAACTTTTAATTATCCCCCTTCTCTCCCCAGGAGACCTTCTGGTTGTATCCTATCTTAATGAGGAAGGGAGAACTCCTAGGGTTGGAACAGGGATGGCAATGCCTGCCAGTCAGAGAGAGTTAAAAATGAGGCCTTTTACCCTTTTAATGATAACTCACATTGCCTGGCAATATTATTGTGGTGTGGTGGGGCCTGAATGCATCTGGTGTGTCCAGAAGGGTCCCTTGTCTTGATTTTGACTGTCACTTCTGCTCATAGATGCGATGTCGATATATACCACTCATTACAGCCTTGCTTCTTTTGTTGGCTGTGGGGTGGAAGGAGGCCTCACACCTCCTCTCTGGGGCCGTGCTCAGGCCCAGTGCTTTCCAGAGACGCTTAAAAGCTGCCCCACCTGGGAGGTCCTGTTCCATTGGGGGCAGCATTTCTCTGCTTATCCCACGTAGGTTATCAGCGTGGGGTTGAGTTGCAGTTTTGGAAGGGCTTCTGCCTTCCTTTTAGGGGTATTCAATTTTCCCAATTTTTTTTCATTTTTTGATTGATTTTAGAAAGAGAGAGAAAGGGAGGCGGGAGAGAGAGATTGATTTGTTGTTCCACTTGTTTATGCCTTCATTGGTTGATTCTTGTATGTGCCCTTCCGGGAGACTGAACCCACAACCTTGGCATGTTGGGATGGCCTTCTCTGAGCCACCTGGCCAGGGCCCAATTTTCCCAATATATTCCCTATTCTGATTTAAGCCTCTGTCCATTTTCCTGAGAAAGGAGCAAAAGCTCCACATGAACCAAGTTACAGATTGTGAATCTTTGTATAATGTGGTTTTGTGATCTGGTCTTGATTATACTTTGTCTCGAGCTGGCATTGCCCATTGAGGATAGAAATAATTGTAATGTTTAATGCTGGAAGTGACACATATGAGTGAGGGTTTGCGGAGCCTCACTCTTCTAACCCTAACCTACTACTAATCTAGTTAGTACTACCACTAACCCTAGCCTCTACAACTTGGTTTTATATGCATTATCATATAATGCAGGCCGCAACTTGGGGAGTGAGCCAGGCAGGGACCCCCTGTTTTGCAGATGAGGCAGTGACATCCTCAAGGTCCTATGTCCTGAGCTGAGCTGAGACAAACTTTTGGGCTCTAAAGTCTGGGCTTTTTCTGCAGTACCACACTGCCTCCTAGCTTCCTTCTTAGTGGAAACACCTGGGGAGACCCAGGCAGACTTTTCTCTGATCACAGCCATTCCCAGGACAGCTTACCTGGGTCACAGACTTTCAAACACATTAGAACTAGCTGGGGACCCCTCAGCCTCTCTAGGACAGTCATTTTATAGTTGAGAAAAGATGGCCTGGAGAGAAAAGTGACTTGCTGATTCTTTAGATATTTGTTGAGTGCATGCCATGTCCCCATGTTATACCACATTTTGGGGATAAAGTAGTGAACAAAACATATAAAAATTCCTACCTTGTGGAGCTCAGACTGAGGGCTTCATGTGCTAAGCTTGTAGATACCTCCTTTATCCCATCCTGAGCTTGTACATATCTCCTCTATCCCACCATGGACTCGGGAAATGCAATATAATTTTGGTGTAATATTTTGAGCTGAATGCAAGGAGATGGATGAGTCAGTGGGGGGTGGGGGGAGAAGTTATGTAATTGATTCCAAACTAAGAGAAAAGATACTTGGTTTGCTTACTCATTTTAAATATCCACTTTCTCTACAAGTAAGAAGTATTTCTTGAGCACATGTTATGTGCCAGGGACTGTTCTAGGTCCTGAGAATTCAGCAAACCCTGATGGATTTGGCAGTTATAATGCACTGGATTCGTACTGAAACCCACTAGAGGCAGAGGTCCTGGTTTACTTCCATGGTGATCACCGATCTGTGTGATCTAAACATTTTTCCAATGTAGCTGGTGAGTGTTTACCACCTACCTTGTGATGTGCCACCATCCTCAGCATGCCAGGCTGGGTGATACTGGCTCAGGATGCCAAGAGGGCAGCTCATCCTCCCAAAGCCATGGATGCTGACCTGCTTGCTCTATTTCCTACACAGAGTCTGCTCCCCAACCTTGTTTTCTGATTTTCCGCTGCACAGAAGTGCCTTAAACATTTGTGTTTTTACATAATGGAGCTTTTCTTACTTATCTAGCAGCTCAGTCACCACCTGCAGCTTTTGCCACAAAAACACAGTGACCTCTGCAGCCTCTAAGAAGGGCGGGTGGAGTTTGACCAAGGATGATGGGAAACCTGTTTATAAAAAGCCCTCTGCAGGTTAGTTAGGGGCAGGCAAAATATTTCCATGTTCTCTTAGGAGTCTGTCTGTCTCTCTTTCTCTCTTTCTCTCACTCCCCCCTCCCTCCCTTTTAAAATATGAAGGGCCTGAATACTCCCCTTTGTATATTTCTCCCATCAGCATTTTATCAGTTGATAATCTCTAAAGTCCCATGAGAGTCTCCTTGGCCCAAATTCCCTCTGCAGCCTCTGCTTCACCTCCAGTGACGGGGAACTCACTGCCTGACAGGGCGGCACATTTTAGTTCTGGGCAGTTAGAATGGTTGTAAGTCTGTGTTCTTGGTATTACCACCACCAAGTGGAAAGACTTCCTCTTCTTTATGACAGCTTTTTGGGGGCTGTTAATTATAGCAACTCATTCATGTTCTCGCTTCTTCCCATAAAACTCCCCCGCCTCCACCAAAGGGTTTCCATTTAAAATAGCTCCTGTTCTGTTTTGGAAGGCATCTTGCCTGGCTTCTGGTTTGCCAATGTTCTTCTGAAAATGTGGCTTTCAAAACTGACCTGCAGCCCCGACTCTTTGGCCTGGCACCATGGAAGTGTCTGGAGTTTGCAAGTGGGAGAATGTGGCAGCAGCTGAAGATGCTCTTGAGTCAGGAGCTGGCCATGATCCGCTTTGCTCTGCGGTAGGTATTAAGTACGTTCCCAGGCCCATTTCCTGCTCCCAAATGCCAACTTCCCTGCCTCTTAAGTGAGGTTTAGCTTAATCCCCAACCTTACCTAAATGTTACTTCTCTTATTATTCAGAGCTGTGGGTAGAATTTTTCTGTGTTGTTGAGAGCATGGGTGGAGACGTAGCAACGGGTTGCCCACTCTGCCTGGAATCCTTTGTGCTGCATCCTTTGTTCCCGAAGCCCTGTCCAGCTAGGGTGGTGCTGCTCTCTTCTATGTTGTGTGTTAGGATGTCTTTAGAGATCCGACTGGACAATGCTCTTAGTATACCAGCAGGGGAAACTGAGGCCTGGAGAGTAGAAGTCAACTCATCTCCATTCCCCTGTCACACAGCAGGTTAAGTTAGTCTTTGTGGCTGGAAGCCAGGCTTTCTGTCTCTTGTTCTGGTGTTCTCTCTGCTCTACAGCAAGACACCAGCTGCAGCCCCTGACAAATGGTCTTTAGTTCAGCAGTTGTGGAATTGTTTATGAATGTTCTGGTTGGTAGCATGGTCAGCAGTTACCAGGATTTGCACAGAAGCCCGGAGACTGCCCTTCCTTTCCTCTCCATCTGAGCTGGACGCACTGGGCAAGCCTTAGGAGCATGCCGCCTGAGAATCCAAGAGTCCAGTGCGGTCATCAAATACTGGGGGCCAGCTGTGCAGCGGGTGGATGGAGCACTGTGAGAGTACAGTGTTCAGTTGCTAGATGAGAGGTGCTCCTTGAGGACAGACAGGTGTGTTAGTCTTCACTTTCGTATGCACAGTACTTGGCACGGAGTAGTAAGTGCCCAGTAAAGATTTGTTGAATGAAGGTTTGGTATAAATGAGGTGAAACAGTGCATGAGCTTGGTGGCCACCTGCTTACATGGGGGCATAAGTTCCTTTTTGTCTCGCAAGTGTTCTTGGATCTCCTGCCCTGTCCTGGACATTGCAGAGGGAAATAAAGTTGTGTTTGCAGCCCTGCCCTTGAGTAGGTTAGGGAAGTGGACTCTAAGATAAGGGTACCCCTGTGCCGGGATGGTATAGGAGGTACTTGGTAAGTGCTGGTTGTTCACCCACCTTGGTCTTCTCCGTCAGAGTCCCACACATAGTGACACAGTGCCCACATGCCTGTTGAGTGTGCAGCCCTGTGACAAAACTCCAGCTGAAGCTGCACCCTCCCTCTCCCCAGGGACAGGGCCTGTTTTCACCCTCACCTGCACCCTACAGGGCTCTCCTCAGCTCCTTTTAACCGATTGACCACTCCATGTGCAGAAGGGTTGGTGATGGGTGAATATGCTAATAAAAATGATCACTCCTCACCTGGCCGTTGCGGTGCGTCTTGTAAATTACTTGGCAAAGGGAACATTAGGACTTTAATTCACTGGACTGGATTTCCTCCAGAGTGTCCCCCTGCATGGGTGAGAGGTGGAGGTGGCCAGCCTACCCGGGCAGCAGGAAAATAAGGCATTAGGGGGTGTGTGAGGTTGAATTTTTCTCCCTTTTCTCTACCAGTAATGCTAGGATACTGGCAGGGCACCTTCTCTCTCTCCCACCTCAAACCCCACTGAAGCAGTACCTGCCCCCTTTCTCCCTCACCTCTGTAAGGGGATCTGGAGCCTCTGTCAGGAGCAGGGCTGTGAGCTGTGTGCAGCACGGCAGCTTCGTTGATCAAGGGGCGGGGGATGCGGTGGGCACTGGGCTAGGCACTCTGGGGAGACTTGGGCAGCTCCCCCTGCAGCCTGCCAGGCTGTTGCCAGGCTCTCCCCACCCCCTCACTGCGTTTTTCCTTTCCTCCCCTTCATCCCACCCCCTTGACTTTCTCCTGCCTCTTAGTGGGGGCCCCGTTTTCTCTCCTGTTTTCCCTTCTTTCCTTCTCAGGGACCTTTTTTCGATCCTCTGGGGAAACCACACAGGCCTCCTATTGGCTAGTCAGCCGGCCAGTCAGGAGCCTTTGCTGCCACCGGCGAGCCCTGTTCCCTCCCCTGCATGACTCCCTTGCAGAAGAAGTGGTATGAGGTGAGGGGGCTTCACCCCCGGTGGTGAGGCCATGGAGGGCATTTTTCTGCCTCTGTGGTTTTATTAAGTCTCTCCTGTCAAATCCAAGAGGCCGAGGAAAGTCGTTTTGAAGATTTATTCTTGAAGGACCCCATGAACTCCGGTTGCTGAGCACAAAGAGGGTTGATTGGTTGGGGGTGGAAGTCTTCTGCTCTGATATGAAGGGAGGGAGTGGCCTGGGCAGTTTAGGGAGTGGACGCCCCTGCGTGCCTCTCCCATGACTTACAGACGTGGGGGGTGCGTGGGCTGGGCGAAGTCGGCTTCCCTGAAACCACCTTTTGGCGTGGCATCCCTTGTCCCTGTAGAACCAGCACCATGGTTTCCAGGAGCAGTGTGTGGGATTGGTGTGGATGCCGCAAGGAGGTGGGGGCTTGTTTGGCAGCAGGCACCCAGCAGACAACTGGAAAGTGCCAGTGCTTGCCTGGCCATCTGTCCCCCTCCGCCTGGCTCCCATCCGCCTTCTGCTTTCCACAGAAGGGCCCGCAATAGTCTGCAGCGCGAGGGCACGGAGCCTGGCCGAGAGGGCAGGCAGAGTCTCATCTTGCCTTTGTTTATTCCCATCTTACTTTCAGCCCCTGCGCAGTGGACCAATTGCCAGGTGCGGGAAAAGTTTGCTGTATGGCCGCCAGCTGTGGTTGTGGCACGGTGGTGGGAAGGAAAGGTGGATGTGTGCAGTGTTTCCTTTCTACTGTTTGTCTGTTTGCTTAACTGGGGACCTTCACCCCTCCAACCCCTTTCCTGCCTCGGCTGCTATTTTTCTTTTTTCCTTGCTTTAATCTGTAAAAGTACAGCTAGAGCAGGACAACTCTTGGGGAATTTGGGCTCGTTTGCATCACCCTCCCCCAGCTAAAGGGTTAAAAATTATGGGGAAGTTCAGCCAGCACTTGCAAGATATGGTTGCCGTAGCAACAGGCCTTCTAATCTGGTAGGTGACCTGAGAGACTGGAGAAGATGTAGGGGTTGGTTTGGCATTTCATTATTTCATGAGGCTGCCTCTCCAGCTGGTTTCTCTGCTGAGCTTAAAGCTTGCTGTTCCTGCCACTAGAATTACTGGCACATTCCAAAACAACCGTGTGGATGGTGCGAGCAGTGCGTTTTAATGGGGCCTGGCCAGGCAGGGTGGGTGGAGGAGAGGGCGCAGGGTTCCAGGAGCCCCACCAGGGACTGTGGCCCTCACACAAAGGGGAGGGTGTGGCTAGACGGGTGTGCGCCCAGGTTCCCTTTCCTGCATACAATCGCTGCCTTCTTGAAACACCCATCGTGTAAACTGAATCCTGTTTTTTAGTGTCTGGAGAGGGACTGCCTTTCTGGAGATTTTAGACCGGATTTTAGGAGAATCTCTTTAGTTTGACAAGCATTCTCCTCAAATTTGCGGAGCTTGTTTAAAGAGGGGGGAGACCCCCCACTGCATTATCTACACTTGGTGCCCTCCTCTTTCATTTACATCCGGACTGATACTGTCCAGAACTTCGGCTCAGTTCAGCACATTAGCTATGCACCTGTCATGTGCCCAGCCTCGTGCCCGGAGCAGAGAGGAGCAGGACAGAATACCTAGTTTCATTCATTCACCCAGCAGAAGTCCACTGGATGCTACATGTGCCAGGCGCTGCAGAGAAGGGGTGGTTACAGTAGTGTCCTGGCCTGAGAGCCTCCCAGTACGTGAGGGACCTTCTACCTAAGTCATTCCTTCTTTTTGGGGAGCTTTTATTGAAGGCAGTGAGTGCTCTTTCAGCTCAGGAAGGCATTCACATTTCTCACCCCAGCTTTCTGTGAGGGGTCTGCTTCATCTCCTTTTCCTCCTGGCTGTAGTTACCTGGAAATCCACGGGCCCCATGAATGACGCATGTAGATGGTGTGTTCAGAGTCCACGCCTCCCTAAGCACTGTGTCCTATGCAAAGTTCTGTTTTAGCCCAGACCCGGGCTCAAAGGGACTTCCAGTTGGTTAGCTTCTAGGGCTTCTGGCTTTTGAGTTGCTACCCTTTGAAGAGGTTGGGTGTTCCCGGGAGGGAGTTTTATATGGTTTACTCCCTCTCTCCATCACAGCTATGAGCTTTTTGAAGAGAGGTCTGTGTATTAAAGGCCCAGCAGGTACTTGTGAACGTTCATTGCTCTAATTTCTTAGGTGCAGGTGTTGAGGACCAGGGGTGCAAGGGGTTCTCTACTCCTGGGGCTGTGGGATCCCAGGCAAGGACTTGTCCCATGTCCTTGTTGGGCTGCCCACCCTGCCATGTGTGTGGCAGGTGCATGGGAAAAGCTGGGCTGGAATGTGGGTCTGATGGGTGAGAGTCTGAGGGCTTGCACTGCAGGGGGCCAAGGGGCATGCACCCCTGGAAGACCAGAAGAGCCCACCGAGAGTAGGATACACTGGCTGAGGGCTTGGGCGTTCTGGGGTCAGAAGATTGGGTTGGCGGCAGTGAATGGGAGATTCTCCCATTGCTGGCCATCCAGGTCCGGCGTTGGAATGCGGGTGTCCTAGGGAGGGAACAAGGTCTGCCATCTGCAGCCCAGGGCCTGGGTCCAGCTCAGCTTCTGGTTACGTGTGATTTGGGTAGTAAGTCCCCTTTGTGCTGTGGTCCTCTGTCTATAAAACCCAGGGACTGACCTCATCATCCTCAGTCCCACTCAGGTCCCTTGGTCCACCCATGCCTGTGGATGGAAGACACATGTTGGCAAAGTCTCTTTGCACTGCTGAGCCTCAGGTTGGCTTCTTAGTATAGAGGGTGGCTTTAGGGTTTTCTGGTTTTTATCTAGCTTGGGTGTAATTTTGCTCAATTCAGTGCATTTCAGTGAGGATTGTTGAGTGCCCACTCCCTTGCTTTTGGGCTGCAGCATTGGGAAGACAAGGGTCAGGCCACACCTCAGGGACCTGCCCACTTGTGCTGACTTCCATAGAGCCTGAGAGATGGTGGTCAGAAATGGGTTACAACTCAGTGTGTGGTTCACTGGGATACTCCAAACTCTCATTTCCCTATAGGAAGATCTTCCTGGCATGGGGGCAGGGTAAGCATAGTGGGTACCTAGGGATTTTACAAGTGGAAACATTTTAGAACAGCTGAAGAGAAAAATCAAGTTGAAGCTACTGGTGTTAGACAGGCGCTGTGTGTGTATGTGTAAGTCATGGGGTGTGGAGGACTGGTTGAGCTCAAGATTTCTGGGACCTCTAGTATATAAAAGTAGAGGTGACCTTGGTCTTTTCCGCTTTGGCTTAGATTTTGGTCCAGAGTCCTTCCTCTCACAATGGGCCAGATTTCTTTAGAAAGAATGGATCTTCCCTGTTCTTATTAGAGAGCTGAGGCCTCATTAGATGCAAACTAAACAAAACAAGCTGTGTATTCAGCTCCAAGGTGTGTTGAAGCCCTCAGAGAACTGCCTTCCCCTGACGGGTGTGTGAGGAGCTTAGTGCTTACCTTACAACTGAGGAACCTTAGGGTTGCACGGGGGCGGGATGACTGCCCGAAGAGGCATCGCTGGCAGGGCCGGCGCCAAAACCTGGGGCTTCCGAGGGCCAGCTCCCAGTTTCTCGGATTTGCTATTTAGAGTCTGCTGAGGGGCCCAGTGTGGGCTCATGTTTTGTGGGGTTGGGTGGGTTGTGTGCTCTCTTGTGGGGGATCTTGGTTGTGCCTCTTGGATCTTGTTGATGTTTTTCTATCATTAATCAGCCTCTGTTGCAGAGTAAGTAGTAAGGACAAAGAGTTTACCCCCACATTGAAGTTTCAGAGCAGTGGACTGAGATGGTGCTTCTCAAACTTTGTGTTGTCTGCATGTTTCTGCGAATAGTAATAATAATAGTGAGTATAATGCTGATCATGGTTGATGCTGGGATAGTCAGAAAATGAGCGAAACACAGCTGCTTCCTACTGTGGATCCTAGTGAGGCTCATGGTGACAGTCACCCAGTTTATGTTTGCCTTCTTGTGTTAGAGTTGCCATAGTAAGACACGAAGAAGTAGATGGCTTTCTTCTCTGCAGAGGGATGTGAGGGGAAGGGAGGAAAGGTATGGAGATGAGATGAAGCCTCATAGGAAGTTAGGGTGAGAAAAACAGTGGGGACAGTTTTGGCATAGGTTCCTTTGGGATATTTTGTGAGGAAGTTTGACTTCATGATGTCACTTGAAGAAGCCACCTTACCTACCAGCCAAGAATTTTGGACCCATTTGGCTTTTCTGGAGAATGCCATTTACTGGGGTAACAAGTGAATTCCTTGCTAGGTGAAGTAGGACTTGAATCATTTTCGTTCAAGCTTCCTGAGGTGTCCTGTGTTAGTTCTGAAATTTTGGGCTTTGATGAGGAAACTAGTATGTCTAGGCCCTTAGTCTTTTTATGTACCTTGAGCCCAGGGCTCTACAGACTGAGGGTGCTTGACATTTTGTCTTTCATATTAAGGAAGGCTGTTAGTTTGCTGAGTGTTCCCACTGCCTTTTGGCTCAGCTGGAGCTCCTTACGGAGAATATACTTACAGCTGGGTGGGTGGATGAATGGCTGGGTAGATGGATAGGTGGGTGGATGCATGGGTAGAGGAGAGTGCTGATCCAGGCTGGGTTGAGTTAGGAGTCCTTCCAAACCGCCATGTAATTAAGAACTTTTCTACAGCTGAGTGTACAGGCAGCAAACCAGCTCCTGAATCTCACAAAGGCCCAGCAGAGTTTCTGCTGGAGTTTCCTTTCTTAGTGGCTGGGTCCGTTTGGGAACCTTGTGCTATGTGAATATTCCACACATCAAAGTAATATGGACTGATGAAGCTAATTTTTAAAGTTTAATTTATATTTAAATGATCACAGCATTTCTCTTGAGATCTGCGAGTTTTAGCATTTGTGGCTTCAACAATTCACAAGTGACAGGAGTAATTTGTAACCTCCCTGAGCATTTGATTCCTGGTCCAAATGGCAGGTGGGCTCTAGAGTCAGTGAGCTGGTGTGTGAGGCTGGCACGCTGTCCGGTGCCCAGAGCTCTGGGGTCTGCTTGTTTCATACTTAATCTCGCTTCATCCTCACAAGAATTGGGTGTAATTGTTGTGGCTTTACACTTGAGAAGACTGAAATTTTGTGTCCTGTATTTGCTTATTTTGAAAAGTAGATGGAAGAAAAATTCACCCATGATTCTGCCACTGAAACTAACTTTGTGCTAACTTTTTTGGGGGAGCATTTCCTTTCAGGCTATTCTCCTTTTTCATTTAACATTTTTGCAGAATTGTGTTCCAGTCTGAAAATTCTTGTCACCAAAAACTAATATTTAAGAAGCTATGTAAGCTCTGTTTCTCTTTTCAAACTGTTTTTCCCGTCGGTACAGCTCTCTCGAGGGACTCTGGAGTGCAGGGCTCTGTGGGCCCGCCCCTGGGCTGTTCCAGCCCAGGAGCAGGAGTGGTCCCTTCAGCTCAGCTCCCTGGGCTCAGGCATTCAGACCCAAGCGGGGCCCATTGTGTCTAAAGTACTAGTTGATTGGAGTGCTAATGAATCAATTAGAAAATTACTTGCTGCTGAGATCCTCAGCCAAACGAGGGTTGTGCAGTCTTAGAAAACCATCTGAAGGCCACACGCGTGTAAATCTCTCTTGGCTGTGGCCCTCGTAAATTGCACTGCAGCCTTTCTTGGACCTGTTAATCACTTGAGAAAAATGGGACTACTTCTGCTTTGCAGGGCTGTCTTGGTCTTGGCATGGTTTTGTAACTTGTACTTGGGTCCATTCTTCCGCTGGTAAGAAAGAGAAGACTGGAGTTCTTTAAAAAAAGAACCATTTAGGGGCACATCTCCTGTTCTTTCCTGAGTGCCCTACAACAATCTCATTGGGAGAGACTATTGCTATGATGCTCAATTTTATGGACAGTGGGAACTGGGGCTTAGAGAAGTTAAGAAACCTCTAGCTATGACCTAAGCAAGACAGTGCTTCAGCCTTCAGGTTCTCAAGTCTTCAGACTCCCATGTGCTATAATGCCTTTCCACATGGATACCTCCTAGTCATATGTCTTACGGGTTTTAATAGGCCCGCTCTGGGAGCGGACACTGGGGCACAGCTGATAGGGATGGAAATGGTTAAATACCCAGGGTTGGGGTTTGGTGAGGTTTGATCTAAGGCAGAAGAGTTGGAGTGACAGCTAACTGCTGTGGGTACAAGGACCCTGGGTGGCTGAGGTACCGGGCACTCCAGAAGGCCAGTGATTATGTGTTATGCACCTCACAACACTTGCCAGGAATGTTTGAACCTGAAATAGACGTGGGTAGAGGAGAAGGAGGCTAAAGAAGAAGATGATATTGTGAACCCAAGAAAATGATGATGATATTGTGAACTCGATGGAAGTGGGAGCCATCATCTTTTGAAGAAGACACCTGCAAAACAAAAAGAGTTATGTTTTTTCTGGCTCTTCCACACTTGTTTCTTCATTGGATACCCATCTTGTTAGACCCCCCAGCCCTCATTTTATGAACCAGGACTAAAGAGTCACTAATCCTTTACATGTTTCTTCAAGGCTGAACCTGTGCTGGTCTCCTGCTTTAATTTGGCTTAATTTGGGGGAAACAGTGGGTACCTGGCCATTTTGCTCCTTGGCCTGGGAGCAGAACTACCCACTTATAATCTCAGATTCCATCTTTTCCCTCCCAGGATATTGAGTGTGTCGTGGTGGGTTTATTTCTTCATCCAGTGTTGATGCCTTGGCTACCTGGCAGTTTGGTTCCTATAGCAAACATTTGGATGCCTGCCATGTGCCAGGCACTGTTGTAGGTGCTGGGAGTACAGCAGGGAACAGCACAGATGATAACCCTGCCTGTCCTCATGGAGCTTGACGTTCCAGTAGATGGTATAGAAATCTGCTGTAGACCTTAGGTCTCAAGCTCTGATATGGAAGGTGGGACCATCACAATTCTTTTTTTTTTTTTTTAATATTTATTTATTTATTTATTTTTTAGGGAGAGGGGAAAGGAGGGAGGTAGAGTTAGAGAGAAACATCGATTGGTTGGCCCTCGCATGTGTCTTGATGGGGGAGAGAACCTGTAACCCAGGCATGTGCCCTGACCGGGAATTGAACTGGCAACCTGGTGACCTCTCGATTCTTAGGCCATGCTGACCAGGGCAGGACCATAATAGTTCTAATCTCTCTTTCAAAGTGACTCTTTTAATGTGCCCAGCATTGTGCTGCACACTTATTTATTTATTTATTTATATAACTTTTTAAAAAAGATTTTATTTATTTGTAGAAAGAGGGGAAGGGAAGGAGAAAGAGAGAGAGCCACATCTATGTGTGATTGCCTCTTGAGCGCCCCCACCAGGGTCCTAACCCACAACTCCGGTATGTGCCTTGACCGGGAATCGAACCATCAACCCTTTGGTTCGATGGCATGGCATTTTATTTTTTATCCTCATGCTTCATCCTCAGAAAAGCTTTGCTAAGGCAGGTATTGTTCCCTCATTTTTGCAGATGAGGCCACTGAGAGCCCATGGTGCTCAGTAAATTTTTGTTGGCTGGATGAATGGCATACAGCTTACAGGCAGTGGAACTGGGTTTCCAACCCAGCCTCTCAGCAAGTCATCAGGCTGCCTCTGTTGCACCTGGCACTTGGGACTGGCTTCATTTATGGACTTACTTTGTGTGTGAGTGAGTGTCAGAGCCTAGGAAGATTATGGCACAAGGTCCTGGTATGGTCTGTGACCAACTAGATCTGTATTAGCCTTCATCACTGCCACTTCTGGAGGGTTCCTTTGTTTCTGGTTTTGCAGGAGTGGAGGAGAGATTTAGAGGTCATTCACTTCTGTGGCCCTGTTAGTCTCCTAGCCTAGCTGAGGCACATCAGTGCTGTGAGTGTGATAGAAGAATGAGACTGGGACACACCTGCCCTGCTTCCCCAGGACCCCAGGTGACTCTGCTGTGTATGCTGACACAGGTGAGGTGATGTGTTCAACCCCAGCCCCATCTATCTGCCTGGCCAGCTCCTTGGCCATTTGATGTTGACTCGGCCTCACCAAGTTTCAGGTATTGCAAATCCAAAACAAATAAAGCCCAGCTTCTGGACGGAAGCAGCCTGGCTTTCTCTTTGCGGAAGCTTAAAGTGCAACAGCTGTGTGGGTAGATAGTTTTCTAGGTGTTAACCTGCTTGTCAGGCCATTGGAGTAAAGTTCCAGGCAGGTGTCTAACCGGTGAGGGAGGGAGCAAGAAGCATGTGGCTGGCCATGGGGGACAGTGGAAAGCAGGTCTGCTTTCTTTGCATGTTGTCGGTGCCATTGACCTTCAGGCCCCCTTTTTTAAACGTTCTCTTCTCTTCCCCCACTTTGGGCCAACTCTGTCCTACTTTCCACTCACCTTCCATCCCCTTCCCCATCTCCTTTGTTTTTCCCAACACCTTGTGCATTGCTTAAACTCTCCTTGGCTATTCTCAGTTGGCAGGCCAAGGGGCAGAGTCTGCCACCCAGGAAAGATGACCTTGTGTTGCTGTGACTCAGACAGAGATGGGGACTCTTGACCTGTCCCAGATGGTGTTGGTAGAAGGTCAAGGGTAGTTTTATGGATGTCAAAGTACAGCTATACTATTTCAAGTCACACAGCTCTGAATTGAGAAACAGTACAGAGGAAGAGGAAAGGGTTGGGAGGGTGAGTAGGTGAGGAGGGTTGGAAGGAATTTAGGGTGTATTAGTTTCCTAGGCTGCAGTAACAGAGTACCACAAAGAAGGTGGCTTTAAACAACAGATTTATTCGCTTGGAGTTCTGGAGGCTGGAAGTCCAAAATCAAGGTGTCTTGGCAGGGGCCACGCTCACTCTGAGGGTCCTAGAAAAGACTGTTCCAGGCCTTTCTCTTTTGCTGTTGCTGGCAATTCTTTGCATTCTTTGGCTTACATCAGTCCCAGTGTCTGCCTTTGTCATCACATGGTGCTCTCCCTGTGTGCGCGCGCGCACACAAACCTCCCTTATTTTTTAAGGACACCAGTCATTGCAGTAGGGCTCACTCTAATCTAGTATGACCTCATTTTAACTTTATTACATCTGCAGAGGATCTGTTTCTGAGGTCACATTCACAGGTACTGGGGGTTAGAACTTGAACATGTTACGTAGGGGTCCATAGTACAGGGTGACAGTGCTAGGCCCCAGATTTGGATGGCATGTTCGAATTCCTGTTTTAAGGGATCTCAGAGTCCTAACCTACTCTGTAATTTCAGTCAATCCAGCAAATTTAGGTTAGGAATCTGCTGTGTGATGGGTTCTGGGCTCAGCCCTGCACAGAGGTGAGACACTGCCTGGTTCCATGGAGAGAAGTGTGGTTCTATGGAAATCAGGGTTTTTAGAAGAAAGTCTGAAGGAAACATTAATGCAGGTACTTCAGGGATGTCCTTAGAAATACGGACAGGCTTTTCTTTTCCTTCCTGCCCTCTTGATTTTGAGGCCAACTTGATTAAACTCATGTACTGTCACTGTTGCCTGGAAGAAGGTAATGGGAACCTATGGATCTGAAGGTTCTCTTGGTGCCTCAGTTTCTTCTCTGCAAGTAAGGGTAGGACTTAGATGCTTATTAAAGTGTGCTTCCTGGTGTTGTCTGTTCCAGGCCGCCTTGGTGGCTAGGATCTGTTTTATTGGAAGAACAAATACTATGTAGTGTCAATAAGGATGTTTTTTGTATGGGCTCCTGTGTTTTTGCTGTGGATAAACAAGAAGCAGCCAAGTGTGGGTTAGTGGCTCATGGCTTGGGTCAGCCCCTTTTCTTCCCACACAGAAGTTTCCTGTACAAGCGGGAAGAAGTGAGAGACTTGAGTCCTCACCACTCACGAGAATTCTTCCCATGACTTTATAGTTTTCCTGCGTCAGAGAAGGATTTCCATACAGATGACAGGAATGGAGTAGAAAGCATTTGTAGCTATTGTGTTGGTGAAAACCAATGTAATGTAAATAGGAAGTCTGGATTATATGTATCCTCAAAACATTGAGACTGAAAACCACATGCACCAAATGAAATTTACAGCTGTGTGCGTGTAGGATTAGAGTGCTGTCTGCAGGCAGCAAGGGCTTAGGCAGTGGGGAACCTCGTTCTTTTCTCCATCCTTCTCTTGCCCCCCCCCCCCGAAATTAATTAGGAGTTTTGTACAATTCTTTAACCTCTTTACAAGGCCTTTACCACTCTATGGAACATGTAGCTTCAACTGGATTTGATGCTCTTTCTTTCAGTCAGTCATTACAGGGAGGCGGAGCACATACTGTATGTCCCAAAGAGACCAAACCACAGAGGATCCAAGGAAGTGTCTTGAACATACTCAGTCTTGCTACTCTGTCTCAGAATGATATTTTCCTGGGAGTGGTTTGGATCACCCATTCCCAGACAGCGCCTTCAAGAGCCTATTTTGGGCAGAAGCATAAGTACTTGAATTATGTCAAGACTGATCGTGTACTCAACATAGGTAGCTTTGTGAGTAGATTAGTTTCATGTCTAATTTCCAAAGTAGTACATGGGTATATGTTCATTGTGAAGGAAATTTAATAATAAATACAAAATTCTGGCACTTCATTATCCCAATATTAATAGTGTTAATACCCTGATTTATCTTGTTGGTATAACTTATTTTCTAAACATGTACCTGTCCTTAAGAGGTCAGGTCTAGTGGGGTAATATCAGTCCACTTGGCTTGACTGAACACAGGCTTCTAAACAGAGGTATTTCTTGGCCATCGTGCCCTTCCGCCATGTGTTTACTCAGTTGCCAGGTACCCAGCTTCCTGCCTCCACTTTCCTTCTACCCCTCTGGCCTTCTCAGAGCCTTTGGAAGCACAAGCCACCTTCCTCTGTTTGCCGAGTTGAATTTTCTAAGATTCTAGAACCTGTGTAACACATGGCTTCCCTTCCAGGAGGCTTTTGCCCACGCACTTAACTGCCTGTGGCTCTCCTGGCTTCTTCCTTCATTCGGGAGCTCTTTGTTAACTGATGTTGCCAAGAACTGATTTCTGCCCCTTGGGGAGAGGGGAATGGGTGTAATTCTTGCTCCATATCCAAGAGTCCAGGACTGTTCTGCCAGGGGGATCAAGCAGACAGGGCTTTATATGGAGCTGTGGGTTTTAACCTTTATTGAACCTTGGGTTCTTGTGAGGTGGCTATATTCTACATTCTGGTGCCCTCTTCAAACACTGCACATTCACATAGACAAATCACTGTGCGCAAGAAGTCCAGGGGTTTGCAGACCGTTTGAAGCCCACTCCTGCGGCCCTTCAGAGACAGAGGTGCCCCCTACCACCAGGTTGCCCTGATAGCTGGCGTTGTGTTCTATCGGATAGCAGCAGTGATGGTTACCTGACAGTTACACTGGTGTGGCAGTGGCAGTGGTTGCTGCAGCAGCCCCCATTGGGTTGTTCACCTAATCCTCAACTGACCTGGGGAGGGGACAGTACTACCAACCCGAACCGAAGCTCGGGGAGCTGAAGTAACAGGCCTGGAGGCATATGGTGAGAGCCAGGGTTGGGGCCCAGATCTGAGAGCATATGCGAAACGCCTGATTTGCAGCAAGGGGGTAGGTGCCCAGTAAATGGTCGTAACAATATTAAAAGCAGCAGAGGATGAGGGCACAGCCAACCTGTTGGTTGTGGGGTTCCCCTCCCCCACCAGGCCTCCACCTGTCCTAAGTATCCTCCTGGTGCAGGACCCAGGCTCCGGAGCTTGCTGGTGGAGGCAAGCGCAGATCTGCCAGTCCTGGGAAATGTGTAAAATCCTGTTCCTGAAAACCGGCCGGGTTCTCATAGTGTCCCGGCTGGCATGTTTTGCTAGTCATGAAACATGATCCATACGCTGTATTTTAGGACTCCCCATCTGTCGGCATCGGGCATTGGGAGAAGGTTCTCTCACTTGAGGGAGTTCATAGTGTGCCAGCTCAGGGGGGTGGGGGTGGGGAGGGCCCAGAGGGAGGTGGGCAAGGAGGATCTGTGACAATAGGGTAGATCTGCTCCTCCACGAAGGGCACTGTCTACTGGGGTGTGGCCCTTGGAGCCTGGGAAATGGGAATAGAGGTCCTTAGGGTTTGCAGGGCAGCACCCCAGATCTCCTTTCCTGTAACTTCACTCAATTTGTAGACAAGATCACCCACTTTTTAGTTAAGGAAACTGAATACTGGGAGGTATAAGTTAGGTCTCTTGTCCAAGATTTCCAGGCTGTGAAGAGGCTGAGCTGAGATTTGAATATAAGTCTTTAGACTCTGTTCATTTTTCACCCTCCTACCCGAGTCTGTTCTCCTGTTTCCTGGACTTTACCTCTCTAGGAGGTGCAGGGCAGGGTGTGGGAGATGTGGCGTGAGCAGGGCAGGTGGTGAGGGTGCGCCTTGCTCTGAGGCCCACTTTGCAGGGAGCACAGGGCCTGCCCTGGTGCCCACCCCTCTGGCCTCCTGGTGGTAGAGGGAGAATGCTAAGAGGACTATTGATTTGCCCATCTCCTCTGAGGGAGGGCCATAGCATATGCAAGCCTTTCTTTTTAAAAATGCATTAACTTGACCATAAGCAGGCCCCAGTTTAAAAATAAATAAATAAAAACAAGAAGCAAAACAAGTAGGGGGGAGGGCAGGATGGAGCTAAACCTTAGAAAAACCTTAAAAGTGTATTTGAAGAGGGTGCCTCTCAATGCCTGTGCCAGTTCCAGGCTAGGAACGGTGCCTGGATTCTGGATCCCTCGACTGCCCTGTTTTATTGTGACCTGGGTCTTCCCTGCTTCTCCTGCTTAGTCTAGGCAGGGAAACTACCTAAATCCAGTGGTGTTGGGAAACCCCTCTGAGTTGGGGGTGGGATGGAGGAAGCCTCATACAGGGTGTAGTAGCAATCCATATTTGAAAGCCTGCCTTGCAGCCCCCGGCGTGGACTTGGACTTGGGCAATTTCCATCTCCTTTCTGCCCTCAAGCTACTCTAGACTTCTCTTGGTTTCTCAAAGGTGCCTTTGCACATGCTGTTCCCTCTACCTGGAAGGTGTGTTCTCCCCTTCCCTTTTTCCCTGGACTCCAGGTTAGCACCTGCTCATCTTTCAGATCTGACTAAAGGGCACTTCCTGACCCTCAGTGAGTCAGGTGTCTTGTATACTCCAAGGCTCCCAGTACTTCTTTTTTGTAGCTTGTAGCACTAGCACAATAAAATAGTTAGCTTACATTTTACAGCATTTAGCAATTAAGCTTTGGGGAAGGCAGGGTTTGTCCTGTCCTGTTTGTTACATGGCCGTTGCCCAGCCCTGCCCAATAGAGGGGGGAAGGGGTAGCAAATTCTTGTGCAGTGGATAGATGGCCCATGATACTGTTTGGGGGAGTGTGGGATGGAATACACATTGTAATTAGAATTTGGGCCCATATTTGAGATCAGAATATGATTTCAGAGTGAAGCCCCCAACACGTGAAAAGGGGACCCTTGGGCCAGTAGTCCAGCAGGCCATGGCACAGCATCCCAGAGCAGGCACGCGTCACAGGTTGTGTGGCCTGCTGGTTCCCTTTGCGAGTGGAAAGATGTGGAACCCAGTGAACAGAAAGGACTTGGCCAAGATCACACAACAGAGCCTTTGACAACCTTTATCTGGGCTCCAGTTTAATTGTTACAAGATAATTAATCAATTATCTGAAACCTGGCAGGCACCGTTTCATTCACTCCTTAGAGTAGCTCAGCTGTGGTAGCACCAGTTTGTGGGGGATGAAACGGAGGCTCAGTGCACTTTAGTCACTTGCTTCAGAATACAGCAGAGGTAACGTTGCTCGGAACTCAGATCTTCCTGGTTCCATAGCCTGGATCCTCCTGAAGAGAGGTGGGGCGTCGGTGACCCCCTTGCTTCCTGGTAGCCAGTGGAACTGTAGCCGCTGGCAGGAGCCTCGGGTGCTTCCAGCGCGCTTTGAAGATCCCTCAGACCATATTCTCTCCCCCACCTGACTTCACCTCCTTTTCTCTGTGTCTTCCCTCTCTTCCTCTGAGAGAGTCTCAGAAATTGCTCTCTGCCCTTATCAGTCGCCCTTTCCCTGGGAAGCCACTGGGGATCCTGGAAAGGTACTGAGGGTGATGAAGCAGAATTTGCACCATTCCGGGAGTAACTGTCCATCATTTGTAGCTAAAAATAGAGCATGTATTTGCTCCTTGCTGCATGTTGGCTTTTTGGGGTGGTTTCAGTGCGAGCCACTTACCTTTTGTCCCCTCCCGGCTGTCCCTTGGCCGATGTGGGATTTCCCACAATTTGGGCACATGGGTGGGTTTGGTGCTGCTCGCTCACCCCAGAAGAGGGCCTGTGAGGCCTCCCTCCATGAGGAAGCGCCTCTGCTTCTCTGCGGCAGCAAACAGCTCCAGAGCTTTGGCACGCACAGCGATGCCAACTCCCTTTGCAAATATTACTGCAGCTGAAAAGAGACAAGCCATGTTTAGAGGACTTTGTGCAGCCTGCTTCTTTTTGATATCTGGAATGCACAGAGGCGAGAGAGATAAAATTAATTTGTTCAATTAATATTGTAAATATTGACTTAGCCGAAGTTTTATGCTGGTCACATGTTAGGGACCCAGGGGTTACCAAAAAGTAACAGGACACAGTCACTTAAGGCACTCATCCTTTAGGTGGGGAGCTGGAGAGCCACGGGGTCCTTATCCCGCACCACCCCTCCTTCCTGAACTCCCTTACAAAGTCTGCTTGCTGCATGGGGAGCTAAATGCAACACCTTAAGCTTGCCTTTCCTCTTTCTTAAGGCACTTGAAATTCTCCCACAGTAAATTTTTGGTTTTGGGGTGCATACTGTGTATTAGGGCTGGGCACTCTGGTAGTGCTTTATTTGTATTTATTTCATTGGACTCAACGTGACCCAGTGAAGTAATTACTATCATCCTCATTTTCCAGTTGATGAAACTGAGGTCCAGAAAGGTTAATTAACTTGCCCAAGATCCCACAGCTACAGTGTTTCAGAGCCTGGATTCAAATGTAAGCAGATTATTTCCAGAGCTCACTTTCCTAACCTGCTGGTGGTATAGACACGTCCACACAGAGAATGTGTGACTATTAAGCATCCACTGTCTGCTCAGCATGAATTATCCTAAATAGGTGCTTTTTCTTTAAATATCTTCACTCTGCTTTTCCGTATGATCTTAAATATACCTAGTAACCCTGTGGGATAAATCTTGCATCCCCAGCCCCCAATTTCCCTTTTTTTAATCAAAGTTCTCTATAGAGAGCACCCTACTTCAGAGGTTGGAATGGAACCAGAGCCTATGGGAGAGAGAAGGCCCCTGAAGGGAGTCCGTAAAATGCCGTATGAATTGAAGGACGTGGGAGAAAGGGTGTGTGTATAGAAGTCCAGCTTGTAGCGTGGACCTCATGCATCATACTTGGGGATTTCTTGCACCATTGTCATGGTCTGGCTTCAGGTACCTGTGAAAAATTATGGTAATTAAAATGTAATTTGGAATCCCCTGTTGGTTCACAGCAGCTGGTCCAGATGTAGGAGGCTGGGGCTGTCTGTGCTGGAACAAGCTAAGGCTTGTTAGGGGTGTCACTTTGTTCTGCCCTCCGTGTTGCTGGGGAGAAGGGAGGGGGCAAGAGATACAGCAGCTATTTTTACATTGTTCACGTCATGTTCAGCATTACTGGATGTTTGTGATTGGGTCCCTGTTTGGCCTCAGTCAGGAAGAGAGAACTCCCTTTGCTGCCTGGGTCTGCATGGAAACTCAGGCTCATGCCCCTTGGGTATATATATTTTTTCCAAAGATGGACGGACCCAAAGTGATCCTGGAGTCACCCCAGATAGTTCGAAGTTGTCTTAGTGGGGCTTAGATTTTCAAGGGCTCTTCAGAATCCTAGAAGCTGTGTGCTCATCCACTCCCTGTGTATTCAACAGATGGTTTTTCAATATGAGATACATGCTAGATCTATTTCCAGGTTCTTGCAAAGTGAAGTCAAAGACACTATTGCCCCTCAAGGATGTTATAGTCTAATTGGGGAAACGGTGAATAAACATTCTGTTTAGCATATGGAAACCAAGCATATGTGTTTGTCTCTGTTGGCGGAACTGAGGATCCAGTGCTGTCAGAGAGGGCACGGGGGCTGTGGGACCACAGAAGATGGGTGCCCAGATCACATCGGGTGGTCAGAGATGGCTTCCTGGAGGAGGTGATGACTTAGGCGGATGGGAGACGAGAGGTTTCAAGTGTGTACTTGGATTTATTTGCTGTTGAGTTTTATTCATATACATAGGTGATGTTATGGTTATAGTCATTATATCTTCTTTTATTACTCAGTTGAGGTCTTGGGATTTTATTTTTATACCCAAAGGGCTCACTGTCTTTGAAAACTTTGAGAAAAAAATGCTTTGTGTCAGCCAAGCCCTTGTTGCTTCAGAGGTCGGAGACTGGAGGTCAGCCTCAGCCACACAAAATCTGCCCTTGAAGTCCCTGCCTCCCTTGGCCACTGGGCACTCCCCACACCACTTCCTCTTAAAAGGGCAGGCCAGAGTGGGTTCACACAGCAGGGTTTAAGGCAGTGACTCCTCCCCCCGACCCTGGGTCCTGCCTTGCCTGTGCACTGGGCCTCACAGTATGTGTGACAGTGTCGAACATGTGGTCCTGCCTGTGTGTCCTGCTGATTGAGGCGTGTGGCCTGAAGGTGGACGGGCTGGCTGCTGGAGGACCCCACTGTCAGGACCAAGTGTGGATTCGGTGGCTGCTGCAAAGTGGAAATGCGAAGAAGCAGAGTACTTCACCTGATGTGGTCCTGTGTGTTTTGGCTGAGAAATCCAGTGAATAGGTACAGCCCTGCCCTTGGGGTAGCTGACAGCTCCCTGTGGTCTCCCCTCCCCCCTTCTCTCCCACCCCACACAATGTGCCTTCTGGGACCCTCTGCAGATAAGTGGAATGTCCCCACCATCCTTGTGAGCCACATGCTGACACTGCAGCACTCCAGGCCCTGTCCTTGGTGTGGATTATTTGCAGTTAGTATTCCAAATGTCAAGTTCCCCTTGACTTGAGCTGAGCAGACGAAACAAAATGGCAGACAGATTAGAAGAGGCTTGAGAATCCTTTTAGGATTTAAAAATTTATGTTGTTGACTTTGAATAGCTGCTGAACCACGCCAGTGTGCAGAGGTGGGGGGCATCTGCTTGGTGTCCATCGGCTCCCTGGGTTTGAGGGGTTCTGGCTGTGCTGGTTCTTTTCTCCCTACCTCCAGGGGTGCTCACTGAGCTTGGGCAGGAATCAAATCCAGTCCCTTCTCACTTTGTGAAGGGGAGAGAGGAGCTCTGGAGGTGAGGAGGTGGGGATCTCCAAGGGCTTCAGGAGGGGATTGGGTGAGTCCACCAAGGTGGGAGTCTGTGCCGGTCAGTATCTGTTTTATCTTATGTTTGCCTTGCCTATTGCAAAGACCTGGTAGGTAAAAGGGAATTAGATGGCCTATTGTATTATAGTCCCTCTGAATGGATAGTGAGAGGTTTAGTAAAGGTGCAGAAGTTTCAGGCTAGAACCTGGAGTATCATTGCCAGAAGAACCTTAGAGATGGTCCTATTCATTCTCTTCTTCTTTCTGTGGATGTAACTAAAGCTCAGAGAGGTTAAGTCATTTCTTCAAAGCCACATGGGAAGTGGTGAAGCTGGAATTTGATCACTGTCTCTGGCTCCAGTACCCATACTTGTGCCATGGCATCACTTTGGTTCCTGCGCTAAGTCCTCCCTTTTTGTAAGACTCATTTCTTCTGCCCGTCCCCCAATGGCTTCCTTTTCCTGCCCAGATTCCCGAGGAATCCCTCCTGTTGGTGCTGCCTTTTCCAGCCTGGGGAAGGAGTGAGAGCTGAAGGTGTGAATGAGAATTCAGCCCCAGCTGCTTCTCTGCTACCTTCCAGGGGACAGATACTTGTCTTACAGGATTGTGTGTACCTGTCCCTGAGGACAGACCAAGATGAGCCTCATGCCCTATTGGGCTGTTCAGGGTCCCAAAAAAGGGTTTGTTGAATTGATGTCTGGGCAGTAGACTTGAAATGGCATGAAGCTTTGCAGTATGTGGAGGGCAAGTTTTAAGTCCGGTCTGACATGACCTTGAACTCCAACGTTAGTCTGCCTCTGTATCTCCTGCAGCCACTGCAGGGCAGATTGCATAAAGGTCCTTGATGTGGCTTACAGTTGCCTAACCTGGAATCTGGAAGGTGGTTTTTGCCTTTTCTCTTCTTTTTCTTTGCAAACTTATGCACAAGTGCCTATTGTTCCCAGGAAACACAGCTTTCTCATTCTCCAGCCTGGAAATATTGCGTGAATGTATTAAGTCTGATTGTGTTTATGCTGAAGAAATGAAACACATTACTGAACGGGGAGGAATGCAGTAGAGGCCTTGAAAGGGGGCTGTGTTTATGACAACAGTGTGCACATGTGGCTCTATTTTTGAAAGTGGTACTTTCCCTCCTCTTGATAGGATTCTGGTAATAAGAGCTGTCTGTTGTGTCCGGGTGTTGGGCAAACAGAAGGCAGAGCTGGCCAAGGCCCTCACAGCTGTGACTGTCACCTTCTTAGTTCTGAGAGTTCAGCTTCTCTGGGTTCTGAATTTCTCAGGGATTGCCCCTCTTTGGGGGAGAACACCTCTGTGCTGACTGAGTCAGAGCTGATTAGCAGATCCTCCTGCTCCCACTCCAGGTTGCAAACAATAGGGTGAAATTTAATAGGCAGAAATGTAAAGTCCTATGTATGGGTTCAAAAAAAAAATCTACTTCATAGGCACAGGATGAGATTGAACAGCGAATGGGAAAGTGACCCTGAGATTTTACCTGACAGCCGTATTGTGTGGCAGCAGTTGGCCATCACTGAAAGAAAGTAGCGCAGGCTCACTGAACAAGAACCTTTTCTAAAAGGAGAAGGGTGAGCCCTGACCGGTGTGGCTCAGTTGATTGGGCACTGTCCCATGAAACAAAGGGTGGCTGGTTCGATTCCCAGTCAGATCACATGCCTGGTTTGCAGATTTGGTCCCCAGTGGGGGCATGTTGGAGAGGCAACCAATCGATGTTTCCCTCCCTCTCTTGCTCTTCCCCTTCCCCTCTCTCTAAAAAATAAATAAATAATCTTAAAAGGAGAAGAATGATGTTGTTACTGTTAATAATTCATAATAATAGCTAGGTGCTCTACATGCATTATCATTCCATCTATACAGTCATCCTTTGAGGTAGGTCAGAAGATCTTCTTCTTTTTTTCTTTTTTTCTTTTTTCTTTTTTTGAAAAGGAAATCCAGGCTTGAGGGGTTAAGTTACTTGCCCAATGTTACATTGCAAGGAAGTGCTGGAACCAGTTGGAACCCAGAGCCTGTGCTATCAACAGTGAACTGGAGTGTCATAGATGGTGGTGATTCTGATAAGAACAGATACTACTACCCTTGACCTTGGCCAAAAGGCCGAGAAACAATGGTGGTGGTGATTCTGAATGAAGAAATGCTGAAGGATGTGATAGCGTTTAGCTTGAGGGCAGTTTTAATAATGCTTGACTTTTATATAGTCCTTACTTTCTACCAGGCCCCATTCTAAACAGTTTATATATGTCAACCCCATTATTATCTCTGTTTTATAGATGAGGAAGCTGAGGCATAGAGAGGTTAAGTTGCTTGTTAAATGATACAGCTTGTTAAGTGGCATAGCTGGTTTTCTAACCAAGATAGAGTGGCTTGGAGTTAATTTCTAGGCCTTGCAGCTTTGGAGAGAAGACTGTTTGGGGTGGGAGAGAGCCTGCTGTGCTTGCTCTTTGTTCTGTGAGGCAGCCTGTCTGCAGCAGGGCTGTTGCGTTTGGATCCAGGGCAGCACCATGGCCTACGGGTAGAGATATATATGGGAACAGCTTCCTGCTCTACTAAATCTGGACACCAGGTGGCCATGGAATAGGCCCCTTGAGGTAGGTAGTGAGCTTCCTGCTGCCAAGTGACTGCCCACCTGTTGGGGATGGTGCAGAGGCAAGAGGGTGGAGGAGACAACCTGTGTAGGGTGTGGTAGGCCTCCAGGGCTCATCTGTGTAGCTGGCTGGCTCCCAGTCCTTTGTAGAGGACGAGTCCAGCTTTCCTGGCACATCCCCCACCCCAGGCAGTGGTATGTCCCTATGGACCCCTGGAGGGGAAGTGACCGGTGTCTGCTGGGTCAGCCTGCCCTATTAGGAAGACCCGGCTGTCAAGCCGGCAGAACTGCTGACAGAGGCACCGGGAACAATGCTGTGTGGGAGGAGGCGTATGCATGTGTTTGCTCGCCTCCTGACCTGAGTGCCAGCAGTGACATACTTTATTTGTCCTCTCTGGTCCCCTGTGAGCACTCAGCCTGATTCCTTGATGCATTGGACTCCCACTCAGGTTCCCTGTTCAGCTGCAACTTTGGCTGCAGGGCGTGGGAGCCAGTCAGCTGCCTCTGGTCCCTCCGGATGCCAGGGCAGTTAGGGGCACTCCTGAGATTTACAAGGCTTCCTTGGAATTCTCACCAAGGAGCCGAGGAGCCTGTCACCTCCTTGACTCAGGTTAGGGACTGGTGGCACAGAGAGGTGAAGTAACTTTTGGAGGCCACAGAAGCAGCAAGTGTGGCTAAAGCTATAATCAGGCCCTGGTGACTTGAAATGAGGGCGAGAGGGCTTTCCAGATTATCTTGTTCAGCCCTTTCATTTTACAGATGAGAAAACAAGGTCCAGATTTGCAGCTTGACTTGGTCAAGGTATCTCAGGTTGTCAGTGGCAGAGCCAGGACTAGAACCCAGGTGTCCTGGCGCCAAATTCCATGTCCTACCCCCTCTGCAGCTCCTTCCTCCACCTTTGGTTTCCTTGAATCTCATTGCTGCTGCTGCTTCTCCTGCAGGGCTGATGCAGTGATTGTGACTGCCATGCTGCCTTCCTTGGCTGCCAGTGTCTGATTTTCTCAGTTGTCACTTTCTTTGCCTCCCAGGGCTGGTGACAGCAGTTGGTTTACAGTACTTAGCTGAGTGGAAGGAGCACGGGCTTAGATAGATAGCTTTGGGATCCAGTCCCGGCTCTTCCACTTGTGAACTGCGTGACCGTGACCGTAGGCAAGTCACCAAACCTTTCTGAGCCCTGGTTCCTCCTCATGGGGAGATAAGATGATTTGGACTAGATAAGCTGACCTCCCAGCCCTGCAGGCCTTTGAGAAGGGACTTTCATGTAAATGGGTGAGACCCACGGAGACCTGTGGTGGGATGCTCTTGGAAAGGGCCGGTGGCCTGGACCTGTGTGAAATGGTCTGTGTTGCACGGCGCAGGGCATGTGTGCATTTAGAGTTTGGCCCCATCAAAAGCTTGTTGCCTTGGCTTTGGGTACTGGAGGGTGATTGGGGCAAGGGATCCCACCATTCTTGGCCCCTTCTCTGCCACTCCTTTTTCTGCACCTGTGCTGTGTGCACGGACACTGTTCATCCTTGGTGGTGACCATCCAGGGTAGAGAGATTGCTTGTGGAGGGTTGGCCAGCTGATTGGCATGGCCTTGGGGGCAGAAAGGATAGCCATGCACAGGCAGGCAGCAAATCCTGTGACCTCTCCCCTGGATTGGATGCCACCGGATTTTGTCATGGGAAGAACTCAAGCCCTGTTAATAGGCCTGAGAGATCCCCCACTCCACATTAGATCACAGGTGTGGGGTAGAAGGAGGAGCATCAGAGCAAAACCAGAAGTCTTTGGCCTTTTGTCACTGGGCTCAGTCTTGCAGTTGCACTGGCTGTTTACAAGGTTTTCATTCTTTGGTTTTCTCCTTGGCTGTGAAGTTGTACTATTTTCTGAACTAATCCTGTTTCATGTAACCTGAACCCAAGTATCTGGACATGAAGGGTAAGCTTTTTTCCTCCTCTCCCTGAACAAAGGCTATCCTGCACTGTAGCATCTGGAAATGATCCGGCATCTGGTTTAAGTATGTGTGCGTGCATGCACACACTCCTATAATATAACATGCCCTTACCCAGATAATACGTCTTTGTCTCTCAGACCTATGTTTCTTTCTGTATAGATGAGATGACTTTACACATAGGGTTATTATATTGGGACATATGCTTATGTGCATATATATACACATGTATAAACCTTTATTTCTACTTGGAATGAGGACAATTTCAAGGGCTTGATGTATAGAAAAGTGTTTGCACTGATGGATGCTGATGTATTTTTCTTTGCCAAGTTTAATAAACCATTTAACAATGCCTTCAGTGATTGTAATGAGCTGTTTCCTCATTATTCCTAGGCTTTGCCTTAACAGACATTTCCAGGACCCCTGTCCCCACCACTAGAGTGGCGATCCCCCACCCAGCATTGGCACTCTGGAGAGACCACATTGTTCAAGGTGGCCTGTGTCAGCCGTCTGTTAATGGTGTCTCTCTGCTGCCTGGTATTGGTGTGGGTGGGAGCCTGTCCTGGGGGATTTCTGGGTTGGTTCTGTCCTTCAGATTTAGGCTCGGGAGAGGCTCCTTTGACTGCGTAAGGGTGGAGCTGTTGGTTTTATTGAGGTTTGAGCTGTGTCAGCAGATAGAATCTTGGAGGTGACAGACTGGGAGTGCTGAGTTTCTCTGTTCAATCAGGCGGAGAATGACCAGGGAAAAGTGAGTGAGATGACCGATGGTGGTGGAGAGGGACCCCTGTGAACAAGGGCTTGTCCTTGCTCTCCTTTGCACCTGGGACTTCTGGTTGGCTGATTTATAGTAACATCCTAGAGTTGATACCAGGGAGAATTTGGTAACCACAAGGGTGAAGGAAATGGCACGGATGGACGGCCGTGGAGGAGGCACATGGAGGCAAGTGAGGCCTGGCTCCATGGCCCCTGGAGACACGTTACCAATTCTTCTCTGAATTGCAGGGTATGGTGGGATTGGTAACACCTTCGTTGTGCTCATCACTGATCCTTCTTGGCCTGGCATGAGTGCCCCTTGGGGACAGGTAGCCTTCTCTCCTGGAAGTGGCAGTTGTTAGTTTTGATTTCTGCTTTTTTTCTGTTGACAGTGGAGTTGGGCTCAGGTCTCCCTCCAGCTCAGATCTGATGAAGAGCCTGGCAATGAGAGCCCTTGAGAGTAGTGTCCTCTAGCTTTCAGGTCTGCCTTCTGTGCTTTGGGGCTGCCTGGGGGGTGTTGGTGCAGGCCTTTCCTTCTTTGGCTCAGTGCTGAGACAGACAGGGAGAGGGAGAATATGGGAATGAGAATTAGGGACTGTTTACTCTCTAGACCAGATAACTCGATAATGACCAGGCCACACTATGCATCAGTATACCCGACTGTAGGTGTAGACCTGGATTGTTTGGGGTATACTCCCCTAAGGTATGTTAAAGGTTCTCTACCCAGCTTATGGAACATGGGGCTAAATCTACCCAAAAAGCCATTCAAGGTTTCTTTCCCTTCCCCACCTGCCCACCCCATCCCTTAGAGCCTAACTTGAATTATGACGTAAAGAGGACAGCCAACTAGGGCCACCCCTCCCCCAGACCCAAGGAGAGGTGCAGCTGGGGCAGCAGTATTGTGTAGAGCATTTGCTGCCATGGCATCCAGATTCCAAAAGCTGGGAGCTCCCCGTTTGGGGTTGTTCCAAGGAATACTTGATGGGAAGCTAGATCCCTAGATCCCTAGGTCTGGACAGTGTCCATTTCTGTTGAACCCTTGCAGAGCCGGTGTTTTCCATAGGACTTGTTCAGCTCCCACATAGCATGGAGGCACGTTCCTTACAGGGGACTACATATGGTTATAAGGTCCAGCCTGGCCCTCCAGCCTGCCTCCTCCAAAACAGAACTCACTCTCAATTGTGCAGGAAGCCCAGACTCTTGTCATATGCAGTAATCCTTGTTCCACAGCAGGCATGTTCCTTGAAGAGGGAGAGGAACTGGTTTTGTCCCTGGTATAAATGCCTTTAAAAATGCACCTTGATTTAAGATTCAGCTTTTTGCAGCATATTTTAAAATGTCAGAAAGATAAATGTGCAGCCTTGTTAATGTGTCTGCCTTGAACAGCCTTAAAAAAAAAAAGTCTATCATTCATCCTCAGGGTCATAGGCGTGTTCACATCCACCCCCACCCTCTTGCCTTTGATGGTGTGTCCATCTCTGTTTCATGAGCAGAGGGTTGATGGGGCTGGGGACTAAACTCAGAGTCCCTTTCTTTTAGAAGTCCAAGAGATACAGTGGTTTCTCCAGTTTTGAGACAGACAAAGCCCTACAGAGAGTTTCCAGAATATTTTGGGGACCTTTACTGTTGGATCTGCGAAACAGGAACTGGCTTCTGGCTGCTGCTTGTCTGGGGACCTTTCTCTCTTTCCATGAGAGAGAATCCACCAGCCAGAGGATCAGAGGAGGGTACATGCACACTCCAGTCCTGTCCTCTGAGATGGGCAGGCCTCTGCTCCCTGTTAGTAAAATTTGGGGAAAGTTCAGCCTGGTGTGAGGGGAGCCCCTGTTTTTGTGTGGTGCCTTTGGCCAGCACTCTGTTTCCAAGGTTGAGGGGGATGGCAAGGGGTTGGGCCATAGGGAGGAAGATGCTGCTGGGGAATCAGTTCATGGGGTTTATATCCTGGTGTCCTGTGTTGTGTAAGTTTTATAAAGATACCCTGGCACCTCATCTGTTGATTTTTCTCCCAGAAGAAATTGGAGGAACCCCTGGGTTTTTCAAGGTGTGAGTGAGGATGTCGAGACATTATCATACCGGTTGAGGAACTTAAAAACCTCTGTGGGCAAAGCAGCCTCCTGCCTAAAAGGAGAGCTATCGGGGGAGCTTCTGGTGTGACAGTGGTTATGCCTAGTTAGGCCTGGAATGAACCTGGAGAATTCTCTTTTGGCTAGGCTCCGCCATTATATAGATGAAGGAATGGAGGCCCAGAAAGGGGCAGTGACTTGGTCAAGGTCACACAGATCAGCAGCAGAGCCAGAACCAGAGCCCAGCCAGTCATCCTGACCTCTAGTCAGAAGCCTTTAGTTACTTCCATCTACAGTCTCAGGTGAATTTCACTGGTGACTCAGGTCCCAATTGTAGCGGGTGAATACAGCCCTACCAGACACCTGGCGTGTGCAGGGCCACCTGCTCTGTTCTGGATCTGTGGGTTGTATCTC
The DNA here is from genome assembly GCF_021234165.1 of Pteronotus mesoamericanus. Classification (NCBI taxonomy): domain Eukaryota; kingdom Metazoa; phylum Chordata; class Mammalia; order Chiroptera; family Mormoopidae; genus Pteronotus; species Pteronotus mesoamericanus. The sequence goes on along the minus strand of NW_026555006.1, from coordinate 5,722,248 downwards.
TGGGGACCATCCCTTTAGCCTTGTGGTCCTTGTCTGTGCCTAGGGCGTGTGGCTCACAGAGCGCAGGGAGAGAGGGTGGGATCTGCCTGGGTGTGAGGTCAAGATGGCCATGGGGCACAGGGGGAGACTCGGGGCAAAACCCCGTTCTTCTTCCTAGTCCCTCTAGTTGCTCTTCCTCTCCCCCTGAAAATCATTTTAAGGATCATAACATTTATCATGAGCTTTATTATGGGAGACTCTTCTTCATGTTTAAAAATAAACGCTGGCTTAGAGAACTATATTTGGTATGTGGAAGTCGTTTGCATGTAAATGTGCTTATAGGACAGCTGCTTTACTGAAGATGCAGAGTGAGCCCCAGCTAGAGAGGGCGCTTGGGGGTGGGGTGCAGAAGGAACCCCCAGTCTGCCTTGCTCAAGACAATTGGGTTGTAGTCTTTGGTCCTGTTGAATCTGTTGTCCCTTCCCTGGGACAGTTGCAAAACAGGATAACTGGTACTTAAAAATTGATAAAAAAATTTTCTTATTGTAACATCATAATTTTTAGGACTCAGTAAAGTAGAATGGCCATTCCAGTCTGCCTGTCTGTCCTCACTTTTGTTGCCCACTGAGTCCGCAACAGCAGCTGCAGAATCATGAAGAAAGGGAGAGAGAAAGAGAGAAATAAATAAATAAATAAATAAATCCAGGGCAATGCTTTATTTATGTTAACGGCTACATTTGACTTGAAAATTCCGTCCCCTGAGCTTTGAGGTCAGCACATTACAGAGTGATTGATGGCTGTCAAGGTCGGGCAGGGAGGCAGATTGCAGAGGGGGAAGTGGACAGATGATGCCATGGCTTTCGGGGGCTTAACAGAGCCCAGGCCTCTGAAAGGAACACTGCAGAAAACAAAAGCAGATGGAGAACTCTGCTTTGGTTTCTGCTTTTTTTGTCTTTTCCTCCTTGCTCTCCTTTTCCCTCCTCATTTTGTTGAACATTAGGAAGTAGGGGGGGCACCCCACTCCAGCATATCCCAGAATGTGTCACTTTTGGATGTGATGCTGGAGTAAGATCTAAGAGAGACTAGGCCCCCACCCCAAGCCTGTGAATCGTGTTTGGAAACAACGAGGCTCTTCCTTGTGTTCCCTGTTGGTGGAAGTCCCAGGGACGCCTCGGGCATTCCCTACCTTCTCCACTTGTTTCCCAGGTCCGAAAACCAAACTCTCCTGGCAAATTGTCCCACCTGAGGATCCAGGCTACTTCAGATAATGTTTCCAGAGGGCTTTCTGGCTAATCCTTGTGTACTTTCACTGGTGGAAACAAATGCTATTGGACCCCACAGGCCTGTTTACAGATGGGGAGACAAGGGAATGATGGAGGAGCTTTGAATTTTAAACATTAGCTAATGAAATTGCAGACAGGGGCACTGGGTGGAACGGCCAGGGTATTCCCATGAAACACTTCTCAGTTGTGAGGGAGAAGCAGCATGCCGGCCTCTCTCACTCATGTGCTCCACAGATAGTTGTGGGGAGTCCTGAGTCCTGCCCAGGGGTCCCAGCCTGATTAAAGAGTAAATACCTGACTAAGAGGGACTGGGAGTGGGTTCTGGGGAGCAGAGGAACAGCCTGGCTGCTGGAAACTTTCTGCAGGACGAGGGTGAGTCAGATACCTCACTGAAAAGCAGGAAAAGGAGACTGACCTCCTGGCTAAGAAGGGGAATGCACTAGGGAGGGCCGTGCTGGTGAGATGGGCTGGGGGGAGGAGCAGGAGGAGGAGGCTGGAGCAGTGTGTCTCCTGTGTTAGAAACAGAATGCCTGTCCCCAGGCATGGGCAGGGTGGCTGGAATTTGTCATTTCCCTTGCCTCCGCCTCCCCTTCATTGCTGCTCCTGTGTGCTTGTGTCGGAGACAGAACTGGCTGGCTGTTCATTCATCCGCTAATTGTTTTGATAAGAGACTCTAATTATCCACTGCGATCATCAGATTACCCTGAGCTCCAGGAGGGAGATATGAGAGTTTGAGCTGCCGCTGCAGCCACCAGCAGCACCATCTCCCCTGAAACGGACCCAGTGTTAGCACCTACCCAGTTTCCCGCTTCCCACTCATGCCCTCTAAGCCATTGCAAGAAGGTGTCGCAAATGGCTGGGGGTGGATCTGGAAATCCACCTGAAAGCACAACCCCTGATGTCAAGCGGGACTTTCCCTTGGATTATCTATGCCACTGTGTTAAATCCACAGATAAGAGGTTTTTGGTTCTAGGGATTTCAAAATAAAGTGAGGAGTGTGGAGAAAACACAGAAGCAGCAGTAATGCCTCTAATGAATTGACATTAGCAGTCAAGACATTTGGATGCCTTTTGGGCTAAGTTCTACTTTTATGTGATTTTGCTATAAAGAGAGCAGTAGGTAAAAAAACAAACAAACAAAAAAACAACCACAACAACAACACACAAAAAAACCAGGAAGGGAGATTATAAATTAATCCAGTAATTGAATCCCCAGCAAAGGTAATGGGGAATGATGGCATCATAATTGGTCCGATACTGACATCAGTGAGAGCTGCAAAATAAGGGAGGGGGCATCTTTTCTTGGGAGGAGTGATTATGATCTGCGCGTTGTGTCTCTGCAGCCTTGGCCCAGGTGCACACATGTGTGATCCCCGCAGGGTTTGTCAGAGAGGAGGGTTTCACCCTCAGAGCCTCTGCCTTCATTCAGGTAATGTCTGTATATCCCAAAGGAACTGGTGAGCCTGGTGATCCTTGAGCTAGAGAATGAGGATCCCATCCTACCATCTCCCTGTGAGATCAAGAGACCCTTAGAAGGAAGGGCAGGCAGGTCTGGCTGGGTTTTGGAGGTCTGGGCATGGGTGCAGTTGCCCATGTAAAAATTAGGTCAGTCTGAGACTCTGGGCTAGTGTCTGAGGTTCTGTTTTCCCGTTGATAAATGGGAACTGCAGGAGGTGATATCGAAGTTCCCTTTTGGCTCTACTGTCTTTGGTTCCTTTGTTCTTGAACCCCCTTCTCCCAGCAGAGCAGAAAGCCAGAGAACTCAAAAGTGCAGCTCTCCCTGGTTCCCCAGTGCTAGCTGGCTGCTTCCACGTACTTTTGGGGGCTGACTTGCTGCCTGGCACTCTCCCATTGTCTTCACATTTGGGGCTCAGCTATCTGGGAAGTTTGGCAACATGTCAGGCTGTATATCTTGAAAACCGCCCTCTACAAACGACCTCGTTTAGCAGATTTACTGACATAGTGGGCCTGCCTGTTCTCAGGGGCCACTGTACTAAATCACGCAGGTCCACTGGACTTGGACGCCTTGATGCAGAACTTTTCAAAAAATTTCAGGCAGGGTATATCACTGCCCCATTAACTCCCTGCCATTAATCTACTTCTCTTAAACCTGGAGTTTTCCCAAAAGGACTGGAACATGGTGAAAAACAGACCCATTTGGTAAATTCTGTAAATCAGGCTGGTTTTCTCCTTTCCTTGCTCCCCAGCGGGACTGCCTAATTACTATGGGGATGGAATGCTATAGGTGGTGGGGTGGTTAGGGCTGCATTGCAGCGTTTGGGAGCCTATCCCGGGCAGGGGCATGGGTCTGGAGGGGGTTGCTGCTCTTTATCCTGCCCTGACCTGTGCAATCACTGAGTGAAGGGAGTTCTGGGTGGGGGGTGGGGAGGTGGGGGAGTGGTTCGGGGCCATCTTCAGGAGGGGTTACAGAAACTGCAGCAGGCCCCTTGGTAACCGAGGCTGAGCTGGGCTCCGGTCCTGGCAAGGGAGGGGACCGTGCTAAGGACTCTCTGGAAGGGGCAGGCTCCTTCCTTGATTGTTCCGTGATTGCCAAAGAGGGATTTTGTTGTGATGGGCCTTTGTCCACAGCCCTGAAGACTGTTGAGAGTGTAACCAGGCTTCTGGTTTAGATGACCAGAGGCTTTCTCCTTTTGGAAGAAGATGATATCCATGAGCTGGGGGTCTGTAGCCCACAGACCTGCATTTGAATGTCAGCTTTCTTGGTCAGTACCTTAGGAATTCAGAGGCATTTGAAAAAGATGTGACTTGGAAGACTAGCAGCCTAGGATGAGCAAAAGGAAGAACAAGAAGGAGCAGCTGCTGCCTCCCTGCCTCCCAGCCCCTCCATTCGACATCTGTAAAATGGGACAGCACAGTCTGCTCTCACGCCTGCTAGAGGATTAAATGAGTTAATTCTTGTAAAGTGGGTAGGGTAATTCATGGTGCAATGCTGGCTTTCTATAAACAGTACTCAGTAAATCTTATGGTGGGGGACACGGGCATACGTGCTGCACTCCACGAGTTCATCCTGCTGAGCTGGGCCCCCACGGGTCTGAAGGAAGAAGTCCCCCTTTTGTTGCATGTTCCCCATCACCCTCTGCCCAGCCTTAGCTTCCTCACCACGTGAGTAGACACAGAGTTGGCCCAGAGCCGGAAAGGCTCCAGAGGTCAGGGCCTTCCTCTGTTCCTTCTAGTGTCAGCCCCCTTTTACCTCTAGAACTGGTAGGAATTCCATGAATTCAATGCATGTGTCAGCTGTCACTGGAATCCAGGCTTCTGGAATCCAAGACTGAGCTTTTCCCCACCCGCAAGCACCCACCGCCTCGGCAGGCCTTCTCCCCACCCCCTGCTTGCCTGAGGCAGATAGCTTGGCAGGTGAGGCCGGGAGCAGTCCTCTCATGCCTGTTAGGACAGGGTCTGGTAAGCAGGCCTGGACGGGAGGCTGGAGCACCACCTTCTCCAGGGAAGATGGGAGCCTCATTCCACTAGGACACCCTGGCATCCTGCTCTGCTGGAAGAACTGGTTTCAGGGGTCTGACTCCCTAGTACACCTGCTGGAGGGGTCCTAGGGGCTGGGGCATCGATCTTCTCTGTGTTTCCTAGAGCAGTTTCTCTTCTAGTCTTGGTAAAAGTACCTGTTATCTGAGCATCTGCTGGCCTTTCACAAAGTTAATTGAGCCCTAGAGGCAGAGTTTTGGGGCCTAGATTTTTATTTATTTATTTATTTTTTACCTTTCCCAACCAAAGAGTAGTTTTAGGTGCTCTGGGGGCTTAATTGACTTCTTCAAGAGGTGAACATTGGTTCCCAGGGCTGGGAGTGAGGAGGGCAAGGACCCTGGACCTCTCTCCTCTGTGCCCCCACCCAAACCATTATTAGTAATGTCCCAGAAGACAAGGATCCTGTCTGTTTTTAATCCCAGCACCCCAGTAAGGTACCTGGTGCAATTTTGGAGGAAGTGAGCAATTATGTGGGATGCCTGTCCTATGATAGGCACTGTATTGGACTTTCAGAGTCTCCTGGTTGTGGCAGTTGACAAAGCACTGGAGGCATAAGTGGTTTCCCTGAACCTGGCTTAGTTGATTGGGGTGTTAGGTTGGGTGGAAGGGAAGACAGCTGACTTGTTCTTGGAGACCATAGCTATTCCTCCTTCTTGTTCTTTCTGCCTGTCCTAGGAGCAAGGACCTTGTCTTCTGCATCTCTTTTGTGCACACCCTGTGATCCTGCTTGATTCTGCCTGGCCATCCTCTTTTGGTATTTGAAAGGTGTCACCGTGAATTTATGTGCCAGACGCAGTATTAGGGTGGTGGTGATACGAGCACAGCACACTGTGCATCCTTGAGGGGCTTACCTCCTGGCCCAGGGGCAGCAGCTTAGTGGTGGGCACTGATCAGAGGAGGCTGGCACTTGTTCACACTGGTGGATACTGGCCACAGCTGCTCATAAACATACACCTCAACTCACTGAAGCATTCTGCTTTCTCACACCACAAAACTTCACAGGCAGTGCTGTGGTGGGCCTCTTAAGACCGCAAATCCATGAGATTCTTTATTCCCCATCAGCGCTGTCTTCCCCCCACTCACCCCTTACTGCCTGAAACTCTGTTTCTTGGTTCACCTGCAGCCAACCAGGGACAGGGGGGATAGCAGAGACTCGTGATCAGACCAGAACCTTCATGCATAGTGATCTCATAAACTGTGCCTTGGGAAGGCTGGAACCAGGCCCGTAGCTGTGCTGGGTGGTCCCTTCTCTACCTTGGACGTCAGGTAGACCTACTAATTTCCTAGTTCTGAAGCCTTAGAAGGGGGCAGGGTAGAGCAGTTTACATTCCATTTTTCCAGCCTGTTCCCCAACTAGCTTTCTATGTTTATCTCCAAGCAACCAAGCAGTACATAAACACCCTGTGGCTTTACTATCTTCCTTGCTTACCCAGACATCTCACTTTATAAGCCAGGGGGCTCAGATACCTGCCCTCCATTATCAGGGACATTCTGTTGATTTTTACCTTGGTGGGCTTTCACTCCCTTTAACTCATCCTGCCCTTAATGGTCAGAACAGCATATAGTGGACACTGAAGTGTGTTTCAGTGAGTGAATGATACTAACCTACCATCCTCAGATGGTTTACCTTGTGCAAGTCAGCTTGCTGGACTTGTACATATCTCCACCACTTTACTTGCACAGCGCCTCTCTGGGTTTAGCATCGATGCCCCTCGCCTTTCACAAAATGAGGAAGCTGAAGTGCAGGCAGGTTAAGGAATTCCCAGGTCCCTGGCCTGAAAGCAGCGCTGCTTGTTCATGCAGATTCATCCAGAAGAGCCTCTGCAGCATTGGTGGAATATTTAGGTAATGCAGTGACAGCTTTCAGGATGGTCGCAGGGTGCGGTAAAAGGAGCCCTGGACTGAAGCCAGGGAGCGACACCATTCAGGCAGTTGACCTCAGGCAAATGATGGCCCTATTCACGTCCTCAGTTTCCACACCTGGAAACTGGGGGCATTGGGATCAATGGAAGCTGCAGCCAAAGTTCTCCCTCTGACACATCAACCTGGCCATGCGGTACCAGTGTCTGTGCATCTTGAGGAGTCTCTTCTTCAGGATGAAACCCAAGCTCCTCAGTGAAGCCGCCAAAGCCTTGCAGGCTCAGCGCCTTTGCCCATGTCATCTTTTGTCTCTCAGCATAAACAAAAGGACTCCTTGGAGTTCCCTGGATAAGCCACTGTGCCTTTGCACATGCAGTCCCCTCTGCCCCGGGGTGCCCGATGCCCCTTTTGCTTGCTTGGAAGGCAAGTTTCCCTTTATGACTGGGCTCCAGGTTTTTTTCCCCAAAAAATCTTCCTTGCTTTCTCAAGGGAGAGTAAACTCCCTTTTTTTTGTTCATCCATTTATCCCACAAATTCATTGGTTGAATGCCTTGTATGTCAGGCATGGTGCTAACTGCTAGAGTTACTGAGCCAGCCTTTGGAACTTACATCTGCTGATTGAAATTATTTATATGTCTCCTTGCCCATTTTCCTTGAAGTCATAGCCTGTGTCTAAGTCTCTGTCCCAGGTTTCTAACACCTGGGTGATGCTCAAGGTCCTGAGTGACTGCCCAGCAACTCGGATACTAACTAAAACCTTTTTGTGCACACTGTGCCTTTGGTTTCTTTGAAACCAGACCTCTCCCCTACTTTGGTTCTTTTTATTTTTTTCTTTCTCTTTTTTTGGAGGGTGAGGGTGGTGTAGTCAGCATTTCTCCTCCCAGACATTGGCTTTTCTTCCTCATAACTTTCATTTGGTGCTTTTCAGTCACTAGTATTTGTGTCGAATTCCCTTCCGCACCCCCACTGGAAGCCCCTGGAGATCACATCTGATTCACCTCTGAGGTCCCGCTCCCTCCCTCCTACCTGCCTAGTGTGAGGCTGGTGCCCCGGCACATGGTGCATAATGTGAGTGACATGAGGGCAGGAGGCAGCCTCCTGGTGGTGCATTTCAGAGGCATCTGGGGGCTGAAGGAGCTCCCACTTTCCCCTGTCAGGACCTGAAAAATTGTGAAGTCTGTCCAGCCAGTGAGTTTAAAACCAGTCCCCCCAGCTCTAGTCTTGTGGTTGCTCATTCTTTAAAACTCACAGACCACCTGCCTCCTTCAAAGAGAAGGGGGTCAACAAAAGCACAGTAAAAATACCGGAAACACCATGTCTTAGCTGCTTTTCTTTCTTTCTTTCTCTAGGGCTGCCTTTTACAACCTAATAAATTGACGCAGAACCTGCTTTTAGCCATTTTTCCTAGAGGTGGTCATTGTCCCTTTGGAAAGCTGGCGCCTGCCTGGAGGGTTGATCATTAAATTCAGGGAGAGTCTGGGTGGTGAAGGCAGTAATATCCAGCATAGTCTTGCACTGGGAGTTGGGGTTGGGGTTGGGGTGTCGAGGACCTTCTCAATTATTGGGCTAAAGGTGGTACTAAGTGTGTTGTAAGGTTCATCAAGATGCTGAGCCATGAGGCAGCACCGCCTCCTCCCAGGAGAACCCCTGTTTGTTGTTGTTACTGCTTCTTGTGTGTTTGGAAGTCACCCCCATTAGAGAGAAATCTTTGAGGGTTCCCTTTACCCTGTTTTGCCTCTCTCCCCCAACGAAAGCACATGTCTGAGCACCTACAAAAGGCCAGGTGTAGGCGTGGCTGGGGGCTACAGAGATGGCTTGCAGTCCTATTCCTATAGGAGGTTTTGACAATTGAATAGATGCCATATGGAGAGACATGAGCCCTAGATCTAGTTCTGTGACTTGGGCTCAAGTCTAGCTCATCCCTTGAGAGCTGTGTGAGAAGGAAGTCAGCTCATCTTTGAGCGTCAGATTCCCATCTGGAGGCCGGGGGCTGAGGCTGTATTCTCTGGGTTGTTCCAAGGATTAGAAAGAATGCATGCAGAAGCACTTGGCACATACTCAGTGCTCAGTAGTGATTGGTTCCCTTCTCTTCTCTGTTGAGCGTGGTCTGCAGTAGCCAGTGTGTTGTAGCATTAGTGAGCCTTGAACACCAAGGATTCAGCCACAGAACTGCAGCGTTGCCAAGCCTCAATTTGCTCATCTATAAAATGGGAATATCTACCCTTTGAGTTGCCAAGGGGAGAAAATGAAGTCATCAGGAAGATGGTGCCTGGCATGTCCTGGGACAGGACAACCATCTCCCTCCCGTCACTCCCTCAATAAGTTTTAAGGATGTTGTAACTGGTGTAGGTCAGGCTAATATAATAGTCTAGATAAAATATTTGCAGTGGCAGGACAGAGGAGGGAAGATTCCCGGCTTGGGGTAAGGGATCTGGAGAGGTTTCTGGGAGGTGGTGCCACCTTCTTCACCTGAAGGAGACCTGGGGGAGAAGGCTGGGGACACCTTCCTTTCCCAGCGGACTGTTTCTTTAAGCCTATGCTTCCAGCCTCTTCACCAGGAGGTGAGACTCTGCAGAGGGCTGCTTGGAAAGCTTTACCCTCCCCCTCCCCCAAACTCTGGGAGTGTGAAGATGCACTGGTGTAACTATAGCTTGGTGTTTTGGTGTCTGTGAGAAAAGCAGAATTGGCTCAAGCTACTTTCTCAGTTAAGGGGATTTAAGAAGAAAAAAAAAAATTTAATCCAACCCTGGTGATCAATCTGACACCTTTCCTTTGAGTCCCAGATGGCTGATTGGGGCGGAAAGTTGGCCACTGCTGCTGTTGGGGAATGGAATGGTGTATCTATCTCTCTGTATTGAAAATTTTGGCTCTGTGTACGTGCATGCACACTATATATAAAGCCCGCCTGGCTGGTTTGGTTTTTTGGAGGATATTTAAATATTCCCGGAAGGTTCCTGTTGGTTAAATGTCATTCTCAGAGGTGTCATGTTAACAGGGCTCAAAATCAGGTTCGCCTGCCATGGTTCAGAGTCTTCCCCCACCTCTTCTCCCCTTGCTTAAGTCCCAGGCCTGGAAAGGAGGTAGATGGATGGAGATACAGGCATCACTCTTCTCCTATTAGTGTGGCAACTCTTGTCTCTGAAGATAACTTTGGGGAAAGTTTGGGAACTGAAAAGAAAACATTTGCTCTACCATATTGTATCACAACTTCTAGGCCTGGACAGAATGCTGCCTGGGCCTGCACATGTGTTTGTGGTCTGATGCCTTTTCTTTTGATAAGCATACTTCCAAATACTCCTAATTGTCTTTGCTAACTGATAGGTTTTATATTACTATTCCTCTATTACTGGATCTTTCTTCCTGTCCTCCCTTTCCTTGCCCCACCATTATACAGAACACTGCGTTTCATTTTGTATGATTTCCTTAGAATAAATTCCCGGAAGTAAAATTACCAGGTCAAAAAGTATGGGCTTCTTCATTCAAGATTCTTGAGTCATTTTGCCAGATCATTTTCAAAAGGATCATCTTGATTTATACTGATGTTAGAATAGATAAATAGGTATTCTATACTTGCACCGGGGGTGATAAATAAACAAGTTTTCTAAGGAAGCTCTCTTTACTGTGCATGGAAAATGCTATAACCCTGACTTTTCTACTTTTGAAACTAACCACCAAGTCCCAACTGCAGTGTACTTCTTGGAGTGCCAAATAGAGTGTGGTGAGTCCTTTTGTTCTCTGACTGATGGGGACTCAGAGAACAGAGGAGAATCTGGTGGCCAGTGGCAACAAAGTAGGCCAGGTATGATCTCGTGCTGCTGTGTGCAGCATGAGCTACGAGTGCTCTCCGAAGTTGAGGAAAGCAAGTTGCGTGGCCTAGAGAGCCTTGGCCTGGAAGAATAGGCACGCCCAGTGCCTGCTCTGTACAAGCGGGCCTGATAGTGCCCTGATTCATTGTTTTGTTCACCAGTGTTTATGGGGCCTCCTGGGCCCCGAGCTCAGTGGGGATAGGGAGATGGATAAGAGCCAGCAGTCTCTCCAGGCAGACAGAATCACATGCAGGGAATTTCTATATGAAGTGACAGATGGCTGGAGAGGGTGCCATGGATGATCAAGGCCGGAGTGACAAGCTCTGCTGTTCTTTTGTTTTTAGGATTTTCAGCTCCTTTCTCCCTTTCCTGTTCATCAAGGGTTTCCCTTACCTCCAAGGTTGGGCAAGTCAACAAGCATCTCGCTCTTGTCCAGTTCTCACACCCAGCTGGCTTTCAGCTTTATGGAATTTTTACGCTGGTAAGGGACATTGGAAGCCAGGACCCCAGTTGGGGTACAGCCAGTGACTGGGTGCTTACTACCTAAACAGGCAGTTCACTCCTGTTTAGGAGCTCAGTCCTTTTTAGGAAGGAGCTAAAGAAATAGGTGGAGTTACTGTCCTGGAAAGCAGTGTTAGAGGTGTCAGACTCAACTTGCCATCCGTTTAACAATCTACTTAACAAATCTATTTTTGTGGGGGGAGGGCACGGTGCTTATTGCCTGTACCAGGCACGGAGACTCTGCTGTCCGCCAGTGTTGGTGAATCTGCACTAGCCAGGTCTGGGTACAGCTTCGAGGCCACCGCTCTTGGTCACATTGTATCATATAGAAGAATTCTTATGCTTTTCTCTTTGAGGGTCTGTGAAGCAGGGGAGTCCTCCGTTCTTCCTGCTTCTCCCAGGAGTTTGTACTATATGGTAGGTCCTCCAAAGTGCTTTTTGGGATGTGTCACACACACTTGATTGGTGTGGTTTGTTATTGCATCGTCACCCTCCCCCACCCATGGCAGAGAACCAAGTAACCCTGTCTTCCCCCGGGGACTGGGTCTAGTGTTACATGTTGGGGGCGGGTGCCCTTCGTGAGCATGGGAAGAGCCCTGGGGTGGGACAGGAAACCTGGGTGCTGGTCCCCACTCTGCTGTTTATTAACTGGCTGGCTAGGCGCCTCCAGGCCCCTATTTTTCCATCTTCTACACTCTGATACTGTCTAAGCCTGAAAAGTGAAAAACCTTGGGTTTGTGCTTTCTGGCTGATGTGAGGTTCAGAAAAGCTGCTTTAGGGAAAGGCTAGCTATCTGGATTCTCAGTAGCACCTGCTTAAGACTTATGCACAGAGGTGATGGGCAACCTGAAGCCCTGAGTGGAGAAGGGCACTTCAGGCCCTGGGACCTTGTTACAAGACCCTGGTCGCAGACCTCAGGGGACTTGACTCTTGATGTTACAAAACACAGGCACACAGCTGGCTGTGGTTGGTCATCTCCCCTTCAGCCCTGAGGCAGAAGGGAAAGCAGAAACCCCAGACTGTGCCTGGGAGAAGGGTGGATCATAGGACTGTGCTGCCAGCTGCCTTCCATTGTCTGGTATGCAGTGGCTGTAGGTCCCTCATCTGTGCCCGCCCCCCCCCCCCCCCCCGGAATAAACATATCAACGGGATTGATTACCTGATTGGTCCCTGGACAGCGAGCTCTGGCCTGCATCTGGAGCCAATTTCTCCACTGTTACACACCCATTGTCTTGGATTGTTCACTTCCACAAATCAGAGGTTGGCTTCACTGCCCTAACCCTACCACGATCCCCAGATGCTTGTTTGTCGGTCGAATGAACACTTCCTGCTCAATGGAAAAAAAAAGACAAGCCACGTGGGTAGCCCTGGAGTCCTCAGCCTTCTCTGATGCAGACAGGATGTTCCCATTGCAGCCCCTCCCCGATCTCCCGCCCTGAGCCTGCCTTTCTGAAGTGGATTCAAAGTGGAGGAGACATTTCCAGGAAGCTGGACCAATTATCCCCAATGGAGGGGAAGCTCGGCAGGGAAGAGATACCCAAGGGCTTCAATGGGGCGCTGTCTGGTGGCCTATGCCTCCCAAGTGGGACTAGCAGGTCCTGAGCCTTGGCATGTCCCTGGCATGGGGTTGGTCTGGTCTGAAGATAGGTTCAGGACCTGTGACAAGATGAGACAGCCTTAGGAGCACAAGAGGGTTATGCTTTTCCTTGGGGCCCATAGTGGGACTGTGAGAAGTAAGTGGGAGTGTATTCTTCGGTCCTCTATGAAGTGCTGCCTATTTTTCAAGGCTCATCAGGAGCTACACCTTCTTGGGAAAGGAAGCCCTCTCTGACCACTTGCCCCAAATGATCTCCCTTTCCTGTAAAATACTACAAAGCTGAGAGCTGGTAGCTGTGTATTGGAGCCCTTTTTCCTGTGGGTTGCTGCTTTGTTGGACAAAAATGAGAGAGGCCCATTGGCCAGTGAATGCTATAGAGAGGCAGTTGGGTGTAGGCTAAGAGATGTATATGAGAGCCTCTGCCAGCCATGCGGTGCAATGGACCGGGCGGGGGTCGGGGAACTACTGTAGATGTGAGTCCCCACAACTGTGGACCAGCAAATGCAACACAGAGGTTACTTTGTTTGGGTAGAGTAATACAAGGACTGTTTCTATGTGCCACCTTCTTGCTTTATTCTAGTGATGATAATTTGGCTTTTCTCCAGCTAAAGACCTTAGAAATCGGATCCTCTGCTATGTACAGGGCATGGGAGGGACAGAAGGGTCACTTGTTCAATGTAGTTGGGCTGCTTTCTGAGTTTACAGCTCCTTCCCTGAGCGATGGTGGCGATTATGGTGGTAACATGGCCGTGGGTGTCTTACCTTTGTGGGCTGGGTGTTTGGCTTATTTGCTCCTGATGAGATAGACTCTACTTGGGGATCTTGTGAGTCCTACAGTTTTCCAAGCCCCTCTACCTCCACAGTCCTTCTGAGCCCCACTGTCCTTTTGAGGACCCTTTTGAGTCCTGAGAATCAGGCAGGGTTCTCGTCTTCACTTTGCCCAGGGCCAGGGAATCTATAGGGGGTTGTACCCAGCTTTGATGTCCAGGTTTTCCACATCACCTCACTGCTTTGTTGCTTTTGTTCAGAAGCAGAGCGTTCAAGTCTCAGCTCTTCCCGTGGGCATTTTCAGCTGCTGGCCTTAAGCTTACAACGAGGACAGTGGTCCTGTCTCAGAGCTGTTGGTGGGTTTTTACCTCCTACCCAGGGTCAGACTGTAACTCTGCTGCCCCCTTCTGGGATGGCTCAATCACTTGCTCCCTGTGCCTGTCCCCACCTTGCTTTCCCATCAGAGACTCACAGCAGGGGGAGAGGAAGAAGTCTGTCACTGGTGGGTGTCAGTGAAGTAGACACAAGCCTGTGGGACTTGGAAGACATCAAACTGCAGATTTCCTATTGCTCGTGACCCCTGAGAGATGAGGGTGGGGACTTGTGCCCCTGCCAGGTGCTGCTAGCTCTCAGTGCAGAGAAGTGTTGGATGTGACCCCACAGAAATGTGGACTCAGAGGCAGGCAGACTCACTATCATCATCTTCAGCTTGCTTTGGTCCTGTAAACTGGAGTTGTTCCCTTTTCCTGTCACACATATAGGCATTCCATTTGTTTGACAGACCAACCAGTGAAATAACTTCAAGGGGGGAACTGCTCTCTTCCCAGGAGCAGCAGAGGCAAAGCCGGAACCCTGGGCCTTCTGACTCCATCCCGAGATTCTGCCCAGCCCCACTTTTCCACTTAGCTCTTGCTCACTCCGTGGTCTGGACTGGTACTTTGTAGATTGCACCAGGGAACCACTTACCCCAATTAAAACAGCTGGGGTGGGATGGGAGGAAATGGGCTGGGGTGTGCTGGGAATGTTTTAGCTAATGCAGGGAGTGCTTTTAAAAGGCAGGTAGAAAACTTTTCTTCTCCTTGTAGATCAATTAAAGACCCCTCTTAAAATTAACCCCTGGAAGGTGTGTCAGTAGGCTCTGTTGTCTGTGTATAGCCAACTCTGTGCACCACCACCCCACACCCCGCCCCCAGAAAAGACATACTCTCAATGCCTTTAGAAATTTCTCTGAAAGGTGACCAAGTGTCTTTCAAAAGAGCTCCCCCTCTGTGATAAATGCCAGGTAGTGATTGAGCCTGCAGCCCCTGGGGAGAGAGAAGAAAGCCTGGCTGAGCCTTGAAGAGCCTTCCGGGAGAAGTCGGGAGGCTGGCTGTGCCTCCCTGAGGCCGGCCCAGCCTGCTGGCAGCAGCAGGCACGAAGACGGGCATCTTGTCAGAGCCGGGCAGATGGCGTTCACCTGCTCGGGACACGCTCCCTGGTGCTGAGGCCCTTGGAGTTGTTGGGATAATAACAGACAGCTGCCAGCTCTGGGACCGAGATCTGCAGGCTTTCAAAGGCTTGGAAGTGTGAGGGGAGAAGGAGCCGGCCTGGGGCCTCCCTACCCAGCAGCTCGCCTTTTGTTTTGAGATTTGTGCCCTCCTCCCTCCCTGCATCAACATCTGAGCAACAAGAGCGGTTTAATAGAGGACAGTTCTGTTTTGGAAACGACAAGAAAGCGCCTTGTCGAGTGTGACCTGGCCTCTCCTTTGTCCAGCCTTCCCCCGCTTTGTGTGCGCCTGCAATGGGTTTTGTTCTAAGGGGCAAAGGAGTTGGACATGGATTTGGTGTGTTCCTGGGGTTTTCTTTCTTTTTTTCTTTTTTTGGCAGGGGCTAAAGCTCTTGGTTATTTCTTAGTACCAGGCATTTGGGGAGTGAGAGATTTTCGGGACCACTCCAGGGCCCTTGAGTGACTGCGTGGTGTCAGGAGCAGTGAGTGGCAATGAAGCCAACTTTCCAACCGCCTGACGTTTTCTCAGCTCATTGTATACATGTGTAAGGGACAAACAATTTCTCACAGTGCAGTTGGCCTTGAATCCTAATAGGGCCATTTCCCCAAATGTCAATCGAATGCAGGGCTGACTGTTTTGAAAACCAATTTTCTCTTCTCTTGCTTTTTGCAGAAGATGCTGATATTTCCTTGTTATCCGGTTATGTCATGGCTAAAGTCTACACTGGCCAACGTTGACTTGATCTAGCTTGCTGTAGCAGTATTGGCTCTCATTAGGCTCTTGCAGAATTGCATATTTGGGGGGGACTCAGTCTGGATGGGGCCTGATAGAAATTTTATAACCTCCCTCATGGCAGAGTTCATGCCTCCCTTCTTTGGGCCAAGACTGGAAGGCAGGTTTGCCAAGCAAGTGAGTGGTGTTTATAAGGGGCAGGAAGATGAGGAAACCTGCTTGACAATTACTGCTGGAAATCTGCCTGTTTGCTTACATGCACTAGGTGCACTATTGGCAAAGGGACCTCGTTCAGCCACTGAAGCTGTACTCTGTGTATGTCTCCTACAGTTCATCAGAAGTGCAGTATAACTTTGCTACAGTGCTAAGTCACACCAGCTTTTCATCTTCTATCTCTATACCAAATCAGCGAGATTTTTCTGGCAGAGGTTGCCTTTTTCTTAGGTATTTTTAATTTTCAGAGATGACCTACGAATGAGTCCCTGCCCTTCTGATCGATGGCCTGTCCTGCCCTTCTTTGTTATTATTTTTTAAATTATTTTAATTATTTATGAGCAGTTCTAGTTGGAAGGGGGGGAGGGTACTTTAAAACATTACTTAATTTATTCTGCAAGGTCTAGGGTTCGAAGATAAAATAAGACCGCATGTTTGCCCTCAAGGAGCCCACTGTTGAGTAAAGCCAAACAAAGCAGTGAACCCAGGCCAGTGGTGTAGGTCGCATGGCATGCAGGGCCCAGGCCAGGGTAAGTCGGGCACGGAAGTGGAAGAAGAGTTGGTTCTCCAGGGCCAGGGGAATTGTGGGGTGGTAGGTATGAAAATTGGTAGAGAAGGTGATGCTAGAGCTGATTTGAGAGCACAGACTGAGTGTTTGCTGGGCAGCCAGGATGGTGGAGAAGCTGTGTCCTTCAAAGAGGGCAGTGTGCCCTCAGATTCCAGGGCTGGAAGAGCAGAATGAGGAGAATGTGATGGGAATGTCGGGCATCCCGAGGCAGCAGGGCATGGATGGCCTATTGAATGAAGCCTGGCTTCATTCATCCTGGGGGCTCCGAGGGACAGAGAATGGCTTAAATCCTATGTGAATCTTTATTGTTTCACCATTAGAATCCTACATTGAGTGTCAAGGTATAAGGGATGGTGGTGGGCTCCAGGGGAAAAGGCTGAGGTTGTCATTGAAAATTCTAGTTTCAGACAGACCTTACGTCTGCCACCTACCACTGCATGACCCTTGGTAATGTAAGCCTCAGTTTCCTGCTCTGTGAAATGGATCTTATAAAGTATTTACGTTGGGGTTGGTGTGAAGGTAGATAAAGAGGTGATCATGGTAAGTGCTCAGCCCACAGAAGCATCAAATAAACATGTATTATTTTTATCATCTTTATAATGATACTACCAGTAACAGCTCCTAAGAAATGTCAGAGTGCTGGTCCCACTCTCCCAGCCGGCATCTTCCCCATTCATCCCAGGAATAGCCCAGATAAGGGGTGAACGTGGCGTCAGGTGAGGCCTCTGTGGCCGTGGCTTTTTACCTCCCTGTCACACAGCCTGGTTTCAAATAACCTGATGTTTGCTGATAGCGAGTCTGGTGTCCTTGCCTGAAACTCTATGCCTGTTTGGACCTGTAGCTTCTCCCTTGTCCTCCAGCGGATATGTTCTGTGGCACATGGCCGACACCAGCCCGAGGCTTATCGCACCTAGGTGTGCATAACTGCATTCCTCCCATTCTTTCCCTTAGCAGGTGTGTGATCTCCACTCACTCCTTGGGAAGGCCCCCTGGATTCTGTGCAAGACTTGGGCCTGTCCAGGAGGAGAAATAACAAAGGAACCCAGGAGCTGCCAGTCCAGATAGAAGGGTGCCAGGAGTTGGGTTCAGGGTGGGAGTGGGGAACACATTGAAACAGGAATCTGGGCAGGGCTTCTGAGGAGTGTCATATTTCCAGGGGGCCTTGAAGGCTAAGAGTATTTGCAAAAGTGAGGGAGAGTGGGGGGATATCTCTGTGGAAGATAGGATCGGTGGGACATAAGAAACAGCTAGCAAGTAAGGGTGACTGGGCTTGGGATAAAATTGGGAGAGGGGAAAAAAGTCTGCTTAGATGGAGAACCAGATAGTAATGACCCTTTTTGAGTCCTAAAACCAAGTGAGTTTCTTTCTGCCTATGGTGCATCTTTTACAAGACTATCCAAACTTGAGTCCCCTTACTTTGGCTCCCAACTGCCCAGGAAGTCAGTGGCCTTGAGCTTGAAGCCTTCTTCCATTTTCTTCTAAAGATTTTATTTATTTTTTTTAGAGGGAAAGGGAAGGAGAAAGGGAGAGAAACATCGATGTACAAGAAAAATGTCGATCAGTTGCCTCTTGCTTGCCCCCTGCCAGGGACCTGGCCTGCAACCCAGGCCTGTGCCCTGACTGGGAATTGAATCTGCGACCTTCTAGTTGGCAGGCCAGCATACGGCCCACTGAGCCACACCAGCCAGGACCATTCTTCCATTTCTCACTAAAGTAACTTTCTGCTCCCCTCATCAGATCTAATTTGCTGTTCCTCAGTCATGACATCTGATAATAGAACATTTACTATTTATCACATGTCTAACATGTGCTGCCCACTGTGCTAGGCAGGTGCTGTGCTTCCACTCACTAGGGAAGGGAGGCATTGAGGAGACCAGTAATATTGGAAAGGGAAGGGCCTGGGTCTGTGCTGGGTATTTTACTTCTGCTGAATCTCTGGATACCTGATAATGACCCTGGTGAGTAAGGTGGTGATTCCCCTCTAACGCAGTGAACAAGCAGCCTAAAGTCTCTCAGCTTGCACATATCAAAGCTGGGATTTGTTTCCCCCGCCAGGGTCCCTGTGCCACACCTTCTCTCAGACACATGTGGCCCTGGTCTTTGCCCAGCCTCTCCCCTGTCATGGCAAACCCCGGTAGGGTGTGCCAGAGTTATGAGTGCTCCAATACGAGCAGCATCGGGTCCTGTGCACCCTCGCACCTTCACAGTGCTGCTGCTGGTGGTAGCCTGGGTTTTTCTATGTTCTCCTCAGCATACCACGTTTCATCTCAGTAGATGACAGCTGGGTAGCCTTTGCACCAGGTCCAGTGGTTGTTTGCATGGGTGAGGACCAGTCTTTTCTCTGACAGCATCCCAGACTCATCCTCCAGCCTTGCACCAACAGTATTCTCTATCAGCAGAAAATCCGGGCCCTCGCTCCAGCAACCTCTCTGGACTCTGCTCCTCCATCTCTGCCTGTGGCTGCCCTCTTACCGCCTGCCCCTGTACATGCAGCCTTTGCACACACTGGACCTTGTGCCTGGAATGGTCTTCTAGAGTCCTGCCTACCCCTTCACCCACCCCTACTTCCCAAACCCCCATTCAGCTTCCCTCTCCTGCCTGTCTTCCCCTGAAAGGCCTCTTCAGCAACCCCAATGTGAGACCAGCCCTGAGCCCACAGAATGTCTAGAACAAGTATTTTTTTGGTCCTCAGGGGAGAAGAACTCCGGAGCTTTTTACAGGAAACTAAGGCATTGCTGCTGTGTTCTGGAAAGCAGCTGGGTGGGCATCTGGTTCTGGGCCACTGGAGTCACACAGAGTCATGGTTCCCAGCTCCTTTCTCCACATGGCGAGCAGCTTTGCTGCCTGTTCTCGTTATCAGAACTCTCAGGTTGGAGCCCTGCCCTGCTTTCCATGTCTTACGTCATTTGGCTCCAGCCCCTTCCCCAGTTATATTCAGACTCACCCCTCCCCATGCATGTTGCGCTGCTGAGGGCTGCCTCCCACTTTAACCTTACTGTGGCCATCTTTTCCGTTCTCCTGTCCTACTGGTGGTGTTCTGGGTTTGCCTGCATCCTGCCCACCATTCATTGGGCAAATATCACGGAGGTAATTCTGTCCAATACAAAAAGAATGCGAGCCATACATCATCTTAAATTTCTGGGAGCCACATTAAAAAAAAAGCCACAGAGGAACAGGTGAAATTAATTTCAATATACTTTAATCATAAATGAGTATGTCCAAAATGCTATTTTAAGATGTAATCAGTATAGAAAGTATTAATGAGTTATTTTCCATACTTTCTTTTCAAGACTTCCTCTGTATTTTACACATCTTGGTTCGAACCGCCTGCATTTCTAGTCCTCAGTAGCCCCTTGGGGCTGGAGCTTCCATCTTGGACCATGTGGCTATGTAGATTTGTAGAGTGGTGGACCTATTTTATGTTGTCTCTTGACTGCCATTTATTGGGATTATGGCCTTGGGAGGGTGACTTCCCCTCTTTGAGCTTATCATCTGCAAAAACGTGTGCCCTCACCTCACGGGGTGGTGTAAGGATTGCATAAGGTGATGCTGATGTACGCGAGGGCTCAGCATAGTGCCCAGCACATAGTATTGGTGAGGGTTAACGCTGAAATGAGTCCTGAGCAGCTACCAGGGGCTGACTTGATGCCAGGATCTGCCTCCTGGCCCGTAGGCTGACCGTCCAGGTAGTCCACATCAAACTGAACAGGGCCTACGAGTGACAGAGGGATTGTCCAGCTCAGGGCAGGAGCTAGCAAGAATACCAAGGAGGAAATGGTAATTCAGGAGAGGCTTCCTGGTAGAGGCAACCCCACCCTCGGCTCACCACAGGCCCTTTGGCCTCCAGAGCACTCTGTGACAACACTGGCTCCCGTTTGCTAACTCTTTGTCCTGTGTAATTAGTGCGGTGTGCCTCATTCTTGTCTTTAATTGTGTTGTACAGCGTGTACTTTATTATATCAGGGTATAATACCATGAGCTGAGCAGTTATCTTGTTCTCTAATTGTTTCACGTGTTTGTCTCGTCTGCCCCGCCAGATTACCGCTCATTCTGAGCAGCAGGCACGTCTTCGGAGCCTTTTGTCTTCCTTGCTAGGGCGGGCTGGGCATCCGGGCCCAGGTTCCAGTCCTGCATCTGCCGCACTAACTTGGTCTGTGGCTGCAAACAAGTCACTCCCCTTTTTGTTACACAGTGACACCAGTGATATTTAAGCCCCCTTCAGCCCTAACATTGTCTGATGTAGTGAATACCCGTGCATGGGTTGATCTTCAGTGTTCTGAAAGTGGTGAATGGTCACTTCTTGTTCAACAAGTATTTATGGAGCACTCATGAAGTGCCAGGTATTGGGGAGATAATGAGGAGTGACACAGAATTTCTGTCCTCAGGGTGCTTAAGGTTTAGATAAGGGAACATAAAAAAGGGAATACAAATGTTAATACCAGACTTAGTGTCAGTCTACACTCATTCAGCAGATCTTTGAATACATTTGTGCAGCCTTGTCCTGTGCTAAACACGGAGGGTGCCACAGTGAGCCACACAGGCTGTCGGAGTGGAGCTCCCTCGAGGTGTTGTGCCCTTCCCGCAGAATTCAGAGGGGAGTGCACAAAGTTGGTACCTCCCTCTTCCCTGTGGCAGCTCGTCCTAAGGCTGGGTGCTTGTGCTCCTGCCTTTGCACGTATGATTTGGGGCAGACTCAGGGAGGAGGGCTGTAAACACAAACCAGATGAAGGCGGTGCCCGCGGGTGCCTGGGAGCAGGGGGTGGCCCGAGAGCATGTGGCTGGGTCACCCTTTATAATTACAACACTGTGGTGAAGGCCCCGGAACCCAGGTGGCGGCGGGCGGGGGATGCCGGCTTCCCATCTGCTCATACTCTTTCGGCTCTGAATGGATTAGTTCTGTTTGGGTTGGAGCTTACTGTTGTGTGTGTTTTTCATCCCCCCTCCCATTTGTTCTCTCTCCCTGGCCTGAGCGCCAGCTCAAGGAGCAGCAAGGGTCCCAGCTTGGGAGGGAGAATTGTGAAGTGGCCATTATGCAAACAAGAAAGGGAATAATTGGAGTTCGCATTCTTCTGGGCTCCTGTGGAAACTAGGATGTGGTTAGAGGGTGGTTGGGGTGTCAGGGCCTCGGCAATATGAGGAGGTGGTGGGGTGCAGCTGTAGAAATCGGGATACAGTCTGGCCTGCGTGAGTGACCCCATCTGGCACACTGTGCCCTTTAGGTTAGTCATTGCTGTGAAACCATCGATGGTGTGCTGGTGGTGGCGTTTCTTACAGATAGGATGTTGATGTCTGAATGGGTGCTGATTCATTCCTACCAAATGATCCTGGTGATGCTTCTGTAGCAGGTGCCTGTGAGCAAAGAATTAATACTATGACAGTGTGGTGAGGTCCAAGATTCCATGTGGGCTTACCACTGACTTCACCAAGTGACCTCACTCTGAGCCTCGGTTTTCCCAGGCTGTCCAGTGGGGACGTTGATTCCTATCTTGCAGGGTTGTTGAGAGGGGGAAGTAGGTAAGGTGTATAAGAGACCCATGGGACACAGGAAGTGTCAGTAGAGCCTGAGGGTGCTCACCTCTTAGGCCACACCAGGTGCACCAGCATTTTAAATGCTGGAAAATGCCCGCTGACACTGCTGCATTTCTTGATGGTGTTCGGGGAGCTTCTGCAGGTAAAGTAGATGTGGGAAACCAATGCCACTTTTACCTCCTCTTTGAAATAAAAGGGCATGGTCCATCACTCCTCTTGGAGTTCTCTCAGTATCTCCCAGAATCCCCGCTGTGGAATGGACCTTTTGGAGAGGGGTTGGGAAAAGCAGGAGAAGCTGTCGCGGTTTCAGGATGTCAGAGTCCACATTCTAGCTTAGAATCAAAATTTCACACATGTGGAACAATTAGAGAAAAATAACAGATGGTGTCTGATCAGATGTCACCACTCTGTGAAGCCGCCCCAGACGGCCCCCCACCCCCTTCCACATCCTGCAGAAATAACCCTTCCTTTCTCTGGGGTCGTGGAGCAGAGTGCAGGCCTGTGCAGTACTGTGCATGGCACTGGTTGGTAATTGGTCACCTGTGCCATGAATTGTGTAACGGCTATTGTTTGTTGAGTGCCTCCACGTGCCAGGCCTCATCAAGCACCTGCTCAGGTCTCCACTTGGGACTTCAGGCCAGTGTGTGCCTTCTCTTCTGCTGGGCTCCTGAGCCCTAAGCCAGCTTTTCCTGTGCAGCCTCTGGACCTTTCTGGGGCCCCTTTTTCTTGGATGTTTGGTCCTGGTAGCCCTCTCCTGAGTTTGGTCTTCTGCAGGGGCATTTGGCCAATCTGGAGGAATCCATGGGGTCAGCCACTAGTCCAGCACTGCTAGCCAGTTACACGATGTCCATACTCCCTGGGCCTTGATTTTCTTGCTTTAAAAAACAAACTCGGATTGGATTAAACAGTGTCTCTCATACTGGTTCTGAGACTTGAAGTTTCTTTTGGAATTGTGTTGGCCTGGAAGTGCCTTTGATGTGCTGGACCCTTAACCTGGGCCCTGGAGATGCCTAAGAGGCCATCTGCCTTCTGGGATCTCGTGGTCGAGTGGGAAAGACAGACAGACATAAGCAGAATCTTCAAGAGACCCAGTTGCTGGGCATCCCAAGAGAGGCCTGACTGACCCTACCCAGAGGGCTACCTAGATACTGACATTTCATGTGAGTCCCTAAAAGAAAGAAGAAATAGAAATTGAATGACTGAAAAGGGAGAGTGTAATAGAGCATTCCAGGGCAAGGAAAGAGTTTCATATAAATACTTGGAAGCATGAAGAGACATGTCGTGTTCAGGAAGGAGGGCTTGTGTGGGTGGAGCTGGACCTGTGCGAAGGGCCCAGCACAGCCATGTGCAGCCAAAAGCAGAGTCCACCAAGGTGGTGAGCCTGCATCATTAGTGGCCTGGTTAGGTCTGTTTGAAGAAAGGAGTAGGGACAAGGGGAAGGCTGGGGGGAAGATACACCAGGGAGGAGACTGATACACTGGTCCAAGCTTGAGGACCGAGTCCAGGTAGGGAGTAGGGAAGACGGGCACTGGGGTGTTGTGTGGGAGCTTGGAAGGCAGGCTGGCCACTGAGAACTGGTGTGATTGGGAGGATTGCCCACAGCCCCTTGAGCTCATTTTCCTAATAATTTAGTGTCCTTGTGCCCAAGGGGATTGTAAACACCTTAGATTTGCTGAGGGTATTTTATAAAAGCCACCTCTACGCGAACTATCCAGTGAGTGAAAGCATGGTGGAGTCGCGCATGATGGCCAGGCCCTGGGCATGTGTGTCTCCTGCTGTGGGCCTTCGGTTCCTGTCTGGTGAAATGGTAGGGGGTGGGGGAGACTGGACCAGTGCCTGAGGGGTGTTGGCCCGCCCCCATGACTGCTGCCTTTGTTTCCTGGGGTTTGAGGACTGCACGGGGCAGGGTGGCTCCATTCTTGGCAAGTGGAGTGGAAAATGCCAGTGTCTTAAAGTGAGTCCCTGAGGGGGTGGGGATGGGTGTGTGTGTGTGTACTTGGCTGGGCGTGCCCCCAAACATCTCTCTTGGACAGGGCATCTGTGCTAGCCCAGCTTGGAACCTGCAGGGAAGTCCCTTCCCTTCTAAGATATTGTCTTCTCTGTTAAATATTAATAATAATCAACCACTAACCCTCAACTGGACAGAACCCCAGCACACTCTGGGCAGTTGTCGCCCGTGAATGTTTGTGTCTCCAAAGCTATCCTTGACCCAGTGTGGCATCTTGAATAGAGCTCTGTGTGTGTGTGTTTTGTTTTGTTTTTGCTACTTTGGAGCCACTGCAGAATTCCTTATCACTGCCAAGTTATTTCCTTGGGATATATTTAGGTAGAGTGAGATGATCAAGAAGTGGGCGATGTGTATTCACACAGGGATGTTTGCACACGGTGACCGTGGTGTTTTGGAGCTGGGGTGCCTCCTTTCAGAGAGGGTAGAAGGATGGGGAAAAGGGACAAATCTCTTCCAAAGGTGAAGAGCAGCCATTTGGTCCATGGGCCATATCCCTCTGCCATCTTCTTCCCATTGTGAACGGTAACAGGGATTGAGAGCTGCACAAAGAATGTGGGGAAGGCAGCCATGGGTCCTGCACGCTGAAGGGCAGTTGTTTCCCGGTATGGGGGGGACTCTATGTATAATTGTGCCCTGACAAGGTATGAAATGAAATCACTTGGTGGTTTGTATTCATGAAAGTCCTAGGGACAGCACCGTCTGCCCAGGGTGGTTAGGCAGGTGGACCCTGCACCCCTGCCCTCAACACTTCCTCCTGCTTCCTTCCTGCCTCCCTTGCAGTGTACCCTCTTCGTTCAGTCTGAGTTTGTGCCATTCATAGGGCAGCATGGCTTGGTATAGCAGAGGAGGGATCTGACTTGGACCAGGGGCCTCGGTCCAGAGCTGTCTCTCAGTCCTCCCCAGACCTAATCAGCTTACAGTGGGGCAGGGCAGTTCTCTTCTGTTATTAAATTCAGAGCTTCAGTCTGCATGATGGAGGCAGCTTTAATGAGATTAGAAAGCTTAACCGAGATGCCAATTAAATCTGGGCCCGTACCTGTTTGGGCGGCTGTCTAAGCCCCGACCTGCATCCGGAGGCTTCCCGCAGGCCTCCTGGGAGCCTGGGGGGAGGGGGGGAGGGCTAGAAGAGGCCTGCCCATCTGGCCAGCCATCCCTGGACCTGGGGTCAGTTTCCCCTGGTCAGGGCAGAGGTGGAACCCAGGGGGGATCTGCAGGAACATTGATGTGGGAACTTCCAAAGCTAGATCCCTGCAGCCTGGGGAAGGCGGGCAGCTGGGCTGTTGCAGAGCCCCCAGGTAATTTGATGTGCAGCCAGGTTTGGGGACAAGGAATCACATCCACCCCTTTATTTTATAGGTGATGGGAAGGGAATCGTGGGGACAGCTAGCCAAGGCCCGACTCTATTACTGTAACGTCCTTCTTTCTTCCCAGCCCCTTTGTCTCTAGGCAGGGGATGCTGTTGTCCTTCCATTTATACCAGTGTTGTATTTGTTTCTTCATTGGTGCTTCACACCCCTGTGTGAGCCAGGACAGGCAGGGAATGGTGATTTCCCATTTTACACATGGGAAGTCACCATTGTAGAGACTTCACCAGTTTGACACCTGCCCCACCCTGGTGCTAGACCAGAGAGCCCAATTGGAAGGTTACATTTTTTTGTTTATTTGTTTGTTTGTTTCTGTGACTGAAGTCTTCCTCCTGGTTCCCACTGGAGGGAGCTGGGTGTGGGGGTTTGTGATGACTGGACCCAGCCAGGAAGAACTGTGACCTTGTGAAGACACTTAACCGTCAAAACCTTCACCAGAAAGATACACTAGATGTGGAACGAAGGAACAGAAGAGATTGAGATCAGGTTCCCTTGGTGACTAGAGTGGTGGGTATTTCCATTCCTGGGACACAGGGATGGACGTGCTCTACAGTGAGCAGTGCCTGGCTTATCCCCGCAGGGCACTATCCTTTATCAGGGAGAAAAGGCAGAGAGGATTTAGAAGGATGTCCATTCAACAAGTATTTATGGAGAACCTGGTGGACTTGGGCCAGAAACTGGTCTAGGGGAGGAAGCAGAAACTTTACTTTCACAAACTTTGTGAAGCAGGGCTTTTTAATTCCAGTTTTCTAGGTGAGACCACCAGGGCACAGACCTCTTAGGAGACCCCAGTCCCAGATCTTTCCTGCCCATGGCCAGATCTGTGGGCTGTGTCTTTAACAGAGGGGACTGTGGGACCCCTTCTAGTTCTAGGGTCTAGTTTCAAAGTCTCTAAAAGCTTGTGGACTACCCAAACCTAATTAAAAACTCCTTTCTTCAGTGGAGAAGACTCAGGCCATAGCCTCAAATGGAAGTAGATAAAAATAGAAGAAAAACGGACTGCTTTAGGCCGGATTTGCAGTAGAGAGGGGAGCTTGGCCATCCATCAAGGATGGTCCTGCCATGTCTGTGTAACTTACAAGTTGCAAGCTTCAAGATTCAAGAACCAAGATTCAAGTTCAGTTTTTTTCCGAGGTTTTCGGTTTTCTATCCTTCAGTGATTGTGTAAGGATAGAAGCATGGAAATCTTTGGAAGGTAAGGCCCCTCTTTGCCCCCTTAACATTTAGGTTCTGTTCTTTAAAGCTGCATTTTTACAAAAGAGAAAAATAAATAAAACATTTCACAGAAGAGCCAGGCCTAGCTTTGTCCAAAAAGCTCTTTCACAGCCCCCACCCGTCATCAGTGTTTATTGATTACCAGACATAGTAAATATTTGGATTCTACTTTTTGGAACCAGTAGTTCTATAAGGAGATCTGTTGTCCATAAAATAAGGCCAAGTAGAAAATGCTGAAAAAGTCACAGGTAGTTTCAGGTGGACTTTGAAGATGAAGAAATCATCCTGTCCAGTGCCCAGGGTGGCCTGAGGGATGGATGAATGGATTGGAGTGACAAATGCTGGCAAGGAGATGGGTGTTCCAGGTGGAGCGGATGGCATGTGCAAAGGCACCAGTTAGTGCTCCCTGTGGCTGAAGCTGGAGGCCCAAGAAAAGGGGGAGGTTGGAATGGGAGGAAGAGAGAGGCTGAGAGGAGATTATGGCTCTTCTGTTAGCCTCTTGTTGCTTTAACTCTGTGGCAACCCCAATAGGGTATTGTCTGGTATTTGAGGGGGATGTCTTGAGTTGGGTGAATTGCCTCCCTCTCTAAATTAGCTGGAGAGCTGAAGCTCCTGCCCTTGGTTCAGTGCTCTGTCCACAACCATGGCAGCCTTTGGTTAGAAGTTGGTATCGAATGTTTCATTGGGTGCCTTGTGAGAGGGCTGCAGGCGGAGATTGATATCTTCTAATAGTGACTTTTAGCTCATGGATCTACTCAGAGACTTGAGTGCTTGCTCTGGGCTGGGAAGTAGGGACATCTGAGCTGGGCATTGATGGATGACTAGGAGTTCTATATGTAGATAAATGGAAGGTGATGGGGGAGCTTGTCGAGCAGAGAAAGTGAAAGTGGGACGAACTGTTCCCCACGAGCTGACGGGTGAGGGTCTGAAGCCATTCCAGGACATGGTAAGCACAGGGAGTGGGCAGAGCAGGGACGTGCAGCCAGAGGTCCTTGTGGACTCGGAGAGCCTGATCTCTGCCTTCCCCCTTCTCTCTGCCTC
Source organism: Pteronotus mesoamericanus (assembly GCF_021234165.1). NCBI lineage: Eukaryota > Metazoa > Chordata > Mammalia > Chiroptera > Mormoopidae > Pteronotus > Pteronotus mesoamericanus. Next base: position 5,694,800 of record NW_026555006.1, on the reverse strand, counting down.
TTGCCTGGCTCTTCTCTGTCTCTCAAGTTCTCGTTTCACGCGAAGTGAGGGATGAAATCAGCAGGGAGGAGGAGGAGGACACATTCCTCCTGAGTGAGCTCAGGGCTTGCCCTGTGTCTTGCCTCCAATCCCAAGAACCACGTCTCCTACAAATCTGTGGTTTGGAGAGTCTAGCTGTGATTGGCAGAGGATTCCTCTCTCTTTGGGGCACACTTTGTGGTGTTTGGTGCACAGAAAAAGGCGTCTTGGGGTAGGGCCTCTGCCTTGTTGTCCCCATCAGCTTCCACCCAGGTCCAGGAGTGGTTCCCCCCGACTTCTGTCTGTTCCCAAGCTCTGAAGGTAGTAAGCAGGTTCTCTTTTTAAGAGGCCTGTGGAAAAAGGGGCCTGTGGAAAAAGGGGCTAGTGGAACAAACATCTCTCTTCAGGTAGGCCAGTAACCAGGGCATCCAGCCTGTCTGAGAATAAACAGCAGGCTTTGCTTTGGAGATGGAAAGGAGGCTAGGCTGAGGTGGGGAGAGGCAGGTAGATCTTAGCAACTCATAGAGACCACTGGGATCCTCTCACTGCACCCAGCCCGCTGGGCCCAGTCTTGACTTCCAAAGTGGGAACAACAAGGAGAAGTTTAGCTCCTTGAGGCCACCCCACTCTCTCGTTGCCTTTGTCCTTCTTTGGAACTACAGATGCTTTGCCCAACATTAGCCTAATTAGTCTTCATAGCTGTCTTAGGAGGGGAGGCATAACAATGATCTCATTTTACCGAGTGACCAGTGGCCCTAGGAGAAGTGGCCTGGCCAGCTCATATGCCAGCAAAGGCTGAGCAGCACCAGCACCCAGGTTGTCTGCATATCCAAAGCTTGGGTTTTACAGGCAGAGGGAACTGTGTGTCCAGAGACGTGCACGGACATGGAGGTACATGTGCCGAAGAGTGTGTGCATGCATCCATTGTGGTGGTGGTGGTGGTGGTGGTGGTGTATTTGGAGGGGAGGGAGTAGTTGTATGGATGTAGCCAAATGGTAAGTTAGTAGTTGACTGAATTAGCTAGACTTGGAATTTGACCTTGTAGATGTGGTGACTATTCTTGAAAAGCAGGATTTCTGCAAGGACTTGATTCATCCAAAAGATATTTACTGAGCCAGCACCTTCTCTGTGCTGTGCACACCATTCCTGACCCTATCCCTCAGGAGACAGCTGGCTAATTTAATAAGGAATTAACAGTCAGATGTGACAAGTGCTGTGATGAGGAACACATACCATAAAGGACGAAGAGTTATCATCCAAGGAAGAGAGTGGAGGAAAGTGTTCCAGAGTGTGGTTGGGCATATTCATCAAGTAAATATGGGTGAAAGAAAGCCCTTTGTAAGGTAGCTAACAGGACTAAATATATATAAGTAATAAAAGGTCCTTTTTTCCCCTAATGGCACTTAAAGAATCTAATTTGTGAGACTCCGATGAAGGTCTGTATAAAGACCTTCCTTTGTGCTTTCAGTACCCTATGAATTGATGGAGGGAGAGGGTGGGGGTGGACCACCTCTACGGGAGATCCCTTGTCTGTTTCAGAAACCAAGTTTGGGTCTGATTCTTAGTAGATAACTGTCCTGTCCCTTCAGAAGCCTTTGATCAGTCAGTTGTCATCTCTGGTCCTTTCAGGCTGGGCTTCTGGCCCTGCCTCTTCAGCCGCTTTCTTACTAGAATCCTAAAGAATATGTGTTTCAGGATGTTCTGGACCCATTCTTGGAGTGTGTTAACAAGAAAAAGCCCTACCTTGTGTGCCTAGTAGACACCCAACAAATACATGTGGACCTCTTGTTGGGGAACTCTGAAGGAGCAGGCTGCAGACTCAGAGCTCTGTGGGGTGGGTCTGTATGAAGCCCTGAAGCAAACTGGTTCTTGGGGTGTACGTGTCCTGCCTCTTCAGCCCCTCTGCATCATTTTTGGAGCAGATGTAAACAGTCAGCCACCCTCTGAGGGCTTGCCAGGTGGGCTCTGTTCTAGATGCCAGTGGGCGGGTTGAGGGTGTGATATGTCTTTCAAGGGCTAATGGCTATGATCACAGCATTTGAGTCAACCAGACCAGCTGTGTTTGGTTCCTTGGGGACACTAGGTACCAGAGCTATTACCTTTCCTGCCTCAGAGACAGACAGACACATGCACACATAAGTACACGTGCATGTACACACACACAGTATCCGTGATCCATTAATGCTCTTTTGGGGGGTGTTCACATTTCTGTAAAATGACCATTCTAGTCTCCCCCGTGCGCCCCCTATGTCAACACCACTCTCATGTTTACTCAGAACCTGGGGACTGGGAACAGAGAAGGATTGGAATTATCTCTCTCTGGTGTGATCTGGTGCAGTAAACCTTCATTGTGCACTTACTGGGTGCCTGGCGTAATCCTGGATGGCTTCCTGGACCTGCTATCTTTTGTCTGGGCTTGAGGGCAGGTAGGGCAGCAGGGGAAGCTACGGGAGGGCTTGCTCCCAGCACAAGGAACCTTTACAGCAGGAAGGGGGCAGGAGGCAGTATGATTTGTGTCGGCTGCGAGGTGAACCGTCAGCATCGCAGTGGGCGAGGGCAGCTGGGGATTTAGGGAGAAGGGACTGAGTTGTGCAGTCTCACTCCTCTGTGGTTTCAGGGCCCACCCACATTAACACTGTCACTTTATAAATGAGGCATCTGGCGCTGCGAGGAGGGTGTTGACCTGTTCTTGTTCACCTGCTGGGTTTTGTTGGGATTATCATTGAGGCTGAGCTGTAGGACCCTTTTGTGTCTGAGGGGAGGAGGGGAAGAAACGGAGACTCTGGAGCCAGGTAGGCCTAGGTTCACATCCCAGGACTGCCACTTCCTGGTCTGATTGTAACCATGGGCAAGTCAGCTCCCAGAGCTTTAGTTTTCTTCTCTTAAACGTAGTGGTGATAATGCTACCCACATGCCAGGACTGTTGAGAGGATCAGAGCGGAGTACTAAAGGGCCAGACACTGGGATGCGCCTCTTATTATCAGCTGTATCGTCCTGTCACTCCTGTGGGCAGTGCAGGGAGAAAGAGGAATTGTGGCCAGAACATGGCACCCCTGGAGGAGCAGAGTCCTCGCTGGGGGGGCCTTCCCCTGACCTCCCTGGTGCCCTGGAGAGATGCAAGCCGTTGACACAGGCTCAGCCATTGCATCCCTGCATACACCTGGTGGACAGCTATAGGCTTCTCTCCCCCTCGTACGTACTCAGTTTGCTGGTGACCCAGCCTGGCAGGTGCCTGGGAGCTGGCTGCCAGAGTCCTCCAGACAAGGTTCTCTGCCTTCTACTTCTTTGGCTACACTGGCGCCTTGAGTGGAAGGCAGGCTGGCACCCAGATTTCAGGCAGGAGAGGTAGCTACACTGTCCCCCATTTGATAGCTGGGCGTGGAGGGCCGCCCAAGCGGACTCTTAAGTGCCCAGCTTCTTTTGGCATTCTTTGGTCCAATTTCCTTTGCATTGTGACCTACATCATTCTTTATTTGCTAAACCCTCTGAGCAGGCAGCAGTAATAAATCAATTAATGACTCCGATGAATCGTTTAATGGCTGACAAAATAACACTAAAGCCAACAGCTTGCATCTCTCCAGCAGTACCAAAGGATGCTGGTTGACTGGGGTGGGGACGAAACAGTGACTGTTCACTAAATTAGCGCAATTAGTGCATGCTTTAAAGGCTTAGGTGGCATCTGCTCAGCTCTGAGCCCGTGCGTCCCACCCTGCAAGCCACAGTGGTAGGCTGCTAGCTGGCTTCCCGGCCCATCCGGAGAGCCCTGGGATTCCCGGCCCCTTCATCTGCACACCCCTTCCCGGCCAGTGTAAACTTCCCTACCCTGATATCAGGGAACTCGGGTGACCTTTTCAGACTAGGCGACCTTTGTCCTGCCATGGCAGAAGATGAGCTGCAGGAATGCGACCCTGTCCCCACTAACTTGGGTGCCCGCTGAGCAACGTGGAGACTCCCATTCTTGAAAGATGTTCTGAGGGCCATGCCTTTAACAATTTCTTTTAAACTTAGAAAAAAAGTTTCTGGAAGCAGGCAGTTTTTTTGTTCTCTGCACACCTCAATCCTGGCAAGATTAAGTTGTCATTGGAACTAAGCGTGTGTACGGGTCCACGCCAGGGAATTTTCCACTTTTCCAGAAGCAGCTGCCAGTGTTCTTGTTAAGGAGCTGTCACTGGCCTACTATGACATGTTTGCAGTTGTAAGTAGCTCCTTTAAGACAGTGGGGGCAGGGAGTGGGTGTTGCTAATGGTGTAAACCAGGGCCTGAGGCTTGATTCACTATGCACTGTTCATTTTCAGGGGTACCTCTGGCCCTTAATCTCCCTTGTCTTGAGTGTAGATGCCTAGGACCCATGCCCTGTGCCATAGAGCCCAGCTAGGGATGTATTTGCACACAGAGGAGGGCGCCTTGGCTAGCATCCAGGGTATAACCAGGTATTAATTACATGAGGCTCCACCTCTTGCACAAACCATGCCCTTTGATCCAGTTCCCAGAAGAAGCTGGATGCTTCCTGGGATGGATGGGCAGGGCCCTGGGGAATGGTGGCCGTGGCCTTCTCAGCACAAGGAAGCTAGTTCTTCTTTTCTCTTGGAAGTGTTCTGACTGGGGTGTGCCTTTTTTCATTTCTTAATTAAAAAGTGGTATTTTTCTAACATAGGGTAGAGAGAGGCCTCTCTTCAGAAGAGCGGCTTCTGTTGAGCAGAGGACTCTGTCTTCCAACAGCCATGTCCCCCTTTTATTCCCACCTTCCTCTGCGTCTGTCACCTGCCTCGTGCAGTGTTGCTGGCTCAGGGGCTTCTGTTTCCTGAGCACCTATCGTGCCCGAGCCCCTGTAACTCCCTGAGCCCCTTACCTGAGAATCATGTTTAAGCTCCCCACACTCCTGCAAAGGTGGAGGTCTCCCCTGTTCTACAGATGATGATGAAGGACTCAGAAAGGTAAAATGAGGTGCCCAAGAACACCAGCCCCCGGAGCACGGAAGGGCTGTGCTTCGAATCCAGACTTCGCCCCAGGAGGCCGCCGTTAAGTGTCATTTTTAAAATGTAGACCAGAAAAGCCTGGGTACAGCTAAGAGCCAGGCTCTGGTTTTAGCAGACCTGGACTTGACTTCCGATTCTGCCCATTTCAAGCTGCATGACCTTGGACAAGTCCCTTGACATCTCCCATTTTCTCATCTGTAGGCCCTACTGGGTTGTTGCATGAGTCAGGGACAGAAGCTGGGTAAGCCATACTAAGGTGAGCGGGGCTAGCTGGGCCAGCAGTAGCAGCCTTCTCAGACCCAGTGGATGGCTGCCCTTCTTTGGAAGAGCCCCCTTTTGCCGGGGGAGGGGAAACAAGTAAGCCCAAGCCCGCCCTGAAACCAGAGGTGGAATGAAGCTCTGGTGCGGGCAGAGGCCTGGTGGGATTTGTGCTCTGAAGGCAGGGCTGTCAGAGGCCTGGTTTCCAGGCAGGGTTAAGATGACAGCAGTAATCTCTCACATCTGTATCAGCTCCTGCATCTTCGAGTCCTGCCATCCTTTAAGGCCCTGGCTTGAGTGCTACCTCTTCCATAAAGCCTCCCTGATCCCCCTAATCCCCGCCTCGCAGCACCCACCCAGAGCACCTTCTCACATCCCTCAGTTCTCTGTCACTGAGACTCATTTCATCCTCCCGACCTGAGGGCAGAGCCATGCCTCTGTCATCCCCTGTCCTGGTGGGCACAGCGCATCCCAGGCAGCCCCAGGAGCCAGTGCTTGCTGAATGCATCCAGCGTGTATAAAGCACTTGCAACCTATATAAGCTCCTACCTACCTCATTTCTCTTTTCTCTTCTCATAGTAATTTGCCAGTTAGAGCCAAGACTCTTCAGCGTGATCTTGCATTCTCTCCCCCACCCCGCCCGCCCTTTAGTGAAGGCCAACTCTGAAATATTTGTCAAAAGGACCAGAGTTAGGAGGTCTAGGAGGTCAGTCAACTTAGGGAAGAGCAAGGCCTAGATGATGCCAGATGCAGAGAAAGCACTGTGTTTACCTTACATTTGGAGTGATCTGTCTGTTACTTCTTTTCATAAAGGTCAAAAAACACCGGACTCTTGGGAAGAGCAGGGTTTGGGGAGTGGGGCAAGACACTGTTATTTGGGTTTCTTGAACCCAAGATAAGGGGTGGAGGGACAGAGAGACTAAGGTGAGGGTCATTTTGGGTAATATGTTTTTCTGTGCCTCAGTTTCCTTACCAGTAAACAGAAGTGACATCTCCCCAGGGAGATCGAGGAAGAAATAGTATCCCCTTCCCTCTTGCCCTGTCTCTGGGATCAGTAGCTTCTCTTTGTGTCCCCTCTCTGCACTCCTGCGTTCGTCCCCTCACCCCAGGAGACAGAAGGATGTGGGATGTCGGGGAAGAAGCTGTGATGTCAGGACACCTCACTTGGGCCTGATGGCCCTGCTCGGCAGGTTGGGGCTATTTTCGCCTACTCGTGGCCTGTTCTCAGGTGGCTTGGCTAAGAGCTCAGTGTGACGCCTACCGTTGCCTTGAAACAGCAGGATCTCAGCTGCCTGGTGTACAGCTGAGCAGAGGGCAGGCAGGTTTGTCCAAGTCATACAGAAGGCGGGTTCCAGCCCCCTGACCCTCAGTCCAGGGCTCTTCTCTCATGTGATCCCCAGAAGACACCAGGCAGTACCAGGTATTGTGGCTCTGCTCTTTAACAGAGAGGCAGCTGAGGCTGAGACAGTCAGCCTGGCTCTCATGTAGCAGAGTGGAGGTCAAGCCCACATCATTTTGATTTGCAATGTGGTCTTGCCACGTCCCGACTGTGAGCCACCCCAAGTTAACATAGCCAACCCACCACTTCCCAAGCCAGCTTACTCTACTCTACTGCTCTGATCTGGAGAAGCTTTTGGTAGATAGGAGCGTCTCATCTCCTGCTGGACCCAGGCTGTCCCTTGGCTCTGAGAGAGCACGTCCTCCTTCCACGTGACGGCATCTTGGCTATTTGGAGGAAGGGATCCTGTGTCACTCACTCCCGTGTGTCATCTGATCCTATTTTTAACACCAGCTAAGTTTTGTCTCTTCACGTAGCAACAGCTCTGTGTCTTCTCCACACTGCAGAATGAGAGCCCCTGTTCTCCAAAGCTGATGCTCTTTGTGGTCTATGTATAAAACCCAGAGGTCTCACCCTGTACCTTCCCTCTTTGGAGGCTACTTTCTTGGTCTTGGCCTTTCCATCTGGGTGAGGCCATTCCCTCCATTCTCTCCATTCCCTTGGCGACATCGTCAGTTCAGTTTGCCGATGCTGCTAAAATTCTTTCTTGGAACTTGGCCCAGAAGGACCCAGGTCACCCCAGTATTTTGCACACCTGGATGATACCATTGCAAGCATTCCTCCCATTCTGAGTGATGGACACGAGCATCACTCAGAAGCCTTCATTTCTCACTTCTCCTCCTGTGTAGTCACCGCGGGAGTGTCCTCACTCCCCTACGTGACTTCCATCTCTGCACACAGTCAGCCCGTGTACTGTGGTGTCCTGGGTGTGTGCCACATGGCCTGTGTTGAGTTTCAGTCAAGGAAGGCCGCGCTGGTGGTTTCACACGTGGGCCCCGTGCCGCAACACGCTGAGGCCTGAGCATTGGGGTGGGGTGAGGACGGAGGGATTTGCACAGCACAGTTCCATTTTGTAGCCTTGTAAATCAATCAGGATGGGTTGGCCGACCTGGCAGGAGTCCCGAGGTTCACTCTGAGCATTTGTTGTTATTCAGTTGTCCAGGAGCTTCATGTGCATAGAACCATTTTTAAGACAGAGTAAACATGGGGGGAGGGGTCTCATGCTAGTCTGTGAGTGAGGATAACTGGGGTTGACGGGGTGAGGCTGGAAGATAATACCTTGTAGGGAACACCCCCAGACCCTCACTCCTTGACAGACACACGAACGCTTGTCCCCTACCATGAAATACTACAATACTGTATGGGAGGCTCTTGTTTCTTGGTTTCTTTACAGGAGTCTTCTTGCATAGAATGAGGAAAGGCTCCAGCACCACATCTGGGACTTGCCCAGTCTGTCTGTTAGTGGAGGCTTGGGTTTTCTGGGTGTTGGAAGGTTTGTCAGTGATATATTGGGATGCTTGGTACAGGCAAGGTGGAGTCCTCAGAAGCTACTCCTCTGCTAAGAATTCTTCCCTATTGCCTACAACAGAAAATCCAGATTTCTTAGCACTGCTTTCAAGGCTCCTCACAGTTGCTTAGGTTCCGAGGCCCCAGGTTTGAACTCTGCTTCTCCACTGGTGGGGCGGGGGTGGGGGGCAGAGATAATACACTTACTCTGGGGCAGGAGAGGCCTTCAGATACCCCCTCGAGGTTGGAAAGCAGGTTTGGATAGCGAGGGGCGCCTGTAGTTGGAGTGGCGCCTGTGAAACGAGCTGGCGTGTGTTCGGAGCATGCGGGGAGGGCCCCAGTGGTTGTGGAGCCACTCGGGGGTCATAAAGAGACCCTCTTTAGGGAGAAAGTTGAGGGATCAGCCCTCGTTGGAAGTCCCCCCGGCTGTGAACAAAAAAAACTAAAATACTTCCAGAGCTTCAGGCAGTTGTCTGAAGGCACCTTGGACTTCTCCAGTTGACTCTACCCAGGAGGTTTAGAGGAAGCAGCTGGCTGGAGTGGGCCGCGCCACCCTACAAGGCCTGTTTTCTATTTAGAAAGAATTTTAAGTTAGTTTTGTAAAAATACATGAGTTACCAAACTGCATGCCTGATTGGATTCTGCCTTTTCGGTCCATGTATGCATGCATATATGGGTAAATGTTGGTGATGCGGGCCTGGGGCGGCAGAGCCCGGGTATCATCGGCTGTTATCTGCAGGCTCCAGTAACCAGTAGGTTTGTGGGTAGTTTTTAACATTTGACTTCTAAGTGTTCTGTAATGCACAGAGGAGAGTTAAAATGCGGGCCCCTCTGGAAAGAGGATTGTCCTGTTCATGTAGAAGCTGCTATTTCCAGTCCCTGTCCCCCGGGGTGTGTAGACTGGGCGAGGGAGAGCAGCCTGAAAAAAGGGCCCTTGAAGTGCCCTTTTCCAGAAGAGTGAAGGGCTCTCTTCTGACTGGTCCATTGAACAGTGAGGAAACCTGAGGCCCAGAGTGACAAAGGACTTGTACATGGGGTCCCAGCTAGACCTGAGCCCGTTGGGGCGGCGGAGGGGGGTTCGTCTCTGGTTCCTGAGTCCAGCAGTCTTTCTCCTCTCCTGCTCCAGTGGAGGTCTTCTGTCTCACGCACCTTCCGCAGCTTCAGTCTGCTGTAGGCCTCTGTGAACGTTGGGGAGTTTCAGTTTGGGATTTGTGTTTTTAGAGAAAACTCACATGAGATGTTTTGCTGAGTGCCTTAATGGAACTCTAACTCCGTGTTGGAAACCGCAGGGAGGGGCCCATTCCTAGCAGTCTGGAAAGGCCTTGCTCTAGATGGCCAGGTTTAAGCAGGTCTTTGAATAATAAAAGTTATAATCATTTATTGAACACCTGCTGTATGCCTCACATTAGCTGGCTCTTAGAGATGGATTCAGTTGCCTTTGCTGTCAAAGTGTCGGGGTAGGGCAGTGCCTTCTTAACCCTTTTGTCACCCTGTTAAACTGGTTGCTGCTATTCAGTTTCTTCATGATTTGGGAGAAAATCATGAAGAAAATGATTTTCTTGCCCTTTGGGCTGAGCCCATTGGGGGAACATCTTTTTTGTGGTTGTTATTCACACATTTTTCACTTCATAATCAAAGAATAGCAATAACTGTTACAATTCAGGACACATGTTTAAGCACTGCAGACTACTTAATTTTGCTTCTAGAGGAGGCTTTAAATGATGAAAGTCATCTCTTCAGCTTCCTGCTACCTTAGTCACTGCCAACAGGGTCTTCCTTTTGTTGAAGGGTCGCCAAAGTCTGTACTCCACCCAGTTGTCAGAACAGAGAATCAGAGAATCCATTTAGTAGGACCGTGGTCAGTCCAGCCCTGAATTCAGAGGACTGTGGACCACCCGCTACCCTCAGTTCCTAGAACCACTGACTCCTTCCTGATTCCATGGAAAACGAGACCTTAGAATGAGGGGATAAGTCATGCTCTCAGGTTCAAGTTTTCATTTAAAAGGTTTTTTTAAAAAAATAGTAAGATATCCTTATGTTATATTCATAATATATAAAGAGCTTTTATGTATCAATAAGGGAAAAAGTCATATACCCAAATAGCAAAGGGCATGAATGTTTTACCATAAAAGTAGATGTATAGATGGCTGATGTTGAAATGATCCAAAAGATAAGTCAAAATACCAAAGAGTTACCAGTTTGTAATTACCAGGTTAGCAAACACTGATGTAAGCCTGTTAATTAAATTGGTTAAATAATGATACATCTATATATATTAACAATAGGTCTAGTTAAAAAAATTCAGGTTTTCTTTGACCACTTAATGGGGGACGGTAAGTGCTTATGACATTTAACAAAATGCCGTGACTAATTTTCTTTTTACTCTGCTGTGTTATAAAATAGAAAAGTGTTTTAAACTAAATGGTAAATGCCAGTTTAAGGAATTGAATTGGTGACGCTTTCCAGATCTTTGAAAACAAAACATTGTTTCTAGGAAAGCTGAGGAAGAGTAGGTATGGGCTCCCTGAAAAAGATAAATAGAAAAGAGTTGTCTTGAGCCTGCCCTCCATTCTTGTCTGTAAAGTAGGGGCACTTGTATCTACCGCAGAAGGCCACCTTGGGGGCTCAGAGACAGATGGTGTGAAAGGCCCTGGCCTTTTCTGAGCCTCAGGCCAAATGGCTCCCACCATCCACACCACCCCAGCGCTGGGCAGGGCCTTCACGAGGTCCTTCGCACACCACAGCAGGAGCTCATCTTTCTCATCCTCATCTCGAGACCAAGTCGTTTCCACAAAAGAGCGTTTTGGTTTTCCCAAATTGATGGCCTGCGCCCACCTATCATTGTCATTGTTAGTCCACCCATCCTGCGTGACCGTGACCGGTGGACTTGGATAAAGATGTGCCCAATTGGAGGAGGATGCCTCTGTTTTGGAAAGATGTCAGTTCTCCTTTAAATTTTTATTTTCAGGGATGAGCAAAAATAGGTGTTAAGTATCCGCTTTTGTTGGTTTAACTGCCAGCTGTCAGTACTTAAAAGATAAATCATAAGTGAGAATAGGAAATAGTAACAATGATGATAAGCAAGACAAATAATACAATGATTAAATATAAGTAAGTAGTAGTATAAGAGTAAACCGTATGACAGACTTGAACCTACTTTTTCCCACCCCTGTATATAAGACCATTTTTCTTTTGAGAGGGAGGTGACTTTTATAAATGGTCTGAAGTTTGGAGAGATTAAGAAGATAAAAATAAGCAAGAAAACTTCCATTAAAGAATTAAAGAAGATAGTAAAACACATTGTAAAACTGATCATTAGAATGGAGTCTTAGAGACATAGGAAAGAATTAAAATGCCCAGAAACAGACCTTTGTAAGAATTTTGTCTCTGCATTAAGACGGGTTGGGAAGGACTCATGGACAGGGACAGCAGTGTGGTGATTGAGGTAGGCGGGGGGCATTAGGAGGGTGAATGGTAATGGAAAAAATACAATTAAAAATACTACCAAAAAAAAAAAGGATGAATGGGGAAAAAAATCATACTGAGGCCACTGACTATTTGAGGAGTAGAATCCATGTTCTTTACCAAAATGATATCCTGAAGGATTAAAGAGTTAAATATAAAACCAGTCTCTGAAAGAACTCGAAGTTGGATCGTTACCTCACTCCATTGTTTTTTAAACTTTTCTGCTCCTTCTTCTGAGGAGTAATTGTTGGCTATAAATCACAAAAAGTTGCATTTTCACGGAGCCACCAGCCACAAACAGGGCAGCTAATGGAGAACCTGGCATATTCCCCTGGCAACCCTCATCCCAGATAACACAGGCCGGGGAGGCTCCTCCTCCTTCTGGGCAGTCCTGTGGCCTCAAACCTGCGGAGGTGGGAAGACCTAATCTGTGATGTTTGAGAGGCTTGTAACATATGACAGCAGTGATTTTCAACTGGTGTACCGCGAGGATTTTTAAAGCATGCAATACCTGACTATTTAGTCAGGGCACTGACCTCTTTTCCCTTAGATGGTCAAATAAAAAAAATGACAACAGGCAGTATAACAATAACTGTCCAGTGTGTATGAATCAAAATTACACCTTTTTATTTTGTCAGATGGCAAAAATATATTTTTTTGGTTTGCTGCAGAATTTTAGTAATTAGTTTATGTGTGCCACGAGATGAAAAAAAGGTTGAAAATTGCTGCATTGCGGGAGGGTTGGCAGAATCTCTTTTGTGACAGAGGGTTGCTTTTCTGTAGGCAGAATTGTTTTGAAATGTTGGGCCAGAATGTCCAGCCCAACCCCACCCACTCTCTTGACCTAGGGTCTGTTAAAACACCTACTGTGTGTCCATACTGAGTCATCCTTGCTTCCGGATGACTGAGGTTTCCTGCTTTACAAAACACAGCTCACTTAATCCTCTACAAGCCTAAAGACCAGGTAGGACAATAGCCACCCCCACTTTTTATAGGAAGCTCATAAAAAGAGGCCAGTTGGCTTGCCCACAGTCATCTCTTGCTAGTAGAGGCACCAGCGCTTGAACCCAGATGTGTTGGTTCCCAGAGGGATCTGTTCATTTTGCTGCATGCAGCGTGTTTGTGGAATTCACACATTGCCTCATTTCCTCCCATCAGAGTTAGAAGTCAGGAGTTCTGGTTCCTATTTTTTGGCTGAGGAAAGGGAAGAAGTGACTCCTTGAAGGTGGTGATACAGCAGGCTGCGTTCTTAAGAGAAATAGAGGCCGTTTTTGACCCCAGTGGCTCACACTTGTCTCACAGCACCAGTCAGACCCCTGGGAGACGATTAGTGATTCAGTTTCAGATTCTCAGTCCTGGCAGGGTTTGGGGACCACTGAGGCCCGAATCAGTGGGGAGGAGCAGGGCACGGGCCAGGCAGGATGGTCAGGCCTGTGCCTTGCTGAGCAGCCTCCCTCACTGCCTGTGTGAGCACGGGGCCAGGCACAGACACGCCGACCACATGAACAGGTGGGACGCAGATTGTCTGGAAGGAGGCCAGGCTGAGGCAAGCAACGTCTGTTCACCCCTGGGAGGCATTTGTTGAAGCAGATGTACCAGGTAAATGCCAGAATAGCAGCGTTTAAAAGGAAAAGTAACGACCCCCCCTTACCCCCCACCTTGCAGCCTACTCCTGTCCTATAGCACCCAGGACCCTGACGGAACCAAAAACACACCTGCCCTCCCTTATCGACTCCAGGGACATTTCCCAGCTGGGCTGTCTGTTTATTCATTAAGTCTTGGATATTTATCGGTCTTTTTCTGTACAACATGCCAGCCTCTTAGAGAGGGTACAGACATTTATTAAGCACCTCGCCTGCCCTGAAGGAACTTCATAAAGCAGTTGAGTGCCTCCTTACATTAAAACAGCTACTGCATTTTGACCACCCACTACAGCTCTGCAGTGCATGTGCAAGGTGGCGGACGTTCTCCCATTTTAGGAGTGAGGAAATGGAGGCTCAGAGTTCATCACTTGCCTAGGAAGTGACACCTGCAAAGGCGGCGTTAAGAAGGGTCTGTGGAGGATATGGTCGGACAAGGAGGGGTGGGGGCCAGCGGTTGGAGCTGCGTGTCTCCCATTGTGGGTGCAGCCTTTCTAACTCTTCACCTTCCTGTCTCCACAGAGTGCAGCAGCTGCCCCGAGCCCAGTGCTTGGCAACATTCCCCCCAATGATGGGATGCCTGGAGGCCCCATCCCACCGGGTTTCTTTCAGGTACGTGCTGGGCCCCCGGCTGGTTCTGTGCTCCTTTCACTCCAGGCCATTCTCCGGCAGGCGGGAGGGAGGGAGAAGGAGAGGAGTAAGTCGTAGCTCAGTTTGCCATGGTCTAAATACCGTTGCTTTATGCTGGTCAAAGCCCTTCCCTTCCCATCCCTTTTTCCAACCCATCCAAAAACTGAGGCAGGGAGAAAAGAGATGGAGAGCAGACACGTCCTGCATGTGCTGGAGTTTGTTTTCCTCACACCCGCCTCGCAGTCGCGACACAGTCGCCTCTGGTCAGGCAGGTGGTGGGGCTGCTTCCAAGTCCTCGTGGAGCTGTCTTTTAACAGGGGCTTTCTTTTTTTTCTTTTTCTTTTTTTTTTAAACAAGTAAACTGTTCTTTGTTTCTGTTTTGTTGCTGCTGTCATTGTCATTGTTTACTTTGCCTGTCCAAACTACAAACCTTAGGCATAATCTAAAAAAAAAAAAACCCCAGAAAACCCACCATCCTGGCAGGTCTCGGAACCCTTTCCCTCTGGTTAACCACTTGATTTTTTCCGAGTGTGATCACAGACGGCATCCCATGAGCGTCTGTGCCCACACTCTGCCCTGCCAAAGCAGGAGCAGATCTCACGCTGGTCGAGCGCCTGGCCTTTCCCAAAAGACACCTTGTTGGGCTCTCAGGGGCTCTCTGTGTTGTCCGGCTTGGGTGCGGCCGCCACCCACTCGGTGCCTCCCCCTTCATCGGGTCCATCCCCTGTGGGGGACTCATTGCATTTAAACCAGATTGAGGCGGCATGCAGGGCTGGACGGAACTTGATGATGAAGCTCGTAAGTGTAACATCCCCTTCTTGCAAACCTGTTTGCAGCTGGGTTTGAGAATCTGCCTGAGGTCCCCAGGTTTCAAGGCTAGCACTTCCAGATAAGACTATGGAAGGAGTGGTTGTGTAGAAAAGAAGGCAAAGATTTTTTTTGCGAAGCCCAAGAATTCTAAAGTGTGACCAGTGAGGCAGAGTCCAAGGACATTGGTGCTCGGTGGAAGCCAGAATTTCACACCATGTGTGTCCAGCAGTGAGATGCGGGCTGCAGGAGGCAGGGGGCTCCCTGGTACTTGAGGTGTCTGCACAGAAATGGTAAGAATACTTCTTAGGGATGTTAAGGATGGGAGATGACCTAGAAGACACTTCTGCTTTGCAAGATTTCACCTTCTGATTGAGAACTCCCAGGAGAGGAGGGCTAGGACATGCTGCTCACCAGACAAGGAAGTCAGTAAAATATGGGTGTTCCCTGAAAACAGAAGCAGCATGTGGGCCACCAGGATGGTGATACAGAGTGAGAGGGACATAAGGATGGTGGTTCAAAGTATTGGATGGCCACAAATGGTGAATGCAGTCTTAACATACTGCCCAAACTGGGGTCTTGTCCCAGGAGCGGAAATGGGTACAGCTTCAAATCAGTATGTGGGCTCCAGGTTGGGCCAGACCAGGCATAGCCTGCAGCCCAGCCTGGGGTTAAGGCTGCAGGCATTAGCCAGAGGAGCCAGACTTCAAGGAGACAGTGAGACATTCAAATCCTTGGAAACCCATGGATCCAAGAAAGAGAGGAGCCAGGTGGACTCTACCTTTCTCCCAGAGGGGAACCCTAAGGAGCTGTTATCTGAGATGGTCATCCGTGCTAAGGGGCAGCCATCTTCTGGCCACTATACCCAGGGCATTCTCCCTCTAGCTGGTGGTTTTTCCCATGGGTGTTCTATTTGTGGGGACTTCTTTCTGATGATGTCATGGATGCCTGTGATAGAACGCAGATGTGGCTTTCATTTTGTGGCTTTCCTGCCTGGTGCACAGAGCCCACCCAGGTACCAGGTGCCACCTGTGTGCATCCCTACTCAAGCTGCTTGCTGCCATCTGGCTACCCAGTGCAGACGGTGGGAAAAGGTGGACAATAGGCAGCTATCTTTTTAAAAATAGGCCATGAACTTCTATTTTGGCCTGAGTCTGGGGCAAGGCAAGGTCTGCCTGATATGTGGGCAGCTCCCTACTTCCTGCTTTGGTATAATTGTTCATGGTTAAGGCTTAATTCCAGACATACTTCGTGGGCCCTCCCCTGTGACGTTCAGGGGTGTGTGGTCAGAAAGTCCAGACTGATTGTTGTCCTTATTTAGCTGCTACCAGCCACCATTACAGAGAGATGACTTTTGGACCCCCTTGACTTGAGGTCTTCTCTGGTCCCCTGTTAGGGTAAATCATCAAGAGTTGGTTGAGTCATTGAGCGGGAGCTCTGTGCTGTGGTGTCTCTGCTTCATGGGTGACTTTGACCACACCCCTCTCCCCAGGGCATCGTTTCCCCATTAGTCAGATGAATGTGGATGGGGTCTTCCCTGGCCATGATGCTGAACCACTAGGGCTGGGTCACCACTAAGGTGAAAGGGTATCTTTCTGGCAGGAGTTAGTGGCTTTCCCATTTCCGGAACAGGCTGACTCGCAACAGGAATATTAGCTATTGATTGCCGACCCTGCCCCCTTGCTCATCTTGCAGGCAGCCACTTTGATATTAGAAGGGAAGTAGAGATGGTATCGAGGGTTTTATCTGCTGCCAACAATTGCACTTCCCCTGCTTCGCCATGGCCTGGGCAGGCCGCTCCGCTGAGGAGGGTCTTTGCACTAGGGAGCCAGCTGGGATTGGTTGATCTAGCTTTGGCCAGGCCCTGTCCCAAAGTGACCAGCCCAGTTTTCAGGTCAGCACTCCACCCCCAGTTGCTGCTAAATTTAGAAGCCATCAGGGCTGCCAGGGTGGGTGGGAGGGAACAGCTCTCCATCCCCCATTCTGGCCCCTCAGGAAGCAACACAGGGGACTCCCTTCCTCAGGCCTCTGACTGCCAGGCTATGAGGCTGCTCCTGGGGTCAGAAGGTCTGGCCTTTGTTTGCTCTTTTTTGCTCACTGTTTGGGTTTCTGAGGTGGACAGTGCCTTCCTGGTCCTGCGGCATGAGATTGTGTGTGGTAGCAGCAGGCTGAGGGCTGATAGGGAGGTGGTTTGGGAGCCGGACATACTCACTATTGGGGAATATGGTGGGATTCTCGGGGTCCTGGCAGAACTTAGCATGGGCATTCTGATTGGTGTGTTCCTTGTAAAACAATTGCCTTAACGTTGGCATTCCCGGCACCTGGTGTGCACTAGGACCCCAGGAAATGTTTGAACTGAGTTTATTTTTGTTGCTCACGTTATTACCAGGAGTAGAGACAAACCAGCCCCAAAGCTGTAGATGTGACCAGGCTTGGAGGGTCTGGGATGGGGTTCTGCAGGGGAGTGGGGAACAGAAAACTAGAGCCTGAGGACACCTCCTTTAGTGCCCCTCTGCTAACACTTGTTGAGTGACCTTGGGCAAGTTGCTCTCCATCTCTGGGCTCAGTGTCCTCTTCAGTAGATGAAGCCGGGTAGACCAGATGATCTCTGAGAGCCCTTCCAACTTGGATTTTCTGCTTTGGGTCCAGATGGATTTTACATAATCAAGCAGTGGCATTTTTTTCATGCAGCTTAAGTCAGTTGGGCTGCACATCTGGCAAACTTGCCTTGGCTTTGACCAGGCCCACTGGTCTGGGTGGGTCCCCAGCTCCTTGGCCCTAAGGTAGTTCTAAAGGGAGGCACTGCCCAATGAGGATTTCTAGGTCCAGGGCTGGGGAACTGTGGGAGGACAGGGGTCATGGAGAAGGGAGCATTGGGTACAGACTGTTTTTGTTCTTGTTTTGTTTTAAATTCCAATAATTGTTTTCAGTTATGTAGTGTTTTTAGACATGCAACTTACTTTCATTTTGATCGCAGTTGTTTCTGCAGAGGAGGCATGGCTGATTGGGAAAGTGAGACTCGGGAAGGCGACCTGCCCAAAGTTATCTACCCAGCGTGTAAGCAGAGTCCAAACCCAAGCTTCCTGGTGCCTGCCCTTAGTGCTCCAATGTAGATGCAGGTCTAATTGTGTAGAGGAAGAAGAGAGACTAGTGAAAAGAAGGGAAAGAATGGAAGGAGAAAGAATCTCTAGCCATCTCCTCTCAAAAGTAGCCAGTGTTTCCATTCAGATGCCAGCTGTGATTGTTTAACGGTGGCTACTTAAAACACTGTGTTGAGAATGATTCTGAAGCTTTATCCAGGCCTAACAGATACTGACTGGTCAGATTTACCATGAATGTGGGTATGTAAATGGCAGTTCACGCCCTACATATTTGCCATCCCCACTCTAGTCCGGACTTCTCATTTATAGATGCTGAATGAAGGCCCAGAGGCCTGTGGTTTGTGACAGTCATTGGCCATCTCTGACATAAAGGCACAGGACTTGGCTCTAGGCCAGAACTGCATTAACCGTAATCTGCCCACATGAGCACCTAGCCTACCAGGGAGACGGACAGGTAAACCCGTACCCTGTAGCAGGAAGCAAGAGACCTGCCTGCCCAGACAGGAGATTAAGGGAGGGCTTCCTGGTGGCAGCGCAGCCCTGGCTGGGACAGTGTCCAGAATGAGATGGTGCTCAGCGGGAGACGAAGCTGGAGAGGTTGCCGGCATTGGTTGGTGGGTCTTGTTGGAAAGTGGGCTCTATCTGGTGGGCAGTGGGAAGCCACTGGAGTGCCCTGGTCTGGATGATGCCTTGGCCAGGTCTGCATTCCAGAACAGTTCATGTGCAACAGCCCCACTGGCTCCGTGGAGGCAAGGACCTGGGTGCTGAACACACTGATGGACCCTGGCATTGCAGAGACCCAGCTGTGGTTGAAGGGCTAAAGACCTATGTCTTCTCTGGAAAAAGAGCCCTGGGGGACCCAGCTCCCTTTGCCCAAACCTCAGCCCATCCTGGTCTAAACACGTTTTCTGCTGAGATGGAGGCAGTAGGGGTTGACGTGTCCCCCCATTCCAGTAAGTCCCCATTCCTGTCAGCTAAGCCCATCCACCTTGGAAAGATGCTGAGGTCTGTCTCCAGAGAACCCTCCCACCAGTTATGCAGGGAGAGGAGAAGGAGCAGATGATGATACTGCCCTGGAACCAGAGATGTGATCCAGAAAATAAAAGGGAGAGAGGAGCACACATGACCTTGGACCTTTCCCACTGAGAGTATAGGGAACACTTCTCTCCTCACCTCCCGCAGGAATAGTCAGAGTTTCTCTGGGAGAGAAGCAGCCTCAGGAGTGTTCTGATGATGTATTGGACAATCAGTTCTGCCATGTAGAAGACATTCAGCCCTGCCTCTATGAGGCTTCAGCCCTTAGTTCTCAGACCCTTGAGAGAAAAGAAGATGAAGACCGATTGGAGTCTTTATAGGGAAGACAGTTCTACCACTCGCCAATTTAACAATGAAGTAGTGAGCTCCTTGGCACTGATTGTAACCAAGCAGAGACTAGATGCCCAGCAGAGGGCCTTGGGGACTGTGAGCCTTGGACTGGGCTGCCTTTTCCAGGGAGGGTCGAAGCCCAGCGACTGAGAACATGCCAGTACAGCAGTGTGGGCAGTTCTAAGAGCTGGGCCGAGCACTGTCCGTTTCCTGCCTTCCTCTCCAGCGGGAAGCAGGCAGTAGGAGCTGAGTGAGCTGACATTCCTTCAGCCAGAAAGCCACTGCAACAGGAAAGACTTCTCTGGGCCGACCAGGGCAAGTCTGGGACTCGGGAGACTTGGGAAGAATTAAACTACCTTGTTTTTGTGGTTTTCAGTCTTCCATTAGGGAGGATTTGATGATTGGAGATCTGGATCCCCATTTGATAGATGGTGAGTCTGAGGCTGGAACCTAAACCATGTGAGACCTGGCCAGGCTGGTTGATTCCCTTAGCCCAGGGGCCAGGTGTGGTCTCTGAGGGTGCACTGACCTCCTAGTCTCCCAGCCCTGGTGAGCACTGCAGACTAAGGAAGCAGACGTGGACCTTACCATCTGGCGGAGGGGGCAGGCAGTGATTACATGGAGGGGCCAGAGCCATGGGGTCTGGCAAAAGGAGCAGCCAGCCTGGCCTGGGGCCGTCTGGGAAAGCTGCCTCCAGGGGCTGACATTTGAGCGGAGGCCTGAGCTGGAGGCGCTTGGGGATAGAGGCGGGCAGGGTGCCGGGACACCAGGATGGGATGTGAAAAGGCAAGTTTGATGGCAGGAGGCTTGGATGGCTGGGCAGGGCTAGTGGCGGTGGGGTGGGGAGGGGACAGATCCAGGTGAGCCGTGAATTAGATACACAGAGGACTTGAACCTAAAGACAAAGGGGAGCTGTGGAAGCAGCCTAAGAAGGGGAGTGACATGATCCCAGGAAGAACACCCATGGCTGGAGGGACCAGGGTCTCAGCAGGCTGGCCAGTGTGGAGGTGTGGCGTCCAGGCTGCGGTACTCTCAGGAGGTGGGCAGGCCTGAGCTGAGGTGGTGACTGGGCGTAGTGACCTGTGCTTCCCTGCCAGGGCCTGGTGGCCCCTCAGTGGATGATGGAGCTGGGGGAGGAAGCACAGCCAAGAGGAAGCCCGGGGTTCGCCAGCATTGGAGCATTCCAGTTAGGTCTTTGAGATGGGAGGCTATGGCGCTGAGAGGCTGAGCCTGAGCTGCCATCTACCCTGTCAGGCCCCACACGTGGTCCTGTGGCTGCCCAGCCTGGCCTTCTCTGGCAGCCCCAGCCAGCACTCTCAGGCCCTAAAGTGGAACTGTCTGAACCCTTCTTAAAGTTGCTGGTGGAACACGGTCCAGATTAGAAAAGGCATCCCTGGCCAGGTAGCTCAGTTGGTTAGAGCATTATCCCAGTATGTCAAGGTTGTCGTCAGGGCACATCCAAGAAGCAGGCAATGAATGCATAAATAAGTGGAACAACAAATCTCTCTCTTTCTCTCTCGCTCCCCCCTCCCCCCCACCCTAGTAAATAAAATTTAAGAAAGAAAAGGCATTCTCTTCTCTAATTTCATTTGACCCTGTAACACAGGCCTGAGAGCTACTATCATTCCCTCTGTGAGGATCAGGGAAACTGAGACTTAAATTGGCCAGAGTTGCTCAGGGAAGACAGGATGGGGCTGTGAGATCTAGAAATTCTTGATGAACCCCATCTGTTGGGGGAGCAGATCCCCTCCCCTTTCTGGGCCCCACTCCCTGCCCCCAGCCCCTTGTCCCCTCTGCATCCCTGTGGGCAGGGGGGTCCGATAGGTACGTTGGCCTGGGTGTGTGTGACGGAAGGGCAGAGGTGCTGTGTCACGGTGAGTGGGCGGTGAGGCAGATGGTGAGTCTGTGGCTGGGACCGAGAAACCGTGTGAGACCTGGCCAGGCTGGTTGATTGTCCCTTAGCCCAGGGGCCAGCCCCCTCCTCGCAGCCCCTGGGCCCACTGTCTGGCTCCAAATTGACAGAAGGCAGGGCCACCCCTGCTGAGAAGGATTAGAGAGGAGGCGGGGTGCCCCGACTGGTGTCCCTCCCCCAACCCGGGTGCAGGCTGACTTGACTCCTAAGGTGGCAGCCCCCTCCTCTGGTTGCTGTGATAAAACCAGGGGCAGGCCTTAAGCCTGAAGACTCCTTCCCTAGGAGCTGAGCGCCCTGGTTTGAGGCAGGCCCTGCTGCCAAATTGCTATGTGTCCTTGGGAAGCCATCCTTTCCTCTCTGGGCCTTAGTTTGCTCATATGTCCAGTGAGGGGTGCCCAAGAGAGCCTTCTAAATCCCTGGCCACTCTGAAGCACTGTGGTCTGGGCTAGTCAGGTCACACACCCCCTCACCCCCGCCTGCCACTGGACCTCCCCCAGCAATTCCTGGTCTGTGTGGAAAGGCCAGGAGAAGAAGGAGGGGAAGCCTTTTTTTTTCTTGCCAACACCACCTCCACAAAGGTCAGGCTGTGCTCCCACTCTGCCCGGCAGCCAGCCTGGTGCCTAACGCCTGCCCAAGAGGCAGATGACTAGCACCAGGCTCCTAGCAACAGTGGACAAAAGGTTACTCCTACGTGCCAGGCTGCCTCAGGCTTCCTCGTCCTCCCCCCTAAAAATGGGGGGAAAAGTTGCTGCCTTGACTGGTGCGTGTGCCTCTGTGCACGCGCACGGGCCTGTTTGTGTCTGCACATTCAAGACACACTCCCCCCCCCCCGCCCCCCGCAAAACAAAAAACAAAAAAACCCCGTGAACTCCACATGTCGCTCTGTAACTCTCACTGATGAAATGGAAAGTTGAACATAAATCAATGTCCGCCGCCCTGTTAGCTATGCATCAGCAGTCAGTGCCTGGGAGATTTTCTCCGTAACAAAGCACCCAGCCACTTCATGGGCCTCGACTGCCCCCTAATGCAGAGCTGGCCCCACACCAGGGAGCCCAGTGGGGGCTGCAGCCAGCTCCTGGCTGCCTGCCTGCCTGCCTGCCTCCTCACCCCCAAATTCCCCCCAAGTCTTTACTCTCTGTTGGGTGAAAGGAAGGAGAGCATCTTCAGAAAGACCCTTGGACCCAGGAGGCCTGGGCTGCATTCTTGCTCTGCTCCCTGTGCCCCCGGAGACCCCAGCAGCCATGGCCCCTCACTCTGGGCCTCTTCTGAGCTGTAAGCTGACTCCCGGATCTCCGACTTTTATGGATCTGATACTCAAGGATTGGTGTTAGCAGCTGCCTTCACCTTTCGTTTATTAAGAGCTTGGGCTGGTTTATCCTTTTCCCCTTTGGACCTGGGTTTTTACTTTGGGTTTCTCTTAGAATTGAATTTTTCCCCTGTGCCTGAGAGCTCTTCTGTGGGTTGTTGGCTTACCCCGCACTGTGACTGTGTCTGATCCCCCATAAGATCCTCCCACATCTCATGGGGGGGCACCCCCTTGTGTTTTTGTTTTGTCCGTAGTTGGCTAAGGGGGTAGATCCTCCTTTGCTTCTGCCCCTACCTTTCTTCTCTGCGAATTATGCTGAGGTTTTTCTCCATTTAAAAAAAAAAAGAAGAAGAAAGGTCAAATTCCTCAGCCCTTCTAGCAAAAGAGATTTGAGGAAGAAAATTCCAGAGGAATCCTGTAATAACACGCCTTGGCATTATGCGGATCAGGATAGACCCCTGAGTAAGAGCACGACACTCCAAAAGGAAACTGCTCTCTGGGGAGCCTGGGCTGGGCCCAGGACCAGGGGGCTGGACTGGGGGCCAGGGAGCCTTCTTGTGTATTGCTGGGTGCTAACTGTGAGGCTGTGTTCTAGGAGCTGGGGGTACAGCAGGAACTCCACAGCGTGGGTTCTGGGTTCATGTCCTGTTTTTCCTGAATTAACTCCTTAGGTGACCTTTCTGTGACAGGTTCCCTCTTCCAAATGAAGGCCTTGGGATAAAGGAAGCCCCTGGGCCAGGCCCATTGGTGGCTCCTTGAACTTGTCTTCCAGAAAGCCCTGTCTCTCGCTGAGTCCCAAATGGTGGGATGAGACTTGGTAAGAGCATGGGCAGGGGCCACAGCCCCCATGCAGTGCAGCTGCCATGCTGGTTGCTGTGGTCCCCCAGGGGCTCCTCTGCCTGGGGGGGCACCATATCAGCTCCATGTGCCGTGCAGGGATGGGGGCCGGGGGGCGCCCAGCTGCAGCAGAGGCCTTCTAAGGAGATGGCCTCTGAAGAGAGGTATTACAACATGCAGTGGCTGTGACCAGGGGCCGCGGAGCCGGACAATCCACTGCCACTTCCTGGCAGCGTGTCCTGGGCAAGTTACCCGATCTCCCTGGGTACTGGTTTTCTCAGCTGTGCTGAGAAGCAGCCACTCAGCGAATCACAGTGTCTCCTTTTGGAGTTCTGATGAGGACTGACTATACCTATAAATGCATACAATGTTCCATAATGGCTTGTTGCTGCCACTGAAAGATGACCCACTGGCTTCAGAATCCATGTTGAACAGTGGTCAGAAGCCAGCAGTCAGCCGTTAAGAGCCCCCCGTGTGCCTGTTGGCTCATCTGCCGCCTCGGTGCCCTGTCCCTCTCCCACCCTCTCTCCCCTTTCCCTCCCCAAAGGCACTCTCTCCTTCCTTGGGGCCCTAGGATTGGCATATGGGTTGCCTGGAGAAAGTTAGCTAACTTATCTGAATCTCATCTGTTTCATCTGACAATGGGGGCTGAAGAAAGCCCTGGCCTCTTGGGGCAGCTGTGAGGATGCTGTGAAATGATGCCTCTGGAGCCCTGCTTGGCGCCTGGTGCAGGAGACACTCAGGGTCCTGGGCTGCGGGCACAGCAGGTGTGTGCTGAGGCTGTGCTTTTCTGCAGTCTTGAGGCCAGGTGGAGCTGGACCATCTAGCTCTCTCAAGAGCAAGGGCTGCTGTGAGTTTCCTCTTTCGGTGGCAGCAATATGTGGGAGAGGGTCTGTTGTTCTCAAGCTTTCCCAGTTTTTTAGTGCTTACTCCTCCAGTTTGACTGCCATATCTGGTACCTACGAAGTATAGACCCTCCTTGGCCCTTTAACATGTGACCTCACTCAGTGCCCTGCCACCTTGATTCCTTGTTTCCTCGTTTACACGATGGGAACCAGTGGAGGCAGGGAAGCGGACTGTGTGTCCAGAAGCCTGTGATTCTGTTCCTACATGAAGCAGGCTTGTTCATGTGAGCTTGATAGAAGACACCTCCCCACCCAGGGACGTGGGTCTTTGCCTGTATTCCTGAGTCCTTTCACTATTGAGTATCATTTATTTGAGTTTCAGTTTCCCCACCCGTGAAACAGGAGCAGCTCCACCTGCTTCACCAGCTTGATAGGAATGAAAGGCCGATTAGAAATCTGCCCAAGGCCTCCTTCCCAGGGGCTGGCATGTATGGGGCAGACTCCAGCCTGGGCTAACTGCAGGTCGGTGCGATAGCTAGTTCCCCTCCCTCAGTGCTCTTCCTGTCAGTGGCGTCTCTTCATTTATAAAAGAAGAAAAGCCCAGGTTCTTGGTAAGATCAAGATCTTTGTGATGTAGCCCCTGCCACCCGCATCTTGTTGTTGGACCAAAAGCTGCTGCTCCCTGAGACAAGGGCCAGAGCGGTTGCTCTCAAACCCAGTTTCTACCCCTCCAACATGTCTCCATGGCCTCTTCCTTGGGGCGCAGAATTGTCCCCTTTCCTTCTTGAAGGCTTTTCAATCTCAAGTGAGTTTTATTCTGGAAGACTTGAGCAAAGTCTTTCCCCATTCATCCCCCAAGATCTAAAAAGATATGCCCCAATTGCAGATCTGATTACGTGTCCCTTTCTCAGATTAATTATGGTAGCTGATCTTGAGAGACTTAGCCTGGACAGGGGTCCAAGAGTTTGGAGACTTGCAGCCTGTTCTGAAGCAGTGACTTTACCTGCTGCAGCTCAGTCTTTCAAGCTGTAAAATGCAACAGCATTAGAAGGAGTAGATGTGGGAGGTGCAGTGATAAACAGAAGAAATCCGTTCCCTCTCCTCTGAGACTTCAGAGGCTTGAGGGTAGAAGAAAGAAGGGGCCACTTGAAGGACAAAACAAGCCCTGTAGAGTTCGCTGAAGAGCACCCAACATCAGGGGGGACCTGGAGGACCTCCCTTGGTGAGGGCCATCCTTCCAGCGTGGTGAGTGAGACTGGCTCAGGTTACGATGGGTGACACGTTGGTGGGCGTCGGGGCAGCTCCCTGGGAATGGGGTAGTAGGAAGGCTTAGTCAAAGAAAGGGGGTTCCCTGAAACAGTGGGGACTGCAAGGCACAGCTTGGTGTATCAGCATCCTCGCCTTGGTGAGGGCCTGCACTCCAGGTGTCTAAGTCCCGTGGCTCTCTGTGCGGAGGTGGGGCAGCCCATTTTACAGGAGAGGTAAGTGAGTATGTGGGGAACTGCAGACCTCTCCAGGCCTGTGAATCTGGGGCTTTTCCAACAGCATCCACCACACAGCTGCCCCCCGTGTCTCCTCTAAGGAGCACCAGGCTTTATCACCCGCGGCCCAGGTAACTGGGCAGGCTTCCTAAACCGGTTTTTCCCCAGATTCCTGGTTTTCCTTGCCCCATCCTGTTGCATCTCTTTAGCTGAGGAAGATGAGATCTTGGGCCATACCCCAAGTTTCTCCAGGACAAGGCAGCTTGAGCAACCACCCAGTTATCCAGGTAGCCACAAAACTAAAGGGGAAAACCTTGGTGGACACTTGGAATTGAATTCTGGCGTTCTGCATTTGTGGCTGCCAGGGCTCTGCAGCCCCCCCTTCCTAGTTGGATGTGACGAATTTTTAGTTTTTGGAATTGTCTGTTGGGGACACATGGGGGTAGGGTAGGAAGGCGGTGTGCGTGCCTGAGTCTGGAGTGAAGTAGAGCAGGAATTCTCTGGGTGGACAAGACAGCACCTTTTTAATATGTGCCTCGCCATCTCCACGCTGTCATGAGTCACAGCAGAGGCTAAGCTGGTGAGAGGTGCGATGGGGGCTGGTGGGCAGGAGCGGGGCACGTCTGTGCAGCACTGTGCATTTTCGCAGCAAAAGTCCATTATTTTTGAGGGGAAAGGAGGATTTGATTCTCTTGACGTGGTAGGTGTCCTCCCCATGTGTTGTTCTGGGGGGGTGGATGGTTCTGAGTCCTGGGTTCGTCTCTACTTCCCCACTCACCTGCAGAGCAGATCTTTACTGCAGCGAGCAGACGG
Organism: Pteronotus mesoamericanus; assembly: GCF_021234165.1. Classification (NCBI taxonomy): domain Eukaryota; kingdom Metazoa; phylum Chordata; class Mammalia; order Chiroptera; family Mormoopidae; genus Pteronotus; species Pteronotus mesoamericanus. The sequence goes on along the minus strand of NW_026555006.1, from coordinate 5,668,501 downwards.
GCAGGAAGAGGTGTGCTGCCTGGGGCCTGGCTAGAAGCCCACGCAGTTGGGACTGGGTGTTGGAAACCTTCACCTGGCCATTTGATTTCCATTTGATTCCCATTTGATTCCCATTTGATTCCTTAATGTTAGCTCTTTTGCTAACATTAATGAGAGCTGGCTGATCAGGGCTGGGGTGTGGCTTAGTGGGGGAACAGGACGGATGGAAGGGGCCGCTCACAGACAAGCTCTAACAAGTTTCCTCACTCCATAGGCAGTCAGCAAGAGATGGGAATTAGCACCCTAGATAGCTATGGATTCAGTGTTTTCCAGTAGCCATAAGTCTTGATTTCTAATTTAGGAGAAGGCAAGGAAACATCTTTAAAAAGAAACAGAATGGATGTATGGCTCCCAAGAAAATATAGATCTGATCGCCATTGCTTTGTACAAGTTACTGATAGTTGACGCCCCTGCTCCTTGGCCCGCCATTCCCAGCCCCAGGGTCCCCATCTGGTGTGTAAGGCCCTCCGGCACCACACCCACTCCGCCCACTCCTGCCTCTGTCAGAGGATGCCTGTTTATCCTGCCCAGTGTGGTGGTTCTGTAATCGCTGCCTTCTCGCTCCCTAGCATACCTGATACCAGCCTCTGTTGAGGTGCTGCTGTGGTTATAGTTATACTTCCAACCAGCCTGGGACTCTGCAGAAGGGCCAGAGTGCTGCTAATTTATGTGTCTTTAGTGCTTCGTGCATACTCAGCCCTAATAGCTGGATGCACTGCCAGATGGACATGGGTTCTGCCCATGTGTTCTGGGTATTCATGCTTTTTCTTGGTCCCTGAAAATAGCGCCCAGATATGTGGACACAGGCGCATACAGAGAAATCTCCTAGGGAGGCCTGAAATATTTAGTGGCTGGAGACGAAGTCACTTCTCTTATCCTCATCCCAACCGTAACCAATCAAGGTAGAGCCCTTTGTTGGGATGACCCTATAGAATTCCTCTGTGATTTCATGACATAGGAGAGGGTCAAAGAGTGTGAACCTGCTGCGAGATCTCAGAGCTGCAGTCAAGCCCCCAGAATGCTGACAAGCACGGGAAGAGCTTGTTCCCCAGCGTTGTGAAAAGAAGGACGTTGGGGAGGAGGTCAGTAAGGACATACTCTGGGACTGGCCCGCTGGACGTGAGTGCCGATTTTTGTGTTGATAATGATAAAAGGTCATTTTGTTCAAGACTAATGGCTAAGAAAGCTGGGGCTCAGAGATGGGCCAACAGGACAGGGCGGTGGGAAAACCAGACCTCCAGTTTGCTGACCCCTGGTACAGCACTCGTTCTGTGTGTCCTCAGTGGGATAAAGCATAGCTTTGATAAATAGTACCATAGTGTCACTGGATTTCAGTCTTCTGTAAATGAGGTTAATGTTTGCTTTACTTACCTTATTAGGGAGATGTGAGGTTAAGAATCAGAAAGTAGATGAATTGCTTTGGTTTTTTCCCTTGAGAATTTAAAAAGACCCCAGCTTTTTCCCCCTTCACTGTTGAAACCCATTACCTAGTTCAAGTGTTGGCAAACTTTTCCTGTGAAGGGCCAGACAGTAAATATTTTAGGCTTTGTGTGCCATCTGGTCTCTGTCGCAGCTACTCAACTCTGCCATTATGTCCTAAAACCAGCCGTGGATGGTACATGAGTGAGCGTGGCTGTGTTCCAATAAAACTTTATTTACAGCCCTGGCCAGGTGGCTCGGTTGGAGCCTTGTCCCATACACCAGAAAGCTGCGGTTTCAGTTACTGGTCAGCACATGTATGGAGGTAACTAGTTGATGCCTCTGTCTCTGTCTCTTTTCCTCCCCCACCCCACCCTCCTTTCTCTCTAAAATTAATAAACATATCCTTGGGTGAGAATTTAAAAAAAGAAAAGTTTATTTACAAAAACAGGTGGCAGACCAGATTTGGCCGAGAGCCATAGCCTGCCACCTAGCCAACATGTGGCTCTGCTCTTGGGGTCCTCGTGCTGCAGTTGGCCTCTGCCTCCTGCCCCATTCTGGATGCGCAGTGTGGTGCAGGGAACCGAGCCTGGACCTAGGACCAGTGAGTCTGTGTCTCTGGGGCTCAGTCTTTCCTTCTGTGCGCAGGGCTGGGGGAAGAGGCAAGGAGCAATGTGTGGAAGAGCTCCATGTTAGGTCTTGGACGCCGCCTGTACTTTCATTTGCCATGTTTCCTCCCTTTGTTTTAAAAAGCATGGCCTGCTGATTCTGTGTCTTTGTCTCTGTGGGGCAAGCATGCTCTTAGCCTCTTGAGCCAATTGTTTGCTGAGCGCCTCCTGCAGGTGTCTTGGAGGCCCTTTGACAAAGCCAAATTCACAAGTGTGCAGAACTCTCACTCGCCCTGCCTGGCTGCCCAGCGCCGTCCTGCCTCAAGAGAGGCACGGGAAAGGGGGGTCAGCCAGGGCCTTTGCTCAGATGGAAAACAGTGAGCTTTTTGCTGATCTTGGCTCAGAGTAAACCTCGGTGCCTGTGAGGATCCGCGATGTTACAAGGGGGTAGACGTTTCGTACCATCCCACTCCCTCTAATTGGTGACTTCTCCACCATCCCAGGAAGATGGGCCACCACCACTTGCCAGACTTCTCCCTGGCAAAACCCATTCCACTTGTCCAGTGTCTGTAGAGGATCATGATTGTTGTGGGCACCTCTCCTTGGCAACCAGGAGCCCCCTGACTGTGAGCTCTCTGGGGGTCATGCTAAAGCCCTGGTGGTCCCCTCACCGTTGGGTGTGGCCCAGCCTAGCCCTTGAGGACCTGCCGGGCGCGTCAGGCTTGCTTTGGCTGGGCATGGAGATGGCTCAGACGCGCTCTGCCCTCAGCTCCAACTCCAGCTTGTACCCCCAACATACACACGGAGAAACCTTGTCCCCTGAGGGAACAGAAGCAGGATAGGAAGGCAACTGTTCAAGCCACTGCTGAGTTGTTCCTATGGGTCAAAGTGAGAAAATAACTTTCTATTGGATGAGCTGCATTTTAAAGGGAGGGAGAATTTAGAACGCTCCCTTCCTCACCCCACCAGGTGGTCAGCTTCCCGCTCCAGGGAGGCCATGAGTGGAGCAGACTGAGGTGACAGATTTGGGATGTCAGCAGCACACAGGCACACCTTGGACCTCTCTCCAGAATGCGTTTATAGCATTTTCCATCACCATTCATGTCCAAGGAGCAAATTGGATTGTCTGTCGTATGCCTTTTACCGTGTGTCTAATCAATGTAATTTTATATTCATTAAAGTGACACGCCCAACAGACAGATTACAGAGGCCACCAGTAATGCAAGTCATCCATCTCCCGCGGCCAGTTGATAAAACACCCCATCAGCCTTGCCAGACCAGTGGCCAGTGTCCCAGGAGCTAGGAGGCCAGGGATGTGTGGAGTGTTTTGTCTCAGAGCAACCTGAATCTTCCAGGCCCCCTTCCCCAAAGGCCTTCTGCAAAGATGGTAACGAAGCTGCCTTCTGTTTGGGTATCGCTGGGCAGTGTAGAACGTCCTCTCATAGCTTTCCTGTGCAGAAAGTTCCAACCGGACTCCTTGGCCATCTTACGGGGGAGACGCCCAAGGCCCAGGTTGTAAGGCGGGACTCCCGCTGCAGTGCCCTGGCTTTCAAGGCCCCTGCTTTCGCCGCTGGCCGTGGCCTGTCCTCGTCTGTGTTTTCTTCCAGGCTTCCTTCTGCCCTGAGAAAGCCTGGAAGGAAGTCTCAGCTCTGTTTCTCTGAGATTCTGTGATTTCTAGGCAGGTGAAAGCAGCTTTGGGGAGTGTGGGGTGGCATTTGGTGAAGGAGCAGTGCATTTTAGAAATAGGAAACTTAGCACATAGCTTTTATTACTTTTCCTAAAGCAAAAAAAAAACCCCAAAAAACAAAAAAAAAAAAACCCAGTGCAGGTTTTTTAAAAAAATTTTTGTAATTTGTAATTTTAAGGAGCTTTATTCCCTCACCCCCAAGAGTCTAGCTCAGAGGACCAACTTGGCCACCATGTTTAACTTTTTCTGGTTCCTTAAACTCAAAGGTGTCACATGTACCCACCCAGGGGCTATTGACAGTGGCCGTAGGTATGTCAGCCTCTTGGCTGAGCCCCATTGTCCTGTCCAGGCCCTGATGTCCATGTGGGATGTAAGGCAGTGTCATTGCCCTTGAGGAGCCCACAGGGTACCCACAGATAAGGCAGACTCTGAAGGAGATGCCTTGTATTCAGAGAGAAACTGAGCAGGTAGCAGGATAGGCTTCACCAAGGAGGACATAGGGGCTTTCAACAGGCGGAAGGGGGCAAGTCCAGCTCCCACTCTCCCTGGAAAATGGGCAGTGAATGGCTACTGGGGCATGAGGCATGGGGGGACCATGGACGACTGGGGAACCTTCTGTGTGCCTGCCTCTGTCAGCTGTTCCACTATCCTGCAATATTTGTAGAATGTCCCCCATTTCCTTATGAGGAAACTAGACTCACAGTATGTCCAGGAGGAGCTGGGATTGGAAGCCAGGTCTGTGTAACTGAAGCCTTCCCATAATACCACAAGCCCATCTCTTGAAATACGGGGACTTAACTAAGACATGACCAGGGGCATAGGTGGGTCCTGCTGACTGACGGTTCTGAAATGCTTTTCCACAGAGATTTCACATCCATTGTATGGCGGGAATGCTCACTCCTCACCACGGCAATGCTTGGCTTTTCCACTTAACCGTGTGTCTGGGCTTCAGAGTTTTAGTGGAATGGCCCAGTGTGTGCCTTGGTCACACCCATCACAGAGCCTCCCCAGAAGCTGCTAGATGTAACACTACCCAATGCTGAAATTACAGGAAAAAGAATTAAAAGGAAGTGAGGGAATTACGTATCTCTGGTCAGAGAGCTTGGGAATGGCTGAGACAGAATGGCACGTCCATTAACAGGGTCTGGGGCAGAGCGAAAGCCCAGTAAGTGGGCACATTTCCTGCTTCCTTTTTCTAGACTCAGTAGAGGGATTTCCAGAGTTGGGTTCTCCCACTCCCTTGACTCCGGGGAGGGTGGCTTACAGTGGAGTTCTGACTTCTGGGTTCTCATCCCATCTTCCTGATGGTCTACATTCTGTGGCCACTCTGTACCTCAGTTCACTTGTCACCTTCTCTTGAGCTTGTTTGTCCCTTGTGCCCTCATCCTCCCCAGCTAGTCTGAAAACTTTCAGAGCCAAGAAAGGTCTCATGCAACTTGACCGCCCCCCTCCCCCCAGCATGGGGCTGGCCATGATATGCATGTGGGTTAGTGACTAGATGTACCCGCAAGTCCTTCAGCCTCTAGTAGCTCTTCCTCTTTGCTCCTTGCATTCTGTACTGCTCATGGGCTTGTGGAGTGGTGAGCCAGCTAAGATCCCCAGGGCCTTTAGAACCACACTTTGAGGCCTGACTCAACCATTTAATAGCCATGCAGCCCTGGGCAAGTGGCTTCACTTTCTAAGGCTCTCAGATCCTTGGCTGTAAAATGCAGCGAAAGGGCCCTTACTGTGAGGGGTGGAGGATTACGTGAGCTAAAGCAGGTCAGGGCCGCGTTTCTTCATGTGGGATGTGTAGCTCCATCATTATTACTATAATTGTTCCCATTTCAGTGATGAGAGAACAGAAGTCCAGTCAGTGGCAGAGTTAGGATTCGAACCCAGATCTTCCCACACCCTGTTTCTTTATCTAAAATGAATGGGGATGTGATGCCATGATGGAGTTAGGAGATGTGGCTCAGCCTCCAACTGTTCTCAGTGGCCTTGGACATCACACCACTGTAACGGGCCTCTCTTTTCTCTCCTATAAGTGAAGGAAGGACATTGGCTGGCAGGGTATATCAGAGCCACCCAAGAAACAGGTGGCTTGCCAGACAGGTGTGGTTCTCCCTAAGCTTCTAGTAAGGACCCTTCCCCCCACCCCCGCCCTGGTCTAACCTGATACTCTGCGCCCCTCTGCTGTATGCCCAGCTCCACTCCGCTGTGGTGTGCTGGGGACAGGTGGTGATGGTATTTTCTCTTTGGGTGACGGGCTGGGCTGGGTCAGGGTTCCCTTGCCCTCAGTTTTCTGAACCCCATCTCCAAGTCAGAGGGGAGATTTCTGAGCTGCTGCTCCCTCCCCAGACTAACAGCCCACTCCGCACTCCCGCCGCAGGCTGGGCTGGGGCCTCACTGGCCATCTTGCTGGGCAGGGTGAGGGGGCTTTCTACTCATCAGGCCTGTGCCTTGAGGCAGCTGCGTTGAGGCAGACTCGTGTCATGTCCGCTCATGCAGAGACCAGAGTCCGAAAAGAGCCTCTGAGGGAGACACAGAGCCGCCTCCTGGGCCTCCGAGGGTCCAAGCGACAGCTGAGCCTCTAGACTCAGGTTCAGTATGGACCTTGAGTAAGGACTGCCGTCTTTGGAGGCCCCCTGTTGGATGCTTTGTTCGTGTTTCCTGTAATCAGTCATGGAGTCAGCCACTACTAACCTCTCCTGGCTGACGGGGGCACACAGGTGTGAGGGACCTGGGCGAAGCCACACTGCTCTCCCCAGGATGCACTGGATGCCACCAGGGTGGGTGGGCAATGAAGGATTAGGAGGGAGGAGGTGCTCCCTTCTTGCCAGGAGCTGAAGAACCGACAGAAGGCCCCCTCTTGGCAACTGGACCTCACCCTTGAACCCTCCTTGTCTGTTCTTTTTATTTTCCCTTTTTTCGGGGTTGGCTTCAAATTATCTTATTTTGTTTACATTGCACCCAAGTTTTATGGTACAAAAGACTTGCAGGTGCAAATATGTCCCGCCTTCATTAACTTCCCCTTCCTTTTTAATTTATGTGATTTCAATTTTCCTTCCCTGTACTGTTAATTAGGGGACCCTCTAATCAGTGCCATTATCACAGTGGTATTCATGTTTAGGAAAGCCGCTAAACAAATGCTTGCAAAATTGCTAAATGGCTAATTAATGTCTGTTAATTAAGAAAATTGCTCATGGTAACAAACCATGCCGTTGCTGGCAGCCGCTAGAAAGACACACACTTGTTGAAATTAGTAGCGTGGCAGGTAGGGGAACATCTGCTCCGCGGAGCTTTCCGGAAGTGAGCGGCCCCTGGCTTGGGGACAAACTCCAGGCCTGTCCTCAGTGGCACCACAGGGTTCCTGAGTGGCCCCCTCCGTCTTTCTCTCTCACCTCTTCTCTGGGTGTTCGTGCCCACCAGCTCAGGCCCACCCCTGCATCCCCTCCTCAGTTCTAGGCTGTACTTCCTGAGCAGGTGGGAGGCCGGGCAGCCTGACTCTGAAGGCAGCGGCCGAGGAAGCAAACCCTACCTGAGCCCCTCAAAGATTCTTTCTCTCCTTGTCCTTTTTAATGTAGCCACACCCATTCCCATGCACGTTTTGAATTTTTCTCAAAGGCAACTTCCATGGGTTAGAACAGTCATGGGTGTAGGGAAGGGTGAATTAGGAAGGGCTCCTCGTCACCAGCAGCACCGCCCAGCTCTGAATGCTCCAAGTGGGCAGGGAGGCTGGCTGTGCCCTGCAGTAGGAAATATATTTTACACTGTAACCCCAGTACACACACGCACGCATGCGCGCGCGTGCGAAACACAGGTTAGTGAAAAATACTTCCTTTAAAACACAAAGAGCTCTCTGATATTTTCTATTATATTTTTAAAATTCTGTTCCAGGTTTTAAAAACAAAACAAAACAATGGTTGCAACCCACTAAATTGATTTCACTATCCACTAATAGGTTGCAACCCACAGTTTGACCAACCGCATGGTCTAAGTGAACTCATATGTCCCTTCCCATTGAGGGAATTCCAGGTAGTGATGCCCAGGGCTTTAGAGGTCAGCTTGGAACTGTGGATGGCTTGTCACCGGCTGGAATGGAAAACCCAGCCTCTGCACCCACCCACCCAGCGCAGCAGTCAGGGGCCTGCAGCCCCGTCCCCCTACCCTGCTCTCTGCCTCTGGGCTGCAGGGGTTGGGGTGGGCCTCGGCTCTGCCATTTACCGGCTTTGTGCCTGTGGCCTGGTCCCTCCGTTCCTTGAGAGTCAGTTTCCTCAGTGGTAAAAATGGGAATGAGGAACCCCACCTCACAGGGCCACTTTTCAAGTGAAGGTGAATTAATGTACTACACTGAGTGGGTGCTCTGTAACTGTCTCTTCCTCTCGTTTGCCCATTCGTTCTATCTCTGGCACTACCCTGCTTCTCCTGTCTGTTCTCATTCAGCCATCAGTAAGTACACTGGTCTCTAGGTGCCTGCAATCTGTATCTGTCCTCCCAGACTGGGAGCTCCTTGAGGGCAGGGCCTCTTACACAGCCTGCAGAGTCGGTCCATTTCTGTGCATACTGTGTTCTCTGAGCCCATGTGAACCAACGTATTTAACATGGCAAACTCTGCTCCAGCAATCCTAGTCGATGCCCGGGCCCCGGCTCCTGCGTGCTTTGACAAAGGAGCTCAATTTGACTTTTCATTCCTGTGAATCCTCACAAAGGTGTTTATCAGCTTCTCTCCCTCCCGCTCGCCATCTTCCAATGAGCCGGTGATCTAGGCAGCAGCTCGCACCTCCCTGCCAACCAGAGCCCGCCGCCCGCACGCCCGCCGCCCACCCTCCGTTTTGGTTTAATTTTTGTTCTTTTAAGCTTCTCCTGCGCTTCTCCATGTGCTGTGATCTATAACCTGCCTCTACTGTCTGGCCTCACAGGGTCCTCCGGGGTCACAGCCCTCGCCGCACGCACAGCCTCCACCCCACAATCCCAGCAGCATGATGGGACCCCACAGTCAGGTAACGCACTTGGCTCGCCCGCCCGCCGGGGGGCGCGGGGCACCAGGAGGACAGAGCCAGCAGAGGAAAAACAAAAATCAAAATGTGCTCTCGCCATTGCCTTCGAGTCTTGATTGACAAAGGAAGTGTTTTTGAAAAAAAAATATATTATTTTCTAAAGAGAGTCTTCATTCCTTGGACATCACACCCAGCTTGGATATGAAACAAAAAGAAAAGAAAAACATTTCTGTGACCTTGTCAGCGGCCTTTGCGTTTTTGTTTTCTCCTCTCTCACTTTTGGTTTGGTTTTTTGAGTTTGGTTAACCATTTGTCTGTAACCGAAGCTGCACCCCTAGCCTTTTCTTTGTGCACTCTCGCTGCTGAGAAAGCTTTCCTGCCCATTCCCTGCATTACGTTAGGGAGCCCGCTGTCCCCTTACCATTTTCATTGTGTGTCCCCCTCGGAACCTCGCTCCCCTTCCCCGCCCCCTTTGTCAGTGGTTTCTGTGTGTGTGTGCGTGTGTCCAGCTTTGTCTGCACACCCTGAACATTGTATGTATAGGGCCCTTCTCTGATTTCTTTGATTTGCCCTTCCCAAGAGCAGAAGTTTCCCTCCTTAGCCCCACATAGATGTCGCTGCTCTTCTGCGTCCTGTGCAAAGTCCCAACTGCTGCCCCATCACCCAAAGTCGACCTCCCTAAACAAACACAGATACAGAGTTGGAGTTTCACGTGTTGTGGCATCTATTGTTTCCTCTGTCCAAGGGGACTTTTGCCCAAAGGGAAGAGGCCACCAGGAGAAAGAGAGTTTAAAAGATTGTTAGTTGTAACAAAACTGGACTTTGTGGAGTGGAGTGCATTTGTGTTTGTCACTGTGCGGGAGCGCAGGCTGTCATTGAACTAATTCCCTGTAATTGCAGCCTTTTATGTCACCGCGATACGCAGGCGGCCCCAGGCCCCCGATCAGAATGGGAAACCAGGTACTGTACCTTTTCATGTTCTCTCTCCCCTCACTCAGCCACCCTTGACCCCAGTTGGACTCTTGATTCCCATCGAAAATGTGGGGAGCCCTGGCTGGTATGGCTCAGTGGATTGAGTGCCAGCCTACGAACTGAAAGGTCGCTGGTTTGATTCCCGATCAGGGCACATGCCTGGGTTGCGAGACAGGTCTCCAGTTGGGGAGTGTGCAAGAGGCAACCGAATCAATTTTTCTTTCCTTCCCTCCCCCTCTCTCTAAAAATAAATAAGTAAATAAATAAATACAATCTTTAAAACAAAAAATGGGGAAAGGATTGGGAGGTAGAGGGACAGGTTTTAACAAGGTAGCTTTTACAAGCAGGGCCCCAGAGAGGGCCCTGTGTCCACTCCGTGTGCATGGTGCAGCCCCCGGCCAGCACTTTACCTGCCTCTCCTGGGAGGCTTGGGGCCGCAGTCCCGGAGCTTGGAGGGCAGCAGCAGAAGCAGCCAGGGTGGGAATGCAGAGTTTCAGCTATTCCAGAGAAGGTGGTAATACCCCTGCCCCTCCCTCCAGCCCCTTCTTGGAAAAGGGTCTTCCTCCTTAATGAAGTTAATTGACAATGTGCATTTTTTCCTGGAAGCTTTTGAGAATTGCCAAAGCTGGTAAATAGAATCCTGCTATTAAGGGGAGAAATGGCCCGTAGGAATGCTTAGATCAGGAGCCTGTGAGGCAGCAGAGCAGGACATTGGGGAGTTTTTCAGCAATGTCTGCCTGCTTCCCAGACCCAACTCAAAACAAGAAAGGATTTGTTCGTATAATTAGAAGAGTGGTCTGCTTATGGGGAGGGCTTTTCAGCCTGGGTTGTGTGCCTTATGTTGGCCCATCAGGGTTGGCAATTCTAGGTGGTCTGGAGAATCAGCCCCTATCTGCCCTCCCCAGTTCAGCCCATCCAGAGGCGGGAGGGGAGCCGGTGAGGTGCCAGAGAATATCCTCTTTTGAGGAGAGACAACTTTAAACAATAAAGAAACTTCAGGGAGTGTCTTTTTATGTCAGAATTTTTTAAATGTCTAATTCCTCGAGTGACCTTCCAAAAGTCCTTAAAAAATCTGACAGCAACACCAGTGCATCCAGCCCTTGTTGCCTTTGGAGCTGGGAGCTCAGTCACTAACTAGATTGGTGTTCTCTGAGTGTTATTATTTCCGTTCTCAAGGCTCCACAAGGCAGCCCCTGAGTGAGACGAAACAGGCACTACAGAGGGATGCTCCTAATCGGGAGCCTTCAGTTTGGAAGTTAAATTGCCTATCAGGTGTCTCCCCGCTTTTTTTTTTCTTCACAAGTCCTTTGTTTCCTCTTTTCTCTGACATTAAGGGGACAAATTTGGACAAGAAAAATTAGAGATTTGGCTTTTTGAGCAAGGAGGGCCCTATGGCTACATCACAGATGAGGAAACAGGGTTGGGGTATGGGAGTGACTCCCCGAACTCTCCCGGGGAGCCGGCCCGAACCCTTCTCTGGCTCCGGGGCCAGTGCTGCTTGCACCTCTCCTTCATTCAGCACTCCTCGTTGTGAAACTGTCTCTGTTTTTAACCAGTCACCAAGTGGGTCTCCTTTTTGCTATTGCACACGTGCGCCCCAGCAGCGACTTTCCCTCCTGCCCTTCCAGGCTCTCCTTGGCCTGACCTGGCCTCTGCCCCGGGGAGAGAACAGATGCTTCCTTATCATAATTGTGGCCCTTCCTCCAGCCATTAAGGGACACTAGAGGAAGCAGTGTGTTTCTATTTGTCAATTAACCATGAGCACGTACCCAAGAGAGCAAATGAAGAATAAATCATTATCTATTGCTGGTATTACAAACAAATCTTCTCAACCTCCTGCCACCCCCTTCAGAAAATGACAGTGATTTCCCAATTCCCTCTGAACTGAAGCAATTTCGTCTGCCAAGGGGGGATGTGCCCCTTTCACAGGTACTGCCCCTGAGGGTTTCTTGGAGAGTGCCTCCTTTGGGGCTGCCAGTCGGCCAGTGCCTCCAGCCGCCCGGTGAGCTCAGCCATGCCCCAGGGCATGTGGAGGAGCAGAGGCAGCAGGACTTGCTAGGCTCACGTGGCCGCCTTGCTTAGGGCAGTGAGAAGGGCACTTAAGGGGGCAAGAATCTAAGGGTCATTGACTTGCCACAAAGTCTTGGAAGGCCAGCCCCTTACCTGGCTCCCTGGCTGAGGTTTGGTGCTATGTAAAGAGCATTGCTGTTTCATGCTAGGGTGGCTGGATGGGTGGGGACCAGTGGGGTTCAGCTGGATTTAGGAGAGGAGGACCATCACATCCCAGCGGAACCCCTGCTGGCCTGGCAGCTGACTTGGGTAGGCAGCCGAATGAGCCTGCAAACACTGCCGGGATGTGTCCGTTCCCTGTGCAGACACTTGTGCACCTGCCCCATGCTGCTGTAGGAAAGGCACTGGCCTACTTCCTGGAGCCCATGGGACAGCCTTAGCGTCTCCCTAGCATGTCCCGAGGTATGCACATGGCACATGGTTGCAGTCCCATATTCGAGCTGTTGTTCTACTCTCTCATGTCTAAGGCTTGAGCCTTCTCAGTGCAGCACCCTTATGTCTTGGTCCTTGCGCATCTTCCTTCCCTGGTACAGGAGGTCTAGGCTTCCCTGTCCCATCTCAGGACCGGGGGGGTGAGGAAGGTGAGGGAGGTGATTCCCAGGCCCCCTCCAAACCTCTGCACAACCCAGCTCTGTTCTTGCATCCTGGCATGCAGCCAGCTCATGGGGGCCCAAGGAGGAGCTTTCTGTGAGAACTGGCGGTCAGCACTGGGTTACCTGGAAAGGGAGCGAGGCCCAGCCCCCACAGCTGCTCCATCTGCATGACCATCCTGGGATCCTCCAAGCCAAACAGCCTCAGATGTAACCAGGCTCAAGAAATATCCCAAACCCCCACGGGCAGGCACAAACCAGCCAACTGATTCAGAGCCTGGGAACTCAGAGAGGAAGCAGGGCTGGGAGAAAGCAAGAGATCGGGACAGCTAAAGCCCAGGCGCTGGAGAGACAGGCTCTGTACCCCACAAGCAGGTAGACACAGCTGGTGCCAAAGGCCACTTCAAGAACATCAGCCACTCCCTAGGCTCCTGTGGCCTCCCACAAGCTTCCCCACCCTAGACACCCATACACACCCATTCAGAAGCTAAGCAGTGAAGATTTAGCCCTTCGTTTCCCACCACCTTGTTCCAGGGCTGGTTTGGAGTTCACCATTGGCCCAAAGGCAGATGAGCTGCCCACTCAGCCGTCCCCACAGCAGCAAGCCGGATTGGGGTGATGGTCCCCATCACAGGTGCCCCAGAAGGGGTGGGAAAGGGTGACCAGCTGCCCCAGAGGCCTTACCTCTCAAAGGCAAGGGCCCATGTTGAGTCCTAAGGCGAAGGGCCAGAAGTAAACTTTCCCCACAGTTCTGCCTTTCTCTCTTCTCCAGTGGCAGCTGAAATAACTTCAGTCTCACGTAAATCACTTTTAATAGGTTTTCACAGCGGGCGTTCCAAGTGCTCACTCAGGAAACCCATGGCACCCTGTCCTCGTCATCCTGATAGTAATCACACCAGCATCTGCCGCCTGCCTCAGGCTTTGGGGAGCAGGCTCTCATTCAGCATCCTGCTCACCCCTCTCCTGGAGGCCTCCTCTTCACCATGGGGCTGGGAAGGTGGCATTTCACGGGAGGGGGCCAGGAGTCCCAAGTGTTCGTCCTGGCTTTGCCAGTAGGTTCCTGAGGTGGGGCTGTTGAGCTTCTGGGCCTCATTTTCTCCTGTCTCCATATCAAAGCCACCTCCTCCCCTGTTCCCCTTCAAAAAGGGCCTTCCACTGTTACAGGCTTTTAGCGAGTGGTTCTCTGGATCCCCTCAGTTTGGAGATGCAGATCAAATGAGTTACATCTCCATGAGGCAAGGGAGAGAAAGGGTTGGGGGTTGGTCGTAAGAGAGAGGGGCACTGCGGCCTCTCAGGAGTGTGTGGCAGTCTCCGGCAGGACACAGACCCGCAAAGATGCCAGGCGGCACGGTGGTTCCTGTCCCACAGAGGAAGCTCCGACCCGCCCGTGCCACAGTTTTCGCTGGTGCCAGCCCAAGCTGACTGCCACTCCCAGGGGACCTTCCCCCGGTTGGCAGGCAGCAGCAATGGTCGTAGAGAGGCCATGTGTGGCCCTAACCAGGCAGGTGGGAGCTGGGGCAGGCAGACGTGTCTTCCTCTGTCCCCTGGCTTGGGGAACAGCCACTCAGCTTGTGTCTCCCATCTCTTTCAGCCTCCGGGAGGAGTTCCTGGGACACAGCCACTGCTGCCCAATTCCATGGATCCCACACGACAACAAGGTAGAGAGGGGTGGGTGGGCTGCCTGGGGCATGGGGCGTCGGGAGGGGCTCCTCCTCCCGCTCCAGTCTGCCTCTGCTGCTCACCGCTTGCCTCCTCTCTCATGCAGGGCACCCCAACATGGGAGGATCCATGCAGAGAATGAACCCTCCCCGAGGCATGGGGCCCATGGGGCCTGGCCCACAGGTAACCCTGTGTGTCCATCCGTTTCCCTGACCATCTGTGCTCCCGCCTTCTCTCCTCTTGCCACAGTCTGTCAGTCTTTCCATGTTGCTCAGCTGGCAGGGGTGAGAACAGAGAGTGTGACCAGGTCCCCAGCTACTCTCTCTGCGCAGGGCTGGGCCAACCCCACCCAGAGCCAGAAGTAGTCCCCCAGCAAGCAGAGTTGAGGGATCCCCAGGAAGCTAGGGTCCCCTCTAGGAGCCTCCTAGTTTAGTTGACAGACCCTTGCAGGGGAGGCATGTGCTAGCATATGGTTTGAGGGATTTGGAAGGCATGGTGCCCAGGCAGTGGTGTGGGTCCTCCAGGAACCCCACAGTCAGGACAAATGAGTGGCCGTCCTAGCTCTGTTTCCTGTTCACCGCAGACAAATCACTTGGACCTCTGCGGGCCCCAGCAGGCCTCTGTGTGCCCCCTTGTCTAACGGGGAGTGGTCTGGATTTGTGGTTCTCTGCAGTGCTACTCCCCCTGAGAGGACGCCAGGCTGGGCAGGGCCCCAGCTCACTTCAACCCAAAGCTGTTGCATGTGTTATAAACTGGGGTCCTGCCTAAAAGTTCTTTTGACCAGAGGGCTCCATTGCAAAAAAAGACCATTTAGAAACCTCTGGCAGAAATTACGTCAAGTGCTCTGTCTACCCCTTTATAGTTACAACACAAAGTTTGTTCCTTGTCACCCAGCTCCATACCCTGTCACAGGTACGGGGTCCCACAGGATCATCGGGCAGGGGCTGGACTGGCCATTCCTGTTTTAGAGCCTCCTCACGGTTGGCGCCTACTCTTCTTCGTATTGTAATGTTGCTCTCTTCTTCCCTCCTGGGGCATTCTCTGGGGTCTGACTACCTCAAAGGAGATAGAAGTCTGGATAAGGGGAACGGAAGTTCCTACGGTGAGAGTGGAAGGGTTTTGTTCCAGCGTGTTTCCTCCCTTTTCTGCCCTGCCCAGAAGCCCGCTTCTTCCTCCCACCGGCCTGTAGGTGTTCTGATTCTTGGAGCCCCTCCCCAGGTTTCTACCTGCCTTGGGGGTGGAGTAGCATCCTCCCAGCACGCACACACACACCTTCCTTTTGTAGGAGAGGGCCCCTGCGACACCCCGCAGCCCTCTCCCCACCCAGCGTTGCGCTTGCAGCACGTCCAGCCCCTGCTTTCTTCCTGGTGGTGCCTCAGCGTCTGTGGTGGCGAAGGCTTCAAGCAGGGCCTTGTCTCCTGTTGGCCCCACAATCCTAAAAAGGAGGCAAGTCTGCAGCAATTGCAGCCTGGTTTCCCTGTTTTTCTTTCTTCTTTCCTCAAATCCCTCAGAGATCAGTTCTGGCCACCCTCTTAAGCCATCAGGGTGTCTTAAGCCCCCCTACCTGTCGAGTGGCCGTTTTGGGCTGACCTCTGCAAAGCAGCAGAGCCGAGGAACCCGGGGCAGGGTGGCAGAGCCTACAGAAGAGTCTCCGGAGTTTCCCTCAGCCTCTACCGCACATTAGCAATACTCTCAGTGTTGAAATTGGCAACAGCCTTGGCATTCCAGAATGTTCTGGAGGGTGAAGAGGATGGAGTCTGGGGTGGAAAGCTTCATTCCTATACTGTTGCCCACCCTTCTGGATTTTTGGAGTCCCAGCAGCTGCATCTGTGAAATGGGAAGGAGACCAGCGTCTGCCTGGTGGGGTTGCTAAAAGGGGAGGGTCATGTTCTTGGCCTGACATTTGGCATAGGTAGCTCTGACTTGGGGGCTTAAAACAGGTGTTCAGAATTCTAGTTGCTTGGGCTTGGTAATTGTTTTTATGGTTTTGTTTTATTTTTTCTGCCAGAGATCATTAGTATATTGAGGTTCTAGAAGCTGGTAATGGATGTTTTCAGACTGGGTGAGGGCAGAGTGTTCCAGAAGTTGAAGACTTCATCGTGGGTTAGTGCGTGTCGCCTCATGTCAGTGGCCCCAGCGAGCAGTCTGGTGCACTCCTGTGTCCTGCTTTAAAGAGGAGATGAGGGTATTGAGGCTGAGGTCTTGCTGAAAAGAGCTTCCTGGGCCCAGTTGGCCATCCTGGCCTCACCGAGCTCTCCTGTTGGCCCTGAAGGGGGTGCCCCAAGCGGAGGGAGATTCTAGCACAGGGGTGAGGCCAGCTGACCCCCCTCACCCCCACCAACCTCAGGGGTCCTGAAAACATCTCGTTTGTTCTTTATTTTATCAACATGGAGACCCTTAAGTGCTTTTCCTATGTCTTCTGTACTCCTCTGGGTAGTAGGGGGCAGTATTAAGTCCCCGAGCCAAACTCCCTCAGAGCAACCCAGAATGCCTGTACCAGCTCCTCACTGTGGGTCTTGAGCCTGGGCAAGGTTGGGGTGTGGGATGGGTCGCAGGGTCTGGGGTCAGCCAGGGAGGGGCAGCACAAAGCCTGGAAGTTTTGGGCCCCAAGGCTGAGGATGGGGAGAGGACAGATTCTCTCTGCACACCCGCCAGGCCTTTCTCTTGCCCGTGAGGGTGCTGTCCTGTGGCCAGGAGAAGGGTGAACTGAGAACTTGGTGCCGGAAAGCACAGTTCTGGCCACGGCTCAGCCTGGCTGGGTCTCGGTTCCTCACCTGCACAGTGGGCGGCCAGGCGATGACCTCACGGGGCTCCTTGTAGGCTGGGTGAAGCAGCAGCTGTAGGTGCCCCGGGGATCCCATTCCCTTGCTGGGCCCTAGGCTCAGGCTGTTAGTAAGGTGGCGAGCCCTTTCGTGTCCTTTAGTAAGCGCCACTGCATGCACAGTGCTAAGCTGAGACCTCAGCCTGTTATTCAAAAGGGGAATAAGATTGCTAATAGCCACAACTTTCCTAACAAAGAAGAACAAGTAGTGTGTGGTCTTGGCTACTTTACAGATTTCAGGTCCACATGGAGCAACACTGCACGTTTGAAGCCTGTGTTGCATTTTAGCCTAAATGTTACAAAGGAACCAGCAGACCAGGCATTGCCCTACCCTCTGCCCCCAGTCCCTCAGACAGATTTTACTCTGATTTTGTGAAACAGCAAGTGCCAAAAAGGAGGTAATATTTCCACTTAATTGTTTTCTTTCTGTAAAGAATTATGTGTGTAGGTCGTGTCAGGTGGGAACCTTCTGGGAACTTTTTCAAAAGCGAATTGAATGGGGCAAAAACTGCAGGGGCTTCTAGCCGGGGTCAGGTGGAGAGAATGCACGGCCCCCCAGAGGTGCTGCCGCCCCCAGGCCTCACAGACGCCAGTTCCCAGGGACACTGGCCCTCAGCGGTTCTGGTTCAGGTTGGGGCGGAGGCAGCACAGCCTGGAATCAGAACGCCATTCTGGCCTGGCTCCAATCTGAGAAAGTACAGGTGAAGGATGACCCATGATCCCTAGGAGATTTCTGTCACCCGCAGTGGGAGGAGCAGCCCCTGCCTGCTGATCAGCGCAGTCCGAGCTCAGTGCCTCTGAGCAGAGACCTCAGAAAGACGGAGGATTGGAGCCTGGGCAGAGCACCCAGGGCTGGGTGAGGAGGGAGCGGGCCAGTCAGGGACTTCCCTGGGAGGCCTCCCAGTGTGGGATGGCCAGGCCCCCGTGTGACTAGAGAGGGGTAGAGGACAGGACCCCCGCCTGCCAACTGCCCCTGCAGCCGGAAGTCCTCTTTGACAGATCTGTTACAAAGATGGCTCTTCCCCTAGTTTTAGGGGAAGATAGCACTAAGCAGGCCACAGGCAGCACCGAGAAAGAGCTCCTTTGACAAGGCGTTTTGGGAGGTAGTAGCAGCCAGCCACCAGCCCCTGCTGGCTGCTGGGTGACTTGTTAAGTTAGTTCGGACCCTACATAGAGCATGTTGCTGAGACCAGGACGGTGGGACCTGATGCAGAGTCCCCAGCAGGAGGCCCGTCAATGTCCTGACTGGGAATCGGATCCCTCTGCCGGGGTCTGGGTGCCCACCTGGAGCTGAGGGCATGGGTGGTTGGTCCCGTGGCTGCGCTGAGAACTCTGTGTCTCCAGCCGCCGCCCCTCTCCTGTGGAGCTGTGCTTGAGCAGAGAAGGGGGCAGCCTCTGGCTAGTGGCCACACCCGGCAGCCCAGTGCTGCAGGCAGGGAGGCAGGCACTGGGAGCAGGGAGCGCCATGTCACCTGAGTCTGCGAAACCACGTTTCCAAGCCCACCTGCCCTCTGTGAAAGGCTGGTGTTTGTGACTTGAAAACTTTCCTCCAAAACCTAATTTTTAGCCCTACTTTCCGCCATGACTTACTGTCTGGCCCCCTTGGTCCTCCAGCTTGACATCTGTGAAGTGAGGAGGTGTGAGTGGCCCTACAGCTTCTGAAGGAGGGGGGACCCGGTGGGCACAGTCCCTCCAGGGAAGCAGTGATGCTGGCTGCTTGGGAGGCTCCTGAGGGCGGGGTAGGGTCAGGAACAGCAAGCCGTGTACCCGAAGCCTCCCTGAGGGGGTCTCATGTTCAGGCATCTTTTGGAAGTGGAAGCGAGCACCCTACTTGTTACCTCCTCTCAGTCTACCCCCCGCCCCCATGGTGCAGGTCACTCTCCTGGGTGGGAGAGGCAGCAGGGTGCTGCAGCCGGGCCCCTGGAAGATCTCTCTCTCTCTCTCTCTCTCTCTATCCCCCCCCCCTTTCTGGAGGAGTTGGGCTGTCTGGGAAGGGGGTGAGCTTTCTGCTCTGGACGAGCACGAGTGAGGCTGGGATTTGTAGAGGGGACCTCATAGCTTCATGTGGGGCTTAGAAAGGGCCCTTTAAGAGCTGAGGTTCTATGATGTTTAAGGCAGCACTGAGGGCTTTGGCACTGGTTCTGCTGCCCGCATCCCAGAGCAGTGCACACCTCTAAGGGCTGACAGCACTTCAGAGCTGTCATTTCATCTGGTTCTCACAGGGCCCGTGGGGTGGGGAGTTCTTTGTCCCTGGTCTGTGAAGGAGGCCGCCGGGCCGAGGGCTTCAGTCCCAGCATGGCTGCGTGAGACACCGTTGTCCTGCTTCTGTGCATCAGTTTTTTAACCTTTAAAGTTAAAGGGAATAGTAATGGGGTTGTGCGATAGTTAAATGTAGGCGATAAAAAGCACGTAGCACAGCCTGGCGCAGAGTGAGCATTATTGTTATTTGTGTAGTTTGCGCAGTCACCAGCAAGTGGCTAAGCCAGGGCGCTAACCTCCCCCATGTTCTGACCCCAAATCCATGGCACTACTGTGACATCTCTGTCAAGTGGGCCGAGCCCTGCTCGTCCCCGCCACACAACCCCGCAGTTGGCCCAAGGGCAGCTGCACACCCTCTCGGCCCTGATCGGGCACGAGGGGTGCGGGCTTAAGCATCTGGCTGTCTGAGAGGCTGTCTGCCCTGTCCCCCCCCCCCCCCGCCCTGCCCCGCCCCCAGCCCCAGGCCTAGCTCATTGCCTGCCAGCCTGGTCCTGCTCCTGTCATTGTCCACACCCTCTCTGGGGATCCTGCTATAGACTCCACGCCCCTCTGTGGGTGACCAAGCAGAGGAGGTGGCCCCTGGCTTGGGACTCAGCATCCGCCTCCTGTTGCCTCTGAGGTTGTAGCTCCCGCTCTGGCGCCTCCCGTTCGCCCCACCCCACTGGCCTCTCAGGTGTGTGATGTGGAGTGCAGACTCTGTCCAGAGCTTTACAGATCTGGGTTTAAACCCCAGCTGTGTCATTTGCTGACTGACTGGGACTTTGTGCAAATCTTTCTCCCTTGAGACCCTCAGTCTCCCCTTCTGTGGAGCAGCCTTGTGTGTAGTAAGGACCAAACCAGAGACTGTATATAAGCATACTATGTGCTCAGTAAAGAACAGCTAATTCTGGCTCTTCTTTGCCATTAGTTCCACCAACCTACGTCTTTCAGATTCTTCTGTGAGGACAGTGCTGATGCTGCAGCCGGGCCCTTTTTCCTTTTCCCTCTTTCACTCCTTCACTGGTCGATTCAGCACCTGCTCTGTGCTGGTGCGGTGGTGAGGGGGCTCTGAAGGCCACTACGGCACAGTTCACATCTTCTTCCACAGGCGCTTGGAGTCCCAATGGGAGAGACGGACGTGTGCGGTATGGGCAGGGGAGGAGGGGAGTCACAAGGCATTGTGGGAGCAACCAGGATGGAGCAGTTAACCCCACGGGGTGGGGCAGGGAAGGTTTCACAGAGGAAGTGCTCTCTGAGCTGGGTATTCGAGGATGTTTAAGAGCCCATCCAGTGGAGAGGGGGGTCAGGCTTGTTTGTGACCGGAGAGGAACCAGGCAAGAGGCCTGGGCCACCTGGAGCAGGCGCTCCTGGGGCGCGCCCCACTCTGCCTCAGTGGTTACACTGAGCTGGGCTGGGACTCCGGGCAGTTTCCGAATTGTCTGCTCTCTCTTCTCACACAGAACAGTGATCCCTCCTGAGGGTAGAAACGGTTCTCCTTTGCTCTAGCACTGTGCCTGCTGAGGCCCCGCATGCTGGCGCTTGGATTAGGCAACCCTATCCGGGGCCAGGGGGACAACCCAGACCTGGGGCGAGGTGGCGTGTGTACATACCAAACCTTGGGGACGGCTGCAGGTCAGGCCTTTCAGGAGCGTTTCTCCCCCTTCCATGGTCAGCACCCCCCGCCCCCGCCCCCCGCCAGCCTGCTGGCGGTGTCTTCCTCAGAGAGCCCGAGGTGGCTGGCCTTCACCAGGCGGGTCTGTTACTGAGTCGTCCCCTTTACCTGCTTGAGACCTGAGGGGAAGGTGCCCATCAGAACCTTGAGCCCAGAGATGTGAGTGGCTTGCTTGCCGTCCATGTGCTTTTGGGAGAACCCTCTGGAAGCCCCCAAAGCTGTGTTTCAAGTTGTGGCTGTCCCTCTGTGCTGGCTCGTCATTGTGATTCCATCACTTGACTCCCACCCTCCCTCCACCTTTTTTAAACAAATATTTTTTTCTCATCAGATTCTTTTCACAGACTAATCCTCTTGCTTATATTCTGTCTGTTTGTCCCCCCCCCCCCCCATCCCTTCTCTCTCTGGTTCCCCTTCTTCTCATAGACTGACCCTTGGTTATCGTTGCAGAATTACGGCAGCGGCATGAGACCACCACCCAACTCCCTCGGCCCCGCCATGCCCGGGATTAACATGTAAGGCAGAAGTGACCCACCAGTGGCTCAGAGCCCATGGTCCCCCCAGCCCTCACTCTGCTGTTCTCCTGGAACACGTGTGATTCATTCAAGCCATTACTGGCACCTCCCTGGACCTCTGTCTCCTAGTCAGCAAAGTGAGGATGTTAAAATACTGATGATGAGACCTCATCCCATAGGGTGCCTTACATGCCCAGCACTGTCCTGAGCATGTCACGTGGCCTAGTTCACCGAATCTTCATAATCACCCTGTGAGGTGGTTATTACCATCTCCCATTTACAGATGAGGTAACTGAGGCACAGAGAGGTAAAGCCACTTGCCCAGGCTCACACAGCATAAAGTGGAAGGATCAAGATTTGAACCCTTGTACAACTGTTCCAGTGCTTTAGTGTTTCTTAACCGCTTTGTGGTCATAAATCCATAGGAAAGTGCACATGCAGAGGAAACTTTATGTACTTCACAAGTTTTTCATATAATTTATAGGAGTTTGTAGATTTCTACCCATGGAACTACCCGTTATGGCCCCAGAGCCAGATGGCCTCTGAGGCCCTCGGCCGGTATGAAGGGCATCCTGTTAGTCACTCCAGCCCTCGTGTTCTGCCCCTGCTGGCACCACCCCCTTGGAGCTGATGGTACCTTTTTCATTGTTTCGTCTCTCTCTCTCCCTCTGTCAGGGGCCCGGGAGCTGGCAGACCCTGGCCCAATCCTAACAGTGCTAATTCAGTGAGTACCAGCTCGGCTGGGTGGTATTTGCCATGGAGGATCTGGGGTGCAGGGTGGTTCCTGTCCCCAGGTTGGAGGTGTCAGATGGAAGGGAAGATGCAGCAAGACTCTACCTGATGCCCCCAAAGAGAATCCCACCTGTAGGTGGAGGCTTGGGAATAACGTGCTGGTGCCACGTTGGGCGTGGTCCCTGCCCAGCCCAGCCCACTGCTCTGCAGAAACTCCGAGGTGTGAGCTGAGAGCTTGGCTCAGAGAGCGCTGCTCAGCTCGAGGCTCCTGCAGGGCCAGCTGCCAGCTCTCAGAGGAAGGAGCCGGGAAGGGGCCAAGCGCAGGCAGTCCAGGGGAGAAGGCCAGAGGGGTGGGGTGAAGTTCCCGCCTTCCTGCCCTCAAACGGGGCCCCCTAAGGCTCCCTGCAAGGCTCTTGGGATCAGCTCAGGAGCTGGATTTTGCTCACACCCCCGGCCCTCCTAGCGAAACTAACCAATTGGCTCAGTAGATCCCACAGCCTGTCCCATCAAGAGTAGGGTCTTGTCCCTAGGTGGGTTTGGAAGCCAAGAAATGCTGTCTGTCGGAGGAAGTGACTCTGACACGTGGCTTCCCCACCTCTTATTTTTAGATTCCATACTCCTCCTCATCACCCGGTACCTACGTGGTAAGTGTGTGTGGGTTTGGGGTGTTGTATGTCTCTCCACTTGTGACGGAGTGTGCAGGAGAACTTCCTGGGTCCCTGTCTCTTTCCCTTTCAAAACACATTCTGAACACAGATTCCGGCTGTGCTAGAGCTTACCATCAATGCTCAGGGGTTTGTACCCTCTGGTGGCAGAAGTTTTCAAGGAAGACCTGGACTTGGGATCCCCATCTCAGGGGCTGACCAATGGGTTGGCTAACTTCCACCACAGGCCCCTGGTTTCGGCCCTAGTTTCACCGGTAGGCATGCATGTGAGCATACACAGCCATCTCAGTTTAATAAAAAGCGGGGGAGTCCAAGTCCAGGCCCCTAAGGCTTAAACATTCTGGCTGAATCACCGTGTGGGCCCCAGGGGGGCACTTGCAGCTGTTGTGCTGGAGCTTAGTGGCCTCTCCCAACGTGTCACCACCATGGGTTTCTCATGTCAGTTATCTTATCTCCAGGGACCCCCTGGTGGTGGCGGCCCCCCAGGAACACCCATCATGCCTAGTCCTGCAGGTAAGAGGGCTTGGGGAAGGGGTGCCTTTGGGGGCACAGGGAGTCCTGGAGGGGCACAGGTGCAGAGACAGAGCCCCCTAGCCACTCTTCCTGAGCAGCACATCCTCCGCTGGTCGTCGCGGCATCAGGGATTTGGGGGCATGAAGCCCCTGATGCCACAGAACCACTGTGTGGCCTCAGCCAGATCACGTCTCATCTCTGGTTAAAAGACGAGCAGAGCAGGGCGGTGGGGGAGCGGGGGGTCTCACTGACCTCAGCTCCCACGGGTCAGAGAGGACCCTGTCCTGGTTGTGCATTTCTCTAGGTTCTGGCAGCCTGGGACCAGGACTCTGTGCGTTGTTGCCTCCTGGCTTCTGGTCTTCCCTACAGGAGACCCTTCCCTCCCTTTTTCTTGAACCAAGGGCGAGCACACATGCACACATGCAGGCATGTGCACACATGCACACACTGTACTGCACTGGTGTTCCCTCCCCAGCCTAGAACAGCACACCACCAGCGAGGGAGAATGCAATACACAGTCCTTACCAACCCCAAAAATAAAAAGTGAGAGGTGGTTGGATTTCTGCCTGAGAAATACGGGACCTGCTCCTGATATAAACATGTTAGCTGATTTCCTAAGAAGTCATTTCAGGCTAACTGGGGAGACAGAGGAGGGGTCCCTCTCTCCCTCCCCCTCCTCGGCTCCCCATAGCAGGGAAGCTGCTCAGCTGCAGGGGTGGAGCTGGCGGCAGCCGTGATATTCCGGCTCCCACTCCGACTCCTTTCTGCTGCTGCATTTTTATGAGCTGCATGACCTACATTCAGACTGGGTCACATTAAACCACTCCATATGTTAATGTGTCTCCAGCCCCGTCCCTGTGTCTCTCTCCTGCCCCATCAGCTTGGCAGGGTGGCCCCCAGGTAATTTGTGACGTTTCTCTTTCCCCAATTTGATTAAAACCGCTGGGCAGGGTTGAGGGGAGTGCAGGTGGTGGTCTGGCTGCCCCTGTGTTGTCCCAGCCGGTGACTAGATCTGGTTTGGGGCGGGGAGATGAGGACTTGAACCTGTAATCTCCCTCTGCCTTGGCCACGCTGCTGTCCGGACACCCTGAAATCCTTCGTTGCAGGGTTGAGTGGTTTTCACAGTTGAATTTTCTGTGATTAAAAACTTTGTGAATCTTCATTAAATACAAATTAGCCAGAAAATGGAGGTACTTAAAGAAAATTTTAGGTGATAAAATACAAAAGAATGAGTTCAAGTGCCATGAGTTTGTTTTAATTAAGAAATGAATTAATCACCCTGACTTGCGGGTTTCCACTGTTCCACAGATTCAACAAATTCCAGTGACAACATCTACACAATGATTAATCCGGTGCCGCCTGGAGGCAGCCGGTCCAACGTAAGTCTGCTTTCTAATAATTTACATATCGGATACAATAACAAATCATAATTAACTTCATCAGCTGAGGGGAAAGCAAGTTTAATTGATTTCAGCCATTTGTTACCAAAGATGAATAAAATAAACCGTCAGAAAAGTGATTAACTCTTGGGTACCTCAGTTCCCATTTCATAGCTGCCAAGGGCTGGGAGAAAAGGGATGAAGTGATTCCCATTCCTCTGGTTGGAGTGGGGCGCCAGGCCCCACTGTGGGGGTCCCTTGCTCCCCTGTGTGGGTGTGGGTAAGCGCCAGGGGGCGGGGCCGGGCAGGGGGTGGGGCGTTGGTGCCGGTCCCTGCTCTGCTGTCTGGCTGTGCCATCCTGAGCATCCCTCATCCTCTCGGGTCTGTTTCCTTGGCCATGGGGCTCAGAGTGGAAGCCACAGCAGGAGCACGTGGCCCTTTTGGGGACCTACCTGCCACGTGTGTCCTGCTTCTTAGGGAGCCTTGCGACTCCCCTGCCCTACACCCACTTTGCCCCTCTTCAGGCCATTCCTGCGTCAAGAAGAATCTCCCCCTTCTTAGATCCTCAAAGCTCCAGGTTTCAAGTGATGTTGCAGCTCAGTCTACCTTTTGTGATCACTCCACTCCCTGTGCCTCTGCCCTGTGTCACATGGAACTTGGCTCTGCAGCTGTAGTGTGTCTCCCTCTCCGCGCTGGGAGCTCCCTGAGGACAACGCCAGTCCATCTCACCCCCAGACAACCCTTCCACATCAGTCTGGGAGCTGAACCCAACCAGCCTTGCCCTCGGGAGCTCAGGATTCGGAAAGGGGGCTGCTGTGTGGCCAGACCAACAGCCTGTGGGCTGCAGAGCCAGGGGGTGGGCTTGGGACCCCAGAACTGTCTGCAGCTTTGGCGGTACTGTTTGGTTTTGTTGGTTCAGTTAGTAATGTGACACCTAAGCCACTCATGTGCTAAACCCTGGCTACAAGCAGCCCAATGCGCGTCACTGCACATGTTTGAGCTGCTTGTAGCCTCTGTGGTGACGGTCTCAGCGCCACGAAGGGCTGTAACCAGGGCCGTGGAACTGAGCGGGGTGGGAACCACGCGTCCCACCACCCCTCTCCCCGCCTTCTGCACGCCCAGCACCTCCCACCTCTGCCTCATCACACCTTTTCTCACCAGGGTGACCGGCCACCCGGCTTTTAGCTCTAAAAGCCCTGTGCTCCAGGAGACAACACACCAGGACACAAAGTCCTGGTTTATGGCAGTGGATGCAGAAAGTTGGGGGGAAGGTGTAAGGCCTATGCAGTGGCCCCAGACACAGGGATTGGGCGTCCTGTGTTAGTGTCACGTGGAAATGGCATTGATCACCCTCCTCTCACGGTCGTCGTTGCCAAACTTTTCCTGACCACGGGTTCTGTTGGTCACAATCTGTAGCCCTCGCCAATGGGTCAGCCGCATGGCGTCGTCCCAGGGGTGTGACTCAAGTGCGCTGCAGTGACAGGGACCGGCAGCACCCACCTTCACCTCTGCTTGCAGATGAGCTGTTGTGCTCTATGTTGCGATAGTGCAGTTTTCAGTTTTCATGTTGTGAGTATGGTGACCATGTTTTCTAAGAGTTCAGATGACGGAAATAAGAACGAAAATGACACCAGGAGCAGCATGACCCTGACAGCACCAGGAAAAAAAGGCAAAATGACCGTGTTTTGTCAGTGCCAGGTGGGAGGACACATACAGCTCAGGGTCAGGGAGGTGAAGAGCCAGCACAGAAGGTACTGCACAGTGTGCCGCGAAGAAAAAGAGGGGCCTGAAGGGGTGGGGCGCGTGAAGGGCGTTGGAGACCGAGTCGCACTGGTCTGGGAGGGGACAGGCCTGTCCTTCCAGCTCGGTCAGAAATGGCGGCTGCTGCATTCACTGGGACGTATGCCTTGAAGGAACACCGTTGCCAAGTGGGTCCCTTAATTGCTCCCTGAACTGAGAAGGTTACAGCTGATTCAGAGGCTACAGCTGAGTCTTCTGGGTGAACGGAAGGGGGTTTTGAAGACACATGTGTTGGTACTTGAGGGTAGAGTGGATTCTGTCCGCTGTTAACCAGCAGTCAGGTGAGCTTCCTGCAGTATGTCAAGCGGTGCGTCAAATCCCGGCAGCAAAAACAGGTCCCGGGTCTTGGGTACTTCGACTTGGAAACTGGAGCTTTAGTTTGTCATGTTGATTTCTGTGAAGAAAACATAAATCAAAGATTGTTGGTCTCTTGTCCAGATACAAACTTAGACTTTGCTCATTTATCTGTGCATTTGCCACCAGTACACAGTTAATTTGACAAATGTCATTCAGTCTGTAAACATCTTACCTGTTGAATGCCCCATACCCCTTGCCCCCCAAGTGCTACAAAGGGATGTGATTTGCTTCCGGTGATGTCAGGCTGTCATAATGAAAGTTTCTGGTCACTTGTCAGTTTCCTGAAAACATATAGAAGCTCTTAATGAGATTTTTGATTTTCTAGAAATTGCGTGCCTCAGGCAGCTCCCACAAAATGGCCATCATTGTTGCTGGCCGTGGGAGAGATGTTAAAATGTTGGCCTGCTGTGATACGTTGAGATGAGAATGGAGAAAGGAATTCACTGAAAGAGCAGTGTATGTGCTATGTCTCCAGAACTGTTTGATGATCTTTAAAGAGACCATGAGGAGCCTAGATGAGGACGAGTGGACCGCGGACCCCACCTGGGTTGTTCAGAGTCACGGAGGGGAGAGGAGGTTGCAACAGAACCGCATAACAGCCAAAGGACCTACTCATTTTTTGGAAATGAGACTGCTTAAGAACTCAAAAATGTCACCAGTAAGGGCAGCCCCATGAAACAGGACTTTCCCAATTTCTTTATTAAAACCATAACTTAATTGGAATCCAGCTTGGATCACACAAGTTCAAATTACCTTTCCGCTTTAAAACCGTTTCCCTGAGAAAGACAGGTTTGATTGCTAATGACGTCCAGGGTGCTTTGGAAGGTTCAGAAACGATGGGCCTCTGAGACGGAGGTAGCCGTCGGGTGAATTCACAGACACAGAGGGCTTGCCTGAGCGGAGGCGGGGCCCTTCCTTGGCAGGTGCCGCGAGGTTAACTCGAGACAGACCCCAGGCCTGAATGGCAGAGCTGACGCCAGAAAACAGGGTAAAACATAGTGGTAAATCTTTGTGACCCGGGTTACGCAAAGCTGTCTTCACACCAAAAGCACAAGTGACAAAAGAAAAAAAGTAGATACATCAGACTGCATCAAAATTGAAAACTTTTGTGCTTCAAAGGACACTGTCAACCTACAGAGTGGGAAAAATATGTGCAAATCATATATATGATAAGGGACTTGAATCTAAAATACGGAAAGAACTCTTAAATAGTAAAAAAATTAAAAAAATGGGCCGAGGGTCTGAATAGACATTTCTCCAAAGAAGAACAAATAGACAATGAAATGATGCTCATCATTATTAGTTATTGGGGAAATGCAAATGAGGCAATGTCAAGTGGCACAGCTGCTTTGGCAGACAGCCTGGCAGTTCTGTAAAAGGTTAAATGGTCACCATGTGACCCTGCAGTTCCACTCCTAGGTACCTACCCCAGAGAAAGGAAAATGTGTCTCCACGATAATTACAAATGTTCGTAAGCATCATTCCTAATAGCCAAAAAATAGAAACCACCTAGATGTCCATCATTCTGCCCTGAGGGCGTGAGACAGGAGCCCCCACGAGAGGAAGCTCCCTGAGGTCAGGACGCTGGCGCTGCTGGGCCTGCGAGCCCAGGAGCGCGGCCAAGGGCTGAGGCCGAGGCCCGCTGAGCCGCCACACTCTGTGCTTCTTTCTCAGTTCCCAATGGGTCCAGGCTCGGATGGCCCGATGGGAGGCATGGGCGGCATGGAGCCACACCACATGAATGGATCGTTAGGTAAGCCTTCTCTTTGCCTCGGCTCCTGGCTCAGCTAGGCCTGGACCACAGTCCCAGCCTCTGCTGGGCCCACAGGAAGATCCCGAGAGAAAGATACTGCTAGGATAGAAAATTCTCTGCAGAGAAACAGTGTGGGATGAGGGTGGAAGGGTTTGGAGGCCCCTCCACAGAAGACTGGGCAGGAAACTGAACAGGATTCTTTTTTTCTTTCAGGGTCAGGTGATATAGATGGACTTCCAAAAGTGAGTATTTGACGTCTCTTCCCTGAGAGCACCCCCCTGCCCTCCCCTGAACCCTCCCCGCAGGAAGCCTGTCTCCCAGTCTGGCTGGGCAGGTCGTGGGGGCCCGGGACTCAGCTCCTCTCGTCTCCTCTCCTCTCCCTGCAGAATTCTCCTAACAACATAAGTGGCATTAGCAATCCTCCAGGCACCCCTCGAGACGATGGCGAGCTAGGAGGGAACTTCCTCCACTCCTTCCAGAATGACAATGTAAGTGCCTCTTGCCACCCTCATTTCATTCCCAGACCATCGTCTGACCCCTTGAGGTCCAAGCTCTGGAGACTACCCGCTGAACAAACTCCAGAGCCTCCTGGCCAAGCCTGCCCCAGGGCCTGTGTCCCAACAGCGTGTTAGAGGCCCCTCGCCTGGGTTATGTTTCCACACAGTGCAGAGCCCTCACCTTTGTCCCTGCTGTGTGGCCCTGACCACTGCCCCCTGAATGTGACAACTGGCAGACCCTTCTCTAGGCATCTGTGTGTAGGCACAACGCCTCAGTCACTGATTAAGCTGATGTGGCTTGGAAAGCCTTGGGCTGGGACTCGGGAGGCCCACTGGGTTCCTGTCCTGGGCGTCTGTTTCAGCCTGTCCTGGGGGAGGGGGAGGTACAAACAGTGGTTTCCTGGGGTCTCGCTGCAGAGGGGTCAACCGTCTGCTTTTCCATGCTGGGCTCGTGTTTACAGTCTTACTTGAAGGAACAGCCTCGTAGTGGAGCTGGAGAACCCCAGACTGGCTCCCACCCCAGAGCAGCGTGGCTCAGCGGCCCCCAGCTCTCTGTGGTCCTGTGCTGGAAAGAGGGGTGATTTGAGGAAGGAAAGTGGGGGGTGAATCTGCCTCCAGGGTTCCTGGCAGAAGCACAGGCAGGCCGAAAGATGCCTCCTGGCCCTGCTGGGCCCCCTGCCCATCCAGTGTCACCCGGCCTCAGCCCAGAGAGGCCCTGGACTGGTCCCGTCCACCCCTGTTTAATCAGACCCTCACAAGGCTCCTGCTCTCCGGCCCTCACGACCCCCCTTCTCTGCTTCTCCCCCTCCAGTATTCTCCAAGCATGACGATGAGTGTGTGATCCCCCCTCCTCTTCTCCGAGATGCTGAGAGAGCCGGCATTGCAGGCGGGAAGATGGCAGAAATTATGCAAGAAGAAGTGAGGTGTCATTACCCAGGAGCAGGGGGAAGGGCATCTCCCCACTCCCCCTCCCCCCCGCCCTTTTCTCCACTCCCCCCACTTTTCCCGATTTTAGTTCATGCAATAAAAAGGCCGAACTTTTTATTCCATAAAACATGAAGGACAAAACTCAAAAATATATTTCAAGTCAATGACCAGAAAAATCCCACCCCTTGCCCTTCCCCAAAAGGACCTTTTATGTACATGACACTTTTTTTTTTTGTTTTTTGTTTGGGGTTTTACCGTTGTTGGGATTTTTTAATTTGTTTTCAGGGGGGGCTTTGAGGGAGAAATTTTTTTAAAAGGAAGCTTCTAGCAAGCCCCCACCCTCCCCCCCAATCAACCTCTGCTTTCTTCTTTAAAAAAAAAAGAAAAAGAAAAAAAGGACAAAAAAAAAAAAAACAAGCCCTGCTGTCTGTACCCAAGCCCTTCCACCAGGAAGCTAGTCTAGGTGTGAGATGTCACACTGTCTTTGTAGCCACCTAAAAATAATAATAATAATAATAATAAACTGGGCAGTTTATAATCAGCGGTTTCTTTCGAAAGGCCTTCTTTGGAAAGAAGAAAGGAAGTCACCCTTTTCCACTTGGGATTTTTGGCTTGTGCGGATGGGCAAGGGAGGGGCGGGAACTTTTTTGTTTCGTTTTTTGCTTAGTTTCTCCTGGCCCAGGTGGCGACAGCAGCCACACCACTTGGACCCCAGAATTTCCCCCACCCCATTACACACACAGCTGGAGGGGCCAGGACACCCAAAGGCGCTCAAGACTCCGCCAGGGCGGAAGCTCCGCCCGCTGCAACCCGGTGGCATGCACTGTTTCCCAGGACTGCGTCCTCTCTCCTGAACCTCCCCCGTCCCCCAGCCCCTCGGCCCCCGCCCCAGTCTTCCCAGCGAGGATCCTGCCAGCTGGTGGTGGCCTGGAGTGCAGTGGGGGAGGCCACCTGCGACAGGATGGCTATGACCTGGGACATGGAAACTGTGACCTCCGCATCCTTGTCCCCGTGGCCCTCGCATCGTCCTCGTGTGTGCTGGCAGTGTAGGGCTGGAGTTTGGGTCGGGGTGGGGGGGTGGGTTTTTTTTTTCTCTTGATTCTTCCTCCTTTTTCAAAGATGAGATACCAGAATTGCTCTGCATATGCTTGGAACTGGACGGAAAGACTTTGGAATAGCTGTGGGGGGTGGGGGGGACACCAACCACCAAACAGACGTGCTGTTTCCGGTCCTGTTTTTATTTTCAAAAACCGACATGCGACATTGGAGCCTGTCCCCTCCCAGGAGGGGTGACTTGGCCTCCCTCACCTCAGCACCCCCTATGGAAACCTCTGTGTCTTGCCCCGGAGACACCCGAATTCTTTGTACATTTACTCCCTCCTTCCGCCCCGCCCCCCGTAGCTGGTCTTTGTTTCTCCCCCCTTTCTGATCCATGTATATCATATTATGTGAGATATCATCTGCCTGAAAAAAGACCTTGTGCGGATTATTGGGAACATTGTAGCTGTTTCTGTGTTTTTTCTTACCTTGTAGTCTGGTTCTGAATTAAGAGAGGAAAAAAAAAAAGTAATTATGATACATTGTAGTTTGTGTACGATATATGTTGATAACGTTTTATTAAAGGGACATCTTTTTTCCGCAGCCCTTCCTGACATGTTTGGTGGGGGGCACTTGGGTGGGAGCTTATTATACTGATCACAAAATGCGAGGCGACAGGTTGGGTGCAGAGTTTTTGTTCCTGCAGTGTAACAAGATTTGGTTTTCAGTTTGAGGCCTCTGCCTTCCTGTCCCCAGGCGTGTTAATTCTGCGTTTTCTGTGGAGAGTCGCAGTGGCCTTTGGGAAAGGTGGGTTGGGAGGGAGGACATCAGTCTCACTTCAGGTATGTGGGGGCGTTCTAAAGCCACTTTCGGCCTGCTGCCTTGCAAACACACCTTGGCTTGTCAGAATGTATTTTTCTGGAACTAGAGAAAGGTTTTGGGCGGTCTGTGTGTTCGGCGGAGAGTCGGTGTCAGGGAGGATGCGCTGTGGGCCGCCACACCCTGCTTTCTCCCTTCCCATGGCGTTTGTTTCACTGATCCTAGGGTGCCGGGCCACCAGGACGCTGATTTTTTTTTTTTTTCCCCCTTAACCTCAAAAACAGGGGAGAGTTCTTGAAGGATTTTTAGAGTAGCGCAGTTTGATGCGAATTTAGAAAACCTAAGCAGCGTCCTGGGAGATGGCCAGGGGGCGGGGGGGCTGGAAAGATGTGGAGACCCGGCCCCAGCCATCACCTAGGCCAGAGGCCCTGAGAGCGGGGGAGGTTGGCTGCAGTGGGTGCCGGTTGGAACTCAGAGCTCCCCGTTTTCTGGTGCTCTGGGGACCTCATTCCAGGCCCGCAGCAGGAAGGGAGGGGAACGGTGTCGGAGCAAAATGTGGGCTCAGTCCACCGTCGCAAGACCCGAGGGACCAGACGGCCAAGTGCCAGTTTCAGATCCTGCTTTTGCCGCTACTGTGTAGTTCTGAGCGAGATAATTTCTACCACTGTGCTCAGTTTCGTCGTCTATAAAATGGGATAACAGTTTACCTACCTCATGAGGTGGTTGTGAGGATACATTAACATTTGTGTTCATTTCTGTTAATTATTCTGAACAATGCCTTGCACAAAGTAACAGCAGTAGCAGTTAGCAGGTAGTGGCATTAACCCATTTGGGGAAGAGTCCAGATGGGTGTGATGGGAAGTAGTTGGGAGGGTCTAGAAGGTCCACTTTGCACCTCCCCTCATCTTAGACAAAGTTTCCTTGACTCTTCCTCAGCACAGACACCTTTGAACTCTTGGGAAGACGTCTCTGGGGGGCCAATGAGGAGACCTAAGCTCTGGCTGAGCTGCGATCTCAGCTCTGAAGAGGCCTTTGTGCCACGTGCCAACCCAGTGCTGGAAGGAGAGAAGGTAGAGAGGACGCATGAACGTCTCTCAACACCCTTGCTGTCCCCTGAGTTCCCGGAGCGGCACTCGGGACAGGAGCAGTGGTGTGGGGTGCCGAGCCGGGAGGGAACCCAGGTCACGCGGGGAAGAGGACAGCCGCGATGAGAGTCTGCTGCGGGCCTCGCTGCCCGCCTCCCCATGGGGGCTGAGGACACGCACCGTCCCTCAGCCTGTGCCCCCCAGCAACCCTCCTCACTGCCCTTGTGATGTTCGTGGCCCTGGTGAGGCTGTGAGTGCCAGCCGTCTCACCAGGGGCAGGTCTCTGAGGAGAGGACTGGCTCCTGTCCCCCACAGTCCTGCCCAGGCCTGATCCAGGCCCTGCAGCCCAGATTTGGATCCCTGGGTGGGATGCAGGAGGGAGGAGGCGTCAGTCCCGCCCTTTCCCAGAGGGGCCCTAGCCCCCACCCCGACACTCGGGCAGGAGTGGAGGCCAAGGCCCCAACTCAGCAGCTCCTCTCCTGCTCAAGTCATCAGTGTCCATGAAGTTCCACTTTGGGGGGACACCCAGCCGGGGGGTCCGGAATGAGGGGTGGGCCCCCGCTGGCAAAGTCGACCTGGCTAGAGACCCACACCTTCTCCCTTCTGGCCGGGCACTGCTCCTCGGAGCCAGAAGAGGGGAACCTGAGGCAAACCAGCTGATGTGCAAAGGGGTAGGGGGCAGAGGCTGCCACGGTGCAGAGCCGGAACAGGACTCCAGCCTGGGCTCAGCTGGGGCTGGTGCAGTTCAGCCTGATAGGCTGGGGGACCCTGAGGAGCCCCTGGCCCTGGCCTTTGCTGTCCCGTGCGGATTTCACAGGCTGCAGGGGGCTGAGCTGGAGCACACCCTGCGCTTCTGTGGGGGTTCTACCCTGAACTGGGTGGACTGGACCTCTTGGAATGCTGGGGCTCCCCAGGGCTGGGCAGGGGAGGAGAACGGGTGATGGTTGGGTGTGACCTTAGTTGGGTGTGACCTTTGCCCTGGGCTCATTGGACGTTGTCACTAGGGGTACCAGGAACAAGACCAGACCAAGGTGGGGGATGCTGAAAGTTAGAGGGTCCATTTTGTCCAGTGCTGGTGCAAAAACCTCTGTTCTCGGGTACCTGTGGCATCCCAGTGAAGCTTACACCTAGTAACCTGTATATCCAGCCACCGCCTTGGTTTCCTGCCTCCATCTCAGCCCTTCCATTGCCAGAGATCCAACTCACTCCTGAGCATCCTCACACTCTTCCATTCATCCATTCATTCATGAACTCATTGAGCACCCATATGTGCCGGGGACCATCCTTCCTCTAGGGGTACAGTAGTGAGCAAAACACATGGGCGGATGGAGCTGCCCTTCACTGAGGTGCGGTTGGCTGCAGGACAAGCAGGTTGAGGTGACGCTCCATTTTGGCAAGTGAAATTTGAGATGGTTTGTGGGAGAGCAATCCAGGTGAAGATGTCAAGTGGGCAGTCTTGGACACACTTTGGGAGATGGCATTTGGAAGGTCCTTAAGCCACGAGCCTGGCTGAGATTATTTGGAGAGCGAACAGACAAGGGCCCACGGACTCTCAGCAGTAAGAGCGCAGGGCAATAGGAACCAGCAAAGCAGGCAGAGAAATGAGTAGGATAGCAAAGTGCCTTGGAGACCAGATAAAGGAAACTGCAGGGAGCAGAGTGCCAAGAGCTGCTGAGAGGCCCCAGATGGCTGGCCCACGCTGCCCAGGGACACAGTACACAGTCACCTCACTCAGATGCTGCCTGGCCGGGCCCTGCAGGCCCCTGCTGCTCTTTATTGTCCCTCAGCAGCTCATGCTCCAGCCACATAGAATCACTTCACGGATTGTTGCCTAGCAGGGGCCTTTGTTCTTGCTGTTCCATCTTGGCATGCTTTTCCTGCTTGCCCTTTATAAGCCAGCTCCACTTGCCCCTCTTCCAGGAAGTCTTCAAGGCTGAGTTAGAGACTTTTTCTGGGCTCCCACGGCCCCTGCGCTGCATTGGCTCAACATCTGCCTCCCACGTCAGGCTGGGAGCCCCTCGAAGCCAGGAGCCATGTTTGCTTGTTCCTTGTCCCCAGAACCACCCAACATGTGTTCAATGAGTATTCAAGGAATAACTTGGTGTTTGCTGAGTAGTGAGCCCTGCACCCCCCCCCCCCCCGCCCCCGCCCCCGCTGCATGCTGTCACCTGAAGGTGGGCGCTCAGCTCTGGGGAAAGGTGGCCTTTATGGCTGCCTGCGTCTGCTGATCCAAAGGAGCCTGGCTGCTCTCTGAGTGTCCACCAGCCACAGGGAGCTCCCCGAGGGCAAGGACCGTGCCTCTCTCATTCTGTATCTGTCACTCCCAGTGCAAGGCCTGGCACACAGCAGGCACTTACACAGTAGGCTGAATGGTTGGACCACCCCTGGAGGAGGTCTAGGGTGGGTAACCCCAGGGCTCAGCCTCCGGTCCTGACCTGGCCTTGGGTTCCAGCGTGGCCCAGCCAGGTCTGAGGAGACCCAGGGAGTGTGCGCGCTGCGGGAGGGTGACCAAAAACTGGCAGAGGCCGTGCTGCTCTGGGCAGGCTGGACTCGTGCCTGGGCAGCAAGCCCACACCCTGGGTGCAGCAGGCTTTGGGCGTGGGGAGATGTGGCCTGGGATGTCTGGCCTAGGCTAGACCGAGGCTCTCAGGTGGCAATAACCAAAGC
This sequence comes from Pteronotus mesoamericanus, assembly GCF_021234165.1. Taxonomy (NCBI): domain Eukaryota; kingdom Metazoa; phylum Chordata; class Mammalia; order Chiroptera; family Mormoopidae; genus Pteronotus; species Pteronotus mesoamericanus. The sequence goes on along the minus strand of NW_026555006.1, from coordinate 5,633,003 downwards.
AGAGTGTCCAGGACAGGGGAGGGGCTGACCTCACACCACCCTGCTGTACCCAGCCCTGTACCTCTCAGCCCCACTGCTCTGCCTCAGTTTGGGACAACTCTGAAGGGCCACCCAGCTCCAAACTTTGCTTAGGATCAGCCGAGGCCTCACCCCTCCCCCTGCCCAGTGGCACCCTCCTCCCTCCGCGCTTGCTTCCAGGTCCCTGGAGAGTGCTCCCCAGTAAACCTGCCACGCCCTCCCTCCCCGTCTGTTCCAGGGAGCCCTGTCCACGGCACCCTGTCTCTTCTTTCTTCACCTCCTTCCCGCCTGAGAATGTGAGCGTGTGGCGAGCAGGGACCTTACTTTGTTCACTGCTCTATACACAGGGCTTGGGCATGCCTGCCACATACTAGATGCCCATGGACACTCGTGGGGTGCATCACCCTTCGCCTGAGAGCTTCTCCTGAGATGAGGTCCCCTATCATAGGCTGGTCTTCCAGCCGTCAAGCAGGTGGGCCCTGTGTATCATGGTGATTTGTGTGTTCATGCCCAAGGGAAGGCGGTCTGCGACACTCAGGTCAAGGGGAAGCAGGGAGATTCTGTGTAAACTCCAAGGTGCCCCTGGCCTGCTCCTTTGCCAGCCGTGGGCTTGCTGCTGAGGGGCAGAGCCCAGCAGGTCACAGAGCCTCAGACACCTGCCCTGGCACAGCCGAGCCAGCCTTGGGAGGCGACAGAGCAGCCTGCAGGGGGAAAGCCCGTCTCTTCACAGGCTTCTAAAGGGCTCCAGACCCAGCGACTAGAAACCTCCTGGTCAGTCAGATGCAGCTAATTAATGTAAAAGTGGGGAGAGCTGGAATACAGGCGGCTCTTGGAAACGGCTTCCCCCAGCCTGAGACCGTAACTCCCTTGCCACTGCTGGAAATGAAGTGAGGAAACTTCTAATGACTCAACCAGACACAGATCTGGCCGAGTGAGAATATGTTCACATCTGTTCATAAAGACAGTGTCAAAATGTTGGTTCCAGAAGGCTGTTGCTTCGAAGTCCAAGTCCCTGTAAGTGCGTTTTTATATCAATAGTATGACCTCTCCCCTTTCTCCCCAGACTCACTCACTAGGTAAGTAGTCTGTTCTCAGGCCTTAACCCTACACATGGCCTTGAACACCATTCTATATTCCTTCCTTCCCTGTGTTTGAGGAGGAAAGGAATGTTAAGAAGGTGGTGACGATGAGGTAGGTGGGTGTATCTCCGTGGAGGGGGCAGGTGTTGTCACGTTCGAGCTTTCAAGCTACACCAGGTGGTCTCTGAGCCTCGGTTTCCTCACCTGTGCGGGAAGGATAAAAACCATCAGTCCTGCGGGCTCCACCTTGCAGATCAGCTGCAAGGGGCTTGAAGTGAGAGCGCAGTGGGCACCAGCCTCCACAGCTTAGATCCGAAGAGGACACACCAAGAGCGGCCACTCGGACTGGGATGGGGGCGTGCTGCTCAGGCCCACCCTGCGACAATGGCCCCTTCCAGGGCAGCCCTCAAGCCACAAGGCTATCACATTGCCCCCTCGATCCCAGCCTCAGGATTCAGACTTGCTCCCCTCACTCCCCTTCCTGCCACCGGTCTCCAAGGAGCTTCAGCCTGCTCAGCCTGGCTTCAAGCCATCACCGCCGCTCACCCAAGTCCCGCAGTGGTCTCCAGCTGGGCTCCGTACAGTCGCCTGCCGGCTCATCCTCCACACACGATCAGTGTTTTGGTTTTTTTTAAAAATCCCTTTGACTCAGCAATTCTGCTAGGAATTTATCCAATGGCTACGCTGGCAAAAGTACTCTAAGATACATGAACAAGAATGCTCATTGCAGCATTATTTGTAATAGCTAACAACTGAAAATAACTTGAACATCCATGGATAGATATTAGTGCAGGTGCTCAAAAGAACAAGGTAGCTCCTGTGTGCTGATGTGGCGAGAGCCTGCGATCCCAAGTATTAGGTGAAAGAGGACGGTGCAGGCCCTGGCCAGGTAGCTCAGTTGGTTAGTGTCATCCCCACCCACCAAGGCTGCAGGTTCGGTCCCTGGTCAGGGCACACACGAGTCAACCAATGAATGCATCAATGAGTGGACCAACAAAAATGGTATTTCTCCCTTCCTCTCTGTAAAATCAGTATTTTTTTTTTAAAGGTGTACAAGAGTCTATAAATAGGATAATGCAATGTACATATATGTTGTTATACATGTACACTTAAATCGTTCTATATAGGAAAACTCTAAGCTGTAGTCACCCTTAGGGAAAAGGACTAAGGACTGCCTTGGTCCTTCACTTTTACAGTATACTTCTGAGTTCTTTAAATCTCCACCATTTATATGTAGTAATTACCTTTAAAATAAAAAGTAAAATGCGCAGCAGGGCTCAGTGAACCCCCTGGCTCAGGCCGCCTGCCCCGGGAGGTCTGGGTGCTTGGCATCGCCGCTCCAGCCTCACCCCCGACCTGCCCGCCTCCCGCGCACCACGCTGACTCCCCTCGCCGCGGCCCCTTCACACACACCGCTGCCAGTGGGGTCTTCTTCACGGTACTCCCTCTGCCACCCCTCCCATCCCTGCCGAGCCGGAAAGTGGAAAGAACACGAGCCTGGAGGTCAGAGACACATGGGCTGCGAACTCATTCCTGCCATTTACTCCTGTGGTGGGTGTGACATGTGCTCCATGTCTCTCCAGAAAGAAGCTCCAGCAGCAGGAATGTCCATGGCGAACTGCTCTCAGCCCAGTCCCTCTGGGAACTGCACTTGGCCCAACGAAGCCACCAAGCCCAAAGTGTCTCCGTCTCTGGGGAGCAGTGTATATCCAGTGGCTGGTGACGGGGCACTGGTGTTTTTAGAAAGGCTCAGCACCTCGCCTCTGGGGCCCAGGGCTCCTCCAGAGCACCCGCACAGCTGGAAGCGGCCGCGGCCTCGGGGGGCAAACCCGCCGCGCTCAGCCTCTCCCCGCGCAGGGCGGCCACCGCCACTCTCCGCAGCTGCCGATCGCGGTTCCCCCGCCACTTTCACCTGCCCGTCTCCATCTCCATCTCCAAGTGTTTCCTAGGGAAGCTGGCCTAACACACCTGCTGTGTGGTCTTGGACACATCCCTTACACTGTTTCCTCTTTAGGGCCCAGAAAGTGCCTAACACTCATGGGCACTCACCATTCCTCTTGAATATGGAAACGACATTTACCCAGCAAGGGCTGTGTGAGGATTCAAGGGGCTGTGTGTAGGTGCCTGGCCCAGAGTAGGACTTGATGTTATTAGCACACACACAGACCAGCTGAACCACGGATGTACTCAGCCATTAAGTAGGACACTAGTGAGAAATCTATTGGGTTGGCCAAAAAGTCCATTTAGGTTTTTTTCATGTAATAAAGACGCATTTTTCATTTTCACCAGTAATTACTTACTTGCATATTTTGAGTACGTCAGCTATCTCCTGCGTGGTAGAATGCTGATTGTTCTCCAAGTGTCCGTCTGATGACTATTAACTCCAACTGGTCAACCCGACCATAGAGCATCGTCCAGTGAGAAATCTCCAGCCCAGCACGAAACTTCACAAACCACTTTTGACACATTCAGTCACATGCACCTTCTCCATACACTGCACAAATTTTTGCATTTCAGTTGCATGTTTATCTTTCTTGACATAATAGAGCATAATATGCCAAAAACACTGTGTAATTTCTTCCATCTTCTATATTAAAATGGCTACACAATTCACCAATTTTCCTAAGTTTTTTTTAAATACATGCTGATATGACAGCTGTCACAATAGAATCTAACAAAAATTGTTTGGAACGAAGTTAAAGACAACCAAGTGCTACTACATCCATCTTATAGAAGAAACCAAATGGACTTTTTGGCCAACCCAATACGACACTCTATTCAGACACTACATACACATGAACTAGTCTTCAAAACAAGGTAGGTCATATTAGCCCTAAGTTTTAGGTGAAGAAATGGAAACTCAGAGAGATAGATTCTTGTCTAAAGTCACAAAATGGGCCACGGGCAGAGCCAGGACAGGCCCGGCGGCAGGGCCTGTATGGTGCAGCGGCAGGCTCACAGTGCAGGCCGATGTGCAGCTGCAGGCGCCTCCCCGGGCAGCACCCTCACACCAAGCACAGGCTCCAGTGCACGGGCGGTACTCTTTATTGTCAGCGTGACCACCAGGCTGAAAGAGCACTAGGTTTTCAGGCCGGCCCAGGCACAGCCCCAGGAACCGCCCAGGGTGCAGGATCTTCATTGAGGGACGGCCGGCGGGGCCTCAGGCCTCAGAAAGCTCCTTGGCTCACACAGCGCCGTGCAAATACAGAGCTAAAAACTTCTTGAACGTCTCTGGCTGGAAACCCCTCGGCCCCACAGGTTCCTGGAAAGAACACAACCCATTAGGATCCTACTACCAGGTTTAATGGCAGCAATTAAAACAAAGGTCGGCTTTATGTAAATCCTAAGTACCTGGATAATAACTCTTTCCTTCTCTCAAGGACCAAGGAGGGGCCCTGGAGAGCTGGCACCAAAGAGATGCCTGAGGGGCTGGGTTGGAGAGGACATGAAGCACTCCTAGCGCCTTTCAGCCAAATCTTCTGTCGACAATGGCGTGATCCCTAATCCCTCTCACTTCAACCACCACAAACAAATGGTTTGTTGCTCCTTTTCGTCCTGGGGGGCAGTTAAGTCTCCGCTCCTGCCACATACACTTACTAGGTACCTTCTCTGTACTGGGCCTTGTGCCCAGTGCTGGAAACCTCCAGTGACTTGAATCTGGCTCCTGCCCTCATGGAGCTTACAGCCAGGTGTTCAAATGGAGACAGTAGAAGGTGGCAGGCCTCCTAATAGCACTAGAAAAGAGATGCGAAGAAAAATGGGAGAGCCCTGGCTGGTGTGGCTCAGTGGACTGAGTGCCGGCCGGTGAACTGAAATGTCGCCTGTTCGATTCCCAGTCAGGGCACATGCCTGGGTTGTTGGCCAGGTCCCCAGCTGGGGGTATGTGAGAGGCAACTGATCAATGTATCTCACACATTGATGTTTTTCTTCCTTTCTCACTCCCTTCCCCTCTCTCTAAAAATAAATAAATAAAATCTTAAAAAAAAGAAAAGAAAAATAAGAGAAAATGACTAACTCACTGACTTCAATACACAGAAACAACCATGTATGCATCTTTTTTTTTTTTTAAATGAGTCTTAAAGGGCAAGTAGAATGGGGCAGAAAGAAAAGGAAGGAAGCTTCAGAGAAACCAGTATGGGCCCTGGTACAGAGTCACAGAGGAAGGCGGGAAGGGCAGGGTGAGGAGGCTGATGTAGCTCAGGGGCAGGGGCACAGGAACTGAGCTGGACAGGAAAGGAGCCACTGACTAAACCAGGAGGGCCTGGTACTAAGTGTTCTGGAGGGAAGAAGCTGAAGGAAGAGGAGAGACATGCAGGGGAGAAGGAAGAGCATGACGAGGAGCAGACACGTGAAGGTGGCCAGTATGGCTACGCAGGGGACACAATGGTATGTGAGGCAACGAGAAGGGCCGGGGCCCAGGAAGCATTTTAGGGGTAGAAACGACAATGATAGATGTTGGAGAACTAATTACACAACTGACATGTTGCTAATCTTCAGAGGCTGAACACCACCGTTTAGCAAATCTACTCAGGCTCTGCGTGGGACACGGGACACAGCGAGTCAGGTCCAGCAGCGTCCCTAGTGGTCTCTGCCACCCCTCAATCCCGCGTTACGTCTCCAGAGTGCTAGTCTGGCCTGACGTTACACTATGGACGGACTTAGATCCTGCCGCCGCCCTTGCACAGGAAGCAGGCCGGCGCTCGTCGGGTGGCCCTGGGGGTGCAGCGGTGACATGTAAGCAGTGAGCATCCCCTCAACCCCAGCCCCTGGTGGGGTGAGTCATGGCCCTGCTCCAGTCATAGGTGGGAGATGGCTGGACTTACCACAACCACCTTCTTTTTGATCACTGGGCGACACCAAAAATGCTGATAGAGGAGCTGGTCTGAGTCCACCCATACCAGATTCTTGACGCCCTCGTTAGAAGCCAGGTCTGTGGTGTTCAGCTGTAGCACCAGGAACTGGAAGACCCGTCCATCAGTGCCCACACTCTGCACAACTATGGGCTGCTCCAAAACCTTAGCGTCGTTCTGAGAGGAAAAGGGGACAAAGACATCAAATGCAGAATTGTGGGGCATAAGGAAGAGCGCAGGCCAGGCAGCTTCTAGTTTTGGCCTTGAAAAGAATGCCCACTCCCATTTACTGGTCTCTCCACAAGACAAAGAAAGCAGAATGAGTTCAGGGCCCTGACCAGGGCCAGGCCTCCCCCCCTCCCCCCTGAGCGGGGCTCTGCCGGCCCGGTGCCTCGTGGCCCCAGGGTGCCTGCTTTTCAAGCTGAGCACATGAAAGTAATAATTCCTGCCACTGAGAGGGGATTACTGGGCAGGTGGCACAGGACAGGAAGGTGGGCTGAGAGGTTAACAACAGGAAATCCCTCAAACTTTTGGTGTCACCTCAGGGCGACAATGGTGACATCAGCTCTCTCAAATGTGGACCTAGAGGGCCAATGGCTGTATATAATCTCATTCAGTTCGCATCCCACTGGACAAGCGAGGAAACTGAGATTCAGTGAGGCAAGTGGCTTGTCTGGAGTCACAAGGATGTGTAGCATCAGAGCCCGGGCTGGCCCAGCCTCGGCCACGCTCACTTCCCACGTCTGCCTGCGCCCAGGGGCCTGGCACCCCGGGAGACGGGCAGTGGTCTCATCAGGGCTTCATGCCCTCGATGCGGCTCCGAGAACAGGCCCGGTTCCTGGGCGTCCAGTCCGCCACGGCAGCTGCAGGGTTTCACCAGTCAACCCACTCGCTAATTATCTCTTTCAATTAGTGCCACTTCATAATAATAACAATACCAGCAACCATTTACGGAGGGCCTCTCATGTGCCAGGCATTATACCAGTTTTACATAAAATCGCTTCTAATCTCCTAAGTCTAATGGTATATTCCCATTTAACAGATGAGAAAAAAGAGGTTCAGAGAGGTGGTATAATTTGCTCAAGGTTACCCATGAGATGTGAGCCACCTCATGCTATTAAATGACTTAAAATACTACTGTTCTGGTCTACACCCAGTGTCCCAGGGCAGCCAGTAACAGTGCCTCTCTTCCCGCTCAGCAGTGTCCCCGTTTAGATGACAAATCAGATGTTCACCCTACTGAGACTTTGCAGCAATCCAGTTTCGTGATTGCTACCCACTGGACAAAGCTCCACCAGGCAGGCCGCATGAAGCACAGCGTCCTTGATTTGAAAATGCTGCCTACGTTCACCCTCCAGGGCTGCATCTAACGTTAGGAATAGCTAATGTCAGACCTCAGTGTGGGCCACACTGGGACTGCTGGCCTTAGAAATACCTGTTCTTAGCTGCACGAGAAATAAATAAAAAGAAAAGTACCTCTAAGTGTTAGCTGAGAATTTTGTATTGACTCTTATCTCCCTCTACAGATCAATAAAGCTGCAGGTAGTACATAAATTTCTCAGCAATTTTACCTTTTACACAGAGGCTCTTCCCATAATTGCTCAACTTCACGGCCCCAGGAATAATCTGGACCTGGAGGGGGTGGGGGCGGCCTCCTTTCTACCCAACTGGGTAGCAATTAGTGGCAGCGTTGCTACCCGTGCTCTGCTGGCACAGAAGCGACGAGCCCGCAGGCCTGGAACCTGGCACGTGACGATCTCTGCAGCCTTCCCTGCCCCAGAGACGGGAGGCAGCACATCCTTCAGAGCTGGCTGGATCAGGGCTCCACGGCTTGCCAACCCGCTCATTAGCTGTGGGCTCTTGGGCAAGTTACTGAACCTTCCAGAGCCTTCAGGCAGTATATGGAGAATGCAAACAAAGATAACCTTCCAAGGACTGGAAAGACACAAGGTCACATAAAGGGGTGACAGCTGCTAATCCCTAAGCTGTGTCACCTTGGGCAGTTACTTATCCTCCCTGAGCCTCAGTTTCTTCATCTGTAAAATGAAGCTACTAG